>NC_051846.1:204134086-204139450 GCF_002237135.1 Teleopsis dalmanni
TTTTTATTGAAAAATAAAAGAAATTAAACTGAATATTCACATTCAAAGTGTTCATGATAGAAAGTCTAAAGAACTAAAAGGAAAAAACTTTGATTTGAATTCAATGCATTTAAAGTGCCACCAGTGTTGCCAACTTTGCCAACATTGCCAGCACTGCCAATACTGCCAACAGTTCAACCACCGAAAACGTTTGTTTTGTTAAAAATTAGAATAAAAAAGCAAATCATTTGAAATTGAAACTGAGAATTTCATTTAAATGAAAAGTAAACATTATGCAGACAAGCAGGCGTGGATGCATGGAAACACAGATACTTGAGCACAGTAACTCGAAAACTGACAGTCGAGTAGACAGAACTGCTCGTACTTGACTGATGTTTTATGTGTGGGGCTCTGAACGGCTTTATCCACCCATTCTGTAAACGAAATCAGCATAAAATTTCAGGAAAACATTTTCACCTGTGATTTGGGGTAAGACTTGGCATGCTAATCTATTCAGCTCTGCTAAAATTATTTCACACTCACTCCGCAGGCACTTGGAAGTTAGTGGTTCAATTGCAGCTACTCTAATTCTTGATTATCATTTTGCTTCATGCACAGCAATAAATGGTTTTGAATTTAGTGCACATTTAGTGATTTAGTCTAGATATTTATTTAAGAAGCAAAAATAATTTTTATTTTTAGTAAGAAAGTAAACAGTTGAAATATTTAAGATATTTAAGATTTTCACTCTTTTATGATGTTGCAATATATTTACTTCTTATAATAGTAATTAATATTTTAAATTTATAAAGTGGGAAATGTTATACACTTTGAAGGTACTAACAAAAGTTCTATAAGTTGAAATAAATTTTTAATTACATTGTGGAAAATGAGATTTTATGAGTGGAGTATTTGTAAGGTATTGATAGCTTTGGTTTATATCCTTTCTTAGATCCTTATATTATATACATTTCATATATCATAACTATATAATGAAACCTTTTTGGCCAGTTATGTGTTTAAATAGTTACTAATTTACAATGAGATGATAACCACAATGAAATATTTGTCGCGGCGTATGTGTTTAAAAAAATTGATTAAAATAGTTATGTATTCCTGATTGAACATTTTAATTATTTTAAGATAAGATGCTGCGTAAATGTGTATACTTGAACAACATATAAAGAGAGTAATAGCTTTGTGAATCTCCTCTTATAATCTTACTAATGCTCTGAACATTATGAGTACCAGCTCATGTTTTTGATTTTAAAATAAATGGTAAGTGGAGGACTAACTACGAAGATATCCTATGCAGCTATGAGGTTGGTTTTCATGGCTTCTGTAATGGTTCTGGATATCAGTGTATGAAGTATATTTATGTTGACTTCCGCCATTTTTTGCATAATCTTTGGCCAATAAATAAGAGCTATGAATGTAATTATTGGTTTAAAATGAAAAATAGTGCTTGGATACTTATTTTGAAAAATCTTGTCGATGAAAAGTGAAGTCTACATAGTACTAAGAGGCTTTTAGTTTAAAGCTAAAATATTTTAAATTAGAA
Source organism: Teleopsis dalmanni (assembly GCF_002237135.1). Lineage (NCBI taxonomy): Eukaryota > Metazoa > Arthropoda > Insecta > Diptera > Diopsidae > Teleopsis > Teleopsis dalmanni. The sequence continues at coordinate 204,135,627 of NC_051846.1, forward strand.
AAATAAAAAGAGAAGGAGAAGAAGAAAAACTATGAAGTACTGTAACAATCTAATAAAATCTTAAGAAAAATTTTGATTTGAGTAAAGGAAGGTCTCTAGTTCAACTTCACATAGCAGCTATAATTTAATTTTGTTTCAAGTACTTTTAATATTTTATTATTTCCTTTAATCAACAATTGCTATCAATTTGTTACAACCATCCTGTCAACATTGTCATCAAACAGTTTCTGTTGTCATGTACGTTGGAGTTGTTTTCCAAGCAACGACATATCTCTTAATATTACCATACATTCCCTCACGCACATTGTAAATTTTGAACTTAATATTGGACTCAATATTGCCTTGTTATTGTTGCAATTTTTTATAAAAACAACTTTTTCTGCTCATATTTTTGTAGTTGTGCATACTTGATAATGCCACTGGGATTTAAAATTAACAAAAACGACTTGCAAGCCATCAACTCGCTTTAGTCTGTTATTCGCGACCATAATAACACAAACAATGTGGGGGGTGGTGACGGTTACACGCTATGTATTGTATGGTATATCATGCGGAAACAAGCTCACACCCACCAAAAAAATGTTAGCAAAACAAACAAAAACAACAAGTTAAAAACAAAACAACAAAAATAAAGAAAACATCGTATGCTAATCTGAACATAGAATAGAAAATATAAACACGCGACAAAAGTAGCAATAAAAACCTCACACTACTTTTAACCCACTACCCCTACTCCTACTCCTACCGCTACCGCTACCAACAACTTCAACTTCCACCAAAAACACTGCGTGCATAGCGGCGCGTAAATAAGATGTAAAGAGCATTTTGGGAATATAAAAGTTTGTAGGTTAACAATTTTGATAGACTTCACTGTTTTAACATGTAAATTTGCATGTGTATTAGTTTGTTTATTTGCATGTCTGCAAATATTATTATTATTTTTTTTGTTGTGTTTTTTTTTTACCTTGCTTAGTCGTACTGTAGGCAGTGCAGTTGAAGTGCTTACAAGACGAAAATTATAATGCAAACTTTTATTGAGTGCGTCAATGGCTGATGTTCACAAGCGCTGCTTCCTATCTGTCTGGGGAGTTGTCTGTACGTTAACAAATTTGCATGTATGTGTGTGTGAGTGTATGAGTGTGTGCGTGTTGACATGAGTTCATATAAATACGTAATTGCAAGTGTTTCTGAGCTTATTAAGTTGACAAGATTTTGATTGTTATTTAGTTTTTGTTTGGAGTGTGTTCAGTGAATTTGGTTAAGTGTATGTGTTACTCATACTCAGGCTTGAAACTTTTATGTAGTGTGCTCATTTCATGATCAAGAATTGGTTTTTTTGGAGTATGTTCAGTTAAAAGTAGTTAATATTTATAGTTCTTTAAATTTTAAGGGCTTAGTTTCTTTACGCACAGTACTGAACTACAAAAATAAAAATTCATTTTATATTGTTTTAATTAATTGAATTTTTGACTGATTATACAGCTGCTTCGAGCATTGCCAAATACCCATTATCAGTGGTCTTGGAAGTAATTCTTGTATTTAATTATCCGTAAATACTATATTTGAGACTGCAAGTACCAAGAATCGAACTCGTGTCCTAAAAAATTTGTAGCTCAGAGTCAGCGCTCTTTAACCAACAGACCCAAAACCGTACTTGATGTCTCATCAAATCTCACATGATCATGTCTTAAACGATATTTCGGTTTCCTTCATTTTCTATTTTTTAGTTCACATTGAAAGTAACAATGATTTCATATTTGATATGACCAAAATTGTCGAAAAAACAAAGCACTTAGTCCAATTCCCCGGTTGAAAATCAATGCAGAAATGATTGCAGCTCCAGAATTTTTAATAAGCGCGCTTAGCTGTGAACTTAATAGCGTTCTAGTAATGGCAATATAAAAGTTAACACCTTAAACTTCTCGTTAATTATAGAATATATTTTAAGACAAAATATATTGACTTACAGTTTTTTAACTTTCTTCAGCACTAAAGTACAATAGAAAGTGTGTTTCACCTTATAGACTACATTGCCTACAGACAAATAACTACTAAGAGGTGTCCATCAATCCACTTCTGTTAATCTTAAATTTCGTTTGTCTAATGGCATTCCTTCTAAGTCTTAATTTGCATTTGTTTTTATTATTTTGAAATCATTTTACTTAGTTATAATACAAAAAGGACAGTTTTGATAGCTGACCTAGCATTAAAGCTTAAATCTTATTAACAAATAAAATTAATTGCTCCTCCAGCAAAACTTGATACAACAGATATGAATATAAAAATAATAGCTTAACTGTATAATATGCCTTATAAAAATGAGACAAAAAAAAACAAAAAAATTAAATAAAAACTTCAATCATATTAATCTCAAACAAAAATCATAACAAAAAAATATATACGAAAAACATAATAAATAGAGCAAGCAGCTTATAAAGACCCCCAAAAAAAGTATCAAGTTTTTGATGCTGTCATATTAAGCGATGACAAATGGCTGTCTGTAACTGACGAAAAAAGACTGTGAAAATCTAAAATACATATATATATACATACATATATATAGTATATATATAAAAAAACCCTTTTACGAAAATGAAAGGATATCAAAAGCACAAAGTTACTTTAAAAATTTTAACCTTTTAGTTTTATGCTTCCATTTATCTTTTTTGAATTTTTTCACATTTATTAAATCCTTTACAAAATCATAAGTTGGCTTTTTATTTTCACGAAGGATTTTAAGGTTCAAAGGTGTAAAAAGTTAATTTTTGATGTTACAAAAATGAATGGTTCTGACATGATAGAAAAATATTGAAATGAATTATTTTTAAATTTATGAAAAATATGTATAAAATCAAACTCAAAGTCATGTAAGTCTGAGAAGTTTTTAATATTGCTTTTGAGAAAAATATATTTTAAATCAACTTTTAATTTTAAGACAAATATTAAAGGACTCCCTGGACGGCAATTTTTGGAATATCAGCGCATAATATATGTATTATGTATTTTTTTTATTCATTAAAAAGGCAACATTTTTAAAAAGAAAAATTGCTTCTTTTAATTTTAATTAAAAATGTTTCTGATGGGCTTTTGTAAAGAACTTATTTATACATTATAATAAATCTTACAAAAGTTATTTACGAAAAATAATTACTTTAAAAATCGGAAATTTTTATGCCGTGAAATATTAAAATGATCGATGAATTTAAATTAAAGGAAACGCAGTTTCATTTATTCCTTCTGATATTAAAAAAAAATCTATAACATCATTAACTTAAATCAGATGTTAAGAATATTCTCATTAAAAGGTTAGGTTTGTGTCTCACCTTGCGTTAAGCATACGCATTTGTTTAAATAAATTTTACATGAATTTATATCACTTAGGAGAGCTATAAATATTTTACTTCACTCACGAATGCAGTCGATACATCACTGAGCTCGTATTGATACACACATTTAAACTAAACAAATATACAAACTCCTGCACACGACAACATCAATGTTATTGCGAATTTGCTGTTGTTTGCATATTCCTCGTACTTATCATAACAAAGCCCACAAAACTGGAATTATAACTGTAAGGTGTAGGAAAAAAAGAGATAGAGATAGAAATAGAGATCAATATGATAAAGATTAATAAGACGAATATTTCTATAGTGAGATGAAGATTATTAAGACGGATACTAATAAGATGAAGATATATAAAAATAATAGGCCGACTATGACACGAATGCTAATGTTGTGTTTCTTAGATTTCTAAATATCAGTAGAAAACTGTTTTTAAAGCACTTTTAATAAAAAAATGTATTTAGAGAAGTTGAAATTGG
>NC_051846.1:204139550-204217309 GCF_002237135.1 Teleopsis dalmanni
ATAACGCACTTCACCTTACAGTACATGCAATAGTTACTTTGAAATGTATATCAGAGAAATCACAGGAACAGACGTTTGCATCATTACTACGTGCATTGAAATTCAAAAAGCAATTTTAATGCTGCAAAGATACTTCTTCACGTATCTATGCGTATGCATATTAACGAAAATTAAGAATTTCCATTGCAAATGCAATCGAAGTCTGAATTTTGTTTCAGATGGTGTTGGTGTTCTTCTAATGTTGGCATTTTTGATAGGAATGCAGTGCAGTTTGGAAAAGATGGAGTGTTGTGTGAAGGGATTGAAGAGAAGGAAACGTTTGCTATAAAGACATTCCCGTGTTAATGCATTTCGGTGGTGTAGGTCTGTCAGTGCGTTAAGTACTTGATTTGCATTTGTAGTTCTAAATTTTTGTGCATACATAAATCATTGCTTAACACTACAAACAAGAGCTTTATGATGAATGTGTTTCGATGTTAATTTAAGTGATATGAGCATGTATCTACGCTGTTGCACATGCACTTAACTCATAACTGCAATTTGTGTGAAACTATAAATAATAAAAATTTAGTTTTATCAATTTGAAAAATATTTTAAAAATTATTACATTCACTATTTTTTATTGCTATCTGAAAATGTTTTTCTTTTAAATATATTCTTCATACATATTCAATTTTTTAATTATTAATTTTTTTTCGATTTATTTTTGTATAGTATATTTTGTGTACATTTTATATATATTTCTGAAATTTTTTTATTATTTTTATTTAATTATTTTTCTTATTATTTTTTTTATTTATTTATTGTACCTTTTATTTTTTTTTATTTTATCTAGATTTTTTTTAATTTGTAATAATAAATGTGTCATTATTTGAATTATGAGTCTTTATTTCATATTAAAAAAAAACTATTTAAATTATTAGTGCTTAAAATGATGTTGAAATGTGTTGTGATTGTGTTTAATGTTGCGTGGATTTTATCGAACCTAATTTGCTATAAATTATTATATATATTTATTTAAATCAAAAAATTACCAATATTACGATTTTTGTTTGTTCAAGTATCTCGGAAAAATTAAGCCTTGTACAGTGAACAGGGTGTGCGCATCTTATGAGGAATAAACTTTGTATTGAATTTACTATCTTTATTATATTGCATTAAATATATTGAGAGATGCATTCAAAGTCATCATTATTTTATTAGTATGTTAGGTGATGAGATGCAAACTACATTTTAGCAAGTTATGTTTAGTGTGATATTTGTTTATGAGACAAAACATATACTAATTTTGCATAATTGAAAGAAAGTTTTCGTGTCCATTAGTATCTACTTATATTCTATAAAAACAGACACAGCGTGGATAATTTAATATTATTGAATACATGTACCTAAAATGTAATCCATAATCATTAAATTTCGCTTGATATTTTTAATTTATATTTAATTTTATGCATTTTTTTTATCAAAGATGCTGAAATGCCGCCGGAAAAAATTGCTGTTGCTCTTGTGTTTTTATTTTTTTTTTTTGTTGGCATTATGGCAATTAATTGGTTTTCCATGAGAACCAACTAAATAAAAATCCAAACAATGAACAATTAATTAACAATATTTGAAAAATACTTGACTAGACGTGTGGAAAAAAAATTTTTATGATATAATAATGTTATTAAGCTCTGGTTTTGTTCCAACTTAAATACACTTCATATATAATTTTAACAAAAATATTTAATTAAAAGCTTTTTATATGTTAAAATATAATTAATGATATAAATCAAATATTTTTCAATTGGGTTAAATTTTGAAGCGCGTTAATATTAAATGTAATTTAATTAACAATTACTCAATACAAGACTTGACTTACAACCTCTTACTTAGTGGAAGTAAAGGGAAGTAAACATAATAACATAATATGTGATTATATTTTTATATGTTAAAATATACTTAATGATATAAATCAAATATTTTTCAATTGGCTTAAATTTTGATCCGCAATAATATTAAATGCAATTTAATTAAGAACTACTCAATGCAGGACATGAGTTATACACTCTTATTTAAAGGGAGTGAAAGGTAATGAGTGCTGTACAGTAAAGTGAAAGACGCAACGTTCCTCTAGAACGAATGATATATAAAAGCCAATAAACTGGCGAAGATACCTTCAGTCATTTAAAAAAGCTTGTAGAATCGTTTTTCCAGACTTATTATCAATAATAAATATCTATAAATATCGGATTCTACGTGGAAAATCTGACACATGTAGAACATGTAAGACTCGTAGGACATAATGAGTTTGTTACATTCACAAGTAAACACTATCACTGATAAAAATAAATGTAAAGAATCTTTCTATCCTATTCTATCTCCCTACTTGTGTTCTCTTTATTATATATATCAGATATTGGTCTATTAATTAAGTAATAAGGTCATATATTCCTATTTTATGCTTCGGTTCTATTAGAATCTCTATTATTGGTCTATTATGATGTCTATTTTGACATTTGTTTTTACGTTTATTTTTACGTCTATTATTTCGTCTATTATTACGCCTATTATTACGTTTATTATTACGTCGATTATTACGTCTATTATCACATCTATTTTTACGTCTGTTATTACGTCTATTATTACGTTTATTATTACGTCGATTATTACGTCTATTATTACCTCTATTATTACATCTATTTTCACGTCTGTTATTACGTCTATTATTAAGTCTATTATTACGTTTATTATTACATCTATAATGCTAGAAAGGGAGGGTATTGCCCTGAAGAATGCCTTCCAGTTATGGATGCTAAAAACGAGCATATTTTCTGATGCAAAAGACATAAGAAGAAAAACTATATTAATAAACCAAGAACCTAACAAGCAAAAAGTAGAAACATATTTTCCGTAAGGATAAAAGTATTTTATTTGACTTTTCTTGAAAGGATTTAATCATTTAAACTTTTTTTTAGAAGAGATGACTATAATGAAACCTCATAGAAGAAATTTTTATCCGGTCCCCCGTCTAAAACCGGCTTTTATACTATGAAAAGTTAACAAAAAAGTTATAATTTGTTGTTTTTCTTAAGTACCATGTTAATACTCTGAAATTTTGATTCATGTTCAAAAGTTACAGCTAGAAAATCTCATCAATGGTTCCAACAAAAAAGAGTATAATTCTAGCATTTACGAATAGGAGAGACTTTACAAGATCTGTTGAAATATTTATAGAAAATATTTGTCAGTGATTACATATTAAATGTATATAAAATATTATTATAAAAATTGCTTTTATTTAGAAAGAAATATAAACAATACTTACTCTCTCTTGCACGGTATTAATCCTCATTCCACTCAATATAAAAGCTTTGTTAAGGACATAAAAACTTCTCCTAAAATTTGTTATAAAATTTAAACATTGACATTACACCTCTCTGAATTATTTACAGTGCAATTATATTGTATGTTTACTAAATTGATAAATATGTCAATTCAATACTTTATTAACATATTTCTATTCATTTATTTTACGCCTTGTTGCACGTAAAAAAGTTACGTATACGCAGTGTTGCCACACTAAATTATGAGTGAATTACTATAAACGATAGATAATTTAACATGTTTATTAAATAATTTTGTAACCACTAAATAAAATAAATCCATTATAGTTAATTAACTTAATTAAAAATAATTATTGATTAATCTGTAGTTTTTTATTCACGCAGTTGTGGTTATCAACGAATTTTGTACATAAAATTTAAAATTTTATTTATTTAATGTAGTGATAATAACATTTTTGGAATAGTACATAAAAAATTTAAACATTTTGCAAATTTCAATGGGATAAATTTAAAGTGAAATAATCTAATTACTTTTTCTAGATGCGTTTTCATACAAATTGAGTTAATGCGAGTATATGAAGTATTTTTCTGAAATATGTAGTACTTGAAGCAGCTAAGCTTAATTTAAAAATATACTTTTTTCCTAGACACTTGAGTCTAGATACTCTCAGACACTTTAGCAATAAAGCGTTGAAGTTCATATATTAAAGGTTTAGAGTATTTATAAAAGAAGTTTTTATTTTAAGAGATACGAGGACTTCATGTCTTCAGTACGCTAAGCATCAGTAAGTAGATAAATAGTTTTACTTAAGGCTCTCAATCCCAAACTCCTCTTATTACACTTCAAAAGAAGAGATGTTTCAAATTTGTTTTTAAAATTGCTTTGTTTTTAGTACCTTCATTCGCATTTCTATATCGCATGTTGCGTTTGATGGAATTTTTTCAGGTTTAGAAGAATCTATCAGGCGTTATCGGAAACTCTTGCATTTTCAAATTTCATCTTAACTCTAGTTTAGTGACACGATGGCATGTAGAAATTTTGCAGTTTTATGCTGAACGTTGCTTATTCGACACCTCCTTGAGAAATTTTGATTTGTACCTTGTCCTTCGTTATCATTCCACTGTTTTCTCAACGAGTAGTCGCTTCCGTGACATAAAGTTTTTGTTATAAATATTTCTAATAGTTCTAATTCTAACCGTGTCTTAACTCTAGTTTTCTAATTACGTAGAGAATGATCCGTTAGGCTACTTATTACATACCACAAGACAAAGGGTTCTTGCAGTTTTATGTCAAAGTCTGCAAATTTGATACTTCCTCCAAAAACTATGTTTTCTATTTTGTCCTTTATTATCATTCTATTGTTTCATCTCAGCATACTCACTTCTGTCGCATATCGTGTTTGTTCCAAATAATTCAATCTATTATAAATATATTTTGCTTATATCTTTCAAAATACATAACCTTTGTATACTAAATCTGTTACCGTTCTCATTCTTCCAAATAATAATTTATTTTTATTACTTCTGCGTATACTGAACTAATTTATTTGTTTAAGAAAGTCTCTCGGAAAACTAAGTCCATTAAAGTTCATCAAATATTTGATTTTATTTGGACTAAAAATTTGAGTTGTTTTATATGCTCTGCGAACACAAATGCTTTACTAATTGACTTGACTAAGGTAAATTCATAAAATTGCAAAATGGTGTAAAATGTCCTTAATGAATTCATTCGGTTAAAATTTGCTATGCAAATCTCTGCAAATAAATATGGACTTCGAGGGAATGGCTATAGCGATTATAGTGGTACGGTTCAAATCGAAGATGAGTTGAATGAAAATTGCATTAACCAAACAATGAATGGATGTGCGATGAAAATACAAAATATTTCTTAAAATCATTTGCTGATTGCAGGAATTTTATAGTTTCTCGCATTGTCCTGGACAACAAAAAACGTTTCAAAACTGTTGCTTATGCAGTATGGAAGGAAAATGCGAACGTTGGTCGAGGAGCAGAGGAGGTTAATGATTCTATAGTTTAATATTGTGTTGATTGGAAAGTTTTCTCCAGCAAACAAACGAAAAAATAAATCAGTAGAAATTGAAGTAAATTTGCAGCATCAGTGCAGTGTTAATTGCCTGTAATGGTAAAAGTTTTTAGATTGCAGTTTTTTTTTGTGTTTTGCTGTGCAGAGAAATGCGATTTTGCAAAAATGGAAGTAAACAAATTTTTTTGGAATTAAAATTTATGATTTCATTGTAATTTACTTTGACAGTAAATATCAAATGAAAAATGTTACCAGAAATGATTTCATACAAATATTTATGAACCTAAATACTCAATGATTGGAAGAATAAATTCAATAAAAAAGGAGTTTTCAACTATTCGTAATATTATTTGAAATCATTTGAAAGTTATAAACTACTTTGAAATTTGTGGTCACAGAAAAATATTTAAGAAATTATAGCTTTTATCGAATATAAAATATAATGTAGTTAAAAATATGCATATATAATAAAAAAAAAAATAGGAATAAGAATAAAATAAAAAAGCATAATTATATATAACATACCTCTATAATTTTTAGTTTGCGTATCAGACTTTGTTGTTCCTTCCCACTGGATATCATCTTGCCGGAGTTGATTGGTATGACAACATGAGGACGGATGCCGCATCAATGTAGCTACTGCCAAAACCACTCTCGCTGGATAAGTCAAAGGTAAATAACGACGCTAAAAGAATCCGAGAATATTCTCTTAGCTTAACAAAACTGTATTTTTCCCGCTGATTACTTCTAAAGTTAAATTTTTGGTATCTTCTATCGATTGGTTTTAGAAAACAGTCTATCAAATCGAGGGAGTGTGACATTCTATAATACTAAGGTAAACATATTATTTCTGCTCTACTGTAGTGCAAGATTAATGATAGTCAAGCAAACTCAAGCTAAGTTTAGTTGGGAGTTGGAGGGATTGGTTGGTATGACAATACGAAGGACGACACCGCAGCAACGTACCTGCTGCTAAAATCTTAGCTTTAAAAAAATATATTTTCTTGATGATTACTTCCCAAGTTAAAATCTTTGGTATCTTCTAGCGATTAGTTTTAAAAAATAGTCTACTAAATCGAGAAAGTGTGATTTCCTATCATACTAAAGCAAATATACTAGCTCTGCCCTACTATTTTGCAAGATTAGTGATAGTTAAGCAAAATCTAGCTAAGTTTAGTGAGTAAACACTGTAATATGAAATAAAAAAAAATTAAATTCATGTTAAACTAACTAGACAAGAATCAGAAGCAGTGTCTTCTAATGAACGAATACCGATCTCATTCAAACTATATCTGAGGTTATTTTCTAAGAAATTAGTAGAAGATTAATGAAGAAGTATGGTTTAGTAATACTACATATGATATAAATGGATTGATAAAGAACTAATAGCAATATAGCAAATAATAATTTCCGCTCATGAGAGTAATTACTACATGACCATTGAATAGATAGTTATAAATTTAAGAATCGGTTTAACAATTTCACATTACAAATAATGTTATGTTATGTTGACTCTTTTCCGAGTTAGTGCATCTGGGCACTTTTACTCTATGATGGCTGGGGGGTTTCTGCAGAATCCCACCCATCTCACTGACCAATGATGTATGCTCGTGAAAATATTACAGTGTTCTTCTTTTTCTATTTAAATGGGCCGTTATCAGGTTTCAGGCTAAAGCACCACTCTTCTTAAGGCGTATCTACTACTTGTGATCTGAGTGTTCACGATTTGCAATAACTAGTGCGGCAATCGAACAACAACGAAAAATATTTCCTCTACAGCTGTTATGTTGTTGTCGCTTTGCACTGCTACTTCATTAATTGCCTACGTAGCTCATTAGCCTACGTAGCTCAAAATTAGTGAATATGTTCCGATTTCGGTATAGGAACATTGTGTGGTGTTGAGTTGTCCTTTCTAGACATCTCAAAAGTGCTTATAGTTTCAAGTAGAATAGTACGAAAAAATAGGTATTATAATTCACAGCGGCATTTAAAAAAAAATTATCCTTATTTCAATTTTAAAAAGACATATGTACATACATATTATATGCAGAATTAAGTACAATATTCCAATATTCTATCCAAAATAGTGACAGAATAATTTCAACTTTGAACGAGCATTGGGTAAATTTTAGATAATAATAACTCAATTTTCATAATTTATTTATCCAACCCTCATACATATTTGTAAAGTTTTCCATACTAAAGCCATCTGAAATATTTAAATTTTAGCCAGTTCAGCCAATTCACTTATATTTCACAATTTCATAGCTATGCAGATTAAAATTCCGTAGCAAAAGTATCGAAATTAGAGGGGAACCACATGAACTGCAGAGATACGCTCTGTGCTACACAATGTTAAACTCTTGGAAGTCAAAACTGATTGTGCGTACTGAACTGCACGATTTTTGCTGAAATGCTTAAAAGTTAAAAAAATAAGTGTAATCGATTTAGGAATCAGAAATGAACACGAATATGTATCAATGAGTGTGCTATTCCTAACCAAAAAGTATTGCAATGCAGAACAGAATTGGTGGCATGTCCATGCGTTGCACTGCAGTTATGCGTTGTCAATTTGAAAATTGCAGCATAAATGATTGAACAAAAGTTTCCCGCTGCTAAGTGATGTCATTGAATTGGATGGAAATTGGAGCTATTTTAATGTGCAATGCAACTACAGTGGGTTTTCCACGGTGGGGTTTTTTTTTGAACTAATGGAGCCATTGCATATCAAGTGATGCCACCTATGGACTTAATGAATTTTTGGGTTTTCAGATCGGTTATCTGTTTTGCAAGGCAAATAAAAATTTGTTTTAAAAAAGTTGAATTATGAAATAGTATAGTCTGAACTTTTATACATACATTTTTTATATCTTATTTATTTTAAAACCAATGAAATTAGTAAAATAAGTGCAAGATGATCCACACAATGGGAGAATGGTGCGAGAAAGAGTGCTAAAAGTGACTAATTCCATAAACTAATAGAATGCATTTTACTGTTACTATAAACCTGAATGCAGTAAATTGTCGATAAAAATCGTCATCATCATTAAAGGGTTCTTGAACTTACAGTGAGTTTTCATCGGGTTGTCAATGTAAAAAAGTCAGTGCACTTGAGTACGCTGCAGACCACAGTAATATACAACTGAAATTGTGTTTTTTTCTGAATATAACTGAAATACTATATATGATATTAAGTTATAATAATTCATTCTTTATTGTGTTAGATTTCGTTTTACTTTTGAAAAAGGTTATAGCTTCACTCATACACGTCGATGTTAAGTGTTGAACAATTGATTGCAGTTTTAATAAGTTTTTCAGTTACAGCTCAAATTTTATTATCAGATATTCCAACTTCATCTGACCAATAGCTTTATAGTTTAAGTTGCCTTCTAATATAGAAAATGAGTTTTGCCCACACCATTTTACTTTATTTCCATTTCGTATTTTCACAGTAAAATTCAATGTCTGTCATATTGTCATTTTGTGGTCCACAGAGGTACTATCGGCAAAAATACATACGCTCATTTTGAGTTATTGACTTATTGGTAATTCTGTTTTAATGAAAATTGTCTATTCAGATATATGTGACTTAATAATGTGTTGAACGGAGCATCTAATTTGATACGAAATTTTTGACATTATTTTTGTTTATATATTTATTTGAAAATAAACTTGTTTTAGCAATTGCCAAAAAAAAATATAATAATTCCGTAAAATAGTTGTTAAAAGAGTTATTCAAAATGACATTATTAAAATTGGATGGCAAATGATTTAAGATAGTTTTGTTTTACTCGTACAATAAGAGTTAAACAAAGTTTATTGTATTTTATTAAATGCAATAAAATAATTTATAATTATGAAGATTTCGCAGTTTGTTGGTAACCCCACTGCAACCTTCTCATTCTCCAAACATTGCACCATACGGTGATGCTTTATTTCTGTTACTTAAAAATGCACTTAGAGGGCAGCGTGTTTCAGCATAAAACGATGTGAAGTTTAAACCACAAAGCACCTATACCTAAAATCAATTCCTAGAGTGTTTCTATCAACTCTGTTGTAATATTTTGATTACTCGATGTCACCACGCCCATATACATAAATATCATAACTCTTTTTTAACTCTTTTTTTTTTTAACTCTTTTTTATTTTTTAATAATATGTAAAACTTGTGTAATTGTTTAATTATTTTATTAAACTTGTATATTTGTTAAATTATACAAGTTTAATTAATTCTCCTTCTTCTTATTTGGCACTATAGTCCAGTGTGAACTTTGGCCTCGCTAACGATCTGCCTTCATCTAATCCGATCTTCTGCTACTCTTTTCCAGTTCAGTGCTCTAATTGTTCTTGCATCACCATACTCTTTCTCTTGCCATCTTTTTATTGGCCTACCTCTGTGCCTCGGTTGTCATTGGATTTGCATTGTATACGCTGCTGGGCTTTCTCTCCGGTTCCATTCTTACTACATGGCCAGCCCCTTGTAGCCTTTGCGACTTAATGTATCTCACTATATTTTCGTTTCTTAGTAGTTCTTCAATTTTATTATTTATTCGTTTTTGAAAAGTTTCTGCATCAATTTGGATTGGCCCGTAGATTTGGCGAATTATTTTTCTTTCAAAAATTTTTAAAGCTTCTTCGTCTGCCTTCGTCATTTTCCATGTTTCTGAGCCATATGTAGCTATCGGTTTTATTTGCTTTCCTTACATAGTAATCTTGATTGTATTAAGTCCATATATTATTGCTAATCAGCTCATGAGTTTAATTAATTAAATTTGTTAATTGTGTGTCCAAAATTTTTAAAATCTGAAAATAAAGAACATACTGAGCAATTAATGAACATATATTAAGTGTACTGTATCCTTACATATAGTCCTTATATAAATAACCACACCACACAATTCGAGATTATATTTATTTGTAATTAATAAATATATTTATAATTATCTAAAGTGAATAAAATAGTGCGAACATGCTAAAGTGATTGTGGTTAAGTCAATAATTATTGCTTAACTTCCTGGTTGTATGGGCAATTTCTGAATAATTTATTCATGTCAATACCAGAGGTTCTAATCGTTGGAAATTGTTAATCAAACACACTTGACTTAAATAGTTAAATATGCAAATTATAAATTACGAAATACGCAATACGAAATATGGCAGTAAATACTCGTAGTCACACATAAGTATTCGTTTAGGCGGAGGATATGTTCTGTTGATGATAAAACTGATTTGCAGAAACGATTCGACTGAATTAAATTTACTTTTGAGTGCAGATTTCTCAAACGCGATACAATTTATATTGTAAATTTTCATAATTCATGGAGTTCTGTATGCGAAGGCTAGGTTAGTAAATAACCTATGATTTAATTAATAGAAACTCATTTCACTGTGCCTCTGCATAATGTCGGAATGTGTGGGGCTTTAAGTTTATCTAAACGGAAATATTTTGCACTTTTGCCGTTGTTGTTGACAGATTGTTTCATTTACGCTTCGGAGTTTACTGACTTTGCTTAATTTTGCTGCTACATTTAAATTTAATTAATTACAATATAAATTAATTGCAGAACAAAGGTTTAAAGAAATGTTAAACGTTTTGGTTTTAGCAACGTTCACAGATGTATTATAGTGGCATTTAATATATTTTATTTAGTGAAATTTTAATGAGATTAAATTTCAAATATTGTGACTAATATTTTAGGATAATTTTATTAAGCAATTTTCATGGAAATTTAATTAACAGAACAGGTGATGTAGTTGCTAGTAGTATTTCTTCACATTCTCTACTTTTGAGACATGATTTCTCAACTATACGAAAGGACCCGGTTCAGTTTTCAAATAAAGTATATAAATTTGTAAATAAATAAATGAATTCATATAAAAATAAAACGATTTTATAACAAAAATTAATTAAAACAAACTTGGTCGAACCATCTGTGGATCCTAACAGCAATATAATAACAAATCTCTGCTCTTGCTACCTCGATTTGATGAATATTGTTCAAATCGATTTTTTTCTTTAATTTACAGAGATTGTAGAGTTATGCATTAAAGCTCACTTGAGCACAAACCATGGCTCGTTCTAAAAGCATAGATGAAACCTCTTTCTTACCTTTAAGAATCAACTTAAAGGCAGAGTTCCAGAGCATAAAGCGCAGAAATGGTGTCTCTATAAGAAGACACCGAGTCTACTATTCAATTAAAGGGGTACCTAACTATATTGAGTCCTCTGACTGGATACTTTTCATATGCATTACTTGAAATATGCAGTAGACTTTGATATTGTTTCGTTATATTTAATAAATTATTTTTAATTGAAAGAATCTTGTGATATTATCGCAGAGCTGAAAAAACTGACTAGCTAGGGACTTCAGAGACGTCAACTACTACTTTATTCAGTTCCAGTCTGGTCTTGGATATTTTAACAATTACGTCCACCGCAAGGGTAAAACAATGTCAGTAAAATGCATATATTTCGAGTGTGAGCACATGTACTTCATATGGAATAAGCGGCTACCCGAACGAGAATTGCTAGCAAAGAATGTCGGTGATTTTTTCTCAAGGATGGTGTTAAAAAGTGCTCGAAAACAAAGCAAATTAGTATAGCAATCTTTGCTGAAAAGATTCTGAGGATGAAAAATGCAGATTTTGACAGACGGCAACTGGAGCTAGTAGTTATACCACATTAAGACAAAGTACAAGGATGGCTATTTAAAGCAGGAACCAGGCTTGAACCTAGGTCACACCGGTGGAAGTCTTAAATAACTTAAATATCAATGTAGTACTAACACAGTCCCATGTCAGAAGAAGAAGGTCTTTAAGAGTGATGGGAAGGAGTTTAGTTTGTGTCGCCGGATTGTATTTAATGCGTAGGTACTCCACGCCTGCCCACCGGACAAAACAATAACACAGAAATGTTGGAATAGATTCCTCTATTAATAGGATTACTTTGAGTTTTTAATATCGAAAGCATTGTGCTTTGATGACTCTTACTATTTGTCTTAATCATATTTTCTTATAGATTTCATTTTCTAATGTACCATCACGTTCTTCACGCTTTAGTATGTTAGTCAACTAACATATTATCCTTAACGCTTTTCCGTTTTAAAGTCTCTCTAATGTATATTTTTAATGTGAATCATAATAACAAACTCTTGGTTTTGTTCTGTAAGAATGCATTTAATTAGATAAAAGAATGCATTTTTCTGCATAGCACAAACATTTTCAACAGTAAAGTGCATTGTACATTTTTTATATTCCGCAATTCATTTTAAATTCATTGCAGTGTTGACTGAAATGCAAATAACAAACCAAAGACATGGAATTACAAGTTTTCGATAAACAGAAAGATACACAAATTATTTTCATGCAATTGTTGAAAACCTTAATTTGTAATACGGCTTTTATTCAAACCCAAAAGCGCGTTGGTTTATAAAATTCGTTACGGAAATACATGCATTTGGTTGCAACGGTTGCATTTAGGTAGGGCAAGTGCAACATATCAAATTCGATAATCGCGCCCATTGAAATGCAGGTGGGGAAAAAGAAGAATCTAAACTGTAATTTGTTAAAGTCATCAGCGTCGTCACCGCCGACTTCAACCTACTTACAAATTTAAATTGAAACATAATAATTGCCTAACTGCAGCGGTACTGCCTTAGAGTGCAATCAGCGAGCGCGGAATTTATTTGACCGTTTAACTCCACACATACACGCATACACTTACGACACCACACTAACACCAATTTAACCTCATGCCAACCGATCTACCCCACCGCATCAGCTATTACGTCTTTGTTGGTTTCTAATTGGCAGCGCTTACGGTTACAAACTGCATTATTAGGCGAAATAATCAAATTACCTGTTTCGATAGTGCAGCGAACAGTGCGCCGCATTCAATTCAATTGCTTGCAACGTCGCCATTTTGTTTGTGCATTACAGCGTGCCAGTGTGTCCTTTCTGTTGTTGCCGCCATTGTTGCTGTTGTTGCTGTTGTCGGTGGTGTGTTGGTGTTGTTGGCGTGTGTGTATGTGTGTGTGGAGTGCGTTTATATGTGATTTTAGCATTGGAGTTGCTTGCTGGAAATGCGGTAATTGAAGTACGTAGATTTTCATCATCACGCCAAATGTGAATAATTTAACATTTTATTGAATTCAGTCAAATATTGTGTAATTTCATGTTAGACACGCTTAACACTTCGCTGGGTGCATTGAACGTGTAATTGCGAGTGAATGCCAAAACTTTTGTTTGGAATTTTGAATTATTCGCCGTACCTCCTAATAAATCGAAATGAAACGAAATAGTTGAAAGGATTTCGAAATATGAATTATTCACATCAATGGGCAATTGTATCATGAAGCCAATATCACAACTAAACATTTGAAAAATACACAGAAACCATTTAAGTAGATTGAACTTTTACGATAAAGTATGCATTTGAATATTTCAACTAATATTTTAAGGTTAGGAGATATGAACGATAAAATAGTATAGGTATAGGTATAGGTTGGAGTGGCGGCCTTGTATCCCAAAAAGCCCACTTAAGCACAAATAAAGGCCCGTTGTGGTATCACAGGAGTTACGTTATTTGTATATAGATTTTAGTCAGTATACATTTAACGCCGAAAGAAAGGTAACGACTCCCCCATTATGCAAAGGAAAACCAACCTGACAGTTCTATGAACTTGGCTAGGTCCCTAACCTTACAGGATGACAACTCAGTCAGGTCAGTTAGAAAAGGAGATCCAAGAATTATTAATCTTCTTCTGGCTAGGGAAGGGCACTGACACATGAGATGGAGTACAGTCTCCTCCTCATCCTCAGAGCCACAGCCTCGACAAAAGTCGTTAAAGGGGAGACCCAGTCTCATAGCATGCCTTCCTATTACGCAGTGTCCCGTCAGCACAGATACCGTAGTGCTGAGCAGGTTCCGTCTTAGTTGAAGTAGCTGACGGGTTCTTTTCTTGTCAAAGTTCGGCCAAGTCAACCTAGAAATCTGACATTGAGGTTCGTCAGCCCAGTATTGCTTGGCTATACTCAGGTATTTTTGTATGATTGCCAGTTTAACTGTAGCAAGTGGGACCCTATATCAGAGAGGTTAATGTTAGGGAGAAGATAAAGGTATAGAAATGAATAATTTTAAATTGTAAGAATTATTGATTTTTAAATTAAGCATTTAGTATAACTTTTCTTTAAGATAAATGAAAAAAGAAAACATTCTTTCATCATTCATCAAACTTACCACTTTTTAAACTTTCCCCCTATTTTTCGCTGAATTAAAATTGCAAAATCTTCAAACAGTGTAGTGACCACACCTTGTTTTAGAATATATGTTACCATATAACCATCTCACAAATTTTTTACTCTTAAAAAATCGTTATTTGCCCACTGTAGGTGTTAACATGCTTGGCACCGATAATTTTTTTTTAATTTACAAGGACATTGGCTTTGTCCACCAAAGCACACTTAAGCCAAAAAAATAGCCTGTTGTAATACCACGGATAAGACATCGTTTTTACATTTTTTCACTGTATAGTGAAAATTCATTTGAACCTAAGATAGAATCTAACATTAAAGATACTAATCAACTTCCAAATCGCCCAATTATAATTTGTATAACTATAAAAAAAATTATGATAAAAGCATGAGCAGTAACAATTACTCATTTCATTCAGATTTATTTAAGAGAGGTGTCAGTACAAATGGGTTAAGTTGCTCCAAATGATGTTAATATAAGTTCGTTTCGGAAAAATTATCCATATGTGTCCTTTACACCCAAGCGTATTGTCCAACACACCCAAGAGGAATGTCCGTCACATATAAGAGGGATGTTCATCAAACCCAAATGATATGTCCGTTACACTTTAGAGAGATGTCTGTTCAAAAGTGATACCCGATAGTAGAATTTTGAATATGAAAAGATCACTGTCGTAGAAATATCAGTTGTATTGTGGGGTTTCTATCTTAAGAAACTTAATACTCCGTTTATGTTACATGTTTTATATCTCAGGGTGTTATAATCAGGGTGTTTTATATCTATTTTTTGTGAATATATCAGGAACCTGACTTTGAGATGATATTACTTAATTTAAGTGATTTTCGTGAAGAGTTCGCAATAACTTTTAAGCCCTTTGAGCTTTTTATGATAACATCAATAGAGTTAAGTGAGTCTCCAGAATCTAGACCACAGTTTATAACCCAAACAAAGCAAATACTCTACAGATTCTGTTATTTTATTAAAAAGTTATTAGAGCTAATCACATTCAGAGTACTTTTCGGTAATTTTGAAATAGTTGAAGTTCTCATTAGTCAATACATTACAATGGCAAACATTGAGATGGACAACACACATTTTCAAAATACATACGAGTATCACCAAAGCATAGTGGAAAATTTATGAGTATATTTATTTAGTTGAATTAATATTCATATTTATAGAATTGTAAGTATAGTCGAAGAGGGTAGAAGAACTGTGTGTCTATTATTTATTTTAATTAAGTGTCATGTATATTATTTTTCATTGGGGAATAGCCTACCTGTATAGTTATTTCAAACAAAATAATTACTTGGTCATACATATAAAATGGAGCTTTTTCCCACCACTTACTTCTGGTTATATTATACACATAATCATAATGAATAAAACTCCAACTTCGATTCTTAGGTTTAAGTTCTATATAAGAAATACAAGTCTAACGAAATTTTGATAAAAATTTATAAATAACGGATTTATTTAAAAGAAAACTTTATTTCTTAAAAAAAAATGATAGGGCCCGCATTTCTCTTCTCCCTGAAGCTAAAACAACAATCAAACATGAACAAACAAAGAAAAATAATTTTCACCAACAGAAATAACCAGAGGAGGAGTAGGCAAATTGTTGCTTGCCAGAATTACTGAAGCCAAAACATACGAGGTCTTGGGTTCGCCTTTTTGTTGTTGTTGTATTTCCTTTCCGTTGTTTTTCTTCCTTCGCCTTTTGATTTGTTATGTTTCTTCTTTAACACTTGTTGTTGTTCGGTACGCGGATGTTTAACACATTTTCCATAGAAAATCCTTTGAGAATAAAAAACTAAAAAACACACAAAAAAAAATTAATTTTTGAAAATATTAAGAAACTCATACAGCCGTTCTTATTCTAGATACATTGATGCAGATATAGGTGTATGTATGTCTGTGTGTGCTCTGAAACTTTCACCTTCAATGCTCCACTGCTCCTGTGCGACTTTTTGGTTCTGTGGATATAAAAGTTGCGAGAAATTCATTTAAGCATTTGGGAAATGTTTTAACAAAATTTGCAACACTTCCGATAGGAAGTGCCAGTTTATATCAGTTGATTAGGTTAAAAATAAAATATATGAACTTTAAGCCAATTATTCACATATGTTATCATCCAGCATTGTGTTTAAGTGAAATATAAAAAATGTTTAATTTTAAATTTAATTAAATTTCGTGTTAAGAGGAGAAAGTATTATAATGAAAGGAGTGCTTCTTTAGAGCATAATTTCAAGAGTTTGGTGTTTCTAGAGAAATTAATTTTTCATGAGATGTGACCCATTTTCAATGTTTCAGTATTTCATATATGTTCAAATATATTATTAAGTATATATAGGTATATAAACAGGTAGAAAAGCCAGCTAAAAGTTGGTTTTAAGCATGTTTAATGAACTTTTATTAAGTATAAAAAAGGTCTTCTTAAAATAATTAATTTTGGAGGCATAGGAATTTAAATGAACATGATTTATATAATTTTTTTAGGCAAGCAATATTTAACATCTTGTACTTCGGTTAATACTGAAAATGCTATTTTTTGTTTGTTTTTTGAAATAAGGAATCATCTTTCACACTTATGCCATTAAAATCAGAAGTACCCTGTATAAATACATTTCTATATATGTATCTTTAACATACTGTACTTCGCTTAATAATAGAAATTCACGATATTTTGCGTTCCTCGCAGAAACGACCACAGAATCTACCGCATTTATGCCGTTTAAATCGGAATACCTATATATAGTCATATAGCTCTTTTGTTTACAAAAAACTTTTTTTACATAATTATTAATAACCATTTCTTTACTAACAAAAAAACCATAAAATGTGTAGAAAAAATAAGGAATTATTACTTATACAATATTTATCAGCATATTAGGACTCTGAAGACCCTTTTTGTAGAAATTTGAAGTTCTTTTATGACCAATTAATAATTTAAAAATTAATAAAAGTTTTATGGAACTTATGCAAGAGATCTGCGACAGTATTTTGAAAACATATGATGTTAAGCAGTGGTGGTGAAAGTCAATTTGTGGGATTTTTGAATATCAAAAGTGCATGAAGAGTCAGAATGTAAATAGTCAGAAGATTTAAAGTTCTTTAATGTGTCAGATATGAGCGTAAACAATAGAGGATACTTGGAATGCAGCAATCCAAAGCGGTGCTCGAAATATTATATTTTAATGAATGAAGAAGGAACCTATTGAGTAATTGCACCTACATTAGATGTGATAGTTCGATGGCAGGGTATGGATTATCTGGTCATTATCGGTTCATTAAAGGAAAGTCTTCAAATCAGACTCCTCCGACTTTCAATTATTCTTTTAAATCGATGTAATTGCAAATATCCAAAACGTGATTTTATTGTTAATAAAAATGTTAGTTCGTGGAGTGTATTCTTATTAATTGGTAATAAAATACTTTAATATTAAATAATTGTTCAATTCTTTTATGTATTTTGAGTTCCTCAAGAAATGCTTGAAATCTAGTTGTCCTGCTCACTTTATCAACAAGCGGTTATGACCATACCAAAACGATGTATGGATAACTATAACACAGTTTACTCGAATGAAGTAGTTTGTATTAGTTTAGCGGTATTAGAACGGGATCCAAAAGTCAAACTGAACTATGAGCGGAGCAGAACAAACTGGATTTTGTCAGTATTGTAGAACGATATTCTTAGTAATGTTTTCTGAGTAATGAAGATGTATCTTTGAAATTAATTCCACTAATAATTATATGGTAGAATGGAATTACAATCCATAAATCATTCTACTCAACCTATTAATCTTACGAATGGTTGAAATGTGCTAAGAATATGATGATGTGAACCTCAACTTATAAGATAATGAGCGAAGCACTTAATTTTGTAATTCCAATTATTCTTCCAATTTAATATGATAATTTAGATTTTTCACTTCCTTGTTAAACATAAAATCCAAAAAAAGCAAAAAAGGATTTTTCTCTCTGACCTTGTCCCATTGAGAGAACAACAAAAAAATGTCTTAACGCATTTAAACATGAACAAGTGTGCAATTATATTAGAACTGTTATCATTGCCCTATATGCCAAACATTTGTTGTTGTTGTTATTGTTGTTATTGTATTTGTTGGAATACATAAATAACACAACAAGCATTGCAATCTCTCTTTCATTCCTTCTGTACGTTCTTACCATTGTTTTTATTGTTATACACTTACTCTTGTTGTTGTTGCTATTATTATTTTTGTAGTTGGTTTTGTGCTGCTGTTGATACAATGCACCAGTGCACTTCAATGTAAGGTAACGAATGCCACATACAGTCACACGCACACACACACACACACACACACAGAGAAAACATCTGCGACCTACACTTTCAACAGCAACAAAATGTATGCTTTGCAAAATGAATATTCAGCGCGGAAGGATGCAGTAATTCCATGGGTCTATTATTGTTACACAGACTAAAAATGAGCAATAATACAAAAACAACAATGATAATCACAACAGCAGCAACAAAAAGATGGGATAGAAAAGTATGGCTAAACTAACTGCAGTTATATTACTGCCTTTTTATTTTGTTTGTTTTTGCTTTTTGGATTTTTAGATTTTTTTCTAACATTTTTGAACCTTTGCTTAACAATTATGTTTCTGTTTTTATTGTTGTTGTTCTTTTTGTTGTATTCGTTGCTTTGTTGTGGGATTTGATGTGGGATTTTGAAAATGATGTCGTGTGTTGGTTCATTTTGTTTTGCAGTAATGTTGCTAAATTGTTGGTGTGTTGTTGGAGTTGTTGTTGTTCATATTGCTGATACAATGTTTTTGTTGCAATGTTGCATGAGTTGATTCCGCAAATCCCTATTTTATTCAGATTGTTGATTTATGAATCTGCACTAAATTCAACCTTTTTTTTTATTATGCATTCTAGTCTAAATTTTTCAGAACTTTCCTCAAATACGAGCATGGATTTTAAGTATTTATTTAAAGGATTTCTTGGTTTACGAGCGTAGTGAAAGCTTTTTTCTAATTCAACAGATTAAGAATCCTTCCATTCTTAAGTTTATTTAAAGTTTATTAAAATAAATAAAATTGTTCTTAATACATCACTGATGCGATTCATAATTTGCATATTTAGAATTGTAGATTTTGAGGTATCTAGAACATAGTATATAAACAATTATTATATGCTTGTATATATGTTCATGTTTATATATGTTTTTATATGATTATATGTTTATACGTTTCATTTATATATAAAATTTATATATTTATTATTATATAT
This sequence comes from Teleopsis dalmanni, assembly GCF_002237135.1. Classification (NCBI taxonomy): domain Eukaryota; kingdom Metazoa; phylum Arthropoda; class Insecta; order Diptera; family Diopsidae; genus Teleopsis; species Teleopsis dalmanni. The sequence continues at coordinate 204,159,452 of NC_051846.1, forward strand.
TATATTTTTAGCACAATAAATCAAAAGCTGAAGTTTGTGAAAATGTAGAGAAAATAGAGATCTCTATTGAGACCAAATTATTCAACATATTTGTTAGAATCCAACTCTGGTAATTTGCCTAGGGTAGACCTGCGGTTTTTATTAGGCTAGTTTAAATAACGCTATCACTTCAACAACAGAACAATAGATGTGATAGAATGTGGTCTGTCACCTCTTAGACTTTTAATCACATTTTTCGTAATTATCTGGTTCCAATATTAGAATTTTTGTTTTTCATTTGATCAAAAGGGCTAAATGTATTCCACTTAATAATAGTAAAAAAACGTTTATGTTACTAATTATGTTCTGCTACAGTGAAAGCTTAGATGCTAACTAACGAACTCATGCATCTCAAAGTATCGGATGAATGCTTCATAAAGGTTTTATTAATAATTGGTCAAAAAAAATTTATTATTAGCTGATATAAGAACTAACCGTGGCTTTTTGACATATTTTTGAATGTATATAGAAATTAACCTCTAGCCATTTTTTGGATAGCTTCATATAACTTCATCGGTATTTAGTTAATTTATGAAAAATCGATGGAACCGGATCTTGACCATGATCGTCAGCATTTGATATTTTAGTGTTCAATCAACAGCTTTAACTTATTATAGTAAAAAAGCATCACGTAGCATGTATCTTCACAGATTCTTAACAAACTATTATAAATTTTATTTTTTACAAAAGTGCCAGATTATTTTCTTATCACATTTCAATTGTCTTTTACCTTTTTACATTATGTTTTTGGATTACTTGTTGAGGCATATAGTGAGGCAGATGTCTACAGACATAAGTGGTCTTTGGCCAGTTTCAGTAGCTGCCACCAGCTAGTTTGATCAGTAGTTTGTTGGTGTCAGTTAGTAGTACCGAGTGTCTTCATATTGCTCATCATATTGTTTTACTGGTTCCTCCACCGAGGATGCGGTTTTCTAATCGAAACATTTTAATCCGTTCGTACCTCACGATCAAATCAGTATTTAATACTGGATACTAGAGTATTCCATTCAATACTCTTCACCAACGCATATGGTACTATAGATATTCCGTAGAATTCTTCATTCGAATGACTTTTTTTCATATTGGTTATTGTTCAATAATTAGATTTGTAGAGCGAGCTTTTTATTTGTCAATGGAGCAGTAACCATTTTTGGTGATAACGCTGATACCCAAATTAATAAAGTCTTTAGAAACTTGAAACAAATAGTTGTCAATACTGGTGTGGGTACCAAGATGCTCACGAGATTCACGAGATTGTTAAAAGAAAGCACTCAATTGTGTTCTCAAGTCACATTTGCTTGTTTTTGTAAGTAACATTGACTTTTTTTAGCGAAGAAACTAATCTTCAACGAACGGGTACACTCATCTTGATAATTTCGGTTAAGTAGATATAAACTTCTGAAATAAAAGTTGACTTTCTAGAGATTGTGGGTAGCCAAGCAATTTATCTTTAATGAATGCTTATACTAATCTAGATAATTTCGGACTAGTAGGTACTAACAAAAAATAGGTTAAGCGGATATTTGGGGTACCAGTTATTCGTACATTTAATTTTATATATCTTTCCATGCGTGCCTCTAAATTGAAACTTCATTTATTCCGGTATGTGATACTTTTTTGTGTTTAGGTATAATATAATAAGGTTTTTTTCTGACAAAATCAAAATATGATTTATAAATAATATCCTTTATGTCATTTACACTGAATGAAATGAAATGAAATTTTAATTATGAAGCAGGTTAATTTTTCCACTGCTCAAAGCACAATTAATCATGATAAAACCGCAAATCTTTTTATAGCTCGGAAAGGTACAAGTACACGATTAGCATCATTTGTGGCAAGCATGTCAAAAACTAAATGGAAATATGAAAAAATGGAGAAATGTACGAATTACTAACATTAAAATAATGCGCTGTCTAGGAATGCAAAATGCTAGCACACATTCGAAAGGTAACCAACTAGAAACCGCAATGGAATGAGATACTGAGTTCTGAGTTGAAATAGAAGTAGTGAATGCGATGCATTGCTTAAAAAAGGTTAACAATGTCTTCCAACCGGAAAAAGATGTTGAAAACAATGGCAACTGCTTAAAAAATCGTATATCCTGTTTGAGGAAGCATTGCATTTGTTATACTTGATATGCTGTTGTGAGTGGCATTGGTTGTGAGTGGCTGCCACGTTGTACGTTGCCACGTTATTTCACTGCGGCGTACGTTACGTGAACGTAACAAAAACATTATTTCAAATTGCATTTTCGTTAGATAAGGTGAACCGTTGCTATTTGTGTTGTTGTTGTTGTGCTTCCATTTGTACTTAAGCATTGTTTACTTGCAGTAGTTTTCTTGGCCATAAAAGTGATACTCATGTTATTGTGCAACTTGCATAAGCACTGCAGGTCTGGCAGTCCTGGCAGCACTGGCGTTTCTGCAGGTGCAGAGTATGACTCTAAGACAATTGCAATGACAATTTCATTACATCTAAACTTCTTATATTGAGTGCAGTCCATAACACGGTGATGAAGTAACACTTTGAAGGTATTTCGAGATGTTTATGTTCCATTTATATGTTCCTTTAGAGTAAATAAACAAGCGCATTAATTTTTAAAAAAATGATGGTGTATACCGCAAAATAGCTTTGAATTTAATATTTTACGAATAATGAAGAAACTTAGTTATTTTGAATCTCAAATGAAATCAAGTAGAATGATATTGTAATCATTAAGAAGTTTTGTAGTTGGTTTTATGTTCCTTTTAAAATTGTTACTTGCTTTTGAAATAGAAAAGAAAAGGAACTCAAAAAAACTAAATATCTATCGAAGTAATACAAAATTCATATCCTATTTCAAGTGATGAGTGACAAACTCAATGCAAAGAGAAATATCATAATCCTAAGAACTTGATCTTCTTAAAACCAAAGATTTTCTTTCTCATGGTCTAAAGTTATTTATTAAATTTCGATTAAATTTTTATTAATATTTTAACAGTTTTAAATAGATCTACTTAATCTTAAGACATATAGAAATTCAGCATTTTCATCGAATGCTTAGATATCAGTCTTGTGGTGGGTTTGTTAAAGGGTCACAGTCGATTAGTGAACAATACCAGAAATACAAATCTTCCGTTACTGCTCAGTTGGGAAGAGGACGATGAAAGTGTCTTACACTTGCTTTATTACTGTCCAGCGCACGCACGTTACCGGTTTAGTATTTCAGGGGCTTTCTTTTTGGAGATCTTGGTCAAGCCCTGGTCCTCCGTTTAAAGGAGATTTTAAGTTTTGGCACACTTTTAGATTGCTTTTTAAGTCTCTATATGTTTTGTAATGGAACACATTGGATCAACAGCCTTAAGATGATCTTAAGGATAGTTTTTATAATCTAACTAAGAGAGACGATAACTTTAAAATATGGTTGGATATGCCAAACTACTGCCACTGTTAACTGTGATGCTATTGTGTTATATATTCTATTACATATTCTGAAAGTCGGAGCACCTTCGACGAAATCAAAAAGTAGGTCTTAGAATCGATCTCTGAAAGTAGTAGGAATAAAGTATATTAGTATTAGCAAATATGCAACCAATGCTATCATCTATTTATCTTATAAGTATATATGATAAAAATGTAAGAAGAAAAAAGTCAAACAAGCAAAAGTGTGTAAATATATAAAATCTAGTAATTTTAACCAGGGTATCCTATCAAGTAAGAAAATAATAGACTGCATCTGTAAGGAACAAAATTTGACGAAATTTCTGAGCAACACCTAGTTGTAAAAGCAAAGATAGATGATGAAGGATGAATAACCTTGCAACTGAAATTGTTTTCAACAGTATCTATGTTGGGTAGTTCAATATTAGTTCATTATAATATCCACTATATAGTCTACAATTTGTTTCGCTTAATTGGAAATAGTCCGCCTTTATGAGCGTAAGATCATCTGAGATTTCATAAGCTTCAAACGCAACTTTGACGGCGAATATTTCCACAATTCCATTCCTTACAAGAAATATCAGATTACTCGTATTAATACCTCCTTACGCTCGCTCTGCAGTACCTCGTCCAGCGGTATCTTCATCTGGCTTCTTTGACTTCTTGTCAGCACAATTGGCGAAAAGCCCCTCCTTATACGTCGAAGAGAGGCACCACATCTGTAACTACGCGCAAACATGATTATGACAATCATATAAGTATTATTGTTGCTTATCTACAATTGTAATAATATTTTGTTATAAATAAAATTAACAGATATAGAAGTCAACCTAGTTTTATTTATGCTAAAAAAATCATGAAGCGACATTTTGATAACAACTTTGGCATATGAAAACTTATCACCAACAAATTGGGGGTATAAACCTAAAGCCCAGCAATTAAATTAAACAAGCCATTCGTAAATAAAATTAAATGAATAAATGCAAAGGATTTACAGTGGAACTCCACAAAAAAAAAAAAATAAAAAAAAATAATAATAAAAAAGAATATAACGTAAACAATTTTCTTCAAAAATCAACAAAACCGAAATACGAAAATAGTAGCAAAGTACAGGGGAGCAAGCAAAACTGTGAACAGTTGTTGTTCACAAAGTAACGACACTTGGCAATAATCAAGACAACAAAAGAACGCTTCAGCATCAACGAAAATAACAACAAAATAACAAACAAAAAAATTAAGTGAAATCAGTGCAAAAGCAACAGCGAGAAACCCGGTCAAGTGAAATTTAATGCTCAAAAATAGACTCGAAATGAAAGCAAAGCAAAATGAAAAGTAAACAGTTGCAAACAAATTTTACTACAAAAGATGAAAATAAAATCACGGACGAGGGGCAGGAAAAAAATTCATAGCAGCTTTTAAGGCGGCGCTACAAATGACACATTACCCAAAAACCATTTCACAAAAATGCCTGGCAGTAGAGGTAGCTGTAGCAGGAACAACAACAACAACAACAACAACAACTCAATATCATAAAGAATACAGCACAATAATTTTTTAAGTGAGCATAATGTTTTTCAAGTAATAATAACAGATGAAGATGAGGCTGAAGTAGAAGAACAAGCAGTAGAAATTTGGGGAGGAAAAGTGAAACATTTTACAGGAACATTTTTGCAATAAAACACAAGCGCAAACTTTGATTGTATGAACTTTCATTCATAAATGTGTACGGATTCCTTGAACTTGCGCCTAAAAAGCTGCAATACAAATTTTTATTTATGTGCAGAACAATTAAGAAAAGCTCGCTTCATTGCCATTTTGTAGCGTTGCCGGATGGCATTCAATTTTGTTTCAAACTATGTTCAAAGTCATTCAATTTCAATTTTCAATTTTAGTTAAATGAGAGTTCAACTAAAACGGAGGAGTTCAATCTATAGGAAGTTGGAGTTCATATTTATAATTAATAATTATTTTTTTCTCATTCGAAGAGATCTTTTTTGTATAGAAGGGAGAGGCTATAGTGAATAAACTTTTCAAATCCATAAATTATTTCTTGAATTGACCGTACAGCTGTTTTAAATACTACAAAACTCTATAACCGGTGTTATCTGGAAACAATTTTGGGTCTAACATTCCGTACACAGATGTAACATGTATTACAGAAATAAATACTTTTGTAGAAAATTTGAAGAATAGTAGGAAAAGAGAAGTTGAAACAAATATTCTCTACGAAGAATAGAAAAGGAATTTAAAGTGAGAAAAATTTTCAAATCCCCAAATATAAATTTAAAGAAATGAATTCTTTGGCTTATCATGCAGTTGTTTTGAATACTATGGAACTCAAATATCAGTGGTCTTTGGAAACATCTTTGTTCTTGAAAGTATAAAGATATGAAATGAGTGTGAGATATACCATATATATCATTTCAGAAAATTTCAAGAATAATAAGAAAAGAGAAGTTGAATTGAATACTTTTTACTAAGGTCTAACAAGACTGAGAGCAAAGCATCTGCTGCATCAGTTGTTATTGTATATCAAAAATTAGTCGACTTAGTTTTGCAACATTGATGTTTTTAAAATTCGTCAAATCGTTAATATTTCTAAATGATGATCACTTTTTATGTCCGAATTTCTTATTTTCCATCAATAATCTTTTTCACAGACTTTATTCTAGTATGTCGTGTTTCTGTCCAGTGTCAGACAGAAGCAGGGTTAAGCTTTGGTCGAAAATGTTATTAGTATCATTAACATTTCGAAAATGTTAATTGTTAATTACATTTCTCAATGTGTTATGTTGGTTCTAACATGAGCAACCTTCTATTCATAATTACGGGGAGAGTGGAATCCAATGGCATTCTTAGTTTATTGAGGATGATACAATCCAAGTTCTACTTCACCTATCTACCTATTTTGTTCTAGAGATTTGGTATTTAAAAAAAAATTATAAATATAAATAGACGGATACAATTCAGGATGGATTGGATTGGATTGTAGGATTTTTATAGTTACAGTAATATAGAGTTAATATAGAGCAAGGAACTCATCATAAAGCATGACCATCAACCATCTTCTTTCGTAGACTTTATTCTAATAATTTTATGTAAAATGAAATTATAAGCAGATATAGATAAACAAATTCCAGATGGAGGTGTATTTATATGGTTGCTGTACTCAAAATATTTATTATAACGCGAGGGAATTCATATGGAGTTTGCTTGGTTTACTGTTTCAGTAAGCCTGTTATATATAATAATCATTACAAAGTTTTTAATATACAATACCTTTGGAAAAATGTAAGTAAGCGTTTTACTTACCAAATTTAGTGCGTTATTACGAATTTTGTTCTTCAATGTTTCTATGTCTAGCAATATAGATGAGATAGATATCATCCAGCCGATTTAACTGTCGATTGCTCTCTACTTTCCTTAACTGGCTTTTATTTTATGATAACGGATTGAGGGGCTTCAATTGCTTTTTGATTGTCAACAGATATAGCAATACCACATCTGCCCTTGTTGTGATATAGATCTAGTAACATAGATGAGGGTGATGTCAGCTAAATAGTCCATTAAGCTGACGATTGCTCTCTACATTCTCCAACAATTCCTGTTTGATTGTCAATTGAAGTAACAATAACACATCTGCCCTTATTGTGATTTGTAATTAGTTGACTTGCTACCCTAAACGCTAAACCTACAGCCTGAAAAACCTTTCCCAATTGAAAGTTTCTTGACCCCAGTTTAGTTTAAACAAATGGAACAAATGGAATTGTAAGCAATTGAAAGTAAATTCAAATTTCTAAATTGAATATTTGAAAGGGACTGTTGAGTAGAGCATTGCCAGCTGCAAACTTCCTTCGCTGCTAGTACTTAAAAAGCTTTCGTATTGCATTCGTAAAGCTTTGACAAAAAGCTTTCACTGACTTCGGCGCTTGTTGGTTACGAACTGTGTGAAAGCTACGTCGCTTCGCGTTCACAGACAGTCAAAATAGCATTGGCCGAGTTTTGGAGTTGTGCTCGTTTAGTTTCGTTAAGGATATCAATGGTAACGGTTTATACGTTGTGTCGTGTCGGTTAGTGTGCGACAAATAATCAAATAAAGTCAGCAAACAACTACACAAACAAATTTTAAACGTGCGCGTGCAAATTGTGCCGAATTGTGTGAAGAAGCCGAGAAAATTTATTAACAAAAAACACAAAAAAAACCCAACAAATTTAAGAAAACAAATCAAAAATGATTGAAATTCAAGTGCTAAATTGCGTAACTTTAAACACGAAATGTCATTGCATACTTTGAGGCGGCTGCTGAAATATTGCGGCTGCTGAAATAAACAGAATTGTTTTGTGCAATTAAAAGTCTTGACACGAAATGTGAAGGTATTTAAGTATTTAAGTTGATAAAACTCGGTTGAAAGAAGTATATTTTGTAGTTGCAACTTCAAGTGACAACGGCTATTTTCACAGTGGGATGCTTTTTACGTGCTAAGGGATTGTTAGTAACACGTGTGCAGGTGTAAAAATTGTGGGTCATTTGATTGAGTTCAGTAAAAGACATAATAAGATTTATTTAACTTCAAATGCTGAGATTAAATTAAAACAAAGTACTGATAATATATTTGCATTAACTATTTGCATAAGTTAGCGGTTAAGCTAGGAGGCGGCACTAAATTCAACTGGTCAATATATTAAATAAACAGTAGAACTGAGCATAGAACATAAACAGTAGCTTGTGCAAAAAGCGGCTTTACAAAAGTTGTCTTGTTCAAATTAAATTTTTAATAAACTTGCAAATTATGCACGGTAAAATTTAATAAAAATCCCCAAAAGTCGCTGGCGTGTACTGAAAATTATCATAAATTTACATGGCATATCTACAGGCTTATCAACATAGTAAATTTTGTGGTAGGCAGCAACGGCAAGCAAAAACATAAATTTTGCCGTAGTAAAACTGTAGGAGAAAAAAAAATTATTGCAAAAAATATGGGAGTTTTGCTTTTAACATTTTACAAAATGTTTGCATAAATTTGCAGGAAGCAGGATTTTACTAAAAATTTAATTAAATACTGTGTGACAAAGGCGGAGAGTTGATTTCATTTAAAGACAAAATTACGAGTTATTAAATTATTCAAAATTGCCTTAATAGCCAAAACATAAATATGCCAATAAACTAAATTTGTTGATTGTTGATTGTTGCTTGTCGTTACCTTGATAGCTAGGCAAATTAGCACAAATTGCTGTTGCATAGTTCTAGGTGCGGTCTGAAAACTGGTAAACTGTTGATGTTGAGCAATTTAATAAAGTTGTGTGGTTTATTGATCAAATAAATTCATGAATAGCTATAGCACATTGAAGGAACTTCTAAATAAAAGTAAACAAAAATAAATTCTAACTATTTGCTTGCGTTCCATAAGTAAATTCATGGCGAATGCTAGACGAAATTGTAACAAGTAAGAAAATATTTCGCATAAATATGCAAACATAAACAGAAACAGAGCGGAAAGATTGTAGATTGTAAAGTAAACACACACGTGCAAGCAGTCAGAAAAATTGTAAAGCAAATATATCAACTTTTATGCTATTTCGAATAAGATAAAATACGAATAAAATATATAAAAGAGGGAAACACAAATATTACTGTGGGTTTTACAGACAGTAGGGAGATTTTTTAATGTTTTAAAGAAGTTTAAGCAGTCATCTACAGACATACACTTACAACTGTAGTCATATCATATAGCAACAATATAAATAATTCAATGAACTGAATTGTTAAATATTTCCTTTAAAATTCTTTGATCTTAAGTAGTTTCATTGTGACCGATACATTCACTCAAAACTGTAAGGCACAGAGGTTTTTGAAAGGTTTTCCGAAAACTCTTAGCAAACTCAATTTGCTATTTGCTTTTGTCAACTTCACTGCGAATTGCACAAAATTCATAGCATACTCTCAGGCAAGCATTTCTTTGGAAATCCTTGCAAGTGCGTCGCCCGACATACAAAGGAACAAAATTAACATTTCATTCAAATTTAAAATTCAGTTCAAAAACTTTTCGCTTAAAAGTTAAGTTGAGAATTTCAAACAGCTGCGTCAACCAAAGAAGTAAAGAAACCAAACACCAAAAGTAACCCAAAATTTCATAAAGACAAGGCGTGCATTTGATACGTCTAAGTTTTTGCCACCAACCAAAGAAAAAGAAAGATCATAATAATAAAATCTAACATAAAAAATAAAAATAAAAAAAATAAAATATAAAACTTGTATAAAAACAATTCTTAGCACGAAAAAGTGACAAGTTTGCAGAGTAATACGACCAGCAAAAGAAAATTATCACGTCTTAAATTGCGTACACAAATAATTTTATGTTCTACAAAATTTTATATGAGAAAGGCACAATTGTATAGTCTGCTTTTGGGCGCGCAAAACTCATTGTAAAATTCATATTTTGCACATATTTTGCACGTAATAAGAAATAAAATTGTTTAGAAATTGCTTAGAAATTTTTGTAAAACATAAAATTAATATCATAAAAACAAATTTAGCAAAAACGCTGTGCCAAATTTGCCTTCGTCAACGTCAAAGGCAACTTTGACGTCGACGGCAACGGAAACGCCAACGCCTCACTACAACTGCCTGTCATAACCGATAAACTTGCAATTTGTGGTGGCGAGTAGAAGTACGTGCGTGAGAAAATTTTTAAAAAATTTGTGCTTTTCAATTTTTATTGCAGTTTTTTGCGGTTTTTATTTATGACATATCTTGTGCTAATAAAACAAAAATACACGATATATTAAGAAAAAAAAAGTAAGAGAAATAAAAAGTAATAATTTCTTATAGTAACAGAAAACCAAAACATCAAGAAAAAAAAACAACCGCAGACAACAAATGCACACATGTAAAATTGTAATTTATATGCAAAATGTGCTGCTATTTTATACTCAACACGAGAAGTGCTAAATCCAGTCAGGACATAACAACAACAATAACAAAAATAACCCAGCGAACGTATTTACAAAAAGGACATCAGGTGCCGTAAATACGGTTTCCAAATACAAATTTGCAAACATATAAAAATGCTATATATGCATGCAACAGACTCGGCGGCTTATTTCCCATCGGATTTAATATAAATTTTATAACCACAGTGAAAGCAGATAGCAACCACAAAAACTAAAGCAACCGCTAAAGTCAGCCACTGCTTAAGTCAGTCAGTGCTGCATTTATTTAGCAGGTAAATACCCATATGCATATAAAATCAAGTAACTTAAAAATCTTATAAATAAAAAAGACGTAAACTTAAGAATTCATAAACAAATTTGAGCCTAAATAAGACATGCAATAAAAGAAAATATTATTCTTTTACGATCAGCATAAATATTTATTGAAGATATTATCTGCAACTGCAATTTGCTTGCTTCAATTTTGTTGCCCCTAAAAGCAGAGTTAAAAAAATTATTAGTAATTTATGAGGCAACACATAAATGAAGGGAAGTTCAAGTAAATTTATTCGTATAAAAAAAATGATATTTTCGCAATGATTTCAAATTTATTCTTATAGAATATAACATATAATAATAATAAATTAATTATAATAATGACTAAAGCGCTAGCAGCTCGAACAAGATAGATCTGCTGGAGACCACAGAATATCGTCTGTGGAATAAAGTTTTAGTTATATTCTTTATTAAAAAGTCTGTAATATTTTCTCATATAAGAAAATCGTTAAGATGATTATCTGGAAATAAAAAATGTGCTCTTTGGAATAAATTTCTATTCGTATTATTTGTACCTGATCTGGAGCATCTGCTCTGTAACTGCCCGACTCTCTCGAGAACTCGACAAAAATACTTGTGGGCTGTCAGTTTTACAGGACTGAGTCACATACCTGAGGTTTCTGTTGAAATCTTAATTCAATTTGCTAATGACATGCGCATCCTAAGTACTACACACAATCGCTAAAAATAAGTCTCTGATGTGGTATCGCAATGGACCTTCATGGTCTACGCGTGGTCTTTTTGGTCTATCAGCATAACTTGATAACTTGATAAGTCAAGAGAAAAATATTGAGTCAGAAACTCAAATCTCTTTCAGATGTTAAGAAATTTATAATAAAAAACATTTTGATCTTTATTTCAAATATTATTTGAGTCTTAATTTGAACTCAAGTCGGTATTTGTCACAAGACAGACATTGTAACCTAACCTAACTTAACATAACTAGTTAAATCAGGCATAATATATATATACTTACCGCCTGTGGGGCAGTTGAGATATTCAAATAATTTCATTCATTCGTCGATTATATCTACTTAGACGTACGGAGTGTATAAGTAAAAGGTTTTACTCGATCAGTTAAACAACTATAAATCAGGTTGTCTATATTGACACATATATCCATATAGTAGGTAGTTGAGACACACACAAACAATATTTCTATTTAAATTTTATCACATTTTTTTATTTATATATTATAACATTTAATTATTTATCGTTCTAATTGCGGAAGGGGGTAGAATATGCAACCAGATAGATTAAAGTCAATAGGACTATATCTCTATTTTGGCGTTTCCCGGTGACTAACTTTCACCGTGTCTGAATATTGTCAATAAGCAATACAACGTGGGCAGTGGTCGATAACCATGACAGTGACAAAGCTTCACTTGAAATGAAAACTAATGCTAAAACAACGTCAACTTTATAAAACAAAAAACTCAGGTTCTTACCCCCATTAATGGGAAACACTATAGCGGCTGCAAAATGTATTGCACAATAATCAGATTTATGTTATTGGAATAATTATATTAAACTTCTTCTTAACCCTCATATCAATTATATATCTTTATATAGATTTTTTTTCGTAAACTGAATAGGAATTATAAAACGGAATTTATTTCTGTATCAATTATTAGTGAACTTATTGAGAATTATTATTATGCTTTAAAATGGTATTCAAAATTCACTCACTTAAAAAACTTCAATGTAAAACAGTTTCCACAACTTTCCTAAATAGCAAAAAAAAATTGTCTTTACAGTGATAAAAAATATATATTCAATATTCCATAATATTCAAACCAAAATTCAATATATATAAATGCAATTTTCCATAAGAGGACAGTGGTTAGAACACTTGTAATCGAATTGAAGGCACTCCGTGATATATTAAACATTTTCAAAAATTCTATACAGAAAGCAAAACTTCTTATATATATTTTTTCTTCAACTGAATAAGAATTGTAATTTTAGCAAAGAAACATATACTAAATTTATCAAAATTTATTGGAATGGTCCGAAATAAAAATTAGAAGTTCTGTAACGATTCTATTAAAAATATTCTAGACCCTCCCTCCGATTTAAAAAATTTATTATTATATTTTTTTTTTAAACTGAATAAGAATTGTAATTTTAATAAGCAAATCAATATTGAACTTATTGAAAATTATTGATATAGATTGAAAGGCTGAATAAATTTTATATATTTCTTGAACAAAATTATTAGAAAGCAAATTGAAAAAAAGAATTTCTTTTAAAAAATTAATTAGTTGTACTTTCGTCTAGTTTCTCTTATAGTAATACTATTTTTGAATAGGAAAAATATATAAAACAAAAATATTTATAGTTACTAAGACAACAATACAAATAAGCAATATTCCTGCAGATACCAATATTATTATGATGGATTTTTAAGCTTCAACTAGAAACACTTATTGACCACAACCCCTTTAGTTTCCCTCTATTCAGAAACCCTCATATATTTTTCATAAAAATATTCTTGTTTATTTCAATATTTTGCTTTGAGAATGTGAGTCCTTATAAAGCGAAAATAAAGTTGTTTTTCTATGAAGTGCTTTCAGCTCGAATGACAATAAAAATATTTTCTTATTTTGGTATTAAATATTTTTTGATTTTTTTTTTAATTTGAAGCTACATAAAAAGCAAAAAGCTTACAGATATTTTTGTTTTCGCTTCAAGCATACCATATGTTTCGCTTCTGTTTGTTGTGGTCTGACCAAAATTGGTACGAATCTCAGTTGACCATTTCATAGCAGTTTGTTGGATTGTACTTATTGAGATATTGGTCAATTGATATTTATCTGTAAATAAAAAATTTAAAAATAAACAATAAAAGTCAGTTTGGAATTTCATTTTTATAAAAATAAGTCCTTAAATATTAGCAGTCAATGGGGTAGCTTTTTAATTTAAATATATTTCAATAGTTTTTTATATTCATATTTTTGGACATACAAGGACTTCTTTTACGACGTACTTTTAATACAATGGTACTCAAACAGCTCATAACTAATCCCACAATAAACAGAATCTTTTAATTAAGTTATGTTTGATACACATCTGATGATCAAACATAACTGATGTGTTTACAGAGCCTCATCCTCATCATAAAGTAATGATGTTCACTTTAATTGCTGCAGAAAAAAGTGGAATAATAAGAACTATAATGAAAAAACTTAACTACAAACAAAAATAGACTAAAATACATTTAAATTTAATAAAATAAAATAAACTGCAGTCAAAGTGCCAGCTAATCGCGTTTCAGAAATTGCTAGCTATGTGCACTGTAAACGTACGTAGGTTAGGTTAGGTTTGGTGGAGAAGATGCGTGCTAGCAGTTATCAGCACTGCCACTTGAAGGTATATATTGCTCAGTGTGATGCCTTCAAAGATTTTGCCGGGAGAGACGAGTTGATAACCTTTGTTATCTTCGTGTACTATTCTTGTTAAACCATTTGGTTTTCCAAATGAAGTTCAGAAGATACAATAAGTTTGCTTTCGTTATCTCTTCCATGCCAGTAAAAAACCGATCCCCAAGTCACTGAAGTCGCCTTGTGTGCAGTCCTGAACAAAAACACAGGAAGTGGTTGATGGATTCTACCTCCACTTCATCTTGGCAACTCCTGCCTAATCCACTTGTTAGTTCTCGCGACCGTTGGGGCATAGGCAAAATGACGCAGTGCCTGTTAGTACTGCAGTAAGTATACGAATTGCAGACTTAATTTTATTTTTATCTAATCTCGGCCATAAGGTTCAAGCGAACTCATAGTCTTCGCGGTTAGCCCATAACGTGGCTAGAATAAGAAACGTACGTAGACTAATAATAAACACTTTTTAAAAGTTAAAAGTTTGAATATTAAAAGAACTTGTATTTCAGCATGTGATAGTTAAAGATATATTTAGTTTACTAAAATTGTAAAACTCTTCCTAATTATTTTACAAACTTTATTTATTGCGCTCAAAACTATGCTTCAAAATATTTTGACATATTCTTTGCTTCAATAAAGCGTTCTTCCTGCCGAAACCAAACTAGAAACCTTAAAATCAATCAATTTAAAGAAATTTTTAACTTTATTTTTGCTTTATTATTTTTCTTAATAATTAATAAAGATATAAATATATTTTTACTTGATTATATTTGTCGTTAATATATGTGTAGATTCATGTAAGTACGTACTTATCTAAATATATATAATAAAGCAAGATTTCAACAGATTATATTCGACTGGTAAACTTAAAAGAAATATATGTACAAAACATATATAGATATATACAAACCACCTACTTCATAGAATATCTCTTAAAGAAATTGAAATAGAAAATAATTTTTAAGTGTAAACAATTTATTCAACTTTAAAAAGTTTGGAAATTCAAAAGTTGGTCAACTTCTTTAAGAACTTTTAAGTAAAACTTGTACATAGAAAAGGTTGTCGGTACTTGAGAAGAGATTCCATTTATTGCTAAAATATCGTAATTTATTTATGAATTACACTTTCAGTTTTTTTAAGTTCAAAGCTCAAATATTTGTAAAGTGTCGAATTTATTAAATTGTTCAAAAGTTCTTTTCATTTTGCTTATAAATTTCTATCAGTAAATTTTTGCGGTATTTAAAAATAGTTTAAGGGAAAGAGAACAGGTGCTTTTCAAATATTCATTCATAAATATGCATATACATATTTATATAATAAATACAGATTTACTTACTTACATCCTTTCCCCACTAGTTGTTGGCAGTTGCTTTTTAAGGTTTTTCTAGACCCAACTAAAATTTATTTATAAACTCTATTTTAAAATGTGAATTTGATGATTAAAAATAACACAAAAGCTTTTGAATATTATATTCGATTTTCATGAAAACTCGTTACCAAAAATAATTTTTCAACTTTTCAATAAATAAAAATCGTACGCGTTTCTTAAAATGGACAATATTTTTAGCAAAATGGAAGCGCATCCGGTTTGTGAAATTTATTTTAATAAAATTTGACGAAATAAATTGATGGCGATTTATTGTGTATAAATCAAAACATAAATAAGAAAATTCAAAACAAAAAAGAAAAATAAAAAGTCAATTTTTGAACGTAAAATTATATTCCTAAAATATAGGTCGAGGAGTCCAATGTTAAACTTTATTCTGGGTTCGGGAATTGGTAATTGGAAAATTTATAAAAATTTTCTCTTAAGTCCTTATAATTTGTTAAAATTGTGAAAAAGCTATTTATTCGTTAAAAATACTTTGTGCCAACTACAGAAACACAGTATCTTCCCTAATCATCTGGAATTTTGCGTGCATTTATTATAAATATATCGGTATCATCGTCTTCTGCAATTATCTTTTCATCTTCTTGTATCTATTGATATAATGTATGTTAGCCTCTGAAAGATAGTGAAAGATAGTTATTTGCCGTTTTCAGTCTTTATGGATTTTGGTTTTCTTATTTCATGATTGGATATTAGTACATACTATTTATACATTATTTACGGAGTTTTCTTGGAGCATTCATACATCATGGGCTGTATATTCTATCGCAGAATTACAATATTTCAAAATACAGAACGTTTTAGGTGCTGTATATATATAGAGTGTTTTCTCATTATAACATGCCAAGAGCCTCAATTATTAACTTCTTATAAAAAATCATCAGATAACATGCCAAGAGCTTCAGGTCATGTGAGAAAAACAGACCTGAGATATTTAGTAATCTCAGATTTAGTAATCCCTAATCTTATAACTAATCTTAACAAAATGGTTCCGCCTAAAGAGACTTTATACCAGTTCTGTTTGAACGCAAATAAGACTTTTTGTCACATTTTTTGCGACCGTTCAGCTTTGATTTAGTTCCAGAAGATAATACAGGGTCAGTAGTTTTCATCTATCTCCATCCTTTAGTAGAAAACTCCCAACGAGAGACTTTATAGTCTTCTTTAGAAGAATTAAGATTCTTCTGTTTGCTTAGAATCTAAAACCACAAAGATCTTGAAATCCGAGACTCGTAATAATTTTAGTCACAGCCTTAGCGACTATCTTTGATCTGGCTCGGAACGGAAATACTCGCTCAGGAGCTTTTACCTATCTCCATCTGATATAATAAAACTCTCAAGGAGAGACTTTCATTCAGACTTCATTGAAAAGACTAAGAGTTTGGTTAAAATATGTTTCAAGCACTGAGGATCTTGAAAGAAGATAATAATTCGAGTCAGAATTTTAGCTACTGTTCGATTGGGATTATTGAATACTGGTTCAGAAATTTCTACTTATCTCCATTTGATCCTAAAAAATTTTTAATGATAAACTTTCTTATCTTCGCTAGAATGGCCAAAAGTCTTCTGTTTACCTAAGGTCTATATCAAGAACTAAATATGTTAAGCCCTCCATTCGAAAGGCTAACAGTCTTCTGTTTACTTAAAGTATGTTATAAGAACTTAACATTTTAAAAGCTGATCTGTGACTAGAATTCATAGCAATAGTTGTAACGACTGTCTAGCTTTAATCTGGATCGGGTAGAGAATACTGGGTCATGAACTTCTATCTCCGTTTAATTTCAAAATTCTCAACGAGAGGCATTTTAGCCTCCATTCGAAGAGGTAAGAGTCTTCTCTTAGACTTTAGTTAAGAACTGTTCCAAGTACTAAACATCTACCATGTGTCAATGACAGGTATTTTAGCCTCCATTCGAAGAGGTAAGAGTCTTCTCTTCGACCTTAATTAAGACCTGTTTCAAGGACCAAAGATCTACCATGGTCACAATGCTTCCATTCATTGGGAGTCAGCATCCAGTAAATTTATATTTCTATATTTGTTGAAAATGTGTGTTTAACTATATATTCTTGTATTTTGTATAATATATTTAAGTTAAATTTACTGTTAATTCCGGCACACACACACATATATATACACATATACAATAAACATTGTACTAAACTTCAAAATTTCATTCTGTAGTAAGTCTTCGTTCACTTTGAATGTAGAGTAAAACTACCATTTATGTACAATAGATTATTATATATATATTATTTTTACAAAGGAAACAATTATGTTATTATACGTATAATTAAACGCAAGTATTTAATAACCATTCAATATTATAATTTTTTTCCCTTTTTTGATATGTGAACAAACCCATTCTCTGCTTTGAGCTAATAAAGTATGAAATGAAGTATAAAATAAAAATCAAACGGAAAATCAATCAAAATCATTTTGATTTATCATTTTCCATTAAGTATCCTGACATCAATTACAAAATGACAACAACGTCCGGAAAAAAATGGACATACATTAGAAATCAAACTGTTGCACAATCAAGCCAATAATAGAAATAATAAAACGGTTATAACAAATAGCAACAACAACAAGAACAACAACAAAAATAATAATAGCAACAATAATAGAACTTATTTAAAAATATTTAAAAAATGTTAATAATATGGCAGCAACAAATTGTCAGCAAATCTATTTTTTACCGATTCTCATTCCGTTGATTGCAACTAATTTTATTATAGCGAGCGAGTGAAGGAACGATTTATTGAAAGGACACGCAGGACGGACCTACACAGAAGTGGAAATGTAAATACTCGTAAAATTACACGATTTTTATGAGAAATTGTTGGGACCAAATAAAGTTAGGCGAACGCACCAAATTCAATAAGTGACCCAATGGTTGAGGAGCTGAAGTGCTAGAGACGTGAAGAAGTGAGTTGTGGGTTAAAAGTGCGGCATTAACAATCAATTATGGGTCATAAAAAAACACGCAGCCATTTATATTCGCTTTCAAAGGAATCGAAAAGTCACATTGCGTGCGCTGCGGTGAAAGGAATAAAAAATGTGACAGTCGACAAATAATAAATAAATATTGTTAACAAATCTCATGGAACGGATTTTGAGAAATGGTGGTGCAACTTGTGGGACAAAGCCAAAAAGGCTAACAATGAGTTTAACATATTTAACTGTTGGTTGTGAAACAGGCGAAGTAGATGACATATATTTTAAGTAATGTTATTTATTATTAAAACATATATATAAGGTATTCATACGGTTTATTTAAATTGAACGTAGAAGCTGAGATTATTAGCAGGTGCCGTCTTTTGTGTCGAAGAGCTGCATAGTTTAAGAATCTAGGATAAAGGCAGGATCACTCTTGCGAGAAGCTGTTAATAGAATAGCATAAAAGTGAAATAAACATTGTACCGTCTCATAACGGAGCGGAGCACCGTGACTATAGTGGATATTTTGTGCTGCTACAGACCCTTACCGAATAGAAGACATTCCGTTCTTCGAATGAAACCAAAATGTCAGCTGTTGATAAACCAGGAGTAATAAATATGTTAGTAAACATTCGAAGTGCTTAAGGTACTTAGCGTAAAACGCAGTTATTATTTAAAAATATTTCCATATTGAACTTAAAGTATTCATATGACTCAAAATCCGCTTTAAACAAAATGCTTCCATAGGTTAGGTGCACCCATTCTATAGTACAACTTTTTACCTGACTTTTACTGACTGGCGCCACACAATGAACAAATTGAATTTTTAATTAATTATTTAAAATTTTTAAGCTGTCACTGTCAGTAAGTTTTTTTTTTGCCAGTGTGGCGAGGATTAAAAAGCAAAAAAAAAAAATAAAATTTAAAAGTGAAATTTAAACCGAAAAAAACTTTCAGCTCCCCGCTTCACTAATGGCACAAAGCCACACAGGAAGTGTGGCGAAACTTTGCTGAGCTCACGTAATTTTAATTGTAACTTTTTGAGATTTTATTTATGGAATTTTTGTCAATTTATTTTTGCTATGCCTCTATCTCTACCTCTACCTCTCAGGCCCCGCATCAGTCCCCGCCTCCGCATCGGTCTCACTTTCAGCTTCAGGTTTTGTAATTTTTTACACAATAATTTCGTAATTTTTAATACCGATTTCAATTTTTTTTTTTCCATTATTTTATTTTATTTTATTATATTTATTTTTTTTAAATAAATTGTCCCTTTGGTTTAGTATTTGTCGGCGCGGATATATTTCAGTGCTCGGTTCCGTTTCAGTTTTGAATAAATAATTTGTCCCTAATGCAAAATAAAAGTTTTGCTGGCAATTAAGCAATAAATAAGCGCTTACATCAAAAGTTTTTAATTAAAAAATTTAAATCTACTAAATTTTTAAATTTTTTTTCTTTTTTCACAACTTCTTGTATTTTTTAATTGACAAAAAAACGTGCTGCAGGATATTATTACTATAAAGCGACTGCCAATTCGGCATTTTAATGTCCTTCGCCAAAGTCCTAATGCGCTTTTGATTGTGTGGAAGTAGTCTGTCAACTGCGGAAAAGTACCTTTGGGTCTATGTATCAATACTTTTGTAGGTATGGCAAATGAAATTACCAAAACACTGATTGCTTATTAATGTTTTGCAACGGAAAGTTTTCGAAAATTAAATTTTGGAAAAATAATTTTATCAAAAGAAAAAACAAACAAAATCTCAAAACGTTGATATTAATTTAGTTGATTTTATGGGAGCTGATTTTGCTAAGGAGTTGGAGTTAGTTAAACCCAATCGAGTTTTATGAGACTTTTGAAGTAATGCGATTTTTATGATTATTACCATAATCTCAGCCATTGACTCAGCAACTAAATCCTGGCCATAACTATATTTTAATAAAAAAAGGATATTAGTAGATAGTTTCAATATAATGTAATAATATATGTATCTATATATGTAACTTTGAGTAATTATATTACAATCAAGTTTGAAATTAATGCAATAGTGTCCATGTTTACTAAAATTACCTGTACATAGATATCCTTGATATGAGAGAATTAAAAATCAATTAAATTATAAGAAAAAATATAAATAAAACAAAACTCATATATAGCACACATTCTACCGAAAAGATATATTCAAAACTGCAACAAAGAATGGGACACGTTAATTATGTATAAAGTTTATTTTATATATTAACAAAAAAATTTTTGTTAAAAAAGTAAATAAACAACAAAAGTAGAGTAATACAGTTTTCTCCTAATGACCGATATTTCTGATATAGTTGATAGGTCAATATAAACTTTATGCAAATTTGTAGAGTCCTTCTATAATTGTTTTACAAGAGAAATGAGCTCAGATCAGCAAATAGATCTGTTACGAATATGTCATTATATGCACAGCGCCTTTTTGTGCCTTTTAATAAATAAACTGACATGGACTGATTAAGTTGGATTTATTAAGGAACATTATGGTCTAAAATATCACTTTCATGAACTGCTAATTCGGAATGCAGATTATGCCTCGAAGATGAGGAAGCTATTATGCATATTCTTTGTGACTGTCTACTTTTAACAACGCACAGAAGAAACTTATTTCATATGAAATTTTTGTCACTAGAACAGATAAAGAGCTCTTCTCTAGATTTAGTTTTGGATTTTGTTCACAAAGCTTTACTAGATAGCTAGAGGGTTTCTGTAGAGTCCCACCCATCTCACTGACTAATTTGTGTATTCCTCTTAAGCTTCGTACTTATTCAATGACTGATCTAAGATCTGCGTACCGCCACGTGCGGTTAGTGATTACTTTGAGATTAGATAGTGCTAAGTAGGGCAGCCTGGCGGTTTTCGTGAGTAGTTTCAGGGCTCTGTTCTTTATGTATTTTTTGACCGCATCTATTCTAAGGTCGCTTAGCATATCATTTGTGTGGATGTACCATGGCACTGTGTAGAGCCTTCGGAGAGCATGACTTTGAGCAACTTGTAGATCTATCACGTTCTACATCGAAACAAATAAATTGACACATGCTAGTAGTTTGAATGAAGCTACTATGAAATTGCACTAAAGCAGTGTGAATATTGCATGCTGTGGTATTAAACTAATATAGTTATAAGTACAATTGCATTTTTTAGTATGAGAAATTTTTATTAGAAAGCAGCAAAATATTATATTAAATTTTTAAGACATCATGTTATATATTAAATAACAAAAATAATACTAAAAATTATATAGGTTATGTTAAATCACAACCCTGTACTTACACTGCTGCTATGCAGGATTTGCAACTAATGAGCGAACTACCATATTTACACATACGGCATTAACAGCTCATAAATTTATATTAATTTCCGTAGTGTTTTTTTATTATTATTTATAATTTTAATATATTTTAATGTAATATCTTTTTTTATAATCTACTTTGCTTTATTAAAAATGTTATTTCATATATAAAATTCGGGGCAGTTAAACATTTGATGTTTTATTTTTAAGCGAAAAAGCTTGTTAAACTCCATTTTACAGTGCAAAATCATGGCAGCATAAAATACAAGTCAATAAAACTCAATAACAAAACATATAAAAAAATAAAATATAAAAAATATAAAAAAAGTGAACACAAAAACATAATAGATGTTTGAAAATACTTAAAAATATTTGGTTTAGCACTGTTAACATGTGGAATTATAAGAGTATTTCTCGGTTTAACTGCGTACGGAAAATATTAAAAATATTGACAGCGGCACTTTTTATGATTTTTATATCTTCATTTATGTTATTTATTGTTTATGTTCTTTTAAAATATGACTAAAGCACAAATAAAAATGGGAAATATGAAATCAAAAGTAGGAATCTGCACGATACACAAAACAGAAAATATCATCAATCAAACACCTACACGCACACACAGCAACATACACATACAACATAAAGCAACATATAGGAATACAGAGCAACAAACAGAAATAACAGCACTCACTCTGCCACCACAGACATATACAACTTTAAAACTGATAACTGATATGCACACAAACACACTCCCATACTCACATACTCACATACAAGCAGCAAGCAAATAGAACAAGACTAGCAGCAGTAATAAAAATAATTTATTACACTTGTTCATATTTTACTCTGCTAAAGCGTATGTGCCAATGTATCAGCAATACTCGTAGCAATGCCAATAGCAGAATAACAGCAGAGTAGCAGCAGAGTAGCAGCAGCATAGCAGCAGCGTTGTAGCAGTATGTTAAGTTTGTGGTTAAGTAAAATGGTAAAAAAAAATGAATAGTACTTAGAAAAAACTTATAGTTTATTTTATGTTTTTCAAATTATTTATGTTTATTTTTGATATATACTGACAATTTTGATTTTTAGATTTTATAATAGCTGCTATAATTCACTTCCTAATAAAGTTATTAATATAAAATATAGTCTTCACCGAGATGATTTACTGCTTTTCAACTGTTATAAGCGAAATTATGCGCACACACTGTGTTGTTTAGCAATTAAACAACTTAAAATCTCTGCATGACCTGAAAGTATGCAATAAAATTTGTTAATTGCTTGTATACGGAGCAGGAAAATCGCATTTATTCATTCATGTCGACATACGACAATTGCGCTAAAGTTGCGTGCTTGTGTGAAATCATAAATAAGAACAGATTGTTTCGCACAAAAGGTACGCACTTACACAATTTTTTATATATAAAATATATTCTCGTATGTGCGTATATAAATAATAATCACATAATATTATAATAAATATGCAAAGAGTAGCATAAAATTAAAACAGCAACTTAGTGCAAAAGTATCTACAGACAGTAACATGAAATTTTATTAAACATAAATTTTTCTGCCAAAAAGGCAGTTTTATTTTAATATTATTTTTATTTTATATATTTATTTTTATGTTGTTTTATTTCTTAAGTTAAAATATTAAATTGTGTGGCGTTTAAGCACAAGAAACAAAAGCCAAGAGGGAAGGCAACAAAAATAAAATCACGCACATAACATATCAGTAATGGTATTTGCTTAGTAGCAGATTACCACATTCACACATGCTTCAGGAGACACGCAAGGGCTAGTATGTATAGACTGCATGCCCATATAGAATATCTATATATTCCTAAACAAGTTAAATTAAATATTGAAATTAAATAAAGTTATAATATATGGTTTTTCGACTATATTAACAAAGATAAGTATTCCCGTAGCCTTTTTTGAAAGTCTAGTCAGTTAAAAAACTATATCATCAAAGTTAGTAATTCTCGTATCTTCTTTTAAAAGTCTAGTCAGTTAAAAAACAATTGCAAAAACCCAATTATCCGGCAATTAGAATAAACCTATCACATATCAAGATAACTATAATCAAATATATGTCACAGAAGATTAAACACTGTACCAAGTTCAAAGATGATCGGTATTAAGTCGATCTGCTA
The DNA here is from genome assembly GCF_002237135.1 of Teleopsis dalmanni. Taxonomy (NCBI): domain Eukaryota; kingdom Metazoa; phylum Arthropoda; class Insecta; order Diptera; family Diopsidae; genus Teleopsis; species Teleopsis dalmanni. The sequence continues at coordinate 204,183,366 of NC_051846.1, forward strand.
AAGCCCCTGCAGAGACTTATGTGTAGAGACTTGTAATCCCAGCCAAAATGAGTCGTAAGCTAATGTCTACACTAAGTTTTAAGTATACGATCTGGTCAAATTAGATGACCAAGATGACATCAAAATGTGAGATGATGGTAGCATCCTGTTGCATTCGTCATGATAAGGAATAAAGGAGAACAATAGAGAGCTTATTGTAGCTACTCTCATAACGCTTATGTCACTGATATCTTACTCACATACACATTTATATACATTATATGTCCACACATGTAAAATAGAAATATCGATCTGTTTAAGTTACTTTCAAATTTTTCTGCGGAAGTTAGCAGGATAATGACAGGGAAGAAAAGATATAATAATTACTATGACACTGTATGGTTCCTTTCTGACAACACTTTACCATACTTTACCATAAATGTAGAAGACGTATCATATCTATCTAGCCAAAAACACAACATTTTATAGAATAATGTCTAATAATTGTTGTTGGAGCTTTGTTGTCGACGCGGGCAATTGGAGACAGTCAGTCGTAGTAAGGCGTTAGAATTGACCGGTCGTGTGTAACAGTTAAAAACAGGATTCGGGCTACACCTCGTTGCGCATGCGAACACTTATTAATGTATAACACTAAGTATTAGCACTTATAATTAAATATTTGTTATTATATATAATTCAACATATTTACATATTCAATATACATATATATGTAAGCCGGTTAAGCAGTCAGGTAGGACAGTTAGCAGTCGGCAGTCAAAGAGTTGCGCTTGGAACTACGTTGTCTATATTTAATTCTCTAAATTCTATTCTATTTATTGTTAATCTTCATAAAGTCATTTAAATTATTAATATTAATTTGAGCTTATCTAAAAGATATATATATATATATATATATATATATGTGTGTGTGTGTGTGTGTGTTCTTTTATATCACAAGTTGCTATGGAAAATATTTCTTTGTTTGAGGTCCGATTAGTTTCTGCTTAGCAGAGTATTCCTTACTTTCCTCATTTCCTAAAACAATCATACAAAATCATTTTAAAAGTATTAGTAATTTATTTTTAGTCTTGACACTAGGCTTACTAGGCACATATATGCTTATATGTCACCAACAACATTTAGTCTCCCTAAAAATATCTACCAATAGTGAATAGAAATTCTTTATAACTATAGAAATGTTTATAAGAACGGGGAACTGTGAGTACATATAATATAATTAAACTTCCATTGATTTTATTACTTTAGTATTCGCCTCAAAGCCACAAAATCCTTTTAACTTAACTTCAAAATCATTTCCTACTGTGCATAATTCATTACCATAGAACTCGATGTGCAGGCAGATAACTTTAAAACCTTAGTTTACAGTGGTTGTAGCACTACTTTTAGTTCACATAAACTAGAGCTTCAGCTCAAAGTATCTACACACGCTCACGTTACATTCATCCGTGTTATGCTATGTATCTCAATACTCGTATCTGCCAGTCCAGAGCAAAGTGTGCCGGAGCTTGTATTTGGTATAGTTTTTAAGTGTCAAAAAGTTTTCCATGTAGACATGTTAGTTGTGCTGCCTTATTGCTGTGCTTGCTTGCTTGCTGTCAGCTATTACAGTTTTACGAAGACCTCTCCAAACTCTCAGCCACCCCACTTTCCACCTCACCATTGACATGTGCACATACATACCTTGCAGCCTTGTGTCGTGCAATAAAATATTTGTGGCTATAACATTTAATAGATTTAAAATCTGTGTTTTCGATTTTACATTTCATGTCAAATAAAGTTTTGGATTTTATTCTCCAAATGGTAAATATACTTGCACAGCTCTTTCTCTGCAGTTATTGTCTCTGCATTTAAACGCATTTATTGCAATTGCATTGTATCGTACGGATTGGTTCCCAGTAAATGAAGTTCCCAGCCAAACTTTGCTGCAGTTCAGCATAATTACGTGCCCCACTCTCGGGTGATCCTGCCACATTGCAAATCCTAAAGTTTCTGACTTCTTTCAAATATTTTCCTTATAATTTTTCGTTTTGTTCCCATTTTACTTAACAATTTTCGAAATAATTACTGTAACCATTTTCATTTTACTTTTTTTTTTATTTTATTTTTATTCTATTTTATTTTATTTTTTAGTTCAATTTTTGTGTTAAACAAAAAGTTTGCATAAGTACGCAATCTTGGCTCATGCAAAATGTAATTCGAAGTCATTTGGAAATTGAAATGAAAATCATTTCAACACAAATCACAGCTGAGCTTAGTTCTTTCTTTACTAAATTTTATTCTGAAATAAGTTTCCATAAAATGCATTTAATTTATTGTAAACAAATAAATTGAAAACAAAAGTTTTGCATCAAGAAAAGTTAACTCGAAGAGAAATTATGGCAGCAGAAAAATGGAGAAAAATAAAAGAAAAATCATAAGTCCTTTTTAGGTGGAAATTGGTCAGAAGGAGTATTCATTTTCAATTGATGTCAAAATTTGAATATTATGAGTATTCATTGTAATCTCTTAAGGGTATACATATATAGTTCTATACTATCTAGTATATAGAATTTACATTCTTCTCTCTTTCCTGCTAATTATCGACAATTTAAGATCTTACGGACATATATACGTACTGACATATACTAAAATTCCGTTACGTATACATTTCTAAATAAATGTATACAGAAATACAGTTATTTATAATATGTATATATAAGTAGTAAATAAGTGGGTCATATATATATATAGACATGTATATTATATGTACTTATCACCTACTTATTGACTACGATTCTATTTAACTTGCATGGAAAACGTTTATTAAATCAAGTCCCATTTTCTTCTTGTCATTAAAGTTTTCTCCAACTATATATGAGGATCGATGAAAATTTTATCGCATGCATTATATATGATTTCTTATCAATAGTCAATATTCGGTTCGATATTTCGTCTAATGCTTTGAGGGTCGTAGTCTAACTTTGCATGACAAATTTCACTATAAGTTTTTTTTTAGGTAAGCACTCAATTTAATTTTAGTCTCTTCGTTTAAGTCTTGATATGCTTTTAATATGTTTTTCATAAAAAGTGTCTGTTTGATGTAGTTTTGGGTAATCATATATTTCATTACTTAAGTTTGCTCCTACCAATCTGCACTATATAGTCAGCAATTAAACCTTGTATTGTGCGTTTGATATTTAAGGTTATCAGCTACACTTCCAAATCTACAGCCAGTTCTGATATTTCATAAATGTTTAAAATATCAATATGTTTTACTAAATTCATTATATATATTAATTAAACACATTCATACAGTCTTCTTCTACTTGAATTCTTCTCTGTGCATCATAGAGGTGATTCTTTTTAAGTATCGAAAAGTTGAGAAGATATTTTTTGTTATTGCGATATGTCGAAATCAGCGAAATTCACAGTGTGGGACGTTAGCCAACTAAAAGCACGTCATAGGAGTGAATAGAGAAGATTTCGAGCATTCGGCTAGTGGTAGAAATCTGTAGACTCAGTAACTTAGCAATCAAGGTTTATCTAAGCCAGAAGGCAAGGGCCTGGTATTGGAGGAAAACTGGTAGGTAGAGCGTGTAGAGCTATAGAGTAAGTGCTAGGGTAGGTTATTTAAAGACATGGGTATAGAATGAAAGATAGAGGGTGTGAGGCTACAGAACAAGTGCAAGGGTATGTTATTTAAAGATTCTGTAATAAAAGTCACGAAAGACGCGGATATAGTTAGATGTGATGGAAGCATCTGAATACTTCTTACTGAAGTACAAGATTAAGTGTAAAGAGGAGCTTGTAGAGTATGGCTATTAAAAAGTCGAAGGAGTTTTGTAAGGGGTCGAAACTTCAGAGGAGAAACTTCCGAGATTAAGCAGCCAACAGCACTATTGTTAATAGGATTAAAGCTTTTTAGGTGTCGGAAAATATTCGGTCATAATAGGTTTATTCGTTTTAAGTCTACAATAAGAATAAGTATAAAATCAATTCAAAGTTCCAGCCACCACCAAGGAGTAGAGAAAAAAATCGAAAGTGCTAGCTAACTGCACAAAACTGGCTTAAAAAAGCAAAAGTGTAGTTAGCTGGACCAAAAACTTGTTAAATTAACAAAAAATGTATCTATTAGCTGCAAAATGTGACAGACACGAAGAAATAATATCTGACTTAGTTTATTTTCTCTGTAAGCATGCAGTTCAGGGTAGATAATTAACTTGTTAACCACATGTCTCTATTGCTTTGTATTCTAGCATAAATTAAAGCTATTGTAGAAGACTCGTTGTGCTGGTTTGTCAAAGCAAACGAACCATCGATAGGTTGGTAGACCATAAGCAATCCATAGATATTTTCGATATCAGTTTGAGCTAACCATGCCAAATTCGGAATAATATTTCTGTATTACGAATAAGAGAATACGGTTTCTAAACTTAATACCTGTATAAAAATTTTCTCTCAGTTTAATATACTCTTCAGTAAATTAATTATTCATAATTCTTTTGATATACAAAAACCAAAGAATAATATTAAAAATACAAATAACAAATCATACCATATTTCCTGCCTTAGTCCATGCTGTAAGCAGTAAAAAATAATTCAAAATCTCCTAATAATATAAAAATATAATGCGAATTTAAATGCAATTATGAATATTGAGGAATCTATACAAATACTTAAAATTGTTGAATTTTTAAAATTATTTTTAATAAAAGAAAAAAATTTCGTATGAAAGTAATTTCAGTTTATGGGTTTATTTTATTGACTATGAGGAAGAATTTTCAATAACAGTTCAGTCATTCAAACATTGACCCATATACACTGCGAAGTATAAAATATTAAAAATATTTAAGTGGAATAATCTTCCATAGTTCTGGGCATATTTAAGTAATAAAAAAAAATTAATAAATAACATAAAAAGTTTATAGCAAAATAAATTTTAGTGCTATTTGCTTTCTTTGCCCGAAGAAAGGAAATTGTGAATAAAACTTCTTCCCTAATTCACCTGTAAAATGTAAGCACAATAGCAACAAATGCCCTGCCATGGAGGGGAATATTGTATTCATTAAGGCAGCTTGTTTATTATTTATTTTAAATTAAGGAAAATTAATGACATATTTACTCATAAAAGCATTATGAAGTTCCTTTTTTTGTGGCGACAATTTCTTTTTATTAAGATTTTTCGTGTCTCTAATTAAAAAGAAAAGAAGAAGAAGAAGCATGTTTTTTATGTACACGTACTCATACCTCAGACCTTATTGTGTAGGTAGAGCTTTTTTGATGATTTAATTAAAACTTAAAGAAAATATATGCACGCACCCGCTAAGCTGCTTAATTACAAGCTATAATTTCATATAAAACAAAAAAAAAAATGTATATATAAAATGTGTTTGAAAAAGAAATATGAGATTTTACTGTTTTTATATCAAAAAATGAAAAAAAAAATTAATAATTCTTATATTGCGTATATAAAGCAAGTTTAGTGCTACATGGTGGCACATAGGATTTCACTCCTTTCTCACCATTACAGCGTACAGCAAACAGCAAGCAGGAAGTAGGAAGTAAGCTGTAACTGTTGAGTGCGTGCGTGTATTAGCGAAAAACATAAACAAAAATAATTTTGTCTAACACACGCTGCGTTGCTTTTAAATATGTTAATAACATTTTGATGCTCTTGCCAACAATGCTAAATCGCTGCTACTGCTACTGCTAGCGAGCTTCCCCTGCCATTGCCATTGCCATTGCCGTTGCCATTTGCTAACGTTGCGGTTACACAGGCATTTGACATAATTGTTGCCAGAGCTGATTTAGCATATATTACGTTATAATGTTTGGCTTTTACTACTGCTGTTGCTGTTGTTGTTGTTGTTTTTTTTTTTATTTAAAATGACATTTTGAACGCCATAACATATTTAGCTGTGCGTAAAACATTTAATAACGGGGGAAGTGTTCCAAGTAGTAGGCTTTTTGCCAGTTTTATCGTCTGTTTTACATTTTATTTTTTTTTTTCTGCACTTGTATTTTATTTTGCATTTGTTTGTTTGGCAAATATTGTTATGTTCTTATTTATGTTTTTCATTTTCAAATCAAATATGTGCATTTTCATTTCATTATATTTAATGCATATTTACTTAACTGTGGGTGATATGCTTCAAGTCAAACTTATGTGTAATTTAGAAAATTATGAGGGAGGATCAAATTAATAAAGTGCTTTTAATAACAGTTTTGTGGATTTTGCATTTCTTATTTTCATTTTAAATTAACTAATAAATTAACTAATTAAGCAGAGCTGTGTATGAACAGACACTTATCGGCAGTAAACTTTAAGCGGGATAATCAGTCGAAAGAGATTACATTTTTTTAAATTTTTACGATGAAATTTAGAATCCTAGACCAGTTGTCTATCAAAAGAGTTGTCACTACAATATGATATTGATATATTTTAAGTAAAATAGTCTAAGAAATGGAATGACTACACCATATGCATAACTGTATGCAAGTTGGCTGCGTTATTTTATGAATAAATCTAACACTCTCATTGAGATGCCTCGTGAAAATCTAGGATTCTAGACTAATTGTCTCTTAAAAGAGTTTTCAGCCGTATCGGAAACTATGTTAAAAGATTGAACTTCATATTGAATTATTCCTATCGCAATTTTAGGGATAACATGAAAGAGCCTTACATATGTTTTGTTATTACACAAAGCCGATTTACTATTTTAGGGGCTTGTTGTCTGGAGGGACTTGGCCAACGCCAAAACCTTCTTCAAAAAGCAATGAAAGGTTTGCCACAGATTTGAGGTAATTTTAGAACCTTTGAGTTTTTTATATTGTAATACAATGGGCCAATAGACCCAAGTGGATCCTTAGGAACGCCGATATAACCCAATGTAAGATAGCTTATTAAAGCACATATTATATGATAAATCATTTTCTAATGCGAAAATAAATTTTTTTAATTGGAATAAAATATTTTTAACGACTGTTATAAATTAGATGAGTGCAAGCAAGATGAATACAAATAATATTTGATATTTTTTTTTTTAAGTTTTTTTTTTGAAAATTAAAGCTCTGTTTGGATACAGTTACCTAATTGGGATGGAGTAAGGCTCATTAACAGCTTTACTGTTTTTTGGTGTACAGCACCTGGTTGTAAAATGCAACTCCACATTAGATAAAAATGTTGAATACAGTCATTCCACATGCATTACTTTGGGTCTTATCCATAGCCACTACGGTACGGGTTATGAAAATCTCAGTTTTTAAATCAACCTACGTGGTTAATGAATGTGATCATTGTCTAAGTTCTCTGTTTGGAAACATAGACTTCATAGACTTTAGTTCGACAACTTCTATAATAAAAATTCATTTCCACAGAAATTATTCAGTTATCTCTCTCTTCTCTTCTTTTCTGTATGTTCTTCTTAGTTTTTTGTTAAAACGTGACCTCAAATCTTAGAAATGGAATGTGTGTAAACATGTTCAGATTCAATATTATATCATTACATTATCCAGCAAAGTAAATTTTAATTTAATTCTAAAATTTTGAAAATTTTAAAGAAAATATCCATTAATGTATGTATGTGTGAAATGAAATTTGTTATTATTGGTAAAATTCCATTAAATCTGGGTTATACCACAGGAAATCAACCACATGTGCGACCTCCTGCTATTTCATACAAACTATTAAATTATATTTGAATAAGTTTTCATAAATTTAAATGCTGTTATAAATTTTCTTTCTACAGAAAAACAGTCAAATGACCCAAAAAAAAAAAAATTGGATCATTTTTTGGATCAAATTATGTGCACGCATAAGACCCAAAAAAAACAAGTAGCCATTATACGCACTCATGTAAATACTCCTACATTTATTAATGTAATATTAAATTGATTGTTTGGACTTTATTTGATTTCATTTAAATTAATTTTATTTATTTATTATTATTTTTCACTTTATGAGCACATTTTGCCGTTTTTTTTTTAATATGCAATTTCGTTGATTGCCAGCCATTGTCAGCTGTCAATGCTACCAAAGTAATCAGTAGCATTATTAACATAATAACATTAACATATCACAACAACAACAACGACAACACTAGAATACTCCAAAAAAACACTCTGCAAAAGTGGAACTTTTTGCTTATAATTTTGATTCGATATAACAGCAAATAAAACAAATAAAACAAAAACAAAAACAACAAAAGCAATAGCAACAGTGAAAGCAAAAGCAATAGCGGCACATGGAAAAATTAGCGGGGGCCAAAACCAAAGACAAAAAAAGGCTAAACAAAAAAACGTTGATTACAATATGAATTTCTAAAGAGCAGCAGCAGCAGCGGCAGTGGTAGCGGCAACAGTATTTTGCATCATATTGCTTTTATGTTTTATTTAATAATATTATTTTTTGGTAGCTTTCACTGTAAGGCACGCATATCCTGCAGATTTGAGTTTTATGATTTGTTTGCATATCAACTGCGTTAACTGTGCCCTAAACTTTGCGTTCCCATATTCTAATCCAATCAAATTTCGCTTTCAATGTATTACTTTGTATTACATTTTTTTTTGTGGGTATTTACTTAGTTGTTGTTTTTTATTTTTTATTTTTTTTATTTTATGTTTTTGAAATTTTTTTTACATCTCTTGTGTTCTTTTTATTATTTGATTTTAATGAAATGTAATTTTTTTGATGTTTTCCTGTATATCAGCGATGACAGCTGCTTTAGTTATTTCTGTCACAGCGAGTGTTGACTGTTATATTTGTTATTGTTGTTGTTGCTGCTACTGCTTACATTGTTGTTGCTGGTAATGAACTGTATTTAATGCGCGTATCATGAGCTTAATTCGAATTCACTTTATTATTGCTGTTGTATACTGCGCTGTAGTATGCTTGTTGTTGTTTTTATTCTCTTTTCGCATTTAATTTTTTATTGAGTAATCAAAATATTTTTAATGTTATTTGATATATCAAAATTTTTTTTGTGGTAATTTCATTTGGTCTTTTAAATTGGAATTTCAAAATAATTTTTTAAAAATTTTTAAGAAAATTATACATTGATTATTCTTTTCATATAATTATGCAATATAATATTATAAAAAATTTTTAGAAAATTATGTATGTATTAATATTTTCATATAATTATGTACTTGATTAAATAATTTATTTTAATCTTTAGAACTATTAGGAGTGTGCAAGAAAATTAAATGATTTTTAAGGCTGTTATATGCAAAAGGTGTGTTTTATAATGTTAAAATTTTTAGAAAGTTATACATCCGATATTATTTTAATATATAATTGTGTATGTATGTATATAAATCAAATATTTTTCTCAAACTTTACTGCTTTTACTTTTGATAATAATTGAGTGATCTTGAAAGCTACTGCAAAGAGCATTAATTATTGAATGGTCTTTGCTAATGCATTAAAATGTAGTAGGTTTACTTCTCGTACTTTGCACTCAACAAGAAAAACAAATTATTTTTGTTTTTCCCTTAGTTGATGCTCATTGTTGTTATGCCCTTTAGTGTAAATATGTTTACTTTTGCTATCCATTTCACTCTCTTCGATATCGCAAGTGCATTCAGCTGAAATTGAGCTTTATACTCTCAGTGTTAAAATTGTGCTTAAGTGTATCGGGTGTTATCGGTTTTGTTTGCATATTCTGAGATTTTTTTTATTACTTTTTATAGAAGTTTTTAATTTTGTGTAAAGTGTAGCATCGATTAAAAAATATGTGATTTTAATAATTTAGTGAATTTTGTTCTAAATATAACTATAAACGTTGAAAACGCATACAAACATTTAAAATTTTTATATATATACATAAGGTAAGAATTGCATTATAACTTATTTTATACTGTTTAATTATAAAGTAAACACTGTCTTAAGCGGACACTTCTCGACATTCATCTTTCGTTTGTTAAAGCAAAGAGTATAAAAGCTTTAATACACTTTAGTTGAAGAGAGAAATCCAGTAGTAGGGATTTTCTTTCGTTAGTTGGTGCAAAGAGTATAAAGACTTTAACATACTTTAATTTAACAGAGAAATGCAGTTGAAGAGACTTTCTTTCGTTAGTTGAAGCAAAAAATATGAAGGCTTTAATACACTTTGTTTGAAAAGGGAAAGCCAGTCAAAGGGATTGAATTCATTGTGTCTCTGTACAGCGTTCCACATCACTCGTTGCCATTCCAAGATCATTTGTTAAATGGTACATAATCATTATTTTCAATGAAAGTGACTGTAAGATTTTGCTTAACATTTCGTCATGTAAATACTCCTACACTTATTAATGTAATATTAAATTGACTGGTTGGACTTTATTTGATTTCCTCAGTTAAGTTGTTGTTGTTGTAGTTCGCAAGAGTCTGCTTGAATTGTCATTTTTGGTAATGATGAAAGACACTTGGCCGTAGAACTCGACGAGTGGCTCCGGGACGTGTCGATCAGTTAAGTGAAATGAAATTGATACGCTGACTTTCACCAAAAATTAAAAATATAATAATAAATACAATATAATGTATATATGTATCATAATAAATAATTGTATTAACAATCAATATAGTTTATATAGTTTACGTTCTGATTTATATAGTTTACGTATAGTTTTAAGTTACTTAAGTTACTTGTGCTATTCCGTATTGTATAACTTTGGGATAGGGTTCCTATTAGTCATTTAAGACTATTATAGATATGACTTGCATACAGGTCTCAACTTAGCTTCCGGTGGCTCACACTGTACTTCATTTTGGTGTCATATAATTTACTCCTTTTTGGTTTAAGCTCTTTTTAACAAAAATTGCTATACGATTTCAGTTTTCTATGTTTTCAAGTATTTTTTCTATCACCGTTGTTGGGGAAAAAATACCAACTTGCGTTGCTAGCACTTCTCCTTCGGATAGCTACTTATTGAACTCACATACTATATATTTTTAAGTCGCTTATATTGAACGACAAATAATTGTTATATTTTTCAAAATTTTTTTTCTTAGTATATAATGAACCAGTTGTAGCGCAGTTAAACTTATAAAATTCAGTTCACTTTATGATAAACTTTTGTTTTTTTTAATGCAACATCAGTAATAGCAACTGAATAAATAATTAAAATTTAAAATAATTTCAATTTGTGTAATGCACGCAAAGCGCTTGACTCTGCTCTGTTCTGCTCGATTCAACTCTGTTTTGCTCTGCTCGGCTCGACAGTTGCTCGCACATACCTGGAGCTTAAATAATTTAAAATGTAATGCTTGCTGCCAGTACTTGTGCACGGATAATTGAATATTCATTTGTGTCTAATTATATATTAAGTATTAAGTATAATATTGAATTGAATTCGTAATTGAAATTGTGTAAATTTTGTATATGGCAGCTCTGCGTGCGTATGCGACAGTGTGTGAGAGTGTGTATGAGTGTGTGTGGCTTCGAAACATACAACTTATATGCAAACTCGTAACATAACATTAAAGTCAATGCAAGCATGAAATCCTCCTGTGTGGCCCAATGGGAAAATAATTTACTTAAGCATATGTGTGTGTGATTGCGTGCATGAAAAGTATATGTATATGTATATTTATATAAATATAGTAGTATCTATTTAGTTAGACGAAAATTTGATTCTCATATTAAATTAAAGATATGCTAGGAAAATATGTGTGTTACGGATATTATGACTCAAAAGGGCGGCCCGACCTGACGCTTTGACTAATGAATAAAACTACCAACAAAGCAACTAATGAGTTGCTGTTGATATGAAGGCTTTGTATTATAAGTGTTAAGCCTTATTTATTCAATATTCACTATTCACTATGCACAATACACTATTTAGTATTAAGCATTTAATATTAAATATTATTATTGCCTTAAAAATAGTTAAATTATATTCGAGTAGTTGCCACTATTGTTTATAATAAAATTGTTTGTATGCAAAATGCAACGTAAGCAAATGTTATCGCATATGCTGAAGCGTTATACAATTACAATTCCACAAATACACAATATTGCACGTTCATGTGTAAATTGAGCAAAGTGTGTGTAACATTGTTAATTGCCCATTCGTTGTTAAGTAGCGCACAAGCTTTAGTTTCGTTGCTGCGTTATCGTTTATAAGCAGTTTGGTTGTTACAGCTAATGTTACTGTTCCGGAATTGGGCAGGGTTTATATAAATTAATTTTGTTGCAGTTGAAATTTGATAGATTTTACACTGTGGCATCCTTTCATGATTTGTATCGTTCCGGTTGGAAAATTTTAATTTTTGCTTTTAAATAGTTGAAAGAAAGTTCTATAACGTACGAATGTATTTTGTTACAAATAGCGAAAATAAAGGAAAACAATTGAAATACAAAATTTATTGAACAAAAACTCATAACTAAATTAATGCTTATATATATATGTCAAAAATATACAAGTAACAAATATTTTGAAAACATGTAAATATTCGAATTTAAAGCAACTGTCTTACTATTCCGGGAAATAAATTATAAATATGTATATATTATTATTCATATTTACAAACTAAGGTTGTTTGATAAATCGATGTCAATTACATTAAATTCAAAGTGTTATTGCGGTCACCCAGACAATATGTTCCTCAACATTCTTGATAGCTGCTCAGAGCTTTCTTTCTGAGATGATTTCTGATGTGGTATCCTAGGTACATACATTATATTTTTAACTATTTATATATTTTCTGCTTGTTTGACTATTTGTAATATTGTAATCTATATTGTAATGGTTTCATTAGTTATAGAAGTGGTAAAATTTCACTCACTCTCATTTAAGAAAAATTAGGTTTCAAGACCAATTTTAAGGTTGACAAAACTACTTTATCTACTTTATCTTACTTTATCTAAATAGTATTTAGGTACCACATCTTTTGATAATAGACATTCATCCACGAAAAACTAATTTCCAAATCCAACCTGCTAGGTTAGCAAAAGACTTTTCTTTTTTGTTCAAACAGTTCATGAAAATGTAAGTTTCGGAACCAATTTTTGAAGTTGATTTCAAAAAAAGTGTGTTTGGGAAGTCCACAAAGCTTATTAGTTCATAGATTTCCATAAAGATATGTCTCAAATTTGTCAGGCCAGTGTTTTTGTTAAACCCTGTATTCAGTTAATTCTTTTTCATATTTCTTTACTACGTTAAATACATTTACGATATATTTTTATAATTCGGAATTTAATATTTTTTTGCTTCAAATATAATAGAAATAGTTTTTTATAATCTGGCAGGTTTTAAAATACTTCAGTATTAATTTTTTTCTTTAATTTTTCTTTTTTTTTTACTTTGACGGTTAAGTAAAACCCACAAGTTTTTGTCAAAAACGGGTAGCGAATTTAATACTTAGGAAAAGATTCAAAGCCAACATTTAGGACTCACATCATCACCGTTTGAAATGATACCACAGTGTTGTGCCTTATTTTGTTGTGGTCATCTGATCTTGAATGATGCTAAACAGTCAGGGTGCCCAAATGAGATAACAACTCTGGATATAATCTTATATTAAAAAATGTTTTATAAAAGAATCTCTAGAAATAATTAAAATAGATTTTTGTCTAAAGTAAGAATTCGAAAATTGTTGTCCAACAATTTTGGACTGGGTTGGACACTTATATAGTTTTGTTGTATTTAATTTTTTATGATGGCATATCGTTTTCATATCATTTTTTTATTTCATTGTACATTTGTCCAAATAGTAGAATAAGTTTTTATATTTTATATTTTAATAAAACATACATAATATATCAAATTTAATGTATGTGTCGAAAGTAAAATTCTACTCCTTTTTATAACATTTGTTGTTGTACCATTTAACCATTTAATTAAAATTTCTTTTAACGTTTCGTGGAATTAAATCAAATATTTGGATTCACTGTTAAATGGAAGCATTTTAAAGAACACGTACTTGAATTGAAACAATAATAAAAGTCTTTATACAGAAACAATCGAACTCTAAAATAACAAAATAAAATAAATCAAAATCAAAATCAAATTAAATGAAATAAATCATTTTTTTTATTGAAAAATAAAAGAAATTAAACTGAATATTCACATTCAAAGTGTTCATGATAGAAAGTCTAAAGAACTAAAAGGAAAAAACTTTGATTTGAATTCAATGCATTTAAAGTGCCACCAGTGTTGCCAACTTTGCCAACATTGCCAGCACTGCCAATACTGCCAACAGTTCAACCACCGAAAACGTTTGTTTTGTTAAAAATTAGAATAAAAAAGCAAATCATTTGAAATTGAAACTGAGAATTTCATTTAAATGAAAAGTAAACATTATGCAGACAAGCAGGCGTGGATGCATGGAAACACAGATACTTGAGCACAGTAACTCGAAAACTGACAGTCGAGTAGACAGAACTGCTCGTACTTGACTGATGTTTTATGTGTGGGGCTCTGAACGGCTTTATCCACCCATTCTGTAAACGAAATCAGCATAAAATTTCAGGAAAACATTTTCACCTGTGATTTGGGGTAAGACTTGGCATGCTAATCTATTCAGCTCTGCTAAAATTATTTCACACTCACTCCGCAGGCACTTGGAAGTTAGTGGTTCAATTGCAGCTACTCTAATTCTTGATTATCATTTTGCTTCATGCACAGCAATAAATGGTTTTGAATTTAGTGCACATTTAGTGATTTAGTCTAGATATTTATTTAAGAAGCAAAAATAATTTTTATTTTTAGTAAGAAAGTAAACAGTTGAAATATTTAAGATATTTAAGATTTTCACTCTTTTATGATGTTGCAATATATTTACTTCTTATAATAGTAATTAATATTTTAAATTTATAAAGTGGGAAATGTTATACACTTTGAAGGTACTAACAAAAGTTCTATAAGTTGAAATAAATTTTTAATTACATTGTGGAAAATGAGATTTTATGAGTGGAGTATTTGTAAGGTATTGATAGCTTTGGTTTATATCCTTTCTTAGATCCTTATATTATATACATTTCATATATCATAACTATATAATGAAACCTTTTTGGCCAGTTATGTGTTTAAATAGTTACTAATTTACAATGAGATGATAACCACAATGAAATATTTGTCGCGGCGTATGTGTTTAAAAAAATTGATTAAAATAGTTATGTATTCCTGATTGAACATTTTAATTATTTTAAGATAAGATGCTGCGTAAATGTGTATACTTGAACAACATATAAAGAGAGTAATAGCTTTGTGAATCTCCTCTTATAATCTTACTAATGCTCTGAACATTATGAGTACCAGCTCATGTTTTTGATTTTAAAATAAATGGTAAGTGGAGGACTAACTACGAAGATATCCTATGCAGCTATGAGGTTGGTTTTCATGGCTTCTGTAATGGTTCTGGATATCAGTGTATGAAGTATATTTATGTTGACTTCCGCCATTTTTTGCATAATCTTTGGCCAATAAATAAGAGCTATGAATGTAATTATTGGTTTAAAATGAAAAATAGTGCTTGGATACTTATTTTGAAAAATCTTGTCGATGAAAAGTGAAGTCTACATAGTACTAAGAGGCTTTTAGTTTAAAGCTAAAATATTTTAAATTAGAAAAATAAAAAGAGAAGGAGAAGAAGAAAAACTATGAAGTACTGTAACAATCTAATAAAATCTTAAGAAAAATTTTGATTTGAGTAAAGGAAGGTCTCTAGTTCAACTTCACATAGCAGCTATAATTTAATTTTGTTTCAAGTACTTTTAATATTTTATTATTTCCTTTAATCAACAATTGCTATCAATTTGTTACAACCATCCTGTCAACATTGTCATCAAACAGTTTCTGTTGTCATGTACGTTGGAGTTGTTTTCCAAGCAACGACATATCTCTTAATATTACCATACATTCCCTCACGCACATTGTAAATTTTGAACTTAATATTGGACTCAATATTGCCTTGTTATTGTTGCAATTTTTTATAAAAACAACTTTTTCTGCTCATATTTTTGTAGTTGTGCATACTTGATAATGCCACTGGGATTTAAAATTAACAAAAACGACTTGCAAGCCATCAACCCGCTTTAGTCTGTTATTCGCGACCATAATAACACAAACAATGTGGGGGGTGGTGACGGTTACACGCTATGTATTGTATGGTATATCATGCGGAAACAAGCTCACACCCACCAAAAAAATGTTAGCAAAACAAACAAAAACAACAAGTTAAAAACAAAACAACAAAAATAAAGAAAACATCGTATGCTAATCTGAACATAGAATAGAAAATATGAACACGCGACAAAAGTAGCAATAAAAACCTCACACTACTTTTAACCCACTACCCCTACTCCTACTTCTACCGCTGCCGCTACCGCTACCAACAACTTCAACTTCCACCAAAAACACTGCGTGCATAGCGGCGCGTAAATAAGATGTAAAGAGCATTTTGGGAATATAAAAGTTTGTAGGTTAACAATTTTGATAGACTTCACTGTTTTAACATGTAAATTTGCATGTGTATTAGTTTGTTTATTTGCATGCTGCAAATATTATTATTATTTTTTTTTGTTGTGTTTTTTTTACCTTGCTTAGTCGTACTGTAGGCAGTGCAGTTGAAGTGCTTACAAGACGAAAATTATAATGCAAACTTTTATTGAGTGCGTCAATGGCTGATGTTCACAAGCGCTGCTTCCTATCTGTCTGGGGAGTTGTCTGTATGTTAGAAATTTGCGTGTATGTGTGTGTGAGTGTATAAGTGTGTGCGTGTTGACATGAGTTCATATAAATACGTAATTGCAAGTGTTTCTGAGCTTATTAAGTTGACAAGATTTTGATTGTTATTTAGTTTTTGTTTGGAGTGTGTTCAGTGAATTCGGTTAAGTGTATGTGTAACTCATACTCAGGCTTGAAACTTGTATGTAGTGTGCTCATTTCATAATCAAGAATTGGTTTTTTTGGAGTATGTTCAGTTAAAAGTAGTTAATATTTATAGTTCTTTAAATTTTAAGGGTTTAGTTTCTTTACGCTAATGTGGAAAATGAAAAAGAATTAAATATATACACATAATATATATATATATATATAATATATAAAGAGGTTTTACGAACAGTACTGAAGTACAACAACAAAAATTCATTTTATATTATTTTAATTAATTGAATTTTTGACTGATCATACAGCTGCTTCGAGCATTGCCAAATACCCATTATCAGTGGTCTTGGAAGTAATTCTTGTATTTAATTATCCGTAAATACTATATTTGAGACTGCAAGTACCAGGAATCGAACTCGTGTCCTAACAAATTCAACGCTCAGAGTCAGCGCTCCTTAACCAACTAACCGAAAACCGTACTTGATGTCTCATCAAATCTTAAAAGATCATGTCAAACGATATTTCGGTTTCCTTCATTTTCTATTTTTTATGAGTGGATAAAGCGTTGCAGCTCCTGAATTCTTAATAAGCTCGATTAGGTGTTAACTTAATAGTGTTCTAGTAATGGCAATATAAAAGTTAACACCTTAAACTTCTCGTTAATTATAGAATATATTATAAGACAAAAAACATTGACTTACAGTTTTTCAACTTTCTTCAGCACTAAAGTACAATACAAAGTGTGTTTCATCTTGTAGACTACATTGCTTACAGACAAATTTATTAATATAACTTCTAAGAGGTGTCCATCAATCCACTTCTGTTAATCTTAAATTTCGTTAGTCTAATGGCATTCCTTCCAAGACTTAATTTGCATTTGTTTTTATTATTTTGAAATCATTTTACTTAGTTATAATACAAAAAGGACAGTTTTGATAGCTGACCTAGCATTAAAGCTTAAATCTTATTAACAAATAAAATTAATTGCTCCTCCAGCAAAACTTGATACAACAGATATGAATATAAAAATAATAGCTTAACTGTATAATATGCCTTATAAAAATGAGACAAAAAAAAACAAAAAAATTAAATAAAAACTTCAATCATATTAATCTCAAACAAAAATCATAACAAAAAAATATATACGAAAAACATAATAAATAGAGCAAGCAGCTTATAAAGACCCCCAAAAAAAGTATCAAGTTTTTGATGCTGTCATATTAAGCGATGACAAATGGCTGTCTGTAACTGACGAAAAAAGACTGTGAAAATCTAAAATACATATATATATACATACATATATATAGTATATATATAAAAAAACCCTTTTACGAAAATGAAAGGATATCAAAAGCACAAAGTTACTTTAAAAATTTTAACCTTTTAGTTTTATGCTTCCATTTATCTTTTTTGAATTTTTTCACATTTATTAAATCCTTTACAAAATCATAAGTTGGCTTTTTATTTTCACGAAGGATTTTAAGGTTCAAAGGTGTAAAAAGTTAATTTTTGATGTTACAAAAATGAATGGTTCTGACATGATAGAAAAATATTGAAATGAATTATTTTTAAATTTATGAAAAATATGTATAAAATCAAACTCAAAGTCATGTAAGTCTGAGAAGTTTTTAATATTGCTTTTGAGAAAAATATATTTTAAATCAACTTTTAATTTTAAGACAAATATTAAAGGACTCCCTGGACGGCAATTTTTGGAATATCAGCGCATAATATATGTATTATGTATTTTTTTTATTCATTAAAAAGGCAACATTTTTAAAAAGAAAAATTGCTTCTTTTAATTTTAATTAAAAATGTTTCTGATGGGCTTTTGTAAAGAACTTATTTATACATTATAATAAATCTTACAAAAGTTATTTACGAAAAATAATTACTTTAAAAATCGGAAATTTTTATGCCGTGAAATATTAAAATGATCGATGAATTTAAATTAAAGGAAACGCAGTTTCATTTATTCCTTCTGATATTAAAAAAAAATCTATAACATCATTAACTTAAATCAGATGTTAAGAATATTCTCATTAAAAGGTTAGGTTTGTGTCTCACCTTGCGTTAAGCATACGCATTTGTTTAAATAAATTTTACATGAATTTATATCACTTAGGAGAGCTATAAATATTTTACTTCACTCACGAATGCAGTCGATACATCACTGAGCTCGTATTGATACACACATTTAAACTAAACAAATATACAAACTCCTGCACACGACAACATCAATGTTATTGCGAATTTGCTGTTGTTTGCATATTCCTCGTACTTATCATAACAAAGCCCACAAAACTGGAATTATAACTGTAAGGTGTAGGAAAAAAAGAGATAGAGATAGAAATAGAGATTAATATGATAAAGATAAATAAGACGAATATTACTATAGTGAGATGAAGATTATTAAGACGGTTACTAATAAGATGAAGATAAATAAAAATAATTGGTCGACTATGACACGAATGCTAATGTTGTATTTCTTGGATTTCGAAAAATCAGTAGAAAACTGTTTTTAAAACACTTTTAATAAAAATGTGTATTTAGAGAAGTTGAAATTGGAGAATTCATACCTTCTGCGTCAATTTCTCATTATAGTCAGCTTTTAACAGTCATGATTGTCATCCAAATCCATTTTGTAAGATCAAAATATGCATTATGATCTGCACAGAACATAGCTACGACACGATTCGTTTTGTGGTGGTACTGTAAAAAGCTGCAACTACAAAACGCAACTACAAAGCGCAACTTCAAAACTTAAGTTGATTGTATGTTGAATGGCAAAATGTTGCGTTTTGTGGTTATATTCTGCGCGAGGTATTAATTTTATTGACAAAAAATTTATTTCTTATTTGAAAATATATAATATATTTCTCTATATATATTCATATATCTCCCTTTGCTTCTCTGTTCTTTGTCGGCATTAATTTTTGATAGTAATATCAGTAAAAAAATAAAAATTGTCATGCAAGAGCGAAGAGCTACTCATAAAGATGTTACTGACAAGAACACAAATGATAATGACAGTTGCGATTGAGATTATAAATCACGGGGAACCAACATAATTTTTCAAAAAAAAAAATTAAAACTTAGCACACGATATTATGCACATATATGCTTAAAAATAATGAAATAAGGAAACAATGTATCATTAATAATAAAAATTTTAACTTTGTGTCATTTTCAATCATCTGCCTAGGCTATTCATTCTACTTTAAGGTTGAGCTTTTGTACATCAAACACTAGTGTCCCTCACATTCTTTAAATTATTTGACATTTGGGTATTGGATATAACAATTTTTATTGTAAATTACCATTTTCGGACAGTCTGAGAAAATTCAAATAGGTTAAACTATATGGATGCACGGCTATCCGTTCTTTACTAACTTTTCTTACTGACTTTATACTCTAAAGTTATAGTTGTTGCTGATATATGGAATCGAACATTAACTGTTCATGACACTGCGCTCATTGTTGGACTATTCTATCTGTATACAGAACAGTCGAAAACCTTTTTTTGATCAATCAATCATTTTGATTCGTGGGAAATTTTCTTCCTTTATACAAGAGCAGGGCATTCTCCAAGCATATGTAGTTATGTTTCAATGTTTACCATTTATAGTCCACATTTGTACATTTTAGACACTTTGAACTGCAATATATATTTAATCAAATGGCCGTGAATAATTATCTCTCCCATCTATGTTTTTAAATCCCATTTGTTTAGATAGAGTAGATTTTTGTTTTTTTTTTGAAAAGAAGAGATTGGTTTGGCGTGACCCGATCTTGTTAGACCATTTGTGGGTAGTCTTACTATTATAGTTCAGCTTTTATTAATGATAATGCTAAGGTTATTTTTAATGTTAATATAACCACTGAAGTTTTATTAATTTTCAATGAGTTTTTAGGGGAAATAATACTTTGCTGTATGGTACTATTATTTTATAATTCAATAATGAAAATATTTTTAATTCAGTTTCCTTATGATGGCTCCAGACTAAAGTCGAAATATCGATTAAATAAAAACTATTGTTAGAGAGATTTAAAAAAGTAGTGAACTACAACAACAAAAAATTTTTTTATATTATTTTTAATTAATTAAATTTTTGGTTGGCCATACAGCTGTTTTGAGTATTGCCAAATACCCATCATCAGTGGTCTTGGAATTATTTCTTATATTTAATTATTCGTGAATAATTTTTTTAAACTGCAAGTACCAGGGATTGAACTCATGCCCTGCCAAATTTGAAAAACTAAAAATTAATTGTAAAATACTTACTTATTTCTTCCATAATTTTTATTTTTAACAACAATAATAAACTGTCTAATTAGCCTATGAAAACACTATGTTAATTTAATAATTATTGTTTTAAATTTAACAAATTAAATTCTTAATTTGATGTTTAAATTATAAATTTCTAATAACTTTCAAATTAAATATGTAAAGTTTAAATTTTAGACTTAAATGTTTAATTAAATGATTAAATATTGAATTCAATATATAATTTTAAATCACTAAATTTTATTTATTACTATATGGTAGAGTAGATGAAGCTTTTAGCCACTTATGGAATTATTGCTAATATCTGAATGCGTTCAAAGGGGAAAATACAAGCAGCTAATAAGAGATTTTAAATTATAAATAATTAAAATACGTAAATAACAAATAATTGATTTAAAATCTAAAATCTATATACAACATGTATTTTAATTTTTAATAAGTAATACAATTTAGAATTTAGATTTCTTGAAAATTTCAGTTATATTTTATTTATGCATTAGAGTTTCGCAATAAAATGATAAAGAGGATTATAGCCAAAATTTAGAATTTATATTGATTAATGTTAAAATTTATTTTTAATTATATAAAATAGTAATCGCCTTAAAAGCTTAAGTACTATAGATATTTCGGTGATTTATTTTTAGACAATTTCTTAGCTATACAACGGCTTCAATTTAAATATTTATAATTTATGCGTTTAGAACTCGTTCATCAAATTTTATTTGGGCACAGCTTAAATTTTCATTATTCATCATTTCATCATTTTAATCATTTTCATTGTTAATTTGAGAACACATGCAATTTAAAATTAAAATATAACCAATGCTCCATATTTTATTCATGCCAATCAGCACATCATCAATCAAGTTGCTTTCGCATTCATTATCCTTAACTGAAAATCTATTTTATATTCTAAACTTTGGCTCATTCCAAATTATTGTGAAGTCCTTATTTAACGAATCCTTGTTTTCAGTGGCTCTCGGCTTTCGTCTGTCGTCTTTCGTCTTTCGTCTTTTGGATTTTGGATTTCGTCTTTCGCATTTCTCTGCAATTTAACAAGATCAATTGAAATTCATCATTCCTGAAAGTATTGTCGTACATCAGTCAACCGTATGACAAAGTACAGTTACACAAAAATATTACTTGCGGATAGCAGCATTATATCCTGTGTACATGCATATCCTGACAGATATGCTTTTTTGTTGCGTTTGTCTTATTCGAAGCTAATAACGCAAACCAACATAAAAGCCACAAGAACCGTTTGTCCCACCTCATCAGTGGTAGTCCTTCGACTGGGTTGGCTGAAATTTAATCAATTTAATGTAAAAATTCTCTTTAGGCCAATTTCGTTATTACTTTTTTCTTTCTAAAACATTTTTGATGTATGCTGCGTGCGGTGGCAAGGACTTGCGCCATTGTTGTTGTTGTGCCACACAAATTACGCATTCACGCATAATCCTTAAACGCATACATTTAAATATGCTGACACATTTGTTTTTTTTTCTGCTTTGCTTAACTTTGCTTGCTATTAAGGATATTGTATAAATTATGCAGTGC
Source organism: Teleopsis dalmanni (assembly GCF_002237135.1). NCBI lineage: Eukaryota > Metazoa > Arthropoda > Insecta > Diptera > Diopsidae > Teleopsis > Teleopsis dalmanni. The sequence goes on from NC_051846.1 coordinate 204,205,996, forward strand.
ATTATTGTTTGTGTATCGTATTTGATACTGGCAGAAGTGAATTTATCATATGAGTTTTGTCAGCTTACGATACACACTAGCCTAGGATTTAATTTGAAATTATGCCTGCAGCAATAACATATCTAACATTTGGTTTGGCAAACCAATTAAAAGTCTACACCTGTCTCAGGAACCAATTATCATGCAAGACACTTACCGACAACTTCTTTAAATATTTAAATGGTTTGTCTATGGTATATAGCATGAGGGAGACACTACTATCTTGTTATCCACTTTGTGTCACTGCTTCTGTGCCATCACAAATGTGCTACCGACAGACTTCTTTTTAAATTAACCCAACTGAAAGTCACGTCCTGTTTTGCAATCAACACAAATAATCAAGAGAATCAAAATAACAAACTCGATCAAGTTAAATCACTGTAAATCTCTGAAGAGGTAACATTTAATCTTGACAATTGCAGCTGCTACAGTACAGCAAATGCGAGACATTGTGTTATTCCCATAATTATTTCCGTTGACGTACATAGAAGCCTTCATGCCAATGTCGAATACTGGCTGGTGACTACTGAATACTAGGTTGTGACTGCTGAATACTGACTGGTGACTGTTGACTGCTGACTGCTGATGGTTTACTGTTACTAGTACTTATTACTCCTCCTCGTACTATTATTTTTATTCCTATTTTTATTTTTAGTTTCAGTTTTTCTAGATATTATTTTTTTTTTTTGCATTTTTGCCGTAATTTGCTAACCAAGTATAAATACTCGTAATGCGAAATTGTTTCTGCCTGTTGTGCTTTTAATCCGAAGTAAGTGCTGCGTTATGCTGCATCGATTTTCAGTTTTATTCTCTTAGGCACATTTCAACAAATGATTTGTGTTTTAATTAATTTTGCAAAAATATTAAACATCCTTAAAAAGTAATTATGTTCACTGGTTTCAACTAGAGTCTATGTACTTGTAATTAAAATTTTAAGCCATATGCCAACATTTGAAACTTTAGTAGTAGCGGCAAGAATACATGTAAGTATACCAAGTGTACCAGTATAAACTGAGCAGCTCAGCTCAGTTCAGCTCAGCTCAGCATGTACATTTAGCACTCCGAAAGCAAAGAGCATAATTAAACAGGGCTTTACATACTATTATGAGCTTGAAAGCCAGCAAAAGATAATGAATAGTTGGATCTGAGAAGGATTAAGTTATAATGCGATTTTACGAAGTGAATTTTAAATTTAACAAAAAAAAAAATTAAATTATTCAGTTGCCTAAAATTTATATCCAAAATATTTAGTTTTATGCTAGAGAACAAAAATTCACTAATGCATTGAAAATAAATATATATATGTATATATGTATGTTTTGTGTCATTATGTACACATATTTGCTCAGTTGTTCCAAGTATATTAAGTAAATGTATTTAAAAATTTAAAAATGACAAGAATAGAAATTTAGCAATGAAACTTCCTATTTTAATCCACAAAAATTTATGTTGTATGTTAACTTATGAGTATTTCAGAACTGACAAATCTAACTAACAGATCAAACAAAAAGGTTAATTGAGGTATTCTTATATTTAAACTGTTACTCGTATCTGTAAGTCATTTTTACAGTTGCCATAAAATCTTAATCAAAAAGTTTCAAGAATTACCGACAAGTGACGTTTTTAAACAGAGATTGACACATTTATCTGTAACTTTTCCTCCAAATTTTAGCTCCATAGCTTAATATTTGTATAACTTATGCTATCGCGTGTACTTCTGTTTAGGTTTTTATTCTCGATTTTTTAATATTTTATCAATGGAAAACGATAATCCACTGCTATTTGTGAGTTTTTCAACAAGAAAGGTACAAACACTATTAACTATCCACCAATTGCACCTGATTTAATTCCTTTCGATTTTTCCCAGTTTGAACGACTAGAGAAATTATTCTAGAGTACGGGTTTTTGCAACCAAAAAGAGAAAATAAAAAAATCAAAGGCATTACTGATGACTATCTTTAAGGATAGGATGTTTTGAGGATTGGACCAAGCTATTGGAGAATACTTTGAAAGAAATAATACTGATTATACAAATAAATAAAGTTTCTGATACAGTTAGTAACTGTTTTAGGTAAGATTCAAGTGATGGGTTTGTTACTTTGAGTGTGTTACTTTAATAGCTCTTTGATTTCTTTTCTAAAAAAGATATCGTATTAAATTTTTGATAACTGTTTTATTTTCTTACTTAGACCTGTGTTAATTGCAGTTTTTTTTTCCTGTATAAAATGAAGCTACCTTATTCACCGCCATCATTTATCTATTCGACGATTCCTTAAGGAACTTCAAGAAAAATGTGTGGGTCTTAATGGCGCCGAATGAAATATTGTATCTGACCACTGTTTCGTCTGCGTTTAAAGCAAGAAAATTTATGAAAAAAGGCTTAAAATTCTTGGCATATGTAAAACGGAAATAAAGCAGAATAATTAAAGGCAGTTCATTTTAAGGACAGACAAATGGCTCATTTCCCGCCCTCGCAACGGAATTTAAGATTAAAAAGAAGCTCAGCCCAAAGGCTTGAACAATAACAAAAAAGATACATATTTAAAGATACTTTTACTTTATTTACTTTTAAATACTGTATTATAAGAGATTAATGCACTTTTTGTTTGTTGTTAATTAAAGGAAGTGAGAGAGTACAAATTGGCACTTTCCTTTTATTTTTAATTTATTTTATTTGTTTATTTATGTTTTTGGTATGTAATAATAAATTAAATAAAACTTAATGTGGCAAGAACAAATTTCTCATACAGAAATGTGAAAAGTTTTACATATTTTGCTTAAAAAGTTATGAAGTGCGTTTATCTTACGAATGCCTGTGGCAAATGTGTTGTGCAATACAATTTTGTATCTGCTGCTGCTGCTGTTGGTGCTGTCCGGGTATGTATCCGTATCTGTAAGTTTAATATATGAAAGTGAGAATTTATGTTGTCATAAACGTTCTGTTGCGCCACTCTGCTGATGCTGCTGCTTGGGATGCTGTGGATGTTGTTACTGTCCTCGTGCACGTCCATGTCCCTGGCCTAGAGCCGGTAGCAAAGAAATTAAAATAATGTTGCCACACTTGCCGTACATTATATTATAATACTTAATTTTTTTTATTCCATTTTTTTTTAAATTAAAGTTAAGAAAGTTGCTATAAATTATACAGAAAAAAAAATATTTTATCTATTAAACTAAGTTGAAAAATTCCTGTGAAGTGTTGAAGCGTGAAAAAGAAAATATTGCGTTTCACAATATATGATTGTTGTAATTGTTAATAGTTCTAGATAAAAAGTGTATTTTACTATTAAATGAATTACAAAAAGCCAAATAAAATTGCTCTGTCGTCTTAGAAGTACGTTTTAGCTAGTGTAATAAAATTATGCCCATACTAGGCCGAATCCTACTCTCATTAATCGTTACCAGATTAAGATATGGTATTTATTCATTTCCCCCGATTTTTTAAATGGGAGCAGTAGACTAGATATTACTGGAGACTGGCCTACACCAATTTCTCTTTAATATTGGAGCTGTCAGTGTGCTACAGTATCTATTTTGTTTGCAAACCTCTTAATGACACTTCTATTATTTCATATGATTGGGAATGAGAATTTTAAATTTAGAACTTTGAATGCAGCAGCAAAATTTCACTACCATTCGATTTTTCTGTCTTAGACCGTTATGCCAGAAATCAGTTTAATCAGAGAATTTCGATTGTTAACACTTCCATATATATTATAATAGAATGCAGTCTAGGTGTGCTCAAAGTTGTCGTTTTTGCAATAAAGTGATGCAGAAGGGTAAATCTCACTATTGAGTCAAGTACTATTGTGGAATAGGTATGTACATCACCTATATCATCACAGTTGCCATAGTGCACTTTGTGCAATCAACGAAGAGCTACTAAAGAAACAATGGGTCTGTCCATTACAAAATAAGTCCACGTAAAAGTCTTGGGGTCTGTGCCAAGGGTTCTTATCGAAAAGTTCTTCCTTAGGGAAGATACTGGAGAGCAGATTGCATTCAACTCTAAGGATGTAATGGAAATCTATGCTTTTAGTTTAAAGAAAAAAATTGGAACTGTTGGAACGCTTATCAATTTAGAATACTTTTTATATTATTATAATTATATATATATTATATTATATTAATAATATTATTTTTGTTTATATATGTGTAAAATTTTGCGATTACGATTGAGAGAATGCATTAGTATTGCTGTGAAAGAAGTTATATGCAAAGTTTAATTTGGAGCAAAATAGTCCGTGCTGATACCAGTGTTTTTCTGCAATCTACTTTGTCCATATGCAGCTACTGTGCTGCGGTATGATTCATCCTCATTCATCCTTGTGCTCTGCGCTGCGATTGTTATTTCAGCACACTACGTAGAATAGCTGGTAAATGAAAGGAGTGGTACACAATCCTAACAGCTATGTCACTTTGCGGTCATAGAGGTTGTGTGTCTGTTGTTGTTTGGACCGTGGCATTCTTATGCTACAGTTTATCCCTTTTGTTATTTTTTGCTGCTGTTATTGCTGATAATGGTTCAATTATTTTTCCGCCCTATTAAACTGCAAGTAAAACGGCATATCCTGTAATTCTAAGCACAGTTGTTTTTTTTTTTGTGTTGTTGTCTGCTCGATTTTGTGAAGCAGTAGCAGTGTGGCTGGAGCACTGTGGCGGCATAACTAAACAACAGAAGAAGTGTTTATTGTTTTGTTGGAACAATTTTAGTGCTTACTTTACTCCTTTCTTCAACTGAGTTTTGTGGTGGCATAGTAACTTAGTTTTCTGGTTTGTTTTTCCATTCCATTTTTATTCGTTTTGTTCCTTTGTGTCACGAAGCAGTGTTAGAACAAAAAAGTTTAACAACATAAACGTCTTGAAGCGTATGCTTTTTATAGTCTCTCTATGTGTTTTTATAGCTCATGTAGATGTACTAACAGAAATCCTGGTAACAACTTTAGTTTAACATAACTGACATCCATAAAGAGTTCCTTAGTGCTTGCTGTTTTGTTAATAATAGTTTTCAAGTTTAGATATGCTTAACTCCGCACGAATACACTTACTTCGCTTCTGGTGCGTGCGTATGTTGCACAGAACACGAATTCTACATATTTGCAACCCATAATCAACACTTGCAACATTGTCTGCAATTATCAACTTTTTATTCTGGCTCCAACCGCAATTACGACTAGAATTATGCTTTTTTGCACACTTGTGAATTTGTTTATTACTTGCGGCATTATGGGTTCGCTTGTACTCGTATAGTATCTGCGTCTTCATGTGCAACAGTTGCTGATGTTTGAAAATGCGAATATTACTGCCAAAGAAAATACAGCGTTGTTTACAACTTGGCTACCTTGTTACTTTATATGGCCTAAATACAGTGACTGCATAAATACGAAATCGTTACTTATTTCGCTCCAGTTGCAATAAAGTTACTTCTGCAAGTGTGCACGTTCCCACTTCTCTACTTCCCTACTTCTCTAATTCTCTACTTCTGTACGATTACAACAATCCACAGTCAATGTGAACGAGTACATGAGTGCGAGTGCAGAGAACCCTTGTTATCCGCAAGTAACAGTTATGGTTTGCAGCTAGTAAAATATCTACACAGCAATCGTTAAAAGTTTTTGCCAATACTAGTTGTACTTTGATATTAGATACTTCAAAAAGCAGAGGGTGAAAAAATATTGTACTCAAATCTACTCTAATTTATAGATTTATAAGTCCGTGCAATATCTCATCCGAGCGCATTCAAGGTGCTTTCATTTCACTTTCGCTCGTGTCAGATACTTCTGTATTGTCTCTTAATTAATTTCCTATAATTTGATTAATGAATTAATTTTATAATTATTTTAAAAATTATGTCGAGAAATCATTAAATCAGCAATTTCCTTAAATACTGAAGTCAACACAATAACTCAAAGGTGCAACTCTTCAAATCAATCGATCAATATTTGCACTCAACTTACATTTAAGGACTTTCCACTGAAAATTTATGAGGAAATTGAAATTCAACTGTGAAATCGAAAGGAAAAATGAAACCGAAACCAAAAATCGAAACTGAAAGTAAAAAGTTCAGTTTTTAGTCCAATGCATTAAAAATTTTATTGAGTTTTCGGTTTTTATTTCCGCATAAAGTGAAAAGTTTTTATTGTTGCATTGTGAAATTAAACAAAAGTTAACAATTTTTAAGTTCAAGTTTGAGTGTTGTTGCTTTGATGAGTTGGATTCCATTTCCATTTCCAATTCCAAATTCAATTTAAATTTATAATTACTCGTACTATTAAAAATGATTATGTTTATAGGGCGTTTCTGTGGGGTTTTCTAGGGCAGACTTAATTTCATGCGGTTGTGTTCTGGTAAGGTAAGAAGTTTTAAATAAATTTGAAACTAGAAAAATAAATATAAAACCATTTTTGTTAACTGTAAAAATCATGTAATGGTAATCCACATTTGGGAAAGTTTAATATGAAGTAAACAATATATTTTAATTACATTTTTAAATAAAATTAATTACGTGTAAATTTAGGAAAATTTAATAATGGTTTTATAAAGGTTCTATTATTAGTTATAGCTTTTTTAAAATGATATTTTCAAGCTATTACTGGTTTTGCACATATGTGCTCTATATGCGAATCGAATGATACATAAGTTGCAAGTTCAATTTTCAAGCAGCTGATCGGAAAAACATATCGTATCGCATATCGGAAAAACTTTCAAGTAGTCCAACATGACAAGCTGATCTACAGCCAGAATTCCAGACCTGCACTACTCTATGGATGTGTTGCATATAGCAAAGCTGCCAACTCTACTATTCAAAAGCTCAAAGTTAAGCTCTTCGAAGACTCTTCAAAGTGCCATGTTACATCCGCATGAATGGCATGCTAGAAGATTTTAGAATAGACCCGGCAAAAAATACATAAGAGACAGCGCCTTGAAGTTATTCGCGAAAATCGACAGGCTGACCTACTTAGTACTATTTAATCTCAGAATAATCACTAGCCGCACGAGGCGGTACGCAGATCTTGTCGTGATATAAAATATGATATAAAAGATGTATAATTATATATTTTTTTAATATGAATAATAGTAATAATATTAGTAACAATTTCTATTTTACTTAATAGAAACTATTATATTTAATAGAGAGGTTCCAAAACCTCCAAGACTACAACAACAAAAACTCTTTTATATATTATGTCGATCATAAAGTTGTTTCGGGTATAGCAAAATACCCATTATCAGTGGTTTTGGAATTATTTCTAGGCAATACTCGAAACATAAATTTTTGTTCTTCGCTCATTCATTACTGTTTGAACCCTTCTAAAATATTGATTTATTGAAAATCAATTCTAAGCTTTCGCTGTAGCTGTATAATTTCATCGGTGTAAAACTACACTGGTTTATGGAAACTTTTTCAAATAGTGCTGGACTCTTCTCATAAGTCTTCATCTAACAAATAAAGTTAAATTATATTTAGCTATAGTTAAATATAAACCCTATATAAGTTTTCAATCACAATGAACGTGAAGGTATTTAAATTATTTATGAAACTTGATATATAAATGTAACGATTCCAATATATTTTAATTTTAGATATTTGTAATACATAATCACGCAATATTATTATTGATTTTTGTGATTACGTATTTTCAAAGGATATAAATATTTCTAGGTTATGTAATGTTATAAGAAAACGTTAGAAAATCCATATAAGTTCAGTGTCTGTAATGTCCAGCGTATGATTAAGTAACAATCACAGGGTGCAGTAGCTAGAAATGGAGTCAGCATTTCGGTCACAATGCGTACAATTGTGCAATCGTACCTGGGTACTGTATTCAATATTATTGGATTAGGGTGATGGAGAGAGAGAGAGAGAGAGAGAGTCCTAGCGACTGTTATCACTGAGTTTTTCTTGTTGGACATTACTTAGATGAAATTTTGTTTTATTTTAGTAACAGATTTTATGTTGACATATGATATAAGTGCTTAGATAAATTAATTTTCTAATTATATATGTAATAGAATTTTAATTTTTCCTAGTCTTAACCTTATCCTTTTTAAATATTGAATATAAATATATAAGACTTATGTTATTTAAAATGTTGATTTGCTTGTTGCTTGGAAAGGATTAAAATAGCATTTCCCTAATTGGTCTTTGGACTAATTGGTCTAATTGGAGTTTTTATAAAGAAATAAAAATAAATATGATAAAAATCTATATAAATGTAGAATAAGTAAAAAATATAAAAATAAATTATCTTATGAAGAAGACTTTGAAATTCATACGAAATAATTTCCTTCTGACTTAATGTAGTTATACAAATGGTATTTGGGATCATCAGCTAGTTTAAATGCAGTTTAAAATTATTGAGTGTTTTGGGGTCTTGGCCGGGATGATCTTTATGATGATCCACAAAATACTTTTCTTTTTGATAGTGCATTTTTCCGAAAAGGTAAAAGTCATATGGTGTCAAATATGGCAAGTGCTTCATTCTTCATCCTATATGTATTGATTTGACCCAATTACGTATAGGGTCTATACTTACATACTATATAAATGTAAAATTGTTAATGTAGTGATTTATGTTTATTTAATTCAAAGTGTAAATCGTGTTATAAATTAAAATAGAAAAGTTTTGTCGGCTCTACAATGCTTTATTTCCGTTGGTATCCTCTACATTTTTGTCAAGTAAAATTAACTGCAACCACTCTGAATCCTCGTAACATACTAAGACTTTTGAACCTATTGACTTCTGTGCCTGGGTTGTCGCTTCTTACTACTGCTTAGTATTGCCGCCTACATAAATATGTAGTGTTTGACCCTACCAATACCTGTAAATGGGGATAAATAGTTTTACTGAAAGTATCTATTATTAGAAAGTTTTTTTTTGTTTACTTTCAAAAGTGTCTTATATGTTTTTGACTCATGTATATAAATAAATGCACTTTATGTGAATTTAGTATTTTAATTTAAGAAAATCTTATATTTTTAGTTACTTACTTTTGGTTTGTGTAAGACTGTTTACTGTCCTTGTCATATTTTGGAATAGTTAATAGTTAAGAACTGCTGAAGACATTTCATATGTAACTCTAAACAATAGACGTTTTCTTAAACAAATGATCTGCTTTATTTATTTACTTTTTTGAAATTTATATCAAAAATATAAAGTTAAATACATTTTCTTTCGACATCAAACAAGATACAAGAGATGAGCAAAACTAACCGAAAACCAAAATTTGTAACGAAATTTATCTTCCAGTCGTTGCTCAATGGTTTGGCTTTTGTTGTACATTCCATGTTGTGGTCAAAAAACCTATAATTTTTAAAAGGATAATACAGAAATGTTTATTTTCTTTATGTCTTTGACTATTTTGCATTAAGATATTTATATTTTAAAGAAACTTATCCAAAACATCTCAATTCTCATACAAAAGTACAAAAAGGAGACCAACAAGGAAACCATTCCTCGTATATCCTGCAGCGAAATTTTGCTTTTCTTTTCTTGTGAACAGCAAACACAACAAAAATTGCTACAACATCCTTGATGGCAACATTTTATGCAGACCAACAAGGATTCCTACGAAATATGTGTTATACGACGTAAGGGTACTAATTCTTATTGTTGTATATATTTATGTATTGTTTGCACTAAAAAAACACCCTTTTTAACAAACAGGACTAAATCAACATGGTCATCTTTTAAAAACAAAATAAAGGGTAACAAAAATAATAAAGACGAAATCCGTAGAGGAGAAAAAAAATGAATAAATGAGAATTTATGAGATAACAAAAAATAGACGAAATTGTTTTTATTATTTTTATTTTATTTTTAGTCCATTTTCCTCATTGCTACACTCAGTGTGCTATACTCGTACAGTGCTATAGTATAAGGGAATTTTCAGAGTACCCTTCCTAATGCATATATGCCAAGGATAAATAAAAGGTTTGGCTTCTATTTAGAGGTTTGATGGCTTGGCACGCGTACGCCGGGGGTGCTTTATTTGTCCAAGCTGGTATTTTTTAGCACTTTTGCATGAATTTTAAAAGGTTTTGCCATTTTTATTTGTACACACACTTTTCAGTTGGCGTGGGTCGTGTAGCTTTATGGATGCGTATGTATCTATGAGATACTTGTACTGGTTGTTTATGGTATTGTTGTTGTGGCCGGTTGCAGCTTCTTCGACAAATTGTTATTGTTGTTGTTATTGTTCCAGTTTGTGTTTATGTTAACCACAGATTTTTTGTATGGTTTTGTGGCGTGCAAAAATGTTGAGCTTAATCTAAATGGAAATGCATATGTCTTACCGCATCAACTCTTGCATACCTAATAAAAATAACTATAAAACCCAAATTGATTGTTTCCACAAGATTTAGAACTCATACAAAAATCTCCATATAACATATTAATGTAACTGAAAAACAAACCCTTATCATGTTACAAAGCCATTTTAAGCAAAGCAAATCGTTTTTGAAATTAAATTGAAACTCTACTCCTTTTTCCTTTACTTTACAGGTGAGGCCATTACTGATTAAATAAGCAAAAACCACAAAAAAAAAAAAACGCCCAACTCAGGTAAATAGTAATAAGAAATTCCTTACTTATAAAATACTAACATTTTTACGTTGGATTTATTAAGTTAAGTTATCATAACGTTGACATGCTTTTATTATATACCATCGTTTACTATGTACTTTCCTGTATGTACACAGGTATATATAATATAAAAAAATGTGTATTTTATTATATTTTTTATTTAATTTAACACAGTTTGAACACGCGATTTCGTTTTTGTTCTGCTCAACTCACAGAGACTTTAAATTCGAGTCCTTTGAAAACGAAATTTGCAGGACATTGCCGACAAGTATCTAAATGACTCAAAGTAACATATTTTGTCACCCGATCAAGGCGTTGACATGTGTTAATTTTTGCATTTATTTAGTTTCACATTAATTTACTAATTAATTTCGAATGTATTTATTACCGGACACGCGATGCTCCAACTCATATGTGACCGAGTTGACACTCGAGTCGCTGACAGTTTAATAAATGCTCGTTTAGAGGATAAGTTGATAATGACTGGTACTAGGGTTACGTGTAGGAAAGGAAGATATGCTTTTATTGCGAATTGGACGAACTTAGCTATTAGTCATATGTTGTTAAATTTTATGTTTTAATTTAAATGACCAAATTGTGTGCTAAGTAATTTTATGGTTGAATAGGTATACGAATATGGTGTTATGTTGCCATTGGGAGTGCTCACATAAACAATAATCTACCACAAT
>NC_051846.1:204217409-204236341 GCF_002237135.1 Teleopsis dalmanni
AATCTATTGAACAATGTTAATTGTTAATTACATTTCTCAATGCGTTCGTCTGGTTCTAACATGAGCAACCTTCTATTCATAATTACGGGGAGAGTGGAATCCAATGACATTCTTAGTTTATTGAGGATCATACAATCCAAGTTCTACTTCACCTATCTACCTATTTTGTTTTAGTGATTTGGTATTTAAAAAAAAATTATAAATATAAATAGACGGATACTATTCAGGATGGATTGGATTGAATTGTAGGATTTTTATAGTTACAGTATTTAATATAGAGCAAGGGACTCATCATAAAGCATGACCATCAACCATCTTCTTTCGTCAGTCGTAAGTCTATTCTAATAATTTTATGTAAAAATAAATTATAAGCAGATATAGATAGATTAAATTTCAGATGGAGGTATATATAAAGCGTTGCAGTAGTCACAATATTTATTATAATATATATATATATATTATTCTATAAGAAATCTGAAATTTGTTTACTGTTTCAGCAAGCCTGTTATATAGGTATAATAATCATTATAAAGCTTTTAATATACAATACTTTTGACTTCAGATGAATCTAAAAAATGGTTTGTTTTAGGGAAAATGTAAGTAAGCGGATTACTTAACAAAATTAAGTGCGCAATTTTTAATTTAGTTAGGTTTCATAACGAACGTCTGCTTCTCATGTTCTTCAATGTTTCTATGTCTAGTAATATAGATGAGATAGATATCATCCAGCCGATTTAACTGTCGATTGCTCTCTACATTCCTTACTAGCTTTTATTTTATGATAACGGCTTCAATTGCTGTTTTGCAATAGAAATAGTAATACCACATCTGCCCTTGTGTGATATAGATCTAGCAAAATAGATGAGAGTGATGTCAGCTAGTCCGTTTAGCTGACGATTGCTCTCTACATTCTCCAACAATTGCTGTTTGATTGTCAATTGAAGTAACAATAACACAGCTGCCCTTTTTGTGATTTGTAATTAGTTGACTTGCTACCCTAAACGCTAAATCTACAGCCTGAAAAACCTTTCCCAATTGAAAGTTTCTTGATCCCGGTTTAGTTTAAACAAATGGAACAAATGGAATTGTAAACAATTGAAAGTAAATTCAAATTTCTAAATTGAATATTTGAAAGTGACTGTTGAGTAGAGCATTGCCAGCTGCAAACTTCCTTCGCTGCTAGTGCTTAAAAAGCTTTCGTATTGCATTCGTAAAGCTTTGACAAAAAGCCTTCATTGACTTCGGCGCTTGTTGGTTACGAACTGTGTGAAAGCTACGTCGCTTCGCGTTCACAGACAGTCAAAATAGCATTGGCCGAGTTTTGGAGTTGTGCTCGTTTAGTTTCGTTAAGGATATCAATGGTAACGGTTTATACGTTGTGTCGTGTCGGTTAGTGTGCGACAAATAATCAAATAAAGTCAGCAAACAACTACACAAACAAATTTTAAACGTGCGCGTGCAAATTGTGCCGAATTGTGTGAAGAAGCCGAGAAAATTTATTAACAAAAAACACAAAAAAAAAACCAACAAATTTAAGAAAACAAATCAAAAATGATTGAAATTCAAGTGCTAAATTGCGTAACTTTAAACACGAAATGTCATTGCATACTTTGAGGCGGCTGCTGAAATATTGCGGCTGCTGAAATAAACAGAATTGTTTGTGCAATTAAAAGTCTTGACACGAAATGTGAAGGTATTTAAGTATTTAAGTTGATAAAACTCGGTTGAAAGAAGTATATTTTGTAGTTGCAACTTCAAGTGACAACGGCTATTTTCACAGTGGGATGCTTTTTACGTGCTAAGGGATTGTTAGTAACACGTGTGCAGGTGTAAAAATTGTGGGTCATTTGATTGAGTTCAGTAAAAGACATAATAAGATTTATTTAACTTCAAATGCTGAGATTAAATTAAAACAAAGTACTGATAATATATTTGCATTAACTATTTGCATAAGTCAGCGGTTAAGCTAGGAGGCGGCACTAAATTCAACTGGTCAATATATTAAATAAACAGTAGAACTGAGCATAGAACATAAACAGTAGCTTGTGCAAAAAGCGGCTTTACAAAAGTTGTCTTGTTCAAATTAAATTTTTAATAAACTTGCAAATTATGCACGGTAAAATTTAATAAAAATCCCCAAAAGTCGCTGGCGTGTACTGAAAATTATCATAAATTTACATGGCATATCTACAGGCTTATCAACATAGTAAATTTTGTGGTAGGCAGCAACGGCAAGCAAAAACATAAATTTTGCCGTAGTAAAACTGTAGGAGAAAAAAAAATTATTGCAAAAAATATGGGAGTTTTGCTTTTAACATTTTACAAAATGTTTGCATAAATTTGCAGGAAGCAGGATTTTACTAAAAATTTAATTAAATACTGTGTGACAAAGGCGGAGAGTTGATTTCATTTAAAGACAAAATTACGGGTTATTAAATTATTCAAAATTGCCTTAATAGCTAAAACATAAATATGCCAATAAACTAAATTTGTTGATTGTTGATTGTTGCTTGTCGTTACCTTGATAGCTAGGCAAATTAGCACAAATTGCTGTTGCATAGTTCTAGGTGCGGTCTGAAAACTGGTAAACTGTTGCTGTTGAGCAATTTAATAAAGTTGTGTGGTTTATTGATCAAATAAATTCATGAATAGCTATAGCACATTGAAGGAACTTCTAAATAAAAGTAAACAAAAATAAATTCTAACTATTTGCTTGCGTTCCATAAGTAAATTCATGGCGAATGCTAGACGAAATTGTAACAAGTAAGAAAATATTTCGCATAAATATGCAAACATAAACAGAAACAGAGCGGAAAGATTGTAGATTGAAAAGTAAACACACACGTGCAAGCAGTCAGAAAAATTGTAAAGCAAATATATCAACTTTTATGCTGTTTCGAATAAGATAAAATACGAATAAAATATATAAAAGAGGGAAACACAAATATTACTGTGAGGTTTACAGACAGGAGGGAGATTTTTTAATGTTTTAAAGAAGTTTAAACAGTCACCTACAGACATACACTTACAACTGTAGTCATATTAAATAGCTACAATATAAATAATTTAATGAACTGAATTGTTAAATATTTCCTTTAAAATTCTTTGATCTTAAGTAGTTTCATTGTGACCGATACATTCACTCAAAACTGTAAGGCACAGAGGTTTTTGAAAGGTTTTCCGAAAACTCTTAGCAAACTCAATTTGCTATTTGCTTTTGTCAACTTCACTGCGAATTGCACAAAATTCATAGCATACTCTCAGGCAAGCATTTCTTTGGAAATCCTTGCAAGTGCGTCGCCCGACATACAAAGGAACAAAATTAACATTTCATTCAAATTTAAAATTCAGTTCAAAAACTTTTCGCTTAAAAGTTAAGTTGAGAATTTCAAACAGCTGCGTCAACCAAAGAAGTAAAGAAACCAAACACCAAAAGTAACCCAAAATTTCATAAAGACAAGGCGTGCATTTGATACGTCTAAGTTTTTGCCACCAACCAAAGAAAAAGAAAGATCATAATAATAAAATCTAACATAAAAAATAAAAATAAAAAAAATAAAATATAAAACTTGTATAAAAACAATTCTTAGCACGAAAAAGTGACAAGTTTGCAGAGTAATACGACCAGCAAAAGAAAATTATCACGTCTTAAATTGCGTACACAAATAATTTTATGTTCTACAAAATTTTATATGAGAAAGGCACAATTGTATAGTCTGCTTTTGGGCGCGCAAAACTCATTGTAAAATTCATATTTTGCACATATTTTGCACGTAATAAGAAATAAAATTGTTTAGAAATTGCTTAGAAATTTTTGTAAAACATAAAATTAATATCATAAAAACAAATTTAGCAAAAACGCTGTGCCAAATTTGCCTTCGTCAACGTCAAAGGCAACTTTGACGTCGACGGCAACGGAAACGCCAACGCCTCACTACAACTGCCTGTCATAACCGATAAACTTGCAATTTGTGGTGGCGAGTAGAAGTACGTGCGTGAGAAAATTTTTAAAAAATTTGTGCTTTTCAATTTTTATTGCAGTTTTTTGCGGTTTTTATTTATGACATATCTTGTGCTAATAAAACAAAAATACACGATATATTAAGAAAAAAAAAGTAAGAGAAATAAAAAGTAATAATTTCTTATAGTAACAGAAAACCAAAACATCAAGAAAAAAAAACAACCGCAGACAACAAATGCACACATGTAAAATTGTAATTTATATGCAAAATGTGCTGCTATTTTATACTCAACACGAGAAGTGCTAAATCCAGTCAGGACATAACAACAACAATAACAAAAATAACCCAGCGAACGTATTTACAAAAAGGACATCAGGTGCCGTAAATACGGTTTCCAAATACAAATTTGCAAACATATAAAAATGCTATATATGCATGCAACAGACTCGGCGGCTTATTTCCCATCGGATTTAATATAAATTTTATAACCACAGTGAAAGCAGATAGCAACCACAAAAACTAAAGCAACCGCTAAAGTCAGCCACTGCTTAAGTCAGTCAGTGCTGCATTTATTTAGCAGGTAAATACCCATATGCATATAAAATCAAGTAACTTAAAAATCTTATAAATAAAAAAGACGTAAACTTAAGAATTCATAAACAAATTTGAGCCTAAATAAGACATGCAATAAAAGAAAATATTATTCTTTTACGATCAGCATAAATATTTATAGAAGATATTATCTGCAACTGCAATTTGCTTGCTTCAATTTTGTTGCCCCTAAAAGCAGAGTTAAAAAAATTATTAGTAATTTATGAGGCAACACATAAATGAAGGGAAGTTCAAGTAAATTTATTCGTATAAAAAAAATTATATTTTCGCAATGATTATAAGTTTATTCTTATAGAATACAACATATAATAATAATAAATTAATTAAATTAAATTAATAAAGCGCTAGCAGCTCAAACAAGATGGATCTGCTGGAGACCACAGAATGTCATCTGTGGAATAAAGTTCTAGTTATATTCTTTATTAAAAAGTCTATATTTTTTTTCATATAAGAAAAGCGTTAAGATGATTATCTGGAAATAAAAAATGTGCTCTTTGGAATAAATTTCTATTCGTATTATTTGTAGCTGCTCTGGAGCATCTGCTCTGTAACTGCCCGACTCTCTCGAGAACTTGACAAAAATACTTGTGGGCTGTCAGTTTTACAGGACTGAGTTACATACCTGAGGTTTCTGTTGAAACCTTAATAAAATTTGCTAATGACATGCGCATCCTAAGTACTGCATACAATCGCTAACAATAAGTCTCTGATGTGGTATCTCAATGGACCTTCATGGTCTACGCGTGATCTTTTTGGTCTGTCAGCATAACTTAATACCTAATTCGTAGCTGTTCGGCATTGGTCTGAGTCAAGAGAAAAAATATTGAGTCAGAAACTCAAATCTTTATCAGATGTTAAGAAATTTATAATAAAAAACATTTTGATCTTTATTTCAAATATTATTTGAGTCTTAATTTGAACTCAAGTCAGTATTTGCCACAAGACAGACATTGTAACCTAACCTAACTTAACATAACCAGTTAAGTCAGGCATAATATATATATACCTACCGCCTGTGGGGTAGTTGAGATATTCAAATAATTTCATTCATTCGTTGATTATATCTACTTGGACGTACGGAGTGTACAAGTAAAAGATTTAATCGATCAGTTAAACAACTATAAATCAGGTTGACTATATTGACACATATATCTATAGAGTAGGTAATTGAGACACACACAAACAATATTTCTATTTAAATTTTATCACATTTTTTATATATATATATTATAACATTTAATTATTTATAGTTCTAATTCCGGAAGGGGGTAAAATATGCAATCAAACAGATTATAGTCTATAGGACCATATCTCTATTTTGGTGTTTCCCGGTGACTAGCTTTCACCGTGTCTGAATATTGTCAATAAGCAATACAATGTGGGCAGTGGTCGATAACCATGACAGTGACAAAGCTCCATTTAGCAGATAACTGGAGGTTTGGACACTAATATAGATTCAGAGTCAGATTGTTGAAGACGACACAATAGCATTTATCAAATTAATTGATTTTTTTTATTATTACTAAAAATGTTTTATGATTGTTCTGGTATTCTGGTATATTCAAGTTATACTTCGAAAAAAGTTTGAATTATTTTCAATACTTGGGTTATGTGAATATTTTTCTTTTCTTTCTGCGTTATTGAATTATACATATTGGTTATTTATTGCGATATAAATAAACATAAATTGAATATTTAAATTTTTTGATTAACATTGAAATGAAAACTAATGCTAAAACAACGTCAACTTTATAAAACAAAAAACCTAGGTTCTAACTCCCATTAATGGGAAACACTATAGCGGCAATATACAGTTTTTAAAGACTTGGTATTAACATTCGGCTGCAAAATGTATTGCACAATAATCAGATTTATGGTATTGAAATAATTATATTAAACTTGTTCCCAACCCCCATATCAATTATATATATTTATATAGATTTTTTTTCGTAAACTGAATAGGAATTATAAAACGGAACTTATTTCTGTACCAATTATTAGTGAACTTATTGAGAATTATTATTATGCTTTAAAATGGTATTCAAAATTCACTCACTTAAAAAAACTTCAACGTAAAACAGTTTCCATAACTTTCAAAAAAAATTGTCTTTATAGTAATAAAAAAATATAAATTCAATATTCCATAATATTCAAACCAAAATTCAATATATATAAATGCAATTTTCCATAAGAGGACAGTGGTTAGAACACTTGTAATCGAATTGAAGGCACTCCGTGATATATTAAACATTTTCAAAAATTCTATACAGAAAGCAAAACTTCTTATATATATTTTTTCTTCAACTGAATAAGAATTGTAATTTTGGCAAAAAAACATATACTAAATTTATCAAAATTTATTGGAATGGTCCGAAATAAAAATTAGAAGTTCTGTAACGATTCTATTAAAAATATTCTAGACGATAACTGTGATTAAAAAAGTTATTATAATATTTTTTTTTTAAACTGAATAAGAATTGTAATTTTAATAAGCAAAACAATATTGAACTTATTGAGAATTATTAATGTAGATTGAGAGGCTGAATAATTTTTATATATTTCTTGAACAAAATTATTAGAAAGCAAATTCAAAAAAAGAATTTCTATTAAAAAATTTATTAGTTGTTCTTTCGTCTAGTATCTCTTATAGTAATACTATTTTTGAATAGGAAAAATATATAAAACAAAAATATTTATACCATAGTTACTAAGACAACAATATAAATAAACAATATTCCTGCAGATACCAATATTATTATGATGGATTTTTAGTCTTCAACTAGAAACACTTATTGACCACAACCCCTTTAGTCTCCCTCTATTCAGAAACCCTCATATATTTTTCATAAAAATATTCTTGTTTATTTCAATATTTTGCTTTGAGAATGTGAGTCCTTATAAAGCGAAAATAAAGTTGTTTTTCTATGAAGTGCTTTCAGCTCGAATGACAATAAAAATATTTTCTTGTGTTGGTATTAAATATTTTTTGATTTTTTTTTTAATTTGTAGCTACATAAAAAGCAAAAAGCTTACAGATATTTTTGTATACGGTTCAAGCATACCATATGTTTCGCTTCTATTTGTTGTGGTCTGACCAAAATTGGTACGAATCTCAGTTGACCATTTCATAGCAGTTTGTTGGATTGTACTTATTGAGATATTGGTCAATTGATATTTATCTGTAAATAAAATATTTAAAAATAAACAATAAAAGTCAGTTTGGAATTTCATTTTTATAAAAACAAGTTTTTAAATATTACCAGTCATTGGGATAGCTTTTTAATTTAAATATATTTCAATAGTTTTTTATATTCATATTTTTGGACATACAAGGACTTCTTTTACGACGTATTTTTAATACAATGGTACTCAAACAGCTCATAACTAATCCCACAATAAACAGAATCTTTTAATTAAGTTATGTTTGATACACATCTGATGATCAAACATAACTGATGTGTTTACAGAGCCTCATCCTCATCATAAAGTAATGATGTTCACTTTAATTGCTGCAGAAAAAAGTGGAATAATAAGAACTATAATGAAAAAACTTAACTACAAACAAAAATAGACTAAAATACATTTAAATTTAATAAAATAAAATAAACTGCAGTCAAAGTGCCAGCTAATCGCGTTTCAGAAATTGCTAGCTATGTGCACTGTAAACGTACGTAGGTTAGGTTAGGTTTGGTGGAGAAGATGCGTGCTAGCAGTTATCAGCACTGCCACTTGAAGGTATATATTGCTCAGTGTGATGCCTTCAAAGATTTTGCCGGGAGAGACGAGTTGATAACCTTTGTTATCTTCGTGTACTATTCTTGTTAAACCATTTGGTTTTCCAAATGAAGTTCAGAAGATACAATAAGTTTGCTTTCGTTATCTCTTCCATGCCAGTAAAAAACCGATCCCCAAGTCACTGAAGTCGCCTTGTGTGCAGTCCTGAACAAAAACACAGGAAGTGGTTGATGGATTCTACCTCCACTTCATCTTGGCAACTCCTGCCTAATCCACTTGTTAGTTCTCGCGACCGTTGGGGCATAGGCAAAATGACGCAGTGCCTGTTAGTACTGCAGTAGGTATACGAATTGCAGACTTTTAATTTTATTTTTATCTAATCTCGGCCATAAGGTTCAAGCGAACTCATAGTCTTCGCGGTTAGCCCATAACGTGGCTAGAATAAGAAACGTACGTAGACTAATAATAAACACTTTTTAAAAGTTAAAAGTTTGAATATTAAAAGAACTTGTATTTCAGCATGTGATAGTTAAAGATATATTTAGTTTACTAAAATTGTAAAACTCTTCCTAATTATTTTACAAACTTTATTTATTGCGCTCAAAACTATGCTTCAAAATATTTTGACATATTCTTTGCTTCAATAAAGCGTTCTTCCTGCCGAAACCAAACTAGAAACCTCAAAATCAATCAATTTAAAGAAATTTTTAACTTTATTTTTGCTTTATTATTTTTCTTAATAATTAATAAAGATATAAATATATTTTTACTTGATTATATTTGTCGTTAATATATGTGTAGATTCATGTAAGTACGTACTTATCTAAATATATATAATAAAGCAAGATTTCAACAGATTATATTCGACTGGTAAACTTAAAAGAAATATATGTACAAAACATATATAGATATATACAAACCACCTACTTCATAGAATATCTCTTAAAGAAATTGAAATAGAAAATAATTTTTAAGTGTAAACAATTTATTCAACTTTAAAAAGTTTGGAAATTCAAAAGTTGGTCAACTTCTTTAAGAACTTTTAAGTAAAACTTGTACATAGAAAAGGTTGTCGGTACTTGAGAAGAGATTCCATTTATTGCTAAAATATCGTAATTTATTTATGAATTACACTTTCAGTTTTTTTAAGTTCAAAGCTCAAATATTTGTAAAGTGTCGAATTTATTAAATTGTTCAAAAGTTCTTTTCATTTTGCTTATAAATTTTTATCAGTAAATTTTTGCGGTATTTAAAAATAGTTTAAGGGAAAGAGAACAGGTGCTTTCCAAATATTCATTCATAAATATGCATATACATATTTATATAATATATACAGATTTACTTACTTACATCCCTTCCCCACTAGTTGTTGGCAGTTGCTTTTTAAGGTTTTTCTAGACCCAACTAAAATTTATTTATAAACTCTATTTTAAAATGTGAATTTGATGATTAAAAATAACACAAAAGCTTTTGAATATTATATTCGATTTTCATGAAAACTCGTTACCAAAAATAATTTTTCAACTTTTCCATAAATAAAAATCGCACGCGTTTCTTAAAATGGACAATATTTTTAGCAAAATGGAAGCGCATCCGGTTTGTGAAATTTATTTTAATAAAATTTGACGAAATAAATTGATGGCGATTTATTGTGTATAAATCAAAACATAAATAAGAAAATTCAAAACAAAAAAGAAAAATAAAAAGTCAATTTTTGAACGTAAAATTATATTCCTAAAATATAGGTCGAGGAGTCCAATGTTAAACTTTATTCTGGGTTCGGGAATTGGTAATTGGAAAATTTATAAAAATTTTCTCTTAAGTCCTTATAATTTGTTAAAATTGTGAAAAAGCTATTTATTCGTTAAAAATACTTTGTGCCAACTACAGAAACACAGTATCTTCCCTAATCATCTGGAATTTTGCGTGCATTTATTATAAATATATCGGTATCATCGTCTTCTGCAATTATCTTTTCATCTTCTTGTATCTATTGATATAATGTATGTTAGCCTCTGAAAGATAGTGAAAGATAGTTATTTGCCGTTTTCAGTCTTTATGGATTTTGGTTTTCTTATTTCATGATTGGATATTAGTACATACTATTTATACATTATTTACGGAGTTTTCTTGGAGCATTCATACATCATGGGCTGTATATTCTATCGCAGAATTACAATATTTCAAAATACAGAACGTTTTAGGTGCTGTATATATATAGTGTCTTCTCAATAGAACAGTCTTGAGGCTCTTGGCATATTATCTGATGAGTTTTAATAACAACTTAACACTTGCCATAGAAGTTAATAATAATCATTAATAACAAGTTAACACCTTCCATTAAAAATCATCAGGTAATATGCCAAGAGCCTCAATTATTAACTTCTTATAAAAAATCATCAGATAACATGCCAAGAGCTTCAGGTCATGTCTTCTAGTGAGAAAAACAGACCTGAGATATTAAGTAATCCCAGATTTAGTAATCTCTAATCTTATAACTAATACAGGTACAGTAGCCTTCATCTATCTCCATCTTATATTAGAAAATTCCCAATGAGAGACTTTCTAGTCTTATTTAGAAGAGATAAGATTCTTCTATTTGCTTAGAATCTAAAAGCACAAAGATCTTGAAATCCGCGACTCGTAATAATTTTAGTCACAGCCTTAGTGACTATCTTTGATCTGGCTCGGAACGGAAATACTAGCTCAGGAGCTTTTACCTATCTCCATCTGATATAATAAAACTCTCAAGGAGAGACTTTCATTAAGACTTCATTGGAAAGACTAAGAGTTTGGTTAAAATCAGTTTCAAGCAGGATCTTAAAAGAAGATAATAATTTGAGTCAGAATTTTAGCTACTATTCGATTGGGACTATTGAATACTGGTTCAGAAATTTCTACTTATCTCCGTTTGATCCTAAAAAATTTTTAATGATAAACTTTCTTATCTTCGGTAGAAGGGCCAAGAGTCTTCTGTTTACCTAAGGTCTATGTCAAGAACTAAATATGTTAAGCCCGCCATTCGAAAGGCTAAGAGTCTTCTGTTTAGTTAAGGTATGTTATAAGAACTTGACATTTTAAAAGCTGATCTGTGACTAGAATTCATAGCAATAGTTGTAACGACTGTCTAGTTTTAATCTGGATCGGGAAGAGAATACTGGGTCATGAACTTCTATCTTCGTTTAATTTGAAAATTCTCAACGAGAGGCATTTTAGCCTCCATTCGAAGCGGTAAGAGTCTTCTCTTAGACTTTAGTTAAGAACTGTTCCAAGTACTAAAGATCTACCATGTCTCAATGACAGGTATTTTAGTCTCCATTCGAAGAGGTAAGAGTTTTCTCTTAGACCTTAGTTAAGATCTGTTTCAAGTACTAAAGATCTACCATGATCAAAATGTTTCCATCCATTGGGATCAATGCATCCAGTAAATTTTTATTTCTATATTTGTTAAAAATGTGTATTTATATATTCTTGTATTTTGTATAATATTTTTAAGTTAAATTTACTGTTAATTCCGGCACACATACGTACACACATTATACACATATACAATAAACATTGTACTAAACTTCAAAATTTCATTCTGTAGTAAGTGTTCGTTCACTTTGAATGTGAAATAAAACCATTATTTATGTACAATAGATTATTATATATATATTATTTTTACAAAGGAAACAATTATGTTATTATATGTACGTATAATTAAACGCAACTATTTAATAACCATTCAATATTATAATTTTTTTTCCTTTTTTTGATATGTGAACAAACCCATTCTCTGCTTTGAGCTAATAAAGTATGAAATGAAGTATAAAAATCAAACGGAAAATCAATCAAAATCATTTTGATTTATCATTTTCCATTAAGTATCCTGACATCAATTACAAAATGACAACAACGTCCGGAAAAAAATGGACATAAATTAGAAATCAAACTGTTGCACAATCAAGCCAATAATAGAAATAATAAAACGGTTATAACAAATAGCAACAACAACAAGAACAACAACAACAACAAAAGCAACACTAATAGAACTTATTTAAAAATATTTAAAAAATGTTAATAATATGGCAGCAACAAATTGTCAGCAAATCTATTTTTTACCGATTCTCATTCCGTTGATTGCAACTAATTTTATTATAGCGAACGAGTGAAGGAACGATTTATTGAAAGGACACGCAGGACGGACCTACACAGAAGTGGAAATGTAAATACTCGTAAAATTACACGATTTTTATGAGAAATTGTTGTTGGGACCAAATAAAGTTAGGCGAACGCACCAAATTCAATAAGTGACCCAATGGTTGAGGAGCTGAAGTGCTAGAGACGTGAAGAAGTGAGTTGTGGGTTAAAAGTGCGGCATTAACAATCAATTATGGGTCATAAAAAAACACGCAGCCATTTATATTCGCTTTCAAAGGAATCGAAAAGTCACATTGCGTGCGCTGCGGCGAAAGGAATAAAAAATGTGACAGTCGACAAATAATAAATAAATATTGTTAACAAATCTCATGGAACGGATTTTGAGAAATGGTGGTGCAACTTGTGGGACAAAGCCAAAAAGGCTAACGATGAGTTTAACATATTTAACTGTTGGTTGTGAAACAGGCAAAGTAGATGACATATATTTTAAGTAATGTTATTTATTATTAAAACATATATATAAGGTATTCATACGGTTTATTTAAATTGAACGTAGAAGCTGAAATTACTAGCAGGTGCCGTCTCTTGTGTCGAAGAGCTGCATGGTTTAAGAATCTAGCATAAAGGCAGGATCACTCTTGCGAGAAGCTGTTAATAGAATAGCATAAAAGTGAAATAAACATTGTACCGTCTCATAACAGAGCGGAGCACCGTGACTATAGTGGATATTTTGTGCTGCTACAGACCCTTACCGAATAGAAGACATTCCGTTCTTCGAATGAAACCAAAATGTCAGCTGTTGATAAACCAGGAGTAATAAATATGTTAGTAAACATTCGAAGTGCTTAAGGTACTTAGCGTAAAACGCAGTTATTATTTAAAAATATTTTCATATTGAACTTAAAGTCTTCATATGACTCCAAATCCGCTTTAAACAAAATGCTTCCATAGGTTAGGTGCTCCCATTCTATAGTACAACTTTTTACCTGACTTTTACTGACTGGCGCCACACAATGAACAAATTGAATTTTTAATTAATTATTTAAAATTTTTAAGCTGTCACTGTCAGTAAGTTTTTTTTTGCCAGTGTGGCGAGGATTAAAAACCAAAAAAAAAAGAATAAAATTTAAAAGTGAAATTTAAACCGAAAAAAAACTTTCAGCTCCCCGCTTCACTAATGGCACAAAGCCACACAGGAAGTGTGGCGAAACTTTGCTGAGCTCACGTAATTTTAATTGTAACTTTTTGAGATTTTATTTATGGAATTTTTGTCAATTTATTTTTGCTATGCCTCTACCTCTACCTCAGGCCCCGCTGCAGTCCCCGCCTCCGTATCGTTCTCACTTTCAGCTTCAGGTTTTGTAATTTTTTACACAATAATTTTGTAATTTTTAATACCGATTTCAATTTTTTTTTTCCATTATTTTATTTTATTTTATTATATTTATTTTTTTTAAATAAATTGTCTCTTTGGTTTAGTATTTGTCGGCGCGGATATATTTCAGTGCTCGGTTCCGTTTCAGTTTTGAATAAATAATTTGTCCCTAATGCAAAATAAAAGTTTTGCTGGCAATTAAGCAATAAATAAGCGCTTACATCAAAAGTTTTTAATTAAAAAATTTAAATCTACTAAATTTTTAAATTTTTTTTCCTTTTTTCACAACTTCTTGTTTTTTTTAATTGACAAGAAAACGTGCTGCAGGATATTATTACTATAAAGCGACTGCCAATTCGGCATTTTAATGTCCTTCGCCAAAGTCCTAATGCGCTTTTGATTGTGTGGAAGTAGTCTGTCAACTGCGGAAAAGTACCTTTGGGTCTATGTATCAATACTTTTGTAGGTATGGCAAATGAAATTACCAAAACACTGATTGCTTATTAATGTTTTGCAACGGAAAGTTTTCGAAAATTAAATTTTGGAAAAATAATTTTATCAAAAGAAAAAACAAACAAAATCTCAAAACGTTGATATTAATTTAGTTGATTTTATGGGAACTGATTTTGCTAAGGAGTTGGAGTTAGTTAAAACCAATCGAGTTTTATGAGACTTTTGAAGTAATGCGTTTTTTATGATTATTACCATAATCTCAGCCATTGACTCCACAACTAAATCTTTGCCATAAATATATTTTAATAAAAAAGGATATTAGTAGATAGTTCCAAGTATAATGTAATAATATATATATATGTAACTATGAGTCATTATATTACAATCAAGTTTGAAATAATACACTATATTTACTAAAATTACCTGTACATAGATATCCTTCATATGAGAGTATTAAAAATCAATTAAATTATGAGAATAAATATAAATAAAACAAAACTCATATATAGCACACATTTTATCAAAAATATATATATAAAATTGTAAAGTTTATTTTTTATATTAACAAAAAAATTTAGAACTTTGTTTTAAAGTAGTTTCTACTCTTCAACTCCTTTCTTAAATGTTATTACTTAGTTGATATAGGCCAATACAAACTTTATGCTAATTTGTAGTGTCCTTTTATAATTGTTTGACAAGAGTAATGAGCTCAGATCAGCAAAATAGATCTGTTACGAACATGTCATTACATGTACAGCGCCTTTTTGTTCCTTTAAATAAATAAACTGACATGGACTGATTAAGTTGGTTTTATTAAGGGACATTAAGGGTCTAAAATATCACTTTGATAAACTGCTAAGTCGGAATGTAGAATTTGCCTCGAAGATGAGGAAACTATTATGCATATTCTTTGTGACTGTCTACTTTTAACAACGCACAGAAGAAATTTATTTCATATGAAATTTTTGTCACTAGAACAGATGTAGAGCTCTTCTCTAGATTTAGTTTTGGATTTTGTTCACAAAGCTTTAAAGGGCTTTGCTAGATAGCTAGAGGGTTTCTGTAGAGTTCCACCCATCTCACTGACTAATTTGTGTATTCCTCTTAAGCTTCGTGCTTATTCAATGACTGATCTAAGATCTGCGTACCGCCACGTGCGGTTAGTGATTACTTTGAGATTAGATAGTGCTAAGTAGAGCAGCCTGGCGGTTTTCATGAATAGTTTCAGGGCTCTTTTTTTTATATATTTTTTGACCGCATCTATTCTAAGGTCGCTTAGCATGTCATTTGTGTGAATGTACCATGGCACTGTGTAGCGTCTTCGGAGAGCATGACTTTGAGCAACTTGTAGTTCTATCACGTTCTACATCGAAACAAATAAATTGACACATGGTAGTAGTTTGAAAGAAGCTACTATGAAATTGCACTAAAGCAGTGTGAATATAGCATGCAGTGGAATTAAACTAATATAGTTATAAGTACAATTGCATTTTTTAGTATCAGAAATTTTTATTAGAAAATAGCAGCAAAATATTATATTAAATTTTTAAGACATCATTTTAATATATAACAAAAATAATACTAAAAATTATATAGGTTATGTTAAATCACAACCCTGTACTTACACTGCTGCTATGCAGGATTTGCAACTAATGAGCGAACTACCATATTTACACATACGGCATTAACAGCTCATAAATTTATATTAATTTCCGTAGTGTTTTTTTATTATTATTTATAATTTTAATATATTTTAATGTAATATCTTTTTTTATAATCTACTTTGCTTTATTAAAAATGTTATTTCATTTATAAAATTCGGGGCAGTTAAACATTTGATGTTTTATTTTTAAGCGAAAAAGCTTGTTAAACTCCATTTTACAGTGCAAAATCATGGCAGCATAAAATACAAGTCAATAAAACTCAATAACAAAACATATAAAAAAATAAAATATAAAAAATATAAAAAAAAAACAAAAAAAAGAGAACACAAAAACATAATAGATGTTTGAAAATACTTAAAAATATTTGGTTTAGCACTGTTAAAATGTGGAATTATAAGAGTATTTCTCGGTTTAACTGCGTACGGAAAATGTTAAAAATATTGACAGCGGCACTTTTTATGATTTTTATATCTTCATTTATGTTATTTATTGTTTATGTTCTTTTAAAATATGACTAAAGCACAAATAAAAATGGGAAATATGAAATCAAAAGTAGGAATCTGCACGATACACAAAACAGAAAATATCATCAATCAAACACCTACACGCACACACAGCAACATACACATACAACATAAAGCAACATATAGGAATACAGAGCAACAAACAGAAATAACAGCACTCACCCTGCCACCACAGACATATACAACTTTAAAACTGATAACTGATATGCACACAAACACACTCCCATACTCACAACTCACATACTCACATACAAGCAGCAAGCAAATAGAACAAGACTAGCAGCAGTAATAAAAATAATTTATTACACTTGTTCATATTTTACTCTGCTAAAGCGTATGTGCCAATGTATCAGCAATACTCGTAGCAATGCCAATAGCAGAATAACAGCAGAGTAGCAGCAGCATAGCAGCAGCGTTGTAGCAGTATGTTAAGTTTGTGGTTAAGTAAAATGGTAAAAAAATGAGTAATACTTAGAAAAAAACTTATAGTTTATTTTATGTTTTTCAAATTATTTATGTTTATTTTTGATATATACTGACAATTTTGATTTTTAGATTTTATAATAGCTGCTATAATTCACTTCCTAATAAAGTTATTAATATAAAATATAGTCTTCACCGAGATGATTTACTGCTTTTCAACTGTTATAAGCGAAATTATGCGCACACACTGTGTTGTTTAGCAATTAAACAACTTAAAATCTCTGCATGACCTGAAAGTATGCAATAAAATTTGTTAATTGCTTGTATACGGAGCAGGAAAATCGCATTTATTCATTCATGTCGACATACGACAATTGCGCTAAAGTTGCGTGCTTGCGTGAAATCATAAATAAGAACAGATTGTTTCGCACAAAAGGTACGCACTCACACAATTTATTTATATATAAAATATATTCTCGTATGTGCGTATATAAATAATAATCACATAATATTAT
Organism: Teleopsis dalmanni; assembly: GCF_002237135.1. NCBI lineage: Eukaryota > Metazoa > Arthropoda > Insecta > Diptera > Diopsidae > Teleopsis > Teleopsis dalmanni. The sequence goes on from NC_051846.1 coordinate 204,234,816, forward strand.
AATAAATATGCAAAGAGTAGCATAAAATTAAAACAGCAACTTAGTGCAAAAGTATCTACATGAAATTTTATTAAACATAAATTTTTCTGCCAAAAAGGCAGTTTTATTTTAATATTATTTTTATTTTATTTATTTATTTTTATGTTGTTTTATTTCTTAAGTTAAAATATTAAATTGCGTGGCGTTTAAGCACAAGAAACAAAAGCCAAGAGGGAAGGCAACAAAAATAAAATCACGCACATAACATATCAGTAATGGTATTTGCTTAGTAGCAGATTACCACATTCACACATGCTTCAGAAGACACGCAAGGGCTAGTATGTATAGACTGCATGCCCATATAGAATATCTACATATTCCTAAACAAGTTAAATTAAATATTGAAATTAAATAAAGTTATAAAATATGGTTTTTCGACTATATTAACAAAGATAGTTATTCCCGTAGCCTTTTTTAAAAGTCTAGTCAGTTAAAAAACTATATCATCAAAGTTAGTAATTCTGGTATCCTCTTTTAAAAGTCTAGTCAGTTAAAAAACAATTACAAAAATACAGTTATCCGGCAATTAGAATAAACCTATCACATATCAAGATAACTATAATCAAATATATGTCACAAAATATTAAACACTTTACTAAGTTCAAAGATGATCGGCTTTAAGTCGATCTGCTAAAGCCCCTGCAGAGACTTGTGTGTAGAGACTTGTAATCCCAGCCAAAATTAGTCGTAAGCTAATGTCTACGCTAAGTTTTAAGTATCCGATCTGGTCAAATTTGATGACCAAGATGATATCAAAATGTGAGATGACGGTAGCATCCTGTTGCAATCGTCATGATAAGGAATTAAGGAGAACAATACAGAGCTTATTGTAGCTACTCTCATAACTCTCATGTCACTGATATCTTAATCATATACACACTTATATACATTATATATCCACACATGTAAAATAGAAATATCGATCTGTTTAAGTTACTTTCAAATTTTTCTGCGGAAGTTACCAGGATAATGACAGGGAAGAAAAGATATAATAATTACTATGACACTGTATGGTTCCTTTCTGACAACACTTTACCATACTTTACCATAAATGTAGAAGACGTATCATATCTATCTAGCCAAAAACACAACATTTTATAGAATAATGTCTAATAATTGTTGTCAACGCGGGCAATTGGAGACAGTCAGTCGTAGTTAGGCGTTAGAGTTGACCGGTCGTGTGTAACAGTTGAAAGCAGGATTCGGGCTATACTCCGTTGCGCATGCGAACACTTATTAATATATAACACTAAGTATTAGCACTTATAATTAAATATTTGTTATTATATATAACTCAACATATTAATATATTCAATATACATATATATGTAAGCCGGTTAAGCAGTCAGGTAGGACAGTTAGCAGTCGGCAGTCAAAGAGTTGCACTTGGAACTACGTTGTCTATATTTAATTCTCTAAATTCTATTCTATTTATTGTTAATCTTCATAAAGTCATTTAAATTATAAATATTAATTTGAGCTTATCT
>NC_051846.1:204236441-204243040 GCF_002237135.1 Teleopsis dalmanni
CTTCTCACACTTTTGAACCTTTTTATTTATGTATATACTGATTTTGACAACTAATCCCAGTACCCCATTGTTATATTTAATTGTTAATAACTTTTCGAACAATTTTCAATATGACAAACATGAGGAATTGGCAGCACTGTCAAGTAGTCAGTGAGTTTTCCGAGCTCGTTTCTGTTAAAGCTCGTCCATTTGTTCTCGAACGTTCGCGAAGTGTGAAGCGTCGTATACTAGAACTCGTATTGAAAAATTAAAATCAAGTTCGAACAAGATAATGGCGTTGATAAATATAGAAATTGAAATGCTGAACGGTGATGACCAGGTATGTTAAAAAAATTGTATCTATATTATAAGAAATTAAATAATTTATAATTATATATTCAATATATAAATTATTGTTCGGACGCTACAAACATGGCGCTACATATTCTATTCGCTTTGATTTTTTAGTTTATAAAAATTATTCCTATTAAATCATTAATTTTATTGAATATAAGTATTTTTATATTTGTTTATTAATTTATTTAAAATATTTTAGTGTTTAATTGTTTATTAAATTAACCTTTAGATAAAGCACGCCTTTGTCCTATACCCCATATCCTCGGTTTTCCGTAAAAACAAAAAGCTAAAAACTCAATATTTTTCTAAACAAATTTTTTATGATTTTTTTTATGAATTTTTATGATCCTAAAGAAATATTTAAAATTAATATTCGATATTTATTAAATAATTAGACATTAGTCAATTTTATTATTTATCAAAATCAACTTATTAATAATTGCCTTATATTTTTTGTCCTCTAAGCTTGATGCTGCAGAAAATATTGAGGTTCATGTCGTTGGCATGGCGGAAAATATAACTTTTAAGATTGATAAGAAAAAGCCTTTACGTAAGATGATGGAAGATTTCTGTTACGTTATGGTAAGTCAATCTACAACATATTACGCTGTTTTATTTCTTATTAAATAATCTTAAACTTTAACAGAGTGTTTCAATGGAGTCCATTATCTTCTGTTACAAGGATTATCCGCTTTCTGGGGATGAGACACCTATCTCTTTAGGATTGAAGAACAATGACAGCTTTGAAGCATTTCAATTAAAAGTCGGTGATTTTTAATGATATTAAAAAAATGTTTTTATGGTCTCAATATATGTTAAATACATGTCATATTACTCATAAAGAATAGTTCATGACTTTGTTGTGTTAATACGAATTGCGACAGTACTTACAGGGTGATGTGTTATATATGCCAATTGTTTATACACAGTGTTTGTGACAAATACTGTTCAAAATCATTTAAAGGTACAAAATGTTAACAGTATTACCTATTGATATGCGTTTTGTTTCCTAGCTGTACTATATGCACTTTAATCTCTCTATATATGTATGGATCATGTAGGACAGGGCTTTCCAAACCAGACACGTTCAGAGGCCAATTCAAATTACTGTGCAGATTGGAGAACCGCAGAAACAAATACATACGTCCATTGTTTTTTTTTGGAGACATGGTGATAATGTTAAATTTAGTTCATTAATTAAGTTTATTAATGTATTCAGTTGAATTTTTCGGAATATGGTATTCTAATAAAATAATCTAATTTTGTCAAAATATATCAAGGGAAAATTGATGTAATTGTGGTTGATTAGAAAAATGTCGCGGGTACACATATATTATACCCGGTTCGCATGTGGCCCGTGGGCCGTGCTTTGGACAGTCTTGATATAGAATAGCAATGCTTTTTGAATCAAACGAATATTTAAACTTCAATTCTATTGAAAAGAGCTGAAAAGTGGTTTTTAATTGTATTTTCAGCTTAACCTTTAGCAGAATTGGAACCCAACCCTGCGTGTCGAATTTTCAACATATATGTCCACTGTATTTTCCTATTGCACTGTGAACAAAGATTTCTATATGTTAATGAAGAATACAGAGTGTGTGCGAAATCATGCCAAAGCCATGACGAGTAGCAATTAAGAACACCATTATGTCCTTTGTAGAGATGTTGTCTAATTCCGTTATAAGTGGATAGGCAGTGAATAAGTACTAAAGTCTGAGGCTGGCGTGACTAGCACAGTGACACAAAATATGTTCTCCGGTCTTCTTCGCAACAAAGTCTGCAGCTATCGTCTCTAGTAATACCTAGGTTCGATAGATGCTTTTACTCCGCAATGTCCAGTGAGAAACTCTGTGACAACACGGATGCTGTTTTTAGATAGTTAATAAATGAACCTTACTATTTGGAAATTTCATTAGCACAACGAGTGAAGTCTATGAATTGAAAGCACACAACACCAACGATCTGCCTACGTGAATCGATATATGCAGGTGAAATTCTTTAATCAGATATTGTTGACTTGACTGCATGTGAAGTGTATATTGCTATGCAGATACAGTTTAGATATATAATAGTTGCAATAGATAAACAAATTGTAAATGTTGTATCGCAATTTGTAATCCATAAACTAATTTTAGTGATCGTTACGTGTTTAAGATGCATGTGAAGTAGTGCTAATACTTATGTGCAATGCATCTTCTTGCAAGAATTTCCACGTACTTCTGTCATTGCTGCATTTGCATTATAAACGCGTCGCTAAAATACACCTAAACTCATAAAAAGCTATACGTGCTGTAATATTTTCTGCATACACGTGAGTTTACACCTCAAAGATGTTACCGTATTTCACGTAAAATATTAACATGTCAACTTTCCTGCATTAACAACCTTCGGCAAGCTTCCGAGTGAAAATTCAAAGGCCAAAGATGATGTTTAAATGTAAATTATCCTTCTTCATATAAACTACAGTGGAGGTGCTTTAACTATAATTTTTACAAATTCAACATTAGTGGAATTTTCCTATCACGTCGTGTGTAACTGATATCAAATTAACTTTATGGATATATACTTTATAAATACGGTTTGGTAATCATTTTAAAAATAGACTTTGAGAAATTTTATAGTTTGCTAATGAAGTGTATTATTAGATTTATTTAGTAAGTACTTTCGTTACTTGTATTTATACTAATGTGCCAAAATTAAATTAAATTATTATTTTATAAACAAAGCCAACATAACACATTTCGTGTTGATTTCCTTGTATAAAATTAGATTCTTCTTAACGTCTAAAACAATTTAAATGAAATGTGATCACATTAATCTTAACACACCTGTGCAAGGAGCAAAAAAATGTTCGCATTACAGCTCCCAAACTGCGTTTCTAACGTTCATTTCAAAAACAAAAAATCCTGAGCCATGTAATTTGCATGTACTTTGCACTGGAAAAATCACTTTTGAGAAGCAAACATTAATACGTTCTCGTCACTTTACCTTAAATTCAAAGCCATAAGACACAGGATAAGTCCCACCGCTACTTCCCTATTTAAATGTGGCATGAGCTGTTCGCAAGAACTTCAAGACATTCATACGTTCATATCATTGAAGCTCAAATACGTTACTATGTTACTTGTCTAGATATTTAATTGAGTTTTATTTAAAATAAATTGTTTTATTTAATCAGACAACGAACACAATTTCGGCAGCTATAAAAACGAGGGTTTGAGTAATCACCATATTACCATGGATAAGAGATTTGGATAAGTCAAAAATTTAAGATTGCTGTCAGAAATTTATTGGTTTAGCAAAATTTCATTAACTACAAGCAAGAAGACACTGCATTTGATTAAATTGTTTCTTAAGGTAAGATGAGATTTATTTACTTAAAATTAATTCCTCATAACTGAGAGGTGTTTACGTGTTCATAATTCATAGCTAAAGGGGAGTTATGTTCATACAAAGTGTTTTTTTAAATATATGTAAATTTAAATCGAAAGAAAATAAACACACATTTGAGAAAAATAGTTAAATGCTCTCACAAAAACATCTTAGAAATTCAACACCAAGCTTCAATATTCTAAACATTCACTATACACTGAAGATTAACCATACAAATGTTCCATTTGAAGGTTTCTTTTAAAGATGAAATCCATTCCGAATTATTTCCTCAAAACTGCATTGCTCAATGTTTGTATCAATTGATAAAAAATTTATCCTATGCTTACGTCGAAAACCAAAATTCCGTTGTTTTTTATGTTTCTGTTTATTTTTAATTTGTCATAAATAATGCATATAATAAAACAGTTTCTATCTATTTACACTATCTATTTACACTAAAACAGGGTCTATTTACACTATCATGAACGTGAAATGAACTTGACGATAACATGAACTGTCATTTATGTTTACACTGTCATGAACTGTCATGGGAGTGAAACTTGTTTTGTTTTGTGTAAACGTATAAAATGCTTGTGTGTAGTTGTGTAGTAAAAGGTAAACTTAAACATAACATTAGCTATTTTCTTATGTCACAACTAATTCAACCATTAGAAGCTAATGTGTAACAATATGTCTATTCCACAAGTTACGTTGAGTAACACAGTGTATACAAAAGTGTGTTCCACCAGCAATTTTTCGAGTAAATGATAGCATATGAGAGAGTGTAACATCCCTGTCGAAATTTGAATATGCTATACAGTCTTTACTCGTACATTTTATTTCAAGTAAAATTTGTGTGATGTGTAAATCAGCTGTTTTGTTTTGAATTTAAATTTTTGTATTGTTCATTTGCGCGGCAGGTGTGCTCTCATCAGATTTTACACAAAGCTATTCCATGAAAATCTGTGTAAGGAGTGTACTTTACTTGTGTTTTACTAAAAGAGACGTAATATTTCTTTTTAAATTTAGGTGCAACCACAAAGTTGCTGTAATTTGAATGTGTGTATTATATGACATAAATGAAAAGAGCGTAAAATTTGTAATATGAGTGTTTATATGATAGTCAAATGCTTCTGGGTATACGTAAAGCAACTCATGTCTTTTACTCTTAATTGAATTAAGCAGTTTCGAACACTGGTAATCAGCTGATTTAATCGTGTCACAAAGTTTAGTTTTGCTTATTGCATTTTGATGTTCTTTTCGACACATTAATACGAAGAATACAATATTTTTAAATTAAGTATAAAATTTTAATTTCATAAGTTTGCTGACTTGAAAATCTGTTCTATTCTGTTGAAGACAAATCTAACGCACATTAGCATGTCAAAGAAGAGATAATAACTTGTTTTCTGATAAAATCGTACAAAAAAGGATATTTTAAATATATTTGATCAACTGAAAAAACCGTAAATAAATTGCAAACTTTTAGGTCAAACTTCTTTATAATATACTTCATTACTTCAAATGATGTTCATAGGACAGTAGCAGAAAAACTGGTATCACCCGTTATTAATATAAAATTGTTTTGCAAATTCAGAATAATATTATCATTCCAGGAAAGTTAATGAATAATGATTACTAAGATAAATGTGACATATAGTCCAAAATCTTATAAGCGGTCAGCAAAGTAAAGGATGCTATTTTTATGATTTCCAAGTGCGCCTGTTTATAAAAAATCTTTAGTATATCTGGATAACATGTTCTAACATGTTGATACTTTCACCTACGCTATTTTTAAACCAAAACATAATACATCCAAAAATCTTAACAGAGTTATGAATTGCTTTCAGACGACCAGCAATAGTAAACCATACAATAATTTAAAAACATATGGGAACATTAATTACATTTCATGTTAAATGTTTACTGACAGCAGCTTTTAAACTCCTTTTACCAGGAAGGGATGGTCTTGATTGGTTGTTTGTAACTGTGGAAACTTTCTAATAATATTTATTTATCACTAATTACTCAAATAAATTTGAATGACTAAAATATGCAAAACGAAATTCCTGTCAAAGATGTTTTTAATTGGAACTAAAAGTGATAAAAATAAACTTTATGGAGCAAAACTAATACGCATCCTTCGAAGTTTAACTTTTGGGATGAATGTAAGTTTGTTAATTGTAAATGTTAAAATTATTTCATATATTTTTATTTTAATTATAACTTATCTCTGTTAAATTTCCTATTTACAAATTTTATAGGTCTTTAGAGACTTTTCACGCTTACCTTGTATAAATTCATACCATACGTATTTCGTTACTTTCGACTAAAGTGTAGGATAGTCATGACAGATTTTATTTGTCTCAAATATTAAAGTATTTATAATAAAACAAAAATATTTTTTAATTATCGTAATATTTAAAACCCTTTAAATGCGACTGATTATTTACTTACTTTTATAAAACGCGTTCCACAAATTTTTATTTAACTTGGAAATGACAATCAGACTTTTTATCATCAGTTGATAGGATTTTGTCACAAACTAATATAAGACTATTAAAAATTATTATAGATCTTGTCTAGAACCAATGTATTTCAATTTCTAATAACAATTATAATTTGATGTATTGATATTAAAGTTGTTTTGTCACAATTCATTAAGAGAAGAAGAGAAGAGAATATATAAAACCAAATTGAATAGATAGAACTTAAAGAGGCTATAGTTTGTAGTGTCCAAAATACTTTAGGCAAATGGTAATGGTTTTTGACACAAATTCTATAAATAGAAGAAAATGAGTACTAGACTTGTAGCTGCATTGTATTGCACCTGTATGATATAGTCAATATATGCTATTCCTTTGTCAAGTTAATCTGTATTGATATATAAG
>NC_051846.1:204243140-204253524 GCF_002237135.1 Teleopsis dalmanni
CATTGGGACTAGATTAACGTTATTAAAAATATTTTAAAAACAATTTTTTTTTTACAATCTAAATAAATTTTTTAAATAATTACTTATATCTTTTCCAAAATTTTTATTTAGAAGATAACAACTTTAAATCTATTCCTTCGTCTTCCTTCGTTGCATAGTTTTTTGTAGCAATTGATATATTTGTATCAATTGTATATATATTCTCTATTTAAGTATCTTGAATTTTGTGTATACATAACTATTAAAAATAGTGTAGATAGATGATAGTAGAAATAATACAAAATCAAAGTACAAGGTGCTGTAAATGTATAGATTTCATCATATTTAATTTATTATAATTGCTATAATTATTTATTATCATCGTTTACTTAACATAAGTTGCAATTATTTGAATCAAATCGGTTTAATGACAGCTACGTTTCAGTTTACGTTTTCTGTGTAATACAGGAAATTCCAAGGAGATAAGAAAACTACAATATATAAAAATTTTATTTTGTATGGTTTTTCCATTGTTTGATTTTTATTTCATTTTTTTATGTTCGCATTAAAAAAATCGGCTTAACTCAAATCAAACAAACGCCTTATAAAATATCGCGAATGCTTTCTACTCATTTATTTCAGAGTTAGTATTGGAATCAATCGAACATGAAATTTCTACACATCTTTGCAATTTTATTAGTGGCTATAGCGTTAGTCAAAGGTAAATAAAATTTGTTATTAATAACATTTATTTTAAATTGTTTTTATTTTTAATAGCTAATCCATTGCCTGGCGGTGGTGGAGGAGGTGGCGGCGGTGGCGGTGGACGAGGTTGCAATTGTGAGCCTGGTGGTGGAGGCGGCGGTGGTGGTGGAGGTGGTGGCGGCGGTTGGGGCAACGGTCCTGGTGGTCCTGGTGGTGCCAAGGGTCCAGATTGTGTGCGCCCATCATGGATGCCTCCATGTCCATAAAACAAAAATATATGCTTATGTTTTAAATCATCTGCTGAAAATTGTCTTGCACATTTATGTGCCTCTACTACAATTGACCAAAAATTATGTACCTCAATTCGCTATTAAGTATGATTTATATAGATTTATGAACCTAACAACTATATATAAAATTATTTTTAATTAAAGTTTTTTATTAAAATAAAGATCACATTAATCAAACATGATTTATTATTATTTTGTAATTATGTTAAATGATTTCCGTCATAGTTCAATCATTATCAAATTAAATTTATTTTTGAAATTGATATGGTTTGACTAAAGCATTGATTATTATTTGCAATTTATATATGATCTGAAATATTCTATTCAAAACATAATAATAATATTATCATAAAAAGCATCTTTAGTTGAAATCTAATATAATTTATTTATGCCTTAATATTTGATAGACACTAATCAAATATACAAAAATAATATATATTTAATATGGTGAAATCTAACTGAAAATTTTTTATCAAAAATATCAGTAAGCTGAAAATACCCTTTGTATTATAAATCCGTTATAGATACTATATATCTATTAGATAGCTATAAATACTTTAATTGTCTGTATATTGCGTGTGTACAGTGTTGCTTTTCCGCGATCTATTAGGGACTTTCCAGTTTTTTGCCCACAAATGATACATTTTTTCATGGTTTTCCTCTTTTGGATAATCCTAGAGTTTCACAATCAATTAAATTCTAATTAATTTTTTCCGAGAGAAAATATCGTTAAAGAGTAAATTACAATATTTTACGGACTGGAGTCTATAACAATCAATGGACCGGTAGTTTAAATATCGTGCTATATATTTTTTACATGATGGTTATTACGATCAGATTAAGAAAGAAGAAATGCTTAAGTTCTTAAAGTGCTTTATAACACCTTATTTTATTATCTTCTTATTACAAAAGTTTAACCAAATCCGATTTATCTCCATGGCTTACATATAGTAATTAATAGTATGTTAATTGTACTAACTGACGAATCTAATACTTTATTGAATGTATATAATTTCTAATTAATAATAATCACATGTTGATTGATTACAGATTTATGTACTAAGATTAATTTCTTTTAAATGTATTTAAAAAAATTTCAAATAAAAGTTGCATATCCAGTTCATTTAAAAAAATAAACATTTTTTAGCTATGTTAGGTAAGTCAAAAATAACATAATTTGATGATAAATTATCTAACATAATATTTTAAAATATTAAAAATATTAAAAAATAATAAAATATTATTTTCTCCCTATTACATTCCTAGATTAGGTTCTATCTACAAGAAAGAATAATGTAAAAGCATGCAAAGGAATCATATGAAAATTTAATAATTAATAATATAAATATTATTAATAATTAATAATATTAATATTATTAATAATTAATAATATAAATATAATTAATAATATAATATTATAGTTATTAATATAAATATTATTAATTAATTCAAATATTATGCAGCCGGTTTCGGTATTATTTCGATTTATTATTTCACAGCAAATAAATATTTTAATGTACTTTCAGAGCAAATTAACAATACATCAAGTTCGAATATACCAGTCAAATACAGCTTTGGGTCATTTGGTTATTGAACGCTGACTCTGAATTTCAAATTGGGCAGGGCACGATTTCAATCTTTGGTACTTGTAGTGTCAAAAAACTATTTACGAATAAATAAATATAAGAAATAATTTCAAGATCACTGATAATGGATATTTGACAATACTAGAAACAGCTGCATAGTCAGCCAAAATTTCAATTAATTAAAATAATATTAAAGAATTTTTTTGTTATTGTTCACTAGTTTTCGAAACCTCTCTTAAAATAAAATAAAGAATAATAATAGCTTAATTAGGTAAGTTGTTTGCTATAATATGTAAAACCTTTGAATTGAATTAAATAATAGAAAGTTAATAGAAAAATTTTAGAAAAATCTTCAAAAAATTATATAGAAATGTGTTACTGTCCGGCACGTTTCCATATCACATAAAAACTTGTTTTAAACTGTTCTGGTGACTATCTGTTTTTTATCGCCTATTCATGGATTGAAATCTAAGAGATATATTTTTTCGTTGATATAAAATCACCTAAAGAAATTATTTTTTTAAAATAGAGAAATATTACAATGGAAAAATAGTAATAGTTAGTTACAGACATCTTATTAAAAATATTTTAGAGTTACTACAGAAGCTCAGTAACAAAATTGTAATAACTTTTTAAATTAACTTTTATGTATTCATCATCAACTAAAAAATTATTTATTAAACTAAAAAGGACGATATAAACTAAAAAAATACAGGCAACATGTCAATCCGGGATAATATTTTTAGAAAAAAAAACAATTATAACTGGTCTTAGTGTATAGTGGTACAGCATGAAAACTATATTGAGGACTTTCCTTGTTCAAGTAGGTAGATGAAGAGAAGAATTTGGACTCTTCTACATTACATATTCATCTCTATTTTTAAGCCAGACATGGTTATTATACAAACAACCGTACATATTGACCCAAATTTTTAATTCTTTTTAGACTAAAGATTCCCTAGACTGAGTTGGAAAACGAAGTTTTTTACGCTATAGGCTTACCAAATTTATGGTGTTGATTTTAATGAAATATATTAAATAAAAATTGTAAAACCCAGTATACAAATGGTGATTGCTTGGAGGATTGATTTGTACAACCGAGAAACTTTTGGTAATCATTGAACTGAGCACACTATAGACAAAGCTATAAAAAAATTTAAAGAAACTGGATCTTTAACAAAGGATTTAGATAACTTTCTCATGCACACTCAACTTAGAATATTGTTGATGTTCGTGGAAATGTCGAGAGCATCCAAATTTATCTACAACGATTTATCCACTAATTCAGACAGCTGACTATACAACTGCGTTCTGTTTTTTTTTTTACTTTTTATTTTGTTAGTCCCATTAAAACTTTTAGATTTAAGCCAGATTACTAATTTTTACTTTAAAGAATAAATATTCTATGTGCATATAGTGAATAGTTTTGAAAAGACTTTGACCGTAATCTTTTGATATTTATAAGGCCAGTATATTTATATAATTGCCATTATTTATTTTTTAATTTGTTATGATTTTTTTTTATCAAAATAAATTAAAACCACAATAGCAGTCTAAAGTGAACACAAGTTATTAAGTAGAAATTAAACAATATCGTTTTGTTCATATAAAACATGAAATACATTATATTCTGCGTATATTTTTTTAATACAAAATTGATAATTTATTATGAAAATTGCGCAATAACCGTCTGAATGCTATTTAAATGGGCTTTTAATTGGAAGTTTATAAATATTCAGATAAAATAATTTCGAAGAATTTGCTTAAGTACTTGACAAGCGATAGTAATGTTAATATTATAGAAACTTAAATAAATATTTATAATTCAATAATGCAATCTTCCGACTGCAGCATTAACTGCAGTCATAAGCCGACTTAAGATTTCATTTATATATAATTAAAAAAAGTCCCCTTGAAAAAAAATGAGAAACTAAATAAAATTGTTTTGTATATATTTATCTAGTATGGTCATATTACTGCGTTATATATAAGTAATTTAAACACTACTCCTCATTACATAGTTATATGTTTATTTATAAAATATCTAGTAAATATAAATAATATCTATATAAAATTTAAAATATATTAATTAAGCTGTATATAGATATTATTTACTGTTATTAATGAATACAAAATAACATGTTAATATTTTAACACATTATGTACATATATGTGTTAAACATAAAAATATTTTTATAATATATATATTTTGTATCAAATTTTTGAAACACATATATGTATTCATATAAGTAAAAATGAAATTTTAATGGAAAAACCTTTTAGTATATTTATTTCACCTTAGTTTGGTTTTTGATTGACTTAACATGCTTTATGAGAAGAACTTATAACACATAGGTTTAAATTTTTATAAATAAATAAATACAGTGCATTAAGTAGTAGCAAATATATGTTAGTTCGTGTAAACTTTCTTTCAGTCTTTGTTGAAACAGTCATAGTCCTCCTTAATCACGGAGAAATAATATGGGTTTAAAAAGGAACATTTTACTGAGCTTTGACTGATATGTATTTCCTAATTGAATTAGTCTATTTTAAGGAAGCAACATTCGATAGGCATTATCGTTAAGCCAGATTTAATTTCAAACCTGTGAGTTGTATGTAGTAAACTTTTTGAAAACAAATTAACTTAAATTGTCTGAATGAGTTTTATTAAAATTTCTTTACGTAAAATATTTAAAACTACTCACAATGTCACAGACACTGGTATTATTCATAAGAAAATGCATTTGTTATCTTAAACTACGAAATCAAGTTCCTTATCAGCATAAAATTAGCGAATAATACGTATTAGATAATAATAATACGTCATTAGACTTATATTCTGAAAATAAACAAAAAATTGTGTATGAATATCGCCAGAGATGCACCACTCCAGTAATGGACAATATTGTACGGACAATAGGGAACGTCAAAACTTCTTGATTTTGTGCCATTCAAGAGAGATAGAAGAATAAGATGTATGTTATAATATATTCAAAATTAAGTTCATAGAAAACAAAATTATTCTGTAGAATAAAAAAAGATTTTAGTCTCTGGAACACTTGTTTCTGGTATATATATACTAGAAATCGCTAAATAATATATTGTTTACTTGTGTTTCAATAAAACTAAGACTAATTTAGTTATCACAAGTTCACTTCTTGTTTTATTTACTCGATTATTTAAAGAATAAAATGTGATGTCTACAACGTTAGATTAAATTAGAACCCCAATATCAAGCAATTAAAGTGCACTTCAATTGATGGACCCATTTAAATAAATATAAAGTCTGTTTTTATTAATTCACATATTACATGATCCATCAAATTCGACTTTATTATGTACAAGATTGAAGATTATTTTTACAGTGTGTTATATGGGTTTCCCACCAAGAAAATACATAAATTTTTAATAAACTTAAATTATCTATATATAGCACTAGAAGAAAAGAAGTAAAGTTAGAAGTATCTGTTCACATTTTCTGTTTCAAATTATCTGTTAAACTAAGATAAGTAATTTTTGCAGTACATTTCAATATATATAGTGTGTATCTAAAATTTTAGATAAATTTTACAACTGAAAGTAAATTTTTGAACTAATGCTTATTATATGTAGATCATATTTTACTCTAGAAAACTTAGAAAACTTGTGCTTAGTATACAAACCTTTTCGACTTTCAAAGGATTAAAAATATATTCTGATTTAAGTTAACAAAGTATATTTGAAATTCCAAATTTTTCTTTAAGTTAAAATGCAATTTCAAAGTCCTCTTTGAATGTTTTTGCAGTATGTTTTCTGAAGAAAATATATATTGCACGATTACTTTGATACATACAGATAAATTTTGTTTATCTTCTAAATATCTTTCATTAAAGAGTTATTGCCTCGTTAATGAGTTATTGAGGGGCAATAAGAAGTTATTGCCCCTCAATTTTTAAGTCATCTTCTTACTAACGATATAAACACTAACAATTCACTAAGGGGAGGATAACTTAAAAGTAATTTATAAAACTGATAATTAATTTAAAACAAATATATATACGTATATTATATATAAAATAATCAAAAATAGTATAATTTAATTAATATAATATGTTTTCAATTTTTAGATATCAGTTTCAGTCGACAGTTGTCAGTGAAATTAATTGATAAAAAAAATATATAATAATAAAAAAGTTTTAATATGAATTAAATGTTTGGATAATCTGTGTAGTCAATAAATTTTTTAATTATTACCACGAAATTAGTTTGAAGTTGCGGCAAAAAACTATTACTACCTATAACTGTTACTATGGTTTCAGTAAGTAATGCAGAGGTTATTATAACTTATATATTAGAGATTATTTATTCTATTTATGTTTCTATCTCTCATAGAAACATAGACAATAGCACAATATTAGTACGGGATATATTCAAGTGATTAATTCTCAGCATGATCCTTTATACAATATTCAGGCTACAGCAGATATATACAATCTGAGCTCTGTGAACTTAACCCTGACACTCACATTGTGCAGCGAATAAATATCCAAAGAGTTCTTTGGCTCGAGTTGAGGATGGAAGGTGATGCTCCAGCGAAATACATGTTTCAAGTGACAGTATGAGAAAGAGGATGTAGTGCAAGATCATCAATTCGATAGAATATCAATTTAAAGAAATATTGATTACATTTGAAATACGAAATATTAGAAGGCGTAAGTGAAGTAGAAACTTTCGAATTACGATTGCGTCAGGGTGAAAAGGTTTTTTTGTGGTTTACCTTTAACATAAGCCATATAAAAGTAAATTGTTTTCAAAATTAATAATAATTTTTTTTTAAAAAAATTAAATTCATATACTTATTAATTCGTACAAACTCTTAGAAGTTATTTGTTTAATTATTAAAATTATTGTGCTATAAACAGTGTTGTTAAAAAATTTTTTAATATAATTTTAGTGTTTAATTATGCCATATTAACAATATGCATTAATTTACATGTGAAATTGAAACTTTGTGATGACAAAATAAATGCTTTAAAATAAGAACATAAAATGTAAAATTAATTTTTTATTGTTCACATTTAGTAATATTAAATTAGCAATTTTTCCATTCCAGACAACGTGTATTTACAAATAAATTTAGTAAAACAAATTGCAAAATATAAATATTCATTGTAGGTTAACACTTAAATTTTCTCGTAATCAGAACTTTGCATACAAAAGTTCAACATAAACACGAAATCCGAACTCTAAAATTGAAAATTAACAATTTTAAACTATTTTTAGTATTAATTTCAGATCTCAATTGTTTTATTTATAGAATTATGTTGTAATTTTCATTAAGATTTTACGGCTTTGTTGTGAGATACTTGACAACTTATCATTAACATTTGCGTACTTCAACTGCGGAGTATTTAAAATTTTCAAAATTAGTGCTCAGCAGTATTTGCACTTGTGATTCAGAAGATTGCAGTCAATTTGCATGTTTTTGCAATTACATTATTAACTGCAGTCGGTGCTAAACTGGCTGACCTTGTAATTTATAACAAACCCGTTTTAATTTTACTAAACTTTACTTTGATTCGTTTGTTAGAAGCCGCAGATACACGTGACAAGTAACTAATTAATTACATTTTAAAGCATTTCCTAGAAATATGTTAGGCCACACCAAACACTTAGCTTTTGTTATTTACACATTTTCAGAATTGATTTAAATTCAATTAAAATAGTTGTTTAAATCATATGGACAATTAAATGCCCTATAGCACATATAAAGTGTTTATATTTACAGCATGATTAACGCAGTTTCAAAATTAATTCGCTAATTGTATAGCAATTAGTAGCAATACCAACACGAAAATGTTTTAGATAATTGTGTCAAAACAACCTAACTGTCTACTAATTTAATTCAATTAGTTGAATGCCGTATCGAAAAAATTCCATTTTCAAAATTAACTCGCTAATTGTATAGCAATTAGTAGCGATACGGATGCCAAGATGTTTTAGATAATTATAATGATTATATTGACGATCAAATTTGAAAGAAAAACAAAAAAATTTTTGATAAAAAGTATTATATATAGGCCATGTGCGAATTTTAGTAAATTGAGATAAAGTAAATTGAAATTTTATAGGGATTTTTTGCACTGCACTTATGTAAATTTATTGTATTTATTTATTATTTTTTGTTAAAGGTTTTCAAATTTTTTTATTTATTTTTATTTTGTTTATTTATTAAACATCTTATAAAATTTTCACAATGGTAACACCTAATTTATATAATTTTTATCTAATTTGCCCTACAATTCAATTTACAAATTCTAGCAAATACGAACATTCAGTGCAATATCGATATAATTTACTATTTCCCTCAATTTATTATCAATTTACTCGAACTCGCACACGGCCATAGTATCTTTTCTAAAGCTGGGTCTATTATATATAGTAAATTGTTAATAAACTTTTAATAATTGAATTTACTAAATTTATTCAATAACTTGAAATTGTCTGCCAGGTATTGTCTGTCAAATTTTATAGTGTGCTTATTTAGTTACTATAGTCTAAACACTTAATTTTAAATGCACAAGTATAGTTGGGGTTAATTAATGTGAGATGTAAACACAGCTTTACAAGTTAGCAGGTTGTTACGAGCAAAGTAATTAAAAAACACAGTGTAAACACTTAATTTTAAGTGTATAAGTGTCGTTGAGGTTTGTAAATGTGAAGTGTAAACATAGCTTTACAAGTTATTAGGTTGTTGCGAGAAAAGTAATTAAAAAAGAAATGATATCATTTTAAATGACTTTCTTTGAGTTAGTGAAAGTAGGATATAGTGGGAAAAAGTTTTAATAGTATGAAAAAGAAACCTACTGATATTTAAGTTGATAGCTACAAGGCTAATAGGTAATAGCTTTAGTAATGTTTTACATTAGTAATTGTTAATTTGATTTATTTTGCATTTCAAGTTGATTGTGTACTTAACATACTGTTTAATTACGGATATAGAGTGAGTGTTTGCTGATATTTTCAGGTTTATTGATGATATGTATTTAACTACCTACTTGTATATTTGCACTGAGATGAAAATTTTTGCTAATTACGTATTTGAAAAATTGCAACGCAAAAATATATTGCTCGTTAATATTTTTTGTTTACAATAACAGATAATAGTAAACTATATAATATACACATAGTAGATATACTTAGTAAGACAGCTAAGAAGTTGTTAAATTGTATTGCAATCAAATCTTTTAGCATTAATTAATAGAAAATATAAGAAAAAAATATGTACAATTGATTGATAAGTTAATATTGTTGTTTTTAATAAAACTATTGCAATTATTTTTTAAATAAAAATGCAATGAATATTGTGTGCTATATTAATCGTGGTCTATTTAGTCAGTTTTTGGACCATTTTTCTGTGAAAAATTTATGAGACATCAGATAAAATTGAGTTATATTTATTTTGTATTGTATAAAAAATTTGAAATAAATTTATTCTGAAAAGAGTGATTCATTTCGATAGAACTTTAGTTTATAGCTTCATTAATGCTACTTGAAAATTATATATATAATATGTATTTCGCATTATTGAGCAAAAATATATAACAATTATAATTGTTTATTTATTTAGTTTTAAAAAGGTTAAATTGAAATTGTAAAATAAAACTTATATATGAAATTGTAAGAATTTTTTTTAATAAACAATAATCATTTCAGTATATAACAGAAATAAAAGCCATTAAAGAATATTTTTGAGGTACAAACTTAGACACTGAACACCGTTCAGTTCTTCACAAAAAAGTTCATAAAAACTTTCTTACTTCAAAGTTATATAAAATATATAAT
>NC_051846.1:204253624-204276416 GCF_002237135.1 Teleopsis dalmanni
CTTCTTCTTTCATTTATTTTTGTTTAGTTTTTATATAATATATTATAGAATTGAAATCGTTCTACTGTATTTATTTAATTACAACTTTTATTACAGACTTAACAGTCCAAGAAATTTATATACAAACATTAAAAATTACGAGTTCGTTTGAAAATTATGAATAGCTGGGTGCTGCCAACAGGCAAGGTCTGGTACTCGAAGAGTTCAAACTCATACATAAATAATTAAAAGCACATCCTCTGTTGAGAGGTAAGTAAACTTGCAATCAACATAAAATGTTCTTCTCGTCGTAAAAGATACTTTCCGTCGTACTTGTGCAGTTGCAATTTTCAATGTAAATGGAAACTGGATTAGTGGACAGACGTACTTAACAGTGTTAGTCAAATTGACTAACATTGACAGGTGTTGAGAGATAAGTTTAAATTGAAGCATAAATCAACTAACTAAATAAACTGCTAGTAAAAATGTAGTAAATAACTCCAAGTTTCATTCTATCTTGATTGTGATTAAGGAGGTGGTATTTTACAGCTCGCAAAAATAAATAGTAAAAATAAATACGCAGGAGTTAAATTAATGCTTTCATTGAAGTTCAACAGAAATGAAAGTTAAATAGGTTTAAAGCTTACGAATAAAAATTATTTAAATTTTAATACTTTATTGTTTTTGTAATATGGTCACCTTAATCTAAAAATATATTATAAGGTAACCTTATTATGGTTAATACTCATCTCTCTTAGTAGTAAGTGATAAAATGTAAATTTAGTCGTTAAGTACTCAGTGTAACAAGAATATTATAGTGGCGACGAGGAGAAAAAAAAAAAACAAAATCCAGTAAAAATGGCCACAGTGGAAAAAAATCAAATTTTGGGTAAATTACCTAGTTTTGACCACGAAAATGGTTCGTGGAGTATTTATAAGTCGAAGTTGCAGCAGTTCTTGATCTGCAACCAAGTGACAAACGAAATTCAAAAAAAAGCAATGCTGGTTACGTCATTGGAGGAGAGGAGTTTTATGCTGTTACAGAATCTATTGAGTCCAAAATTGGTGGACGCAGTAGAAGTCACTTATGAACAATGTGTAAAGGTATTGGAAGCACATTTCAAGCCAGTGACAATTGGTTTTGCTGAGAGGTGCAGATTTTATGGCGCCAGTAAACAGCAACAAGAATCGGTAAACGATTGGGCAATAAAACTGCGAAATTTAGCTACACAATGCAATTTCGGTGAACACCTTGAAATGGCGTTAAGAGATAAGTTTATAATGGGCCTTGAAAGAAGTATAGTCAAGGACAAGTTAATGTTAGAGTCAGTAGAAACATTAACTTTTGAAAAAGCGGTACAAATGGCGAAAGCAGCGGAATATAGCCAACAGCCGTTAGAAGCAGCAGTTAAAGAGGAAATATTTTACATGCGAAACAACACATCAAATAACGGGCGATACAGTGCAGCGCAGCCGCAGCGACGACATGGTCAGCAGCGCAGTGAGAAATGGCAGCATGATAATGAGAGACAGCAGATGCAAAAAGAAGAAGTAAAAAAGTGCGAAGTGTGTGGGTATAATAACCATAAAAGCAGTGTATGTAAATATAAAGATTATAAATGCAAAAAATGCAATAGGAAAGGGCATTTAAAAAAAATGTGTTTGCTAAATAGAAAAGATTTTAATTTTTTTGAATCAAATTTTTTTCCGTTGGTGAATAAAGAAAAACAAATTGACGATCCAATTTATATAAATGTGAATGTGGAAAATCGAGAGTTTTGTATGCAACTGGACACGGGTTCGCAGTTTAGTATTTTTTCATTAAATGATTTTAAAAAATTTTTTAATATGAATCAACTAAAGAAGACTAATATAATTTTGAAGACCTATAATGGTGTAGAATTAAACCCTGTGGGAGTTGTGGACGTGCAGGTAACGTACAAAGAATTGTGCAGAGTAGTGAGATTTTTGATAGTACAAGGTGAGGGTCCAGCCTTGCTAGGCAGAAATTTTTTAAATGTTTTTGAAATTGATTTTAAAAAATTAAATTATGTTACTGTTGACAAATTAAGTGAAGAATTAAGAAATCAGTTTGCAAAGCTATTCGACAGTAAACTAGGATGTTTCACAAAAGGACAAGTTAAGTTGTCAGTAAAAGCAGGGTCGGTTCCAAAATTTTTTAAACCCAGGCCGGTGCCATTGGCAATTAAAGATAAAGTAGAAAAGCAAATAAAGGATTTAGTAAATATGGATGTGTTAGAACCGATAGAGTTTAGTGAATGGGCAACGCCGATAGTACCTGTATTAAAAAAGAACGGTCAGGTGAGGATTTGTGGAGACTTCAAAGTAACAGTAAATCCAGTCCTAATTGTGGACAAATATCCTTTGCCACGTATTGAAGAATTATTTGCAAAGTTACAGGGAGGTGATGAATTCACTAAATTAGATCTTACAATGGCATATCAACAGATGGAGTTGGATGAAGATTCAAGAAAATTGACCACCATTTCAACAACTAAAGGGTTGTTTCAATATAAACGTTTAGTCTACGGGTTGGCATCCGCTCCGGCAATTTTCCAAAAAATTATGGAAAATTTGTTGCTAAAAATTGAGGGAGTAGTTGTTTTTATTGATGATATACTGATCACAGCAGGGAATAGAGTTGAACACGTTAAACGAGTAAAACAAGTGTTAAGTGTTTTACAAGATGCAGGATTTTCATTATCCCTAGAAAAGTGTAATTTTTTCTGTAAAAAAGTGGAATATTTAGGTCATATTATCGATAAAGAGGGGTTACATACTAACCCTGAAAAAATTAAGATGATCAAAGATATTGCTTATCCAAAAAATCTGAAAGAGCTTCAAGCATTTTTGGGAATGATAAATTTTTATAGACGCTTTTTACCAAATCTGGCAAATATAGCTTCTCCATTGTATGACTTAATGAAGGGAGATAGTCAGTTTGTCTGGACAAACGAATGTTCTAAAGCAATAGATAAATTAAAGAATTTAGTAATAGCGGATAAATGTCTGACACATTTTAATCCGGAGTTTGGAACAAAGTTAACAGTAGATGCAAGTCCGATTGGCGTGGGAGCAGTACTTTCACAGGTAGCGCCAGACGGTGTTGAAAAGCCAATCGAATTTGCTTCAAGAATTTTGAAGCCAGTAGAAAGAAAGTACTCTCAATTGGATAGGGAGGCAGTAGCTATTTTGTTTGGTGTTACCAAGTTTCACCAATATCTATATGGACGTAAATTTATACTTGTGACAGATAATAAACCCTTACAGTATATTTTTAATCCTAAAAAAGGTATACCGCAGATGGCGGCAAACAGATTACAACGTATTGCGTTAGCATTGTCGGGTTACAATTTTCAGGTTGAGCATATCAGATCAACACAAAATGTAGCAGATTACTTTTCAAGATTTCCGTCCAAAATCTACTGTGAAAATAAATGGTTAGAGTCTGATGTGTATTTTAACTATGTTAAAGAAAGCAACAAAATTCAGTTAGATTTAGAGTTAGTAAAAAAAGAGACTGAAAAAGATAAGGTGCTACAAAAAGTTAAAGAGTATATTCTTAAGGGTTGGCCAAGCAAATGCACAGATGTAGATATGGAACAATATTTTAGGAAGAAGAATGAACTATCTTATGAGCAAAATTGTGTTTTCTGGGCTTATCGAATTGTAATTCCTAAAAGCTTACAACATAGGGTAGTGGAATTATTACACTCATCACACATGGGAATAGTGAAAATGAAGTCTAGGGCAAGAGAATGTTCTTGGTGGCCAAAACAAACTAATGATTTAGAAATAGCAGTTAAAGGTTGTGAGCCATGTCTTAAAACAAGGGCAGATCCACCTAAGCAGGAATTAAAAGTATGGAAGTGGCCAGACAAACCTTGGAGTAGGGTGCACATTGATTTTTTTGGACCATGTTTTAAGCGATGGTGTTTAATTATAATTGATGCACATACCAAGTGGATTGAATGTATTGACATGGGTAGAAATACAACTAGTAAGGCAGTAATAGAAAAATTGCAGGATGTTTTTGCACGTTTTGGACTGCCACATGAATTAGTGTCTGATAATGGAACTGCATTTGTATCCAACGAGTTTAAAATATATTTAAAGAATTGTGGTATTAAGCATTTCACAACTCCGGTAGGGTATCCTGCAACTAATGGTCAGGCAGAAAATGCGGTTAAAACCGTAAAAAACGCGTTAAAGCGAAGTCTACTTAATGTTGATTCAGGACATTTTAATGTAGTATTAAATAAATTTTTGTTTGATTATCGTAATACTAAACACTGTAGTACAGGTATTGCGTCAGCTACGTTAATGTTTGGTCGGCAGTTGCGGACAAAACTAGATTTATTTAATCCACATAGAAAAGTTGAAATAAATGTAAATGTTAACAAAATAGTAGAAGAAAGTCAAAACAAGCAAAAGAAATATTATGGATCGAGGAACAATAGGTTCAAAGAAAATGAGGCCGTGATGGTAAAAGATTATTCCATACCAGGCCGAGTAAGTTGGGCAAAAGGCTATGTATCTAAAAAGTTAGGAAGACAGATATATATAGTTAAAACTGAAAATGGAAAAAACTGGAAAAGACATGCAAATCAAATGATTGGTTGTAAGAACAATTTTCAGGAGGAAGAAAATAGGTCTAAATTATTTAAAGAACCAATAGTTGAGGAAAATATTGGTAGTAAGGCAAAAGATATTGTAAGTCAAAATGTGGAAGAAAATATTGTAGATCAGAAAGAAAAAATTAATTACAAGTATAATTTGAGAACACGTAAATTTAAAGATAACATGAAACAATTGTAAAGGGGGGGTATTGTAATATGGTCACCTTAATCTAAAAATATATTATAAGGTAACCTTATTATGGTTAATACTCATCTCTCTTAGTAGTAAGTGATAAAATGTAAATTTAGTCGTTAAGTACTCAGTGTAACAAGAATATTATAGTTTTAATGATTAAAAATTTTAAAATTATAATTTTGTTTTTAAACGGGCTAATCGGGTCTATAATTAATTAAGTAATCTTTAAGGTACCTTGAGGATGATTATAGAATAAAGTTAAAATACTGGTTCAAATATAATTAAAAAAATATATATTATATTGAAAATATATATAATATATTATATATGTATATTAAAAATGTTATACCTATGTTTAATGTTTAATGTTCAATTAAATATATTTTTCGTAGAATTCTGTATTCTAACTTATATACTATATAAGAAGTATAATTAAAGAAAATCAAAAGTATTTCTTGCAAAGTACTATATTGTGTACTTTGCTAGACTTAGCTAGACGCCTCTTCTGTGGATACGCTTAGCAGCTACGGTAATAGCTGTCTTTATAAAGTACTGGACTATATGACGGCATGGGGCTAGGTATGGCGTACCCTGAGTATCTCCTGTAACGCGTGTACGGGCTCTCGAAGAAACGACACCAGAACACATGTTGTATTTAATTTAACATTGACCAGACTTTTGCTCGTAATAAATGCTTCTGGCTGGTTTTAGCTTGATAGTTTTTTTACCCATCATTACGAGGATTTGTGGATATAAAATGACTATCTTAGCTAAAAAAGGAGGATTCATTCCTCCCTCCACTTTAACTAACCATAACGGGTAAAACAAATATCAAATATGCACGCTAAAACAATTTTTTAACAGCGCCAAAAATGGACAAATATACTAACTAACAGCAGCAAAAATCAGCGAACGTGCCAGCTAATGGCATCAAAACTATTGATTGCACTCTCTCAAATCTAATACGATATATATTCCATCAGGAAGATATGCAGAGGTTCAGAGAATACTGCTATAAAATCATTTGAAGAACTTATAATCACTATTTGAGAGACCTCTTACCACAGTGAATCATCTGGAAGACCATAGACACTATTGTAAGAAATTGCTTTAGACACTAACTGATGTTTGATCAAGCAAAGAAAAGAAGAGTTTTTAAGCGTGCAAAAAACAAAGGAAAGATTTTCAGCTTAGCATATTCAAAAAAAATTTTTCGTTTTGCGTACAATTTGACTTGCCATGTTCCTGGTCACTTAGAAATCGATGGCAGCTAGGCCGCACTTACTTTCCAAGAAGTAGAGCAGCCACTCACTTTTGTAAACTATTATCTTATTATAGAATAGATTGGTCCACAACAAGTTTGTAGTCAAAAGAAGTCGCTACTGACGCTTCTGGTAAGCATCAAACTGTGGTTCAAAACAAAAAATGTATGTGTCTTCTATACATTTAGAACAGAACCGATATTGTTAGCGGCTTATCTAACAGGTCATCATGGCCTACGTTATCATCTAAACAAGATGTGCATACTTGAGGAAAGAAAATGTCGAATATGTTCTAAAGGCGGGTGGGAGCTTGCGTCCTATTCTCTGTGGCTGCCTAACCCTGATCTGGGTCAAGACGACATCACTGGATATAAACAGAATATTGTTTGTATCACATTTTATCATTTGCAATTAACAGTAAAGCTACTTTGTTCGTATAAGCATTAGCTCAAATTTTACGAAGAAAAGTAATAATAATTGTTAATAAATTAAGACATAACGACTCGTAAGGATTTAATTTCATATAATACCATGAATCATTAAAGTAAAAAATCATCAAAACCAAATTGATTATCAAAAACAATTAACAAAAACATTAAACTTACGATCCTTAATTTCAACGAAAATTGTTATTCTGCGGAATAAAATTGAATGTGCTTAATGTGGTTAATATATTTAACAATTTCAACTTAAAGGTTAAATAAAGAATTTCGTTTGTGTAACCCAAAGGGCTTCATTACGTACTTCATTTGTATGGCGGGGATTCTAATCTAATCTAACCACTTATATAAAAGCTTGCAAAAACCAATTTTCCTTCTAGAAACACACAAAAGTACACAAAAAATACTTAAGCATATAAAAGAAAATATGCCCACTTCACTCTAGGCGCCACATGATCTATGGAAATTTATCCTGTTTTTATAAAAAGATGAGATATTATGATACGCCGGCAATTTAGCTAAAATCAACAGAAGCGGCAGTTTCATTCAAGTAAATAATCCTATCAACTTGTGTGTTTAACTACAATGAAACCAGGAGTAAAGTTGAATATGAAGATTTCTTCACACATATATACAAGTATTGCATAGTACAATATATATATGTATATGCACCATTATAGCACTATGATAGACAAAAACATATCTGCTTTCAAACAGCAATGAAAACACATAATATGAAGCGCAGACCGTGCGTTGTAACGTTGCTAGAGAAACGCTGCAGGTCGTAAATTTTTGTTGATAAAATATTTATTTTTGATTATCAGCAGCAAATAGTAACGTGATTTGAGTTTTTTTCTTCTCATTTAGTCTATGTAAAGATACTGATTTCAAAAGGCAATAAATTTAACGCATAAATAGAAATTTTGTAATAAAAAGTAAGCGTCGTTTGTGATTTCTGTGCTCCAATGAAACACACGTATGTGCTTCGGTGGCGTATACGCAACATTGCCGGAATTTGCGTATTGTTCTGTTTGATATCCTTGATATCCTTGCAGCTATCGAAATTAATAAAGCAAAAACCATGGCATGCTCACGTGCGATTTCACTTCAATTTCCTATTTTGGAGTTATTTCCATCTATTTTTGCTGCCACTCGCAAGTGAGGCTTTTGTCGATGACTTGTCGTTGTAAATGTTTTGGTAGATGTTGTTGCCTTTTACAGTCCCCCATGGAGATCTATGCTCATATCAAAACATTTTTGTCTATATACATAAACAAAAGCTGTTTTCGTTTTTTGTATAAAACGTATGTCTACACTTATGTATACTCACGCCAAAGATAATTTTGGTTGTTATAGGTAGCTTAAAATTTTTTTTTAATGATTGAAAATGTTAACACCTTAATATATATATATATATATGACTGTCTATTAACCATTGATGCGAATCTAGTATTAAGTTTTTTTTTTTTTTTTTTTTTTTGAGATCCATTTATTTTATTACAATCTGTCAGGTATGAATGACAATAAGTAATAATGTATAATTATAAATCGTAATAATAATTATTACAATCTAAAAAAAAGAAAGACACGTATGGACTATGCCCAGTGACATATCCATATATATTTAAAGTAACAGTGTGTGATTTACATATACATATCTAAAATATCTCTAGATGTTTTCCTTTTTAGCCTTGTAAAAGTGTTGGAAGGGGACATCAGGTGTGTCACCAGCGGGTTTGGGTGCATATATATGCGATGAGCGTAATTCTTTAAAATACTGGCTATTTCTTCCTTGATTGTCCGAACATGTAGTTGTTTATGTAGCTGTTCATTCGTTATATACCAGGGTGCATTTGTGATCATCCGCAATGTTTTAGATTGGAAACGCTGAATAATTGCCAGGTTTGAGTCTGCTGCAGTACCCCATAATTGGGCCCCATAACTCCATATAGTATTAAGTTTAAATTCTTTTTTATGTCAAAGTCAATTATGACGAAAGAAACTATTTTCTGATTAGAACCAGTTTTTTAATAAATTAACAGTAGTGAATTATAACAACAAAATTTCATTATTTTTAATTAATTGAATTTGTGGGTGATCATACAGCTGTTTCGAGTATTATCATGTAACTATCAACAGTAGTTTTGAAATTATTTTTTCTATATAATTATTCGTAAATAATTTTTTGAGACTGCAAGAACCAAGCGTTGAACTCGTGCCCTGCCAAATTTGAAACTCAGAGTCAGTGTTCATTAGCCAACGGACTCTAAGCCGTACTTGACTTATACGTTTCAATTTGCAGTTATTGATTATTTGGTATTTATTAAAGCATATGTGAACTTAAGAAGTATATAGAGTTCATTAAAAATTTGCTATTTGTATATAGTTATTGCTTTATTTTTTTTTCTTTTGTGTTTGTTGATCTTTTATTTTTTTCATATCTATGGAAGTTGATAAGAAAACGTATTTCTAACATATATGGTGTAATATTATTGTAAATGTTTAATTTCTACACTACTTAGTCAGAGACAATATTAATAAATGTTGTGTTGAAGTTTAAGGATAAATAAATAATGTCTTAAGTAACATTCAATGTAAAAATAGGGTCTTGGAAATCTTTTGTGCTCACAATAATGCTGACTTCCCTATAATTATATTGCAAAGACATTGAAAGACTCTTTACCAAAGCGTCAAGATTTATATTATTAAAAGGTATGGGTATAAGACTAAGTTGAAAATTATTATAATTAATACTAAATTTTATTTTTTATTTGATTGGGTATTTAATTTAATTTTTCAATAACATATAGTTTTTTCCAAAGTATTGGGTTAATGTAAATAAAATATAGATTTTAAGATTTAAAACTTTTAATGGACTCTTAAAGGTCCATTAATATATAAAAGTGATTAAAACATAAAAAATATTACAATTACAGTTATAAAGCCATTATAATTTTAATCAATATGTGTATTGGACCTTCCTTTAACAGCCGGCTTTGACAAAGTTTTGGCTCAATTGCTTTTTTTAATTTTAACAGTATTATATATAGTCAAAAATTACTTTAAATTTGTTTAATTTTTAGCTAATAAAAGTTTTATGGCTTTTTATTTAATGGATTTATATAATAGATTTAATGGATTTATTGTACTCTCTTTACAAAAAGTCTTGTAAACTAACTTCTATAGATCTATTGTTATTATTTAAAATATTCTTTGATTATGGTTTTTAGATATTTTTTAAGTAACTGAAAGCTAGTTGAATTCGCTCCACTCCATTTAGGGCAACCGAAAGATCCAAATGAAAACCAAGGTTAAGATTTCGAACTATATTTCACAAAATTTTTAGGTCTCGACATTCTATAATCCTACCTTTGCAAGGTGCTACTTTAAAGAAGATAATTAATTTAAACTTGAGTTTATTTTGATTTGAAAAAAATTTATTAGCTTTTTTATTAATCTGATTAAGCTGCTCGAAGACCATCTGAGATCAGCCCTTTTACTTTTGCTTGTAACTTCGCAGATACTCATGTAACATATTGTGACAAGTGAATTTAGCTAACATCAACTAATCTTTACAGTGTTTTAATAATAATCTAGGTGTCCATGTACTGTGACAAGTGAATATAGCTATCATCAACTAATCTTCTCGGTGTTCACATAACAATCTACTTAAATATGTAACTAACTTGACCATAATCAATATTGTTAATATTATTCTGTAATATTATACGATTTGTGACCTGTATTAGATCAAATAGGCATCACAATACTGACCCATGGCAATGAATAATAAATCTTATTCAATGACATTGCATCTTTATGTATTGTATTATTTCTTGAATTGGATTATTCTAAACAAAAATAAAGTTTTTAATTTAAAAGATGAAAAAAATATTTCTGTTTCCTTGAGAAAGTTTATAACACGAAGAGCATATAGACTACACCCACAGATTGCGCGTTTTTCGATGCAGTAAATTGTTTTCTCTTTAACAAAAATATTAGAAAATAAATTTTGTATTCAACGCTCGCCTGAGGCTAAATTCGTTTAGTGATTTTTATTTTTGGTTATTTTTTGGTAGGAAGTACACACATATGAGCATCATAACTTGCTAAGTGTAGAAATGGAGTATCTCATTGGAAATATAACGATACAAAAATGTATCCAACCAAACGTTTAAGGGCAAAATATTATGACTTTATGCCGTCGTGGCCATAAACATAATTTTTCGTTATTGCTGCTACGTTATGGCTCCGTATGACGTAAATGCATCCCCTTAAGTAGACACATATGCAGTATGGGTCGAGATTTACATTATCGATGTTATCGCTTTTATTCTTATAATTTGGATATAAACTTTTTTGGAATATTGAGTAAAAGATGTTGTATAACAAAACAAAAAAAATATGAAATATTAAAAAATAATTATTTATATTTTATAACCTTGATATCTGAATTATATAAATAAAAAACTGTGTACTATAATTATATTCTTCATACGTTAAATACTTACGAATTCAGCTTGTGGACTTGCAGCTGCCCAATTTTCTGGATTTGTTGGTATAGCTTCTGCTAAGCATGGATCAAAGCTGGACGGCCGTTTTTTTACGAAATCAACAGGCAGACTGTAATCATCACAGATGGCAATCTATAATTAAGCAAAGAAATTAAAAAAAAATTAATATAACTAATTACTACTTGTTTAAAATATAATTTCCATTAAAAATAATCCTTTAGTCTTAACATTAAGTCACGCATAAAGTAACTTCAGCAGAAGGAAGACATCTGCAGAAGCTTAAGTTTAACTGGAATGTTTGGATTTAGTATTGGAGTGAGTGAGATTCTGAAAAGCAGTTGAGGATTGAAACATTTGCTGAAGACAAAATAACTTCAACAACCATAAATGCTTTCCCTTTTGTTGTGGAACTGTGGAACAATACTGAGGGAAAAGTGGCAAAAGTAAGAGTTAGGAATGTTTTGTGTCTATTGTTTCGGTTGTGAAGAATTTTCATTTTCTAAAAAGGTTTATGCTTTATGCTTGTAGTTTTGCTATTTATTCATGATTTTATAGAGTGAGTTTGCTATATATTTGCAAGACTTCTATAAAGTAACGATTATTGCAGATGGCAGAAAACTTGTTGACAAACTTTTATGTATTGTAACCAAAACAATGCTGTACTTTTCTTTGAAATTCTATAACAAAATAAATTTAAAGCATTTTTGTTTCAAATTTCACAGTATTTAAAATACAAGAAATAAAAACAAAATTATTAAATTATTCATAATTTGAATGAAACCGATTGCTATGTTTAAATTATGGAAAACTCAAACATGAAGGTTAGCGTTGGCTTGAACAGACAGTTTAAATACTCATATTAAACAACTCAGAGTTAGAAAATACTTAGAATTCACAGGAAACTCATAACATAAAATGAAAGCTCTAAAATTTTTTAATCAATCAATAATATTCGAACTAATATGTTAAAACGTATCTAGACATAAATATAAAAGAGAACGAGAGAGAAAGGGGAGAGAAAGGGGAAAGAAAGAGAGAGAGAGACAGCAAGTCCAACCATACAGATACATGAACCAACAACTGATTTAATCACCCATAATTAATTTAATCATTATCATTACTATCACTCAGACAGTTGTTATAGTTATGGAGGATAAGCAACTAGCTCAAAATATAATTACGTTTTGAAAAAAAAAAAGGTTTTATCGAATTATCTGAAATATATAGAATATATTAATTATATTTTAAAACAAACTGATTTACTGATTTACTGATAACTATCACATGCAAACAACTTTAATAGGACAGCGAACTAAAGTAGATAATAAAGTACGTGAGTTTTGAAATAAAATCAATTATATCAGAAAAGTAGAGATATATTTTAAATTTTTTTTATATAACTCTAAGCTGTTCGGTTAATGTTCTTCAAATTTTTGATTCATTTTTTGGAACTTCAGAAATAGGTATCCATAACTTTTGACCCATTTGAACGCAGTTGGATCAGATAGGTATTAAATTCTAATACTAATGGTATTGAGAAAGCAGCAATAAATACAATAATATTAATATAAAAATAATATGTAATACATAATCATCAGATATAGTAATAATAATATATTTTGAATAATAATATTTAAAACACGAGTAAATCTTTTCTACAAATAACACATATTTAATAATGTATAGTTAGTTATATTTTAATAAATTAATCAAGTTTTTGTTGTTGCTTCTTTTAACTATTCGAACCCTTTTAGTTTCTTTTCGTCATTAAACGCGTCACATTTAAAATTTGCCTTAGATTTGTAAAATCTTAACTATATTTCACATAGAGTTATTGATTACTTCTTAGCAAACTTAGTTCTAATCAGAACCATATATCAGAAATAAAATTTTCTTTCTCCAATTCATAAAAACCGAAAAAACGAACTGGGATCCCAAATAGTGCGGGTTAATTATTATCTTCTGCTCAAAAAGTATCCGGATTTTGTTGTTTGTTAACTACTCCTTAAGTAATAGACCTTTTTCAAAATTTTTTTTGTTATATTGGTACACCCTTTCTTGACATATGATACAAATTTAAGCGTAATTTGTCAATTAGTAGTTTACAGCAGCTGTTAATGTGAGACTACCTCAAGTACATTTAGCGATTTTTACTATGGAAAATTCTTATTATACGCGATTTTTTCACCAAACACGGCACCACTGTCATCGCTCAGGCACCATATTCGCCAGATCTCGCGCCGTGCTACTTTTTCCTGTTCCTGAAACTCAAATTGCACTTCGTGGTAAACGTTTGGAGTCGATTGAATCGGTAAAAGAGAATTCGCCGAAGGAACTAAAAGCCATACCTGCACGGGCCTACGAAAAGTGTATGGAAGATTGGGTTAAGGGTTGGCATATGTGTATCGCTTCAGAAGGAGCATATTTTGAAGGAGATAAAATAAAATTGGAATAAAATTTAAATTCGTGTGTTTTATTTACAAAATCCGAATATTTTTTGAGCAGAAGGTATGAATCAACTCCAAACATACAAATACATAATGTAGCTCTCGGCAAACGAAAAATTCGTCAACTGATTTCATTTGCAAACTAGTTTGTTTGAACTATAAACAATTTAAACAAAATAATTTTTAAGTGTGTATGAACTCAACGATATATCGATATTAACGTGCAGTTAATATATTTTTTAGTATATCTTCTATGAAGTCACAAACGAGTGTCTTCTATCAAGTCGCCAACATATAGACGACCTTAATGTACCGATTATATTCTAAAATAAAAAATTGCGGTACTTAAACTCCCATTTTATTCAATTGACAGAAAAAATGCCAATTACCAACAAATAAAATGTGTCATTCTGCACAACACATTAGTTTAAGTATAAAATTATTTCATTTTAATGCGGGTCTAATTATATTTCTTCATAGTCTTCTGACAATGATCGTCAAATAAATGCGTTTCGTCAATTAAGTCAGTCTTTTGTCAAACCTTTTCCCTATACTGGATATGGAAGCACTTAAAAGCCAGTGCGATACTTGAATAAAGAAATAAAATGTCACACAATACTAAACTAAAAATATCTTTGGTATATTTTCTAAGAGCTTGTCTTTTCTTTCATACTCGTTCATGTTAGTTTTATTTTAATAAGTATCTTTTTCACTCTTCTCAGCAGAACACTTTGTGTGCAGTATCCATTGACGTGTGAGATATGTTGTCGTTCTCATGCCTTCGAAGCTTTGACGTACCTTAATGAATGTATCTGCATGAATGAATGTGCCTAAATGTGCTGTGAGTGCTGAAATTTGACGCTGGCGTTTCAGAAGTGTCATTTGCATTTATTTTTATATTTTTGGGTTTTATGAAAAATGAGAAACTGTACCTTAAAAGCAAAAAGTTCATATGAAAATCGAGAATTCTAGTGTTTTTCTTTTGTGGTCGTTGTTTTGGTTTAAGTGCTACTGCCTTCGTTAGAAATAAAAATGTCAACTGTCAATGTGACAATTTCTTCTTACAATTTTTACTTTTAGGCTTTTGAGTTATTTTGTTAAATTTCTTATATAAAATATTGTTTAAATAAGTTATTTTTGGAAAAAGTACGGCTTGACATATAGAAACCGAGTAAAAGAAAAAACTTTGCAAAATTGTTTATTTTCTAATACTTATTAAAAGTTTTTAATAATATTTGTTATAGTATATCCGTATCCATATAGAGATCTATTGTATCCCCTGCATAAATACGGAGTATTTCTCTGGATACTCTGAGGTCGAATTTTTCGGCTTTCTCATTTGGTTGTAGTACTGAACCAACTTTATCGATATTTCTTCATCTGAAATGAAATGTCCACCTAGATATTTTTTTCGCTTCTCCATCAGTGCCAGCAAATTCCAACTTGTATATCGATATTGCATTTTGAGTTCCATTGAAATGAGTTCTCAGTTCTTTAGGGTGATAATGTAACCCACATTGTTTGTCAGAATTCCTGTAATAATTCTTAAGTTGTTCTTACTTGCATACAATAGTTAAATTGTTTTAGATTGAAAATCCATATAAGCGATTTCAATTGTGATAGCTCCAGTAAATTGTTTCAATATATTTTTTTTTGGTTCTCCTCCTCGTTTAAAAGCAGTGAGAAGCAACTACCTTCTTTTAGGCTTTGAATAGTTCTGGATTTACAGAACAGAAAAGGTGCTCCTTTTCTGACAAATTTATCTACAATTATGTTCCCCAAATCCGTAAGGGTCCTATAGGAATTAAGGTTTTCAAGATACTTCATCAATATTATTGAAGTCTTTTGCTATGAATTGTTGACTGAATATCAGTTAAAATGATTATTATATCGTTTTGATAATTACCTTCAAGGTTTGAATAAACATAATTGTTTATGTTACAAATTTCTACTTAAAAGATAGTTTTGTCCGAGTCCGACTGTTTTAGCCTCGACCCCTAAACCCTTACTATAACTCATTCTTTAGTAAGAGAACCACCAATTCATCATACATTGTGACCGAAAAGTTTCCTTTGCGTTTTAAATAAAACGCAAAATTCTTAATCTTCATCAATATTTATTTTATCTCCTTCAAAATATGCTCCATTAGAAGCGATAACACAAATGCCAACGTTTCTTTCCAATCATCAAAACATTTTTTATAGGCGCTTTCCGGTATGGCTTTGAGTTCCCTCTGCGAATTCTGTTTTACGTCTTCTATGGATTCAAAACGCGTTCCTCTGAGTGGTAATTTGAGGTTGGGAAACAGGAAAAAGTCACACGGTGCAAGATCAGGTGAATACGGTGGCTGTTCGATGGTATTTATTGAATGTTTGGCCTTAAAATCGTTGATAATGTTGAACAAATTGAGGTGAATCGGAACAAGCCGGGCGTTGACACGTCGCATACACAAATTGTCCACCAAAATCAAACGAGCCATCTCACGACCGATGCCTAGCTCTCGTGCTATCTCTCTAACACTCACATGAGGATTTTTGAACACGATTTCCTTTGCCTTTTCAATGTTTTCGTCGGTGGTAGAGGTCGAAGGTCGTCCAGAACGCGGCATGTCTTCGACGGTCGTACGACAGTCCTGAAAGGCTTTGTACCACTCATAAACTTGAGTTTTCGATAAAACTGATTCCCCATAAGCCTTTTGTAGCATTCGCAACGATTCTGCACACGAAATTTCGTTCGAAAAACAAAATTTGATGCAAACTCTTTGTTCAATATTTTTTTCCATTGTTTTTTTCGCAACGCACTACTGAGGTGAACTGGTTTCAACAGCTGCCGTAAACGAACTGTCCGACAGATCGCGCTCATTTTTGGCATAGTAATTAAGGACAGTGCTGGCCCAAACTACATAAACTTAAAATATCGAAAAATATACAGCGCGCGAATTTTAAATGAGAATTTCCGAAAACTTTTCGGTCACAATGTACTATCAGTATATATTTATCTACTTTGATTTATCTCTGTCCTAGATATGCCATACCAACTTTTCTAATTACTGCATACAGTTTTATTTTATTAAATTAAACTTTAGTTTCATGGTGTCTCGTGGTATTAAAGCTTCAGAAGTAGCTTTGGCGGAAGCTACTTCTGTTTTTGCAAACTGCTTTTGAATAAGACAATTACCCGCGTATCATCGACGCTGTTTCGATATATCTCTGCGGGCCGAGTTAAAAAATTTATATGAGATTTAATCCAACTCTTATGTTGCTGAGATGTCAATTGAGCCTTCAGTGGCTAGTCAATAGAATGATTGATTACATTATTCTAAATTTACTGTAATTATTTGTCGACATAAATTAAATTTATCAAGTGACTAGAAAAATGAATAATTATTTCGTTTTAAATTTAATTCACGGATATAAGTTTGAAAATCATAATTAGATTATCATCAGATTAGTAAGCAAAGTGTCAGATCGTTACTAAAACTTCTTAAGACTAAATGAAATACATTTTATTGATTTCTAGTACAATAACTCCCTTAGGAAATGTGCCCTGCTGCCTTAGGCCAAGGAAAAGTTTAGTGAGAGCCACGTCAATGATAGCCAAGTCTATACTAATAGTCCCTGAAGTCTCTACTTATAAAAATGTCTAATTCAGTGAGGTTAGAACTTGATATTAAGCTAAGCCCTTTACAATATATTGCAGTGTTTTTAGAAGCCGGGAAATACGTGAATGAATCGCTGATTTCTATGCCAGGAACAAGATTATGCAAACAAAAAATCTCGGACCTCATTTTTGATTGAAAATACCAAACCATTTTCTGAGGTACAGATCCAAATAAAAACGGAAATAACGGTACAACATATAACCGAGTACTGTGAAGTACTGTTTTTGCAGCTGACTTAATTACAACCGTAGAGGCCTTACACTTCAGTAGTGTTAAAGCATTGTCTTCAGCATAATGTACTTAAACTGTGTAAATGTAATAATTTTTTTTAAGTATTTTTCCATCACTAGAACTTCCGTGGGGATTACCATTTAGTACATTACATTTATTCATGAGATTTGTAATAAGCTCAACTCAATTTTATGCATGATAATTATTGTTTAATACACTCTTTTTCAGCTTATATATGATATAATCGTATAAATTATATTTATTTATCGAAATGTTTGAATGAACTGCGAGTCATCAGATTATACAAAAGTACTTTCATGCTTATTTACAAACTCTACAAGAGAACTCTTCTTTTCATCTACCTAAGATATAAATCTTTGATCTGGATAATAAACGCATAAGGACTTGCTCTGAGCTGACTTTAAGTGTTATAAAATCGAAGAAGTACATTTCAAGGCCGTTCAATCGCAAATAAATTTTATTGATCCTTAGTTTTATTGCCAACTATCAATTAATAGTATGTATATCATATTACTATATTTCTGTATGTAATCTCTTACTTAAAAAGGTTTTTTCTAAGAATTTTCGTGTTCATTTAAATTTGTAACCCATACAAAAATCAAAAGAGTAGAAAATTTAGTAAAAAATCAAAAATTTTAAAAATTTTTAAGCATTTAAATTGAATGTAGTATAAGGCTAATATAATATATTATCCAGATTTCTAATAACCCCATTGATATGCCTGAAAGGCTGAAACCTTTCTCGAATGTTGCGGAAACTGCTTTATTTATAATAATAGAAAAACACAATGAAATTTATTTAAGTTTACTCAAATTCAATAAGCCGATAAACTTATAAAAACTTTCTAGGCATAAAATATATTCTTTCTTAACGAAAAATTCTCAATTTTGTTTAGGAAATCTAATTTAACCCACACAAATGTTATAAGAAATTAAATTTATTCATAATTTATGCCTCCCGACAACTTTGAGTTCAATCCCATATATCATTTATGGGTAGCTTAAGTCGAGGGTGGGTGAAAGGAAATTATATAAAAAATATAATGATATTCATAAACAAAAAATAATAATGATAAGAAGGCTGGCTTATTACATTTTTGCATGCTAATATGTTTTTCGGTATTTTCTATTTTCCATTTAAAATTAAGCGATAACGATTCCTTTTTTTTTACAAAAAAATATAAACAAAAAAAAATTAACTTTAACATATCGACTAACGTATAGAAGTTTTTTTATAGATGACTCAGAACACAATAAACACTTTAAGGTGTTTATTATTGCAATGCATTTCTTAGACAGATAAAACTAATCAATAAATTTTCTATTTTAGTAAAAAATAAATAGTGAACATTTTCTCAATATTGTCCTTGGCAGTCGTAAAAAAATTATAAAGTAATCGATTAGACTGTGAACACCTTATGGCCTAGATTAGAGAGGAGAAGAATAAATATTTTATAGGTGCGCTTTTCGAAGTATTTACGAAGTTATTGCACCAACGCATTAACTGTGCCACATTTCGGATTATGCGGGAGTTGCCATGATACTGATGAAGTGGAATCTTCAAAACTACAGACAAAGCAGCTTCAATATTCAGAACGGCACATCTGCACCGACCTTGCATAGTTAGTCAAAGTAGACTTATCGAATCTCCTTAACTTCATTTAAAAATCAAATGGTTTGAAAAGGATATCACGGAATAATTAATGAATGATTAGTATAGCTCGCCTTCTCCTTGCTATTGTAACCCGCAAGAAACCACAAAGCAGCTAATATGCAAGGAATCAATAAGATGTATATATACTCATATATATATGAGTTTGGATGAAGATAGGTAATCGTAGTGTGAGCTGGCATGAGATTATTTAGGAGTAAAAATGGTACGAAGATAGTTGGAATTTAAATTGAAATCTCTCTCTCAACCTAGATAACGACGAAGGAAACTAACCAATTTAATGGGTTGGGTCCAAAGGTCGATTGGACTCAAATTTATGTGCGTATTGAAGCAGAAAAATAAATAGACGACATCGTAGAAGATAGAACTGCAGCTAAGACACGCATTAACGTATTTGTACATGACAAATAATTATCTAGCACATAGCAGTATTCTGCTCTCAATTGAGCCAGGATAGTTCTTACTGCACGGCAAAGCTTCCGTCTTCACTAGAAATGGAACTCTGGGCCGAAGTCTATTGATAATTTTGTTGTAGTGCAACCTTGGTCTTGAAAATATACTGCCTCCATGTAGAGGGCTGTTAGTCCGCATTATAATTTAATCTCACTGATATTAGCTCTATCACTCTGTATAAATATAAAGATTTCGTTCCTTTCAAGCCGAATGAAATGGAATTGCCCGCAACAGCGTCATCTCCAAACGACAATAGGTGTCGTTATATCTATAATATGACAAAAGGGATTGACGAATGCATCTTGGAGGGAGAGCTGTAATAAAAATATTGCCATGAGAATGTTTATCTGTATGGCACACAAGAAGATGTTGCTTGGACAGCAATTGGTTGTGGTCTTTTACAAAAAGCATTTAGTGTTCTGCATACAAATGGCCAATATGCGACATACGACGTTAAGGGTTTCACAATGGACAATAATTGTCTCCGAGTGCATATGTCATGTATGCAACAACAGATGCCTTTTATTTTTGTCATAAAATACAAGATAATTAGAAAGCACAAAAATAATTTTTAATTAAAATTAAATAATAGTGTAAAAATTTTTGTAATATATGTTCTTCTTTAAAATAACTAGTCGCATTAATTCTTGGATTTTTAATTAATTTTTTTTCTTTTTATTACTCTTTTTATTCTTCTTGTAACTTTTGGGAATACTTGTACTTAATTTTTTCACATCTGAGACACTTTACAAAGTTGAAGGTTGCTTCGCATATTAATATTTTATTATTCGTTTTTATTTCTAAAATTAAAATAAAAGTAAACACTTAAGTGAAACGCTTTTAGCAACTCATTATATAGTTGTATCTCTGCCACTTTAACGGTTTCGTATCAAATGCCAAGGACTTTTGCACATATGCCGCATAGTGTGGCATACAAATATTTAACGCATGTAAATTCATAATTATCACTTAAAACTTTCTGACAAAATTTATTACCTCGAAGTATAATTGCAGCCGGTACAACTCACGACAACTTTTGCAGTACCATTCTAACTCCTTGTTGTGCTGCAACTCCCTAACCACCTCTTCCTCAATATTAATGCATCTGCCGTGAAACATCCAAGCGCATGGCCCGGAGCATTGTACATAAATATCACTGGAGGCGAAATCAATCCAGCAACGTCGACAGAACATTTTGCATTAATTTTACTATACACTGAGAAAAATTAACTTGGAAAACTTTTGTTAGCAGGAAAGCAAAGCGTAACCGTTGACGTTTACAAGTTTGCAGGAGACGCACAACTGACAGGCTGCAGTTGGTGCGTACTTCAATATGGCAGGCACTTTACACCAAGAGGTGAAGATATTATATTTTGAAAATAAGGAAGCTCGCTGTTTAAAAGTTACACAAAAACCCCTTGAGAGCCATTAAAAACAACATGAAAGCATCTTTCTGCACATTCGACATTTGATGTTTGTTGGGCCCTGGCCGCTGGCAGTCTCAACTGAAAAGCATGGCCGGCCGCAAACTAGGCTCTGTCGAAAAGGAAAAAGGTTGCTAATACCAATGAGCAAATATTTACACAAATTCTTGCTTTTTAAACTTTTATTTGAAGTTTTTATTTTTTATTTTTTGTTCTTTGTTTAAAAATGTGAACTACAAATAGCAGGCATACAAACACATAGCCGTTGGCATTGCAGTCAGCGAAACGTAACGTGTGGGAAGAAATGTTATCCGTATTATCCATGTTGCACGTGGCACATCTTCTAATACTTCTAAGCATATCTCATAAATTCTTAAATAAGTATCAACGTCGTCCGCTATCACCCTCGCAGCCAAGTATACATGCAAACTGCATTTGTGGTTTTAAGTTGAGGTAAGATTGCTTTAAATTTCGGTTTGGATTTGAGCCAAAATGCAATAAGACGGACAGACGACATTGAGCGTTCGGCTGCAATACTCAGTACTACTGATAGTGGAAAGAAACCAAGCAGATTTCTACTTTTTGCTGCATTGCCATTCAAGTGCAAATGAATAGCAATGAGCACATTTCTTAGCACATTTGACACAGTTCCGGGACATTGGCAACTTGTGCTTTTAAACGTAATAAGTGCGCTTCTTGCCAATAAATGAAGAAAAACTTCATTTAAAATTAATGAAAAAATCTTGTAACGTGTTTTGTGCCACAGATGACGCTGTTGCAGGCAATTTCACTTCATTCGGTTTGAAAGGAACGAAATCTTTTTATTTATACAGAGTGATGGCCTTTAGGGAGAACCATAGAAATCACGACCAACCAGAGAAAAATGTGTATGAATCGCATGGCTAGGAACACAAATAGAAAACTCAAGTAGTTGCTTAGTTTATTTGTTGAAATTTTTCCAAGGCAAATTTGTAGTAGTAAAGATTAAAACGCTTCAAGTGTTTTTACGTTTGTTAGATTTACGATAATTTTCTGGCAATAATGGAAAATAATAAGTTGCATTTTAAGAAGCAAAACAGTTTTTCTGCATTTTACGAGGGTAGTTAAGTGCTACAAAGGATTAAACATAGAATAAAATCTGAATTCATTTCAAAGCAATTATACTAAGAAGTGAGAAAATTATTTCAAAACATTAGAGAACATTGAAATAAGCAAAAAATAAATTACGTAGAGCATACAAAAAGTACTTTAAATTTATATTGAGTAGAAAATCTCAGAGTATTTGTAGTAGTTTGTAACATAATGAAGTATCTTTAGTTTAAACGAATTTGATTCTACTGAACAGACTTTTCAAATTATAAAATTTTTAATAAAGAGGTTTTTCGAAAATTAGTAAACAACAACAAAAATTCTTTTTATTTTTTATATTATTTTAATTAATTGAATTGTTGGCTGATCATATAGTTGTTTCAAGTATTGCCAAATATCCATCATCAATAGACTTAACAATAATTCTTATATTTAATTATTCATAAATAATTTTTTGAGACTGCAAGTACTAGAAATCGAACTCGTGCCCTGCTAAATTTGAAGCTCAGAATCAGCGCACCTTAACCAACTGACTCAAAGCCGTACTTGACTTTTATGTTTGCACATGTTTTAGAAGTTTTTGTTAATTTGCTGTAAAAGTTTTTATTAACAAATCCATTTGCTTTATTATATTCGAATCAAATCATGAACCAGCTGTAGAATTATTGAATTAATTAATTATGTCTTATATTTTAATTGTTAAATTTCAATACTATTCTGTTTGTAAAGGCATTATTTATTGCATGCTTTTATATTATTCTTTT
>NC_051846.1:204276516-204307263 GCF_002237135.1 Teleopsis dalmanni
TGGGGTTGCTTATTGTATTCAGCTTGCGGTTGCAATGGCTTTTCGTGCAAAAACTGATTTTATGTTGATTTAGCTTGTTTTCACAAAAATAATTTTCTTTACCCTTCACATAGTATACTGCTTTATATCACAACCCAGAACGGTTATAGTTTAAATTGATGGACATGAATGCATTTGCGGACAGTTTATTCCGAAAATGAGCTTCCGTAAGCTGCAGTGTGTTTTAATGGATATAAAATGTGCACTTACCTAACTTCATGGCGGCTTTGTTGTCATCACGCATTGAATGGCTGGACGATGCTTGAGATATGCCACTCGATTCAGTGCTGTGTACCATGAGATTATTTATTTCCGTTTGATTGGCACGTAGTCGGCGTCGTAACTTCGGCATGTCAAAGGGTAGATCACCCAAATCCACAGAAGTTGCACTACCAGAAGTGCAAGCATCCTGCACATATATTAGACAAATTAAACGAATTTTTAAATGAAAATAAATATCTATGTGTTACTCACCTGCTGTAATGTTTTTCTGCGTCTTAACTTTGGCATATCGAATGGAAGATCACGTAAATCTTGTGGTAGCCCAACACTATTGCTCATTCCCCCGACGGCGCTCATGCCACTGTCGTTGGTTTTATCGGAAGGTGGAAAATTTAATTTTGGCAACGTGAACTTTTGAAAACCAATGGCAGATTTTCCATCCTCACGTGAGTGCAAAGAGATGCCACTATCCGAACCAAGCATTTCATCAGTTAAGTGCAATAATGTTTTATTTGCTGGTGCTCTTCTCTTCTTGAGTGCATCAATTTGTAATTGTGGTATAGTGCGTGCCATATCCACATTTGCTGCTAATACATGTGATTGTTGTTGTTGTTGTAGTTGCTGTTGTTGTTGCTGCTGGACTGCATCTTCAGGCGTTGTGTTTTGTGTTTTATTCTGTTCTGATAGTTCTGATGCCGGCTCTTGTGATGATTTGTCTGAAATCGGACTTAGGATATGCAATTTGGAATGAATGACAACTGGCGCTCGTAATGGGAATGCGACGCTCGAGCTGCCAGATTCAGAGCTATGTGAACTCAACGATGTTGAGTGCCTTGACTCTGAGCTGGAAGTACTGCGATTGCCTTCGCTGGTGCTCGAACGCAACGATTCCATGCTGCCACCACTACTCGATGTGGCAATGCTTTCGGTCGAGGAGTAATTATGCTGCCTGCGACCGCCATTTCCTACATGGTGGTGGTGGGAAGCGTGGCTTTTACGTAACTCCAGCACTCGTCCAGACTCGAGCACAAATGAACGTGGCCTGTCACGAGTTCTGGAGTTGCTTGTCGATTGAAGATGTAAATGATGTGATGTGCTTGATGGTGGATTCACATAAGCGCTATCTGTAAGGCTGTTCTCATTACTGGTGCCGATTGAAGAGCCCAGAGCATGTTGTTGACGTAGTGTTGTTTGTATTGGAAGACGTAAATCGCGTAATCTGGGATGGGCTGGATTGGAAGATGGTAGATTTGGTGCACTCTTAATGCTATTCATAAAAAATCGATCATGCTTTCCCGGAAATTTTATAGGCAGCGGTGCTGTTGATGGTGGCGATGGTGTATAACCACGCATTGGCAGTTGCGATGAGGATGTGCATGTAGTGGTTGTATTGTTTTGTTGATCCACATTTTGCTCATGTATATGAGCATTGGCCAAATCATTAGAAAGTCCGGCGATATTGTTCTTAT
The DNA here is from genome assembly GCF_002237135.1 of Teleopsis dalmanni. Classification (NCBI taxonomy): domain Eukaryota; kingdom Metazoa; phylum Arthropoda; class Insecta; order Diptera; family Diopsidae; genus Teleopsis; species Teleopsis dalmanni. The sequence continues at coordinate 204,278,247 of NC_051846.1, forward strand.
CAGCTGTACAAGAATTGTTAGTAGTTACACAGGTTACGGTTAGTGGTGAACCACTGCTGCTACCGTTGCCGGAATTAGTAGCTTGTTCTTGTAGAGCTTGGTTTTTTGAGTTTTTTAAACGTTTACCTTCTAGACGACTTTTACTGTGCGATGATTTTGTTGTGCGCATTTCTTTTGTTGGTAAATTATTGCCATTATTTAATTGTATGAGTACTGAGTGATTAGTTATACGATCGACTTCGTCTAAATCATCATCCGACTTAGCTATTTTGCAATCAAAAGCAGTTTCATAAATTTGACGAGTGCGACCTGACATCTCGTCGTCGTCTTCGTTTAAACAGTTATCGGATTGATTATCGAGAACACTGTGAGAGTTTGCTGTACTCAATTGTTTATTGTCCGGTGAGCAGTCTTCACATTCATGCACGCCTTGTGGATGTACATAAAAAATACTACGTGGTCGAAAATAATCATCTATATCATCGCCAATAGTGGGTGCAACGCATGCACATACTGCAGGTCCTAGCAGTCTATGTGGCGGCATGGACAATAAATCTTCCTCAAATGGCACACAATTAGAGTTTTCGTTATCGTGATTACAATCAATGGGAGCACCACTAGTGTTAACGGCGGTATTTAATGGTTGTACGTTACAAGTTTTACGTACTAATGCTAAGGCTTTAGCATGCCACTCACGACGCTTCTGACACTCACTGCAGTCCGATTCTTCTGATGTAGATGTTGAGGGAGACTCGCAGCGTATAATATGAACACCGTCTTCAGTGAAGGAATAACGTTTTGGAGTGTCGTTAGCAGCTAATATGGTACTGTTTGTTGGTTCGGTTTCTTCGAATTCGTCGTCTTCTTCGGCACGTTCTTCGCGTTCGGGTACGTCGAGACTGGTACTCTTACGATAAATACCAATATTAACAGGCGGTTGTGTTAATTGCGGTGGTTCAGAAACAGTAGATTGCCGACTTTTGTTTTTAGTTTCTTTGTCAGTGACACTAGACGCAGTTTCTTTCGACTTCAATAAATCGGAATAATAATATGGCGACGGATTACGTTTACTAGTTTCAGTAGGTGCAACAGCTAGTTTGCGTGGACTGCGGTGCGATTGTGGTGGCAATGGGCGTACTAGATCATCCGATATACTATCAGGTGAATTAAGTTCAGGAACTTTTATGGAATGGTTATCGTCTTCATCATCTGATGATTTTGGTGCAGATGAATCTGAAAGTAAAATCGATTTGAGAAAATAAGATAATTAGATTTTATTTTACATAAAATTTAAATTAAGTGGTTAAGCCTGAAGCTGAAGTGTGAAATTGATTTAAGAGGTTCATTTCACGCCAGAATGCTTAGCGGCGTATTGTGAAATAGAATAAGCGCAAAAAGGACTTGCGACAAATTAAAGTAATTACATTCCATCGCTCCTTGTAGTCCTTAACCGCGTTTGCTTTACTGCAGTATGCAAATAACAAAAAGCAAAAGTGTTGATTCGCCACTGAAGTTGTTTGCAAACTTTCTATTCGCTATTTTATTTATTAGTTGCTGCAATCTTGAAAAGTTTTAAGAATAAAGTAAATTCCATTCTGGACTTTAAAATTAGTTCTGTTCGTTACGAAGTGCTTTTGCTATCCTCAACAGATCACTCCATCACTCAACAGTCAGTCTAGCAAAAAATCGTCTTTATTACTTGAAATTGTTTATGAATGCAGAAGGGCATATGAACGATATAAAAAACTACACACGTGCGGCTAATTGCCCCCAAAAAGGGCTTGAGCTTGGATTTTTTTAACAACCCTGCTTTAATGAAACCCCCATTTACTTTTCTGCAAAGCAATTTGGCTTCGAGTGGCGATTAGTACCTCGCTATGGTGCCCACTTACCTGAACTATAATTGCTCCGCTTATCTTTTTGGAAACCCTTGGGTTTTACTGGCAATTGCAATTGTTGCTGTGGTGTTGGTGTTGGCGGTTCCTGCTGTTGTTGTTGTTGCTGTTGCTGTTGCTGCTGTTGTTGCTGCAGCTGTTGTAGCTGTAAAAGCTGATTTTTATGTGAAGCGCGTCTTTTACCTTTTTTATGATGGACTTTTTTATGACGTTTCGTATCTTTCGGATCCGAATAGCCTTCGATAATTTTTACCGATGCTTGCTTAATAGTATTCGGTAAGGGCGGATGTGGTAGACGATGTTGATTTCGTTGATTTTGCGATTTTAATTGTGTTGTTGAATGTTGCTGTTGCTGTTGCTGTTGTTGCTTATGGTGCTTATTTTGATGTTGTAAATGATGTTGTTGCAATGTTGTTGCATGCTTTTGTTGCTGATGAAATTGTGGTTGCTGTAAAGTGTGGTGTTGTTGTTGGATTGGAAGTGTATTGTTTGGTGGTAATATGTTAGCAACTGACACAATATTTAAAGTTGCATTCGCAGTTGGTAATGTAGATAAGGGAGCTGTTGCTGCTGCTGGAGGTGGTGGTGGTAGTGGACCTTGTTGGTGTTGTGGCAATTGTTGTTGCTGCTGCTGTTGTTGTTGCTGTTGTTGTTGTTGATGATGTTGATATTGGTTTTGCTGTTGTTGGGCTTCAGCAAAAGCAATCTGAAAAATTGAATTAAAATTAAAATGAAAATCTTTCATTGCTTCATGCTCTAATTAAATTTTTTTCTAACTCAATTATAACGAGGTAACCAAGCAATTATTTTTTGCTGTTGCCCTGAATTAAATTTAAATGTTTTCAGGCAATTTTTTATAAAAAAAAAATAAATACAATATTATGCTACTTTTCCAAAAGAAGAGAATTCATTTGTAAAACGAGACGCCAAATGAAAAAAAATTAAGGATTTCACACTTTGTGTACAGTTGAATGAAAATATTGCCGCTGGCAACGCTTTAATGTGTCGCTCCCGTTCTTTCGATTGCAGTGTAAACTTGCCAACTCGTAGCAAAAAGTTCGAATAAAATTTTGATTTCATCCTGGCTGTGCTGGTACCAAACAAATTTTGTAAATTATGCCTTCTTGAAGAGTCTCGATTCCTTTGCCAGTTCTCATTGCTATTAAATAGCACAAAATAATTTTTGTTAATATATGCGAGGAATGAGGGGAGAATATTAACAAAATGAAGTTAGGCAAGAACACTTTAACATTTACGGTAATTAAAATTATGCTTTGCATGTCACTTGCTTAATTAAGTAAAATGTTACGAACGGAAAATTGAGTATCGCCTGAAGATAAATTTTTAAAATATTCACATTTTTAGAAGAAATATTACTCGTTATGAATGTGTATGTAGCTTTATATTTCAGATACATGACGTTACCCAGTTGTAACCACCCAGTTGGCATTAATATTACAGAAAGAAATAATTTAGAAGGTGGGAAACTTATTAGGACAGGTGCGAAATGCGTTTAGAGTATATAAAATAAAGGAAATATTGAATGTCTTGTTAGATATGGGCTTTGTAGTATTAAAAGAGATCAATATTTTATGCCGAAGTTGATATGACACTGAGAGATGGAATAGGCTCTATAATGTACTATTAGGAAATCTGTCAGAAAGTTACAGTAGCTTAGTAATATTATCTGTTTAAACCTGAGTGGAATGATAATAACAAACTAAATTGCCAAATCATAAGTATTCTGGAAAATTGTGAAGACACGGTATTACATCTCTTCAGAACGTAAGACAATGAATTTTACGAATAAATGCCAGATTTCAAATCAAATATATTCATCACGTTAAAAATATTGCCAGATTAAGAAAAACAACGTGTAATCTGCCGGGGTTGGGTTGGGTTAAGAGGCGACGCAATTTTTTTCAATGATATGTTTATTATAAGTTTGTCAACTACGATTATAGTTTACTGTCTGTGAGTAGGGGGAAAAGTATATAATTATTATATTACATAAGCTCTCTAACGAATTTCTTCAAAAGAATTAAGAAAAGGAAAGGAAACTAAATTCCAGCTCAAGTGTCAGTGTGCATTGTTCACTAAGTCAAAAAGTGTGCTAGATATAAAGTGAACTGATCTCACGAACTTTAAAGCAGTGTAATACTATTGACTGTCTAATGGTATGAATATATTCCTTTTAAAAATTTTATCCAATCCTAGCAGAACTATAGGTTTCTTAATAAATGACCAGGAAAATAAATAGATTTATTCAGTCCTTTCAAAAAAATGCCACTATCTACACATCTGCCTACTTTTAGACCACTAGCAAAATATGGTGGTGATATAATCATTAACAAATAGTTAGGTGCTTTTTTAATGGGGGACCTCCAGGTGTCTAAAAGAAGACGTGACATTAACTTAACATTAACCAATCAAAATTAAGAATGCGACAGATGTAATCAATATGTTTTGAAGTAGAATTGAAAAGATTTGAAATGGAGCTGTGACCGTAGTCACCGCATGAAGATGTGTTACTCAACGTTTCACCAATACAGAGTTCAGCGTTATGCTGCACTCTATTGAAGTAACATATAATACGAAGATTTGTCTAAGGATTTCCGTCATACTGTGATGCTTTACAACAGTATAAAAATTTGTCTTTATCCATAAATTGCAGAACAGAATCTCGTAAAGTAGTTACAGAAATGTAGGAACCCTCTGCTATCTGGTTAAACTCGGTTATTGGTAATAACTTAATTTATTTTTTTTCTAACTCAAATAATACTCTAAATTAGTTACAGTAGGCTGTATCGATTAAAAAACCTGATAGAAATATAAAGCTACTTCATGACTATATATAAATATCAAGATGGGAAGTTAATGCTGTTGACGTGGAGACAATAAAGTTGTTGTCAAATTTCTTAATGATTAATTTGTCATTATTCCACATGTAAATCTATTTCACATATAATGAAATAAAACAATATATTTTGACATGTAATATGCTACTTTCCTCGTCAATCAATGAAGTAATGAATATGATAAGAAGTGCAGACAGTTTACATATCATATGTCCTTTCGTCTGCAATGTCAGTTTCAGTTTTACGTAAATACCTTTCTCTCTTGCTATTGTCAGAAAAGCGCAACACATATAAAGCCTTTTAATAAAAGCCTACTCGAACGTGCAACATTAATATAAGCAACACAATGGGAAGCATTCTTATTATCATCATTATTAACATCATTATGATAAAACTTCGTCAATAACAGCAGGAGAGCAACAAGAAAAAGAACACTAAAAACCATTCTTAGTAGCATCATCATCATCAGAATCAGCATCAGCGTCAGCATCATCACCATAGCCATCGTCATCGTCGTGCACTGTTAAGTCAAAAACTTAAACAAATGTGCTACCAAAGCAACCAAAAGTATGGAAGCAAAAAAACAATGATACCAATAACAAAACATAACAAGAAAGCGACTAAACAGTCGAGATAGACCAACCGACCGACTGTGTACCATGTTTTAATATTCAACCAACCGCAGCACGAGAGCTTCATAATTTATAGCATTTCTTTGGTTGGGGTTTTGAATACTTTGCACTACATTTATAAACACTCACCTCCCCACCGGGTGAAGCAAATATGGCGTCACCCACCGTTAGTGGGTTAGTGAGGGGGTGCATGTTGTGTATATGCACAAAAGCGAGAACAACTCCAATGGCAAACAACAACAGTAAACAGTAACAACATTTTTGCACCGCTGCCAACACAACTGAATTTTGTACTCGAAATGAGTTCCGCAAATGGTGACAATGACGAGTTAAAGCAAAATAAATACAACAGCTCACGTATGTGAAGTGCTGGAATAAAGCACATAAGGCACATAAGGCCCTCACACAAATACAGTTTAAGCAGAAATAAATAAAAATGACTGATGTACATTTTAAGCTTGAATTACTTAAAACGGGGCTTTGGTAAATGGCAACAAATGCAACGACAACATATGTGCTCTCACCTTGGCGTGCCCTACCCCGCGTATCAGGGACTGTGATATTATTTAAGCATTGTTTTATTTTGCTCATTTTTTCTAATTATCCACTAAAAGAGTAATTTTTTCTTTTTTTTTTTTTTGTTTTGATTTACTACATTGAAATTGTTTTATAAAGTATTTTTTAATGATATGAAATTATGCACTAAAATATAAATTCATATTGTTGAGATATGCTCAACAAAAACATTTAAAGTATTATTAATACTGCTTGAGCGGAATTAAAAAAAATTTCAAATATTTTTAGAAATATATTAAAAACTTATACTGCATTTTTATATGAAGCGTATTTTTTGTTAGAGAATAATGCTTTTAATTCATCTTCTTCAAATTTTCTGGGATGACCAAAACGTTCTTTATCACTGATATCAAAATCTCCACTTTTGAATCGTTTAAACCACTTAACGCATAAAACATATATGGATTATGCTTTCAGGATTATTATAATTCAATTTTAATAAAAAAATGACATCATTTTAAGATGTAATTATCAAAACTAAACTATACATCCAATAGATATATTCTAATGCCAAGAGTTTTATTTACATATGTATTAATTCGATAAGTTATCATACTGAATTTTTTTGACAGTCTCCATTTAATGTTCGAAACGTTGGTTCCTAATCAAAGAAGAAAAACTTTTAAAAGATATGGGATTTATATTCTATATTTCATAAAAAAGTATTAAAAATAAATAAATAACATATCAACATTCTGACAAAATCACCACCACGTCAGATTCAAATGGCTTGCAAAACAAAACTGAATTGATAGTTCGAAAAAAACATCTGAGTCTGTTCAGATGAAAGATAAAAAGTTTAAATTGTATATATATTTTGTGTCTTTTACTGGGCAAAAGGTCTCGCTTTTCAAAACTTTTCACCCAAACTGTATAATGTTTCTTATAATATGTCATAAGTTCAGGATATATCTCTTTGATGAGTCTTTTTTTTAATGATACAATACTTTAGTCAAACCAATCGGGACAAACGACGTCCAACTACGAGGCTATTCTGTCAATACAGCCAACAAAATTCAAAATCATTCGCTTCAATAAGTGGTATCCCTGTTATATAAAAGAAATAAGAAAATCCACGTGGACTTTAGAATTCCCTTTTTCAAAGACGAGTTAAACAATACCAAGTGTAATCACATAAATATACTGGAAGAGCATCCCAAAAATAACTTCGCACACGCTTCCAATACTCTAATAATAAGTTGTTCCAACTTATTATAGAAAATTCGAAGAAATTGATATTAATAAATCATATAACGTGAAATGGTGACATAAAAACAGTTTTATTATGTATTATAGTATTGTAAAGTCTCTAAATATAATTTATATACAAATGTCTTTAATAATTACTGTTAAGTGAGTGAGAAGTCTTGTAATTGATCAAGTTCTTCAAGAAAGGGGGCTCCTAAAGTGTTAAGTCGCTGCTGTGCAAGAGCTGAGTAAGGACAGAGTAGATGAGATGCGCTTTCATCGTCTTCCTGACAGTTGCGTCAGGTATGATTAAAAGGGAGATTCAATCATTCAGCATGGATCCCTAGTCTACAGTGATCTCTAAGTAAACCTACCAAAAGACTATTATCTCTACAGGGCATCTCAATGCAAATATTGGATTTCCTTCTAGTGGAAAGTGGCCAGATTGTATACAGATGCCTGCATATTGTTGGGTCTTACCATCTTTTATTAAAAATTTCAGCACAGAAAGAACTCAGTAACAATTTGCATGATTTCTTGCCTTAAAGTTTTATAAATATTACAAATAGCTTTGTAAGTAATTAACGAAATAAATCAACACCAGCTTGTTTTAATAAGACAAATTGATATATATCGCAATTCTAATTATCGTCGGATATATATAAACACATGAAGTTATCTTTGTATGCATAATTAAGCACGCTTGAGTAATTAATTATCATTATTGAAACAATGCACAATAAATATTTCCATTTGGGGAGCAGTTCATAATATATGTAATTGCATAGTTGCATTAAAAATTACAAGTTTGCACAAAATTGCAGTTGCTTAATGAGCAGAAATAAAATATATTGCTATTCATTAATAAGTTTTAAGGATGGAAAGGGAGCAAATACTGCTTTATAAATGCGACCACAAACTGCACGAAATGTGCTTCTTTTGTCTGAATGTGAATATGCAGAAATATGAGTACTGAATGTCTGTCTGCCGGAGTACGTGAACATTGATATTGCTTTCACCATACATTCACCGAATGTATTGTTAAAAATAACAAATAACATGAAATTAATGTTCGTATAAAAATAAATAACAAACATGAAATAGCAAACTGTCTCATCACCATCATTGCCAATAATGGTCACAAAATCAACAATACCCACAATAACAGCTGTAATGGAAGTGATATATGCAACGAGTCATCAGTATTGATAACCACAAAAACGTAATTACGAAATGTTTTACTACACATGGCACCCACACATACGACCACTTATAATTGTCAATATCATCACATTGAATGGCAAAGGACTTGAAAAGGATACTTTTGTAAAATATACGTTATGTCTACTTGAATATAACAGAAGGATTCCCATTAGTCGGTGTGTGGTTTTTACTAGGACATATCAAATTTCTACTCTTCTTCTTTTATTTATTTTTGTTTAGTTTTTATATAAAATATTATAGAATTGAAATCGTTCTACTGTATTTATTTAATTACAACCATCAATTGAGTTGCTTCTTAGTTTAAATAACCTTAGATACTTTTATTACAGACTTAACAGTCCAAGAAATTTATATACAAACATTAAAAATTACGAGTTCGTTTGAAAATTATGAAAAGCTGGGTGCTGCCAACAGGCAAGGTCTGGTACTCGAAGAGTTCAAACTCATACATAAATAATTAAAAGCACATCCTCTGTTGAGAGGTAAGTAAACTTGCAATCAACATAAAATGTGCTTCTCGTCGTAAAAGATACTTTCCGTCGTACTTGTGCAGTTGCAATTTTCAATGTAAATGGAAACTGGATTAGTGGACAGACGTACTTAACAGTGTTAGTCAAATTGACTAACATTGACAGGTGTTGAGAGATAAGTTTAAATTGAAGCATAAATCAACTAACTAAATAAACTGCTAGTAAAAATGTAGTAAATAACTCTAAGTTTCATTAAATCTTGATTGTGATTAAGGAGGTGGTATTTCACAGCTCGCAAAAATAAATAGTAAAAATAAATACGCAGGAGTTAAATTAATGCTTTCACTGAAGTTCAACAGAAATGAAAGTTAAACAGGTTTAAAGCTTACGAATAAAAATTATTTAAATTTTAATACTTTATTGTTTCAATGATTAAAAATTTTTTAATTATAATTTTGTTTTCGGGCTAATCGGGTCTATAATTAATTAAGTAATCTTAAGGGCACCTTGAGGATGACTATAGAATAAAGTTAAAATATTGGTTCAAATATAATTTAAAAAAAAAAAACAAATATATTATATTAAAAATATATATAATATATTTTATATATTAAAAATGTTATACCTATGTTTAATGTTTAATGTTCAATTAAATATAGTATTCTAAGAATTCTATATTCTAACTTATATATTTTATAAGAAGTATAATTATAGAAAATCAAAAGTGTTTCCTGCAAAGTACTATAATATGTACTTTGCTGGACTTAGCTAGACGCCTCTTCTATGGATACGCTTGGCAGCTACGGTCGGAGTTTAATATATGACTATTTTTGCAACAGACAAATAGTAATACATAGAAGCAAATTAGAGGTATCTGGGTTAATAGCTGTCTTTATAAGACGCAGAACTATATGACGGCATGGGGCGTATTTACGGGTTCTTGATGATACGACACCAGAACACATATTGTATTTATGTCTAAGCTCGTTCAGACCTAGACTTAAGTTTTTAGGGTCACCCTTCTTTAAGACATTATGGCCAAACCAATAAAGAGACCAATTATACCTAAACTACTTTATGGCTGTGTTACTTTTGGCAATGCTGTAATTTGAATAACTTTTTTGAATAACTTATTATCAGTATTTGAAGGACCTCTTATCACAGTGGACCATCTAGCTGACCACAAACTCTATTGAATAAAATTGCTTTAAACGCTAACTGGCTTTGATCAAGCAAAGAAAAAGAAGGAAAGAAGAGAATTTTGAGTTACTAATCGTGCAAAAAAACATTTTCCTTTCCCATACATTTTGACTTGCCATGTGCCTGGTCACTAAGAAATTGATGGCAGCTAGTCCGCAGTTACTTTCCAAGAAGTAGAGCAGCCACTCAATTTTGTAAACTATTGCCTTATTGTAGAATAGATTGGTCCACAACAAGTTTGTAGTCAAAAGAAGTCGCTACTGACGCTTCTGGTAAGCATCAAACTGTGGTTCAAAACAAAAAATGTATGTGTCTTCTATACATTTAAGGTTGCACCTCAGTAGAACAGAACCGATATTGTTAGCGGCTTATCTAACAGGTCATCATGGCCTACGTTATCATCTAAACAAGATGTGCATACTTGAGGAAAGAAAATGTCGAATATGTTCTAAAGGCGGTTGGGAGCTTGCGTTCTATTCTTGTGACTGTCTAACCCTGATCTGGGTCAAGACGACATCACTGAATATATACAGAATATTGTTTGTATCATATTTTTTCATTTGCAATTAACAGTAAAGCTACTTTGTTCGTATAAGTATTAGCTCTAATTTTACAAAGAAAAGTAATAATAATTGTTAATAAATTAAGACATACCAACTCATAAGGATTTAATTTGATATAATACCATGAATCATTAAATTAAAAAATCATCAAAACCAAATTGATTATCAAGAGCAATTAACAAAAACATTAAACTTATGATCCTTAATTTCTACGAAAATTGTTATTCTGCGCAATAAAATTGAATGTGCTTAATGTAGTTAATATATTTAACAATTTCAACTTAAAGGTTAAATACCGAATTTCGTTTGTGTAACCCAAAGGGCTTCATTACGTACTTCATTTGTATGGCGGGTATTCTAATCTAATCTAACCACTTATATAAAAGCTTGCAAAAACCAATTTTCCTTCTAGAAACACACAAAAGTACACAAAAAATACTTAAGCAAATAAAAGAAAATATGCCCACTTCACTCTAGGCGCCACATGATCTATGGAAATTTATCCTGTTTTTATAAAAAGATGAGATATTATGATACGCTGGCAATTTAGCTAAAATCAACAGTAGCGGCAGTTTCATTCAAGTAAATAATCCTATCAACTTGTGTGTTTAACTACAATGAAACCAGGAGTAAAGTTGAATATGAAGATTTCTGCACACATATATACAAATATTGCACAGTACAATATATATATGTATATGCACCATTATAGCACTATGATAGACAAGAACATATCTGCTTTCAAACAGCAATGAAAACACATAATATGAAGCGCAGACCGTGCGTTGTAATGTTGCTAGAGAAACGCTGCAGGTCGTAAATTTTTGTTGATAAAATATTTATTTTTGATTATCAGCAGCAAATAGTAACGTGATTTGAGTTTTTTTCTTCTCATTTAGTCTATGTAAAGATACTGATTTCAAAAGGCAATAAATTTAACGCATAAATAGAAATTTTGTAATAAAAAGTAAGCGTCGTTTGTGATTTCTGTGCTCCAATGAAACGCACGTATGTGCTACGGTGGCGTATACGCAACATTGCCGGAATTTGCGTATTGTTCTTTTTGATATCCTTGATATCCTTGCAGCTATCGAAATTAATAAAGCAAAAACCATGGCATTCTCACGTGCGATTTCACTTCAATTTCCTATTTTGGAGTTATTTCCATCTATTTTTGCCGCCACTCGCAAGTGAGGCTTTTGTCGATGACTTGTCGTTGTAAATGTTTTGGTAGATGTTGTTGCCTTTTACAGTCCCCCATGGAGATCTATGCTCATATCAAAACATTTTTGTCTATATACAGAAACAAAAGCTGTTTTCGTTTTTTGTATAAAACGTGAGTCTACACTTATGTCTACTCACGCCAAAGAATATTTTGTGTGTTATAGGTAGCTTAAAATTTTTTTTTAATGATTGAAAATGTTTACACTTATATATATATATACTTATATATATATGACTATTTATTAACCATTGGTGCGAATCTAGTATTAAGTTTAAATTCTTTTTTATGTCAAAGTCAATTATGACGAAAGAAATTGTTTTCTGATTAGAACCTGTTTTTTAATAAATTAACAGTAGTGAATTATAACAACAAAATTTTATTATTTTTAATTAATTGAATTTTTGGGTGATCATAGAGCTGTTTCGAGTATTATCAGGTAACTATCAACAGTAGTTTTGAAATGATTCTTTCTATTTAATAATTCGTAAATAATTTTTTGAGACTGCAAGAACCAAGCGTTGAACTCGTGCCCTGCCAAATTTGAAACTCAGAGTCAGTGTTCATTAGCCAACGGACTCTAAGCCGTACTTGACTTATATGTTTCATCTTGTAGTTATTGATTATTTGGTATTTATTAAAGCATATGTGAACTTAAGAAGTATATAGAGTTCATTAAAAATTTGCTATTTGTATATAGTTATTGCTTTATTTTTTTTTCTTTTGTGTTTGTTGATCTTTTATTTTTTTCATATCTATGGAAGTTGATAAGAAAACGTATTTCTAACATATATGGTGTAATATTACTCATTAATTTCTACACTACTGAGTCAGAGACAATATTAATAAATGTTGTGTTGAAGTTTAAGGATAAATAAATAATCTCTTAAGTAACATTCAATGTAAAAATAGGGTCTTGGAAATCTTTTGTGCTCACAATAATGCTGACTTCCCTATAATTATATTGCAAAGACATTGAAAGACTCTTTACCAAAGCGTCAAGATTTATATTATTAAAAGGTATGGGTATAAGACTAAGTTGAAAATTATTATAATTAATACTAAATTTTATTTTTTATTTGATTGGGTATTTAATTTAATTTTTCAATAACATATAGTTTTTTCCAAAGTATTGGGTTAATGTAAATAAAATATAGATTTTAAGATTTAAAACTTTTAATGGACTCTTAAAGGTCCATTAATATATAAAAGTGATTAAAACATAAAAAATATTACAATTACAGTTATAAAGCCATATAAAGCAATTTCAATCAATATGTGTATTGGACCTTCCTTTAACAGCCTGCTTTAATTTTTTTTAATTTTAACAGTATTATATATAGTCAAAGATTACTATGAATTTGTTTAATTTTCAGCCAATAAAATGTTTATGGCTTTTTATTATAATTATTGAAATGGGAAATTGATTTAATAGATTTATTGTATCCTTGTACAAAAAGGCTTGTAAACTAACTTAAATAGATCTATTGTTATTCTTTAAAATATTCTTTGGTTATAGTTTTAAGATATTGTTTAAGTAACTGAAAGCTAGTTGAATTCACTCCACTCCATTTAGGGCAACCGAAAGATCCAAATGAAAACCAAGGTTAAGTCTTCGAACTATATTTTACAAAATTTTTCGACATTCTATAATCCTACCTTTGCAAGGTGCTACTTTAAAGAAGATAATTAATTTAAACTTGAGTTTATTTTGATTTCAAAAAAATTTATTAGCTTTTTTTATTAATCTGATTAAGCTGCTCGAAAACCATCTGAGATCAGCCCTTTTACTTTTGCTTGTAACTTCGTAAATGTTTATATTTGACATTAGCAGATAGTCATGTATTGTGATAAGTGAAGATAGCTAACATCAACTAATCTTCTCGGTGTTCACATAACAATCTACTTAAATATGTAACTAACTTGACCATAATCAATATTATTAATATTATTCGGTAATATTATACGACTTGTGACCTGTATTAGATCAAATAGGCATCACGATAGTGACCTATGGCAATGAATAATAAATCTTATTCAATGACATTGCTTCTTTATGAATTGTATTATTTCTTGAATTGGATTATTCTAAACAAAAATAAAGTTTTTAATTTAAAAGATGAAAAAATAAAAGAAAGTTTATAACACGAAGAGCATATAGACTACACCCACAGATTGCGCGTTTTTCGATGCAGTAAATTGTTTTCTCTTTAACAAAAATATTAGGAAATAAATTTTGTATTCAACGCTCGCCTGAGGCTAAATTCGTTTAGTGATTTTTATTTTTGGTTATATTTTGGTAGGAAGTACACACATATGAGCATCATAACTTGCTAAGTGTAGAAATGGAGTATCTCATTGGAAATATAGCGATACAAAAATGTATCCAACCAAACGTTTAAGGGCAAAATATTATGACTTTATGCCGTCGTGGCCATAAACATAATTTTTCGTTATTGCTGCTACGTTATGGCTCCGTATGACGTAAATGCATCCCCTTAAGTAGACACATATGCAGTATGGGTCGAGATTTACATTATCGATGTTATCGCTTTTATTCTTACAATTTGGATATAAACTTTTTCGGAATATTGAGTAAAAGATGTTGTATAACAAAACAAAATATATGAAAAATTAAAAAATAATTACTTATATTTTATAACCTTGACATCTGAATTATATAAATAACAAAATGTGTACTATAATTATATTCTTCATACGTTAAATACTTACGAATTCAGCTTGTGGACTTGCACCTGCCCAATTTTCTGGATTTGTTGGTATAGCTTCTGCTAAGCATGGATCAAAGCTGGACGGCCGTTTTTTTACGAAATCAACAGGCAGACTGTAATCATCACAGATGGCAATCTATAATTAAGCAAAGAAATTAAAAAAAATTAATATAACTAATTACTACTTGTTTAAAATATAATTTCCATTAAAATAATCCTTTAGTCTTAACATTAAGTCACGCATAAAGTAACTTTAGCAGAAGGAAGACATCTGCAGAAGCTTAAGTTTAACTGGAATGTTTGGATTAAGTATTGGAGTGAGTGAGATTCTGAAAAGCAGTTGAGGATTGAAACATTTGCTGAAGACAAAATAACTTCAACAACCATAAATGCTTTCCCTTTTGTTGGAACTGTGGAACAATACTGAGGGAAAAGTGGCAAAAGTAAGAGTTAGGAATGTTTTGTGTCTATTGTTTCGGTTGTAAAGAATTTTCATTTTCTAAAAAGGTTTATGCTTTATGCTTGTAGTTTTGCTATTTATTCATGATTTTATAGAGTGAGTTTGCTATATATTTGCAAGACTTCTATAAAGTAACGATTATTGCAGATGGCAGAAAACTTGTTGACAAACTTTTATGTATTGTAACCAAAACAATGCTGTACTTTTCTTTGAAATTCTATAACAAAATAAATTTAAAGCATTTTTGTTTCAAATTTCACAGTATTTAAAATACAAGAAATAAAAAAAAAATTATTAAATTATTCATAATTTGAATGAAACCGATTGCTATGTTTAAATTATGGAAAACTCAAAAATGAAGGTTAGCGTTGGCTTGAACAGATAGTTTAAATACTCATATTAAACCACTCAGAGTTAGAAAATACTTAGTATTCACAGGAAACTCATAACATAAAGCTTTAAAAAAATAGTCATTGAGACATTAAGCTTTAAAATTTTTTAGTCAATAAATAATATTCAAACTAATAAAACGTATCTGGACATAAATATAAAAGAGAACGAGAGAGAAAGGGGAGAGAAAGGGGAAAGAAAGAGAGAGAGTGACAGCAAGTCCAACCATACAAATACATGAACCAACAACTGATTTAATCACCCAAAATTAATTTAATCATTATCATTACTATCACTCAGACAGTTGTTATAGTTATGGAGGATAAGCAACTAGCTCAAAATATAATTACATTTTGAAAAAAAAACAGTTTTATCGAAATATCTGAAATATATAGAATATATTAATTATATTTTAAAACAAACTGATTTACTGATAACTATCGCATGCAAACAACCTTAATAGGACATCGAACAAAAGTAGATCATAAAGTACGTGAGTTTTGAAATGAAATCAATTATATCAGAAAAGTAGAGATATACATATTTAAAATTTTTTTTATATAACTCTAAGCTGTTCGGTTAATGTTCTTCAAATTTTTGATTCATTTTTTGGAACTTCAGAAATAGGTATCCATAACTTTTGACCCATTTGAAAGCAGTTGGGTCAGATAGGTATTAAATTCTAACACTAATGGTATTGAGAAAGCAGCAATAAATACATTAATATTAATATAAAAATAATATGTAATATATATATGAATATATATATGTAAAATATATGAATAATAATATTTAAAACACGAGTAAATCTTTTCTTCAAATAACACATATTTTAATAAATTAATCAAGCTTTTGTTGTTACTTCTTTTTACTATTCGAACCCTTCTAGTTTCTTTTCGTCATTAAACGCGTCACTTTTAAAATTTGCCTTAAATTTGTAAAATCTTAACTATACTTCATATAGAGTTATTTATTAATTCTTAGCAAACTTAGTTCTAATCAGAACCGTATATCAGAAATGAAACTTTCTATCTCCAATTCATACTCTTACGTTTTGAAACCGAAAAAACGAACTGGGATCCCCAATAGTGCAGGTTAATTATTACCCTCTGCTCAAAAAGTATCCGGATTTTGTTGTTTGATAACTACTCCTTAAGTAATAGACCTTTTTTTTGCTATGTTGGTACACCATTTCCTGACATATGGTTCAAATTTAAGCGCCATCTGTCAATTAGTTTGTTTACAGCAGCTATTACTGTGAGACTACCTCAAGTGCATTTAGCGATTTTTACTATGGACAATTCTTGTTGTACGCGATTTTTTGACCAAACACGGTGCGACTTTTTCCTGTTCCCGAAACTCAAATTACCACTTCGCGGTAAGCGTTTTGAGTCGATTGAATCGGTAAAAGAGAATTCGCCGAAGGAACTGAAAGCCATACCTGCACGGGCCTACGAAAAGTATATGGAAGAGTGGGTTGAGCGTTGGCGTATTACACATACGCTTCAAAAGGAGCATATTTTGAAGGAGATAAAATAAATTTGAAATAAAATTTAAATTTGTGTGTTTTATTTACAAAACCCGAATACTTTTTGAGCAGAAGGTATCAACCAACACCAAACAAACAAATACATAATGTAGCTCTCGGCAAACGAAAAATTCGTCAACTGATTTCATTTGTAAACTAGTATGTTTGAACTAAAAAGAATTTAAACAAACTCATCGAACTCATCGATTTTAGTATCTCTTCTATCAATTCACAAACGTGTGTCTTCTATCAAGTCGCCAACATATAGACGACCTTAATGTACCGATTATATTCTAAAATAAAAAATTGCGGTACTTAAACTCCCATTTTATTCAATTGACAGAAAAAATGCCAATTACCAACAAATAAAATGTGTCATTCTGCACAACACATTAGTTTAAGTATAAAATTATTTCATTTTAATGCGGGTCTAATTATATTTCTTTATAGTCTACTGACAATGATCGTCAAATAAATGCGTTTCGTCAATTAAGTCAGTCTTTTGTCAAACCTTTTCCCTATACTGGATATGGAAGCACTTAAAAGCCAGTGCGATACTTGAATAAAGAAATAAAATGTCACACAATACTAAACTAAAAATATCTTTGGTATATTTTCTAAGAGCTTGTCTTTTCTTTCATACTCGTTCATGTTAGTTTTATTTTAATAAGTATCTTTTTCACTCTTCTCAGCAGAACACTTTGTGTGCAGTATCCATTGACGTGTGAGATATGTTGTCGTTCTCATGCCTTCGAAGCTTTGACGTACCTTAATGAATGTATCTGCATGAATGAATGTGCCTAAATGTGCTGTGAGTGCTGAAATTTGACGCTGGCGTTTCAGAAGTGTCATTTGCATTTATTTTTATATTTTTGGGTTTTATGAAAAATGAGAAACTGTACCTTAGAAGCAAAAAGTTCATATGAAAATCGAGAATTCTAGTGTTTTTCTTTTGTGGTCGTTGTTTTGGTTTAAGTGCTACCGCCTTCGTTAGAAATAAAAATGTCAACTGTCAATGTGACAATTTCTTCTTACAATTTTTACTTTTAGGCTTTTGAGTTATTTTGTTAAATTTGAACTGTTCTTATATAAAATATTGTTTAAATAAGTTATTTTTGGGAAAAGTATGATTCGATATATATGGTAGAAACCGCAAAGTTGTGGCAAGTTGTCACTTGAATGGCACTATTATTTGAGTAAAAGAAAAAACTTTGCAAAATTGTTTATTTTCTGATACTTATTAAAACTTTTTAATAATATTTGTTATATATCCGTATCCATAAAGAGATCTATTGTATCCCCTGCATAAATACGGAGTATTTCTCTGGATACTCTGAGGTCGAATTTTTCGGCTTTCTCAATAGATTGTAGTACTGAACCAACTTTATCGATATTTCTTCATCTGATATGAAATGTCCACCTAGATATTTTTTTCGCTTCTCCATCAGTGCCAGCAAATTCCAACTTGTATTTCGATATTGCATTTTGAGTTCCATTGAAATGAGTTCTCAGTTCTTTAGGGTGATAATGTAACCCACATTGTTTGTCAGAATTCCTGTAATAATTCTTAAGTTGTTCTTACTTGCATACAATAGTTAAATTGTTTTAGATTGAAAATCCATATAAGCGATTTCAATTGATTACTATTGTGATAGTAAATTGTTTCAATATAATTTTTTTTGGTTCTCCTCCTCGTTCGAAAGCAGTGAGAAGCAACTACCTTCTTTTAGGCTTTGAATAGTTCTGGATTTACAGAACAGAAATGGTGCTCCTTTTCTGACAAATTTATCTACAAATGTTTTCCCAAAAATCCGTAAGGGTCCTATAGGTATTAAGGTTTTCAAGATACTTCATCAATATTATTGAAGTCTTTTGCTATGAATTGCTGACTGACTATCAGTTAAAATGATTATTCTATCGTTTTGATGATTACCTTCAAGGTTTGGGTAAACATAATTGTTTATGTTACAAATTTCTACTTAAAATATAGTTTTGTTCAAGTTCGACTATTTAAGCCTCGACCCATAAACCCTTACTACAACTAATTCTTTAGTAAGAGAACCACCACTGTATGTTACTATCAGTATATATATAACTTTGATTTACCTCTGTCCTAGATATGCCATACCAACTTTTCTAATTACTGCATTCAGTTTTATTTTATTAAATTAAACTTTAGTTTCATGGTGTCTCGTGGTATTAAAGCTTCAGAAGTAGCTTTACCGGAAGCTACTTCTGTTTCTGCAAACTGCTTTTGAATAAGACAATTACCCGCGTATCATCGACGCTGTTTCGATATATCTCTGCGGACCGAGTTAAAAAATTTATATGAGATTTAATTCAACTCTTATGTTGCTGAGATGTCAATTAAGCCTTCAGTAGCTAGTCAATAGAATGATTGATTACATTATTCAAAATTTACTGTAATTATTTGTCGATCTAAATTAAATTTATCAAGTGACTAGAAAAATGAATAATTATTTCGTTTTAAATTTAATTCACGGATATAAGTGGGAAAATCATAATTAGATTAGCATCAGATTAGTAAGCAAAGTGTCAGATCGTTACTAAAACTTCTTAAGACTAAATGAATTACATTTTATTGATTTGTAGTACAATAATTCCCTTTGGAAATGTGCCCTGCTGCCTTACGCCAGAGAAACGTTTAGTGAGAACCACGGCAATGATAGTCAAGTCTATACTAATAGTCCCTGAAGTCTCTACTTATAAAAATGTCTAATTCAGTGAGGTTAGAACTTGGTATTAAGCTAAGCCCTTTACAATATATTGCAGTGTTTTTAGAAGCCGGGAAATATGTGAATGAATCGCTGATTTGTATGCCAGGAACAAGATTATGCAAACAAAACAATCCCTGACCTCATTTTTGATTGAAAATACCAAACCATATTCTGAGGCACAGATCCAAATGAAAACGGAAATAACGGTACAACACATAACCGAGTACTGTGAAGTACTGCTTTTGCAGCTGACGCTTCAGTAATGTTAAAGCATTGTCTTCAGCATAATGTACTTAAACTGTGTAAATGTCCATCACTAGAACTACAGTGGAGATTACCATTTGGTACATTACATTTATTCATAAGATTTGTAATAAGCTCAACTGGATTTTATGCATGATAATTACTGTTTAATACACTCTTTTTCAGCTTATATATGATATAAACTTATAAAGTATATTTATTTATTGAAATGTTTGAATGAACTGCGAGTCATCAGATTATACAAAAGTACTGACATACTTACAAACTCTATAAGAGAACTCTTCTTGCCTTTTTCATCTACCTATCAATTTTTCATCTGAATAATCAACATATAAAGGACTTACTCTAAATTTACTTTGAGTGTTATGAATACCAAATAGAATCGAAGAACTACATTTCAAAGGCATTCAGTTGCAAATAAATTTGATTGATAAATTAAATTTTCATTGCCAACTATCAATTATAATAATATTAATATATTATTTCTTTATTTAATCCCCAACATAAAAATGAGTTCCCAAAAATTTTTTATTTATTATTTATAACCTATAGAAAAATCAACATAGAAAAAGAACAGTATATTTAGTCAAATTTCAAAAATTTTAAAATTTTTTAAGCAGTTAAATTGAATATAGACTAATATAGTAATATAATATATTATCCAGGATTTTATTAATATTAAATCACATACAGACCCTATTGATATACCTGAAAGGCTGAACCCTTTCTCGAATGTTGCGGAAACTGCTTTATTTATAATAATAGAAAAACGCAATGAAATTTGTTTAAGTTTACTTAAATTCAATAAGCCGATAAACTTATAAAAACTTTCTAGGCATAAAATATATTCTTTCTAAACGAAAAATTCTCAATTTTGTTTAGGAAATCTAATTTAACCCACACAAATGTCATAAGAAATTAAATTTATTCATAATTTATGCCTCCCGACAACTTTGAGTTCAATCCCATATATCATTTATGGGTAGCTTAAGTCGAGGGTGGGTGAAAGGAAATTATATAAAAAATATAATGATATTCATAAACAAAAAATAATAATGATAAGAAGGCTGGCTTATTACATTTTTGCATGCTAATATGTTTTTCGGTATTTTCTATTTTCCATTTAAAATTAAGCGATAACGATTCTTTTTTTTTACACAAAAAAAAAATAATAAACGAAAAAAAATTAACTTTAACATATCGACTAACGTATAGAAGTTTTTTTATAGGTGACTCAGAACACAATAAACACTTTAAGGTGTTTATTATTGCAATGCATTTCATAGACAGATAAAACTAATCAATAAATTTTCTATTTTAGTAAAAAATAAATAGTGAACATTTTCTCAATATTGTCCTTGGCTGTGATAAAAAAATTATAAAGTAATCGAGTAGACTGTGAACACCTTATGGCCTAGATTAGAGAACCCATAACGGCATGGGATTATTTAGAAGTAAAAATGGTATGAGGATGGGTAGAATTTAAATTAAAATCTCTCTCTCTCTCTCAACCAAGATAACGACGAAGAAAACTAACCACTTTAATGAGGGAGTCCAAAGGTCGATTGGACTATAAATAAATAGACGACATCGTAGAAGATAGAAGTGCAGCTAAGGCACGTATTAACGTATTTGTGCATGACAAATAATTATCTAGCACATAGCAGTGTCCTGCTCTCAATTCAGCCAGGACAGTTCTTACTGCACGGGAAAGCTTCTATCTTTACTAGAAATGGAACTCTAGGCTGGGGCCTACTAAGAGTTTTGTTGTAGTGTAACCTTGGTATTGAAAATTTACTGTCTCCGTGAAAAGGGCTGTTATAATTTAATCTCACTGATATTAGCTTTATCACTCTGTATAAATATAAAGCTTTCGTTCCTTTCAAACCGAATGAAAAGGAATTGCCCGCAACAGCATCATCTCCAAGGGACAATAGGTGTCGTTATATCTAGAATATGACAAAAGGGATTGACGAATGCATCTTGGAGGGAGAGCTGTAATAAAAATATTGCCATGAGAATGTTTATCTGTATGGCACACAAGAAGTTTTTACCTGGACAGCAATTGGTCATTTTTTACAAAAAACATTTAGTATTCTGCATACAAATGACCAATATGCGACATGAGACGTTAAGGTTTTCACAATGGACAATAACTGTCTCCAAGTGCATATGTCTTGTATACAACAAGAGATGCCTTTTATTTTTGTCATACAATACAAAAAATAATTTTTAATTAAAATTAAATAATAGTGTAAAAATTTTTGTAATATATGTTCATCTTTAAAATAACTAGTCGCATTAATTCTTGGATTTTTAATTAATTTTTTTCCTTTTTATTTACTCTTTTTAATCTTCTTGTAACTTTTGGGAATACTTGTACTTAATTTTTTCACATCTGAGACACTTTACAAAGTTGAAGGTTGCTTCGCATATTAATATTTTATTATTCGTTTTTATTTCTAAAATTAAACTAAAAGTAAACACTTAAGTGAAACGCTTTTAGCAACTCATTATATAGTTGTATCTCTGCCACTTTAACGGTTTCGTATTAAATGTCAAGGACTTTTGCACATATGCCGCATAGTGTGGCATACAAATATTTAACGCATGTAAATTCATAATTATCACTTAAAACTTTCTGACAAAATTTATTACCTCGAAGTATAATTGCAGCCGGTACAACTCACGACAACTTTTGCAGTACCATTCTAACTCCTTGTTGTGCTGCAACTCCCTAACCACCTCTTCCTCAATATTAATGCATCTGCCATGAAACATCCAAGCGCATGGCCCGGAGCATTGTACATAAATATCACTGGAGGCGAAATCAATCCAGCAACGTCGACAGAACATTTTGCATTAATTTTACTATACACTGAGAAAAATTAACTTGGAAAACTTTTGTTAGCAGGAAAGCAAAGCGTAACCGTTGACGTTTACAAGTTTGCAGGAGACGCACAACTGACAGGCTGCAGTTGGTGCGTACTTCAATATGGCAGGCACTTTACACCAAGAGGTGAAGATATTATATTTTGAAAATAAGGAAGCTCGCTGTTTAAAAGTTACACAAAAACCCCTTGAGAGCCATTAAAAACAACATGAAAGCATCTTTCTGCACATTCGACATTTGATGTTTGTTGGGCCCTGGCCGCTGGCAGTCTCAACTGAAAAGCATGGCCGGCCACAAACTAGGCTCTGTCGAAAAGGAAAAAGGTTGCTAATACCAATGAGCAAATATTTACACAAATTTTTGCTTTTTAAACTTTTATTTTAAGTTTTTATTTTTTTATTTCTTGTTCTTTGTTTAAAAATGTGAACTACAAATAGCAAGCATACAAACACATAGCCGTTGGCATTGCAGTCAGCGAAACGTAACGTGTGGGAAGAAATGTTATCCGTATTATCCATGTTGCACGTGGCACATCTTCTAATACTTCTAAGCATATCTCATAAATTCTTAAATAAGTATCAACGTCGTCCGCTATCACCCTCGCAGCCAAATATACATGCAAACTGCATTTGTGGTTTTAAGTTGAGGTAAGATTGCTTTAAATTTTGGTTTGGATTTGAGCCAAAATGCAATAAGACGGACAGACGACATTGAGAGTTCGGCTGCAATACTCAGTACTACTGATAGTGGAAAGAAAGCAAGCAGATTTCTTCTTTTTGCTGCATTGCCATTCAAGTGCAAATGAATAGCAATGAGCACATTTCTTAGCACATTTGACACAGTTCCGGGACATTGGCAACTTGTGCTTTTAAACGTAATAAGTGCGCTTCTTGCCAATAAATGAAGAAAAACTTCATTTAAAATTAATGAAAAAATCTTGTAACGTGTTTTGTGCCACAGATGACGCTGTTGCAGGCAATTTCACTTCATTCGGTTTGAAAGGAACGAAATCTTTCTATTTATACAGAGTGATGGCCTTTAGGGAGAACCATAGAAATCACGACCAACCAGAGAAAAATGTGTATGAATCGCATGGCTAGGAACACAAATAGAAAACTCAAGTAGTTGCTTAGTTTATTTGTTGAAATTTTTCCAAGGCAAATTTGTAGTAGTAAAGATTAAAACGCTTCAAGTGTTTTTACGTTTGTTAGATTTACGATAATTTTCTGGCAATAATGGAAAATAATAAGTTGCATTTTAAGAAGCAAAACAGTTTTTCTGCATTTTACGAGGGTAGTTAAGTGTTACAAAGGATTAAACATAGAATAAAATCTGAATTCATTTCAAACCAAGTAAAAGAAGTGAGAAAATTATTTCAAAACATTAGAGAACATTGAAATAAGCAAAAAATAAATTACGTAGAGCATATAAAAAGTACTTTAAATTTATATTGAGTAGAAAATCTCAGAGTATTTGTAGTAGTTTGTAACATAATGAAGTATCTTTAGTTTAAACGAATTAGATTCCGTTGAACAGACTTTTCAAATTATAAAATTTTTAATAAAGAGTTTTTCGAAAATTAGTAAACAACAACAAAAATTCTTTTTATTTTTTATATTAGTTTAATTTATTGAATTGTTGGCTGATCATATAGTTGTTTCAAGTATTGCCAAATACCCATCATCAATAGACTTAACAATAATTCTTATATTTAATTATTCATAAATAATTTTTTGAGACTGCAAGTACCAGAAATCGAACTCGTGCCCTGCTAAATTTGAAGCTCAGAGTCAGCGCACCTTAACCAACTGACTCAAAGCCGTACTTGACTTTTATGTTTGCACATGTTTCAGGAGTTTTTGTTAATTTGCTGTAAAAGTTTTTATTAACAAATCCACTTGCTGTGTTATATTAGAACGAAATCATGAACTAGCTGTAGAATTATTGAATTAATTAATTATATTTTATTTTTTAATTGTTAAATTTCAATACTATTCTGTTTGTAGAGGCATTATATATTGCATATTATATTACTTTTATATTATTCTTTCTTATCTAATCTAGGGATGTAATATCGAGAAAGTACTGCTAATGTTACACCACGATTCGCACGAGCGAGACTATATATTTTGTGAATATACGTTGTTATCACGGTTGCCATTTATGGTACTTTAGTACCAAAATTGGTACTTTTTTTTTTTTTGCGTTTGGTACTCATGTTCAAAAGCTGGTACTTTTTTGACGACCCAACTTTATTGTGGATATTTCCAGTTAATTTTTTTATAAATGCAACTTTGCACTATTTTTTATTTTGTTCATTTATAACACTATGAAAAACACAGAACGAGAAAACAAAAAGGTCCAAAAAAATGTTGGACCTTTTTTTACAGAAATGGTACCTTTTTAAACCAATTTTGGTACAGAAAAAAATTTTCAAGTGGCAACCGTGGTTGTTATTTAACATCAGTTGTAAGACGGAAGTAACGATCATATTTAATGGGAACTAGTACATTTCATAAAGAGGTTTTTCAAAGACTTCTTTAAATTCCAAAAATTTTTAATAGTAATTATTGAGTAAAACCTTCGAAATCATTGTATAGATGTCATAAATGGAATAATAATATTTCGCCAAATATAATAGTATATTCTACACGTTATAATTAATAAAGATTTTATAAGATTTGTATAGAACACATTAAAGTATAGATTCGTTATAAAGAATCAGTGCAGGAAAATAAACAGTACTGTATTCTGGTGCTCTGCTCATGTTTGTGAACACCGTAGTTGTAAATAGTGTACTGTTTCGGTCGTGGCCTATAAAATTTTTTATGATCGCGTTGAGTTCTTTTCCCGTAGATAGTGATCTTTAACGATCTATTCGCGAAGGTAGTCAACTTTTTAGCGATCTTTTCCTGAAGATAATGTATTTTTAGTATGCTTTAGAAGATTGTTTTAAATAAAAAAGACCAACGCAAACACTAAATATTGTTTGATGTGTTTAGGACTTTTTTAGTGTGATATTTGTTTAGAGTTTTTTAACAAAAATATAAAATAGTACACTGTGTCTAGTACTTAAGTGTTTGTTTTCGTTCACTGTAAATAATAGTGATTAACAAATACTTTGTCATTCTTAAAATGCCATATTGGACAACTACTGATATTTAAATTCATATTACACTTGATTTCAAGAAATACAAAATAATAAGAAACAACATTACTAAAAATAATATGTAAACCTCTACAAAACAGTATATTCTCTCATGCAATTCAGTAATAAGGCACACTTGTAAGTTTTTGTACCTACATTATATGAACAGAAACCACTTAAGGAATAACCTTATCAATTCTTCGTTACTGGATTTCAACATGAAAGTGCATTTATTCTTAATTAATTTTATATTAAAACCGATATATTCTTTATCAACATAACACTTCTGATTTGATCGATGAGTATTTATATAGATATTATTCTTTAAAGTAAATGTGAATTATAAATTTACATTATTATATTGCAATACAAAAGTGCTGTAAGATGCCATAAAAAATTATCAAAATAGTTACATAGTCAGTTACTTGTTTAAAACTATTACATTTATATCTAAACTAATGTTCTCAACTTACATTACAGCAGGATAATTTTTATTATATGTACTTGTTTTAAAATTTATTTATTGAATAAAAATCACAGCGTAAATTTTGGATATCCAAACTTTTGCTTGAAGATAACGACCAGTAGTACATATTGCATAGGTGGGGCTTCATTTCAATTAATTTTATAAAAAACACAAAAAAAAAAAAAAAAAAAAACGATCTTCAGTACTCTATTCCAAAGCCAAAACTGTTTTTCATATAATTTTTATTAATGCAAAACTTTCTTATGAACATGATACTCCTGACGTGGTATATTATTATTTAAACGATAATATTCTTTAAAGCAAATGTGAATTATAAACTCACATTGTTATATTAGAGTAGAGTAAGATGCGAATATGGCAGTGCAATATTGACATGTTGAGCTGAACTTTCACGTTTATGACAAATTGGTTTCTGAATATCACTAACACTATCATATAACTAGGATTTCTAAATTGCATTTCAACAGTATAGCAGTTTTGTGAATCGGTGACATTGGCCATACATTTCATGTAACGCGTTAAACGTACCCCGGACAGATTCATTATTTTTTAAAAAATTTTAATAATTCGTTTAAAAATATATATATTACATGTATTTCAAAAGTGATTAAACGGATTTTATAGTTTATATATAATATATTTACGAACACTAGTGAATAAATAGAATTTTCATAGATTTGAACAGATTTGTCCGTGTTAATAATATTAAATCTTCAACAAAATTATAATTATGATTTTTATATTTTATAATAAATTATTTATTTATTTATTTATTTGTGAGTTAACATTTAAATTAATTTTAAATAAGGAATAATAATATTTTTATACATAAAATTTATTTCTCCATTACTCCAAAAGGTCTAAAGAGAAAAATAATTAAAAATTTTTTATAAAAACCGTCCAAATGAAAAATAACTTAAATTCCTCATTAGATAATAAAACCCATTTTAACTTAAATATTTTGGATATCAAACAATTTTCATGATATCAACGAAATTCAAAGTCAATATTTATTAAATTTGGCAAACATTCTGTAGTGGGTGGAGTTAGGCGAGGCACAGCATATTTTTCTCCATAAACTTCAATCCCAAAGGACTGTACGCAGTAGCTAGCATTGCTTGGAGTCAGTTGTTGAATGTAGGATCAGCAGTGCGGAGTTTGTCGCCTTAAATGTCAGTTGCGGTGGTAGTAACGATGGCTTTGCCCCGGCAGTAGCGTATCAGTCCTTATTATACTTTTTTAAATGTTATGGCATTTAGCCAAATTCAATTTCTGCTTGGCTTTTACATTGACTTGTTTATGACAGCGAATGATTTAGGGAGCAGAAACGTGGCATATGAGTGGGTATATAAATATTAAAAGTGGCTTTAAATGATTTTGGCAAATGAAAAATTAATAAGCAATTCATTTGTGTTTGAGATTATTTTATAAAAATATTCAAAGTTATTTTAAAAAAATCGAAAATGGGACACCTTTGTAAACAGTTTATTAGATTAAGATTTAGAGATTTATTATCTCTACTTGTGATAAAAAAAATAGATTTAGACTATTGTAGACACAACAGTAGTAGTTGTAGTTGTACGAGTAGTCTTTTATAACTAGTAGTTGGAGACACTAACAAATCGTGAAAGATTTATTATTAAATCTTTCCCTCAAACGGATGCATGGGGTATGGCGATGCTTTTTATCGACTAACTATAAAATATAAATATTCCAAAAAAATACTTATGAAAATAAACGAATTTCTTTGAAATAACAAAAATATTAATACTTATAAATGCTTATGTGTTAATTTCGTTTAGAAAACACCAAAAACGAAACGATACAATACTTCGATAAACTAAACTTCACGCTTATAATATCACAGGATTGGCACAATTTAGAAGGAATATATGTTACCATTTCGGTACTTACAAATGAAACTCTAAACAGTAGGAGAGATTTTATAGTGTAACATCAAAATCTACAATACTTAACACGTACATAACTATCTACCCATAAAGAAAATGTTTCAATTACGAAGAGGAGCCATTTTGTCCTAGCTATGAAGGGGTCGTTGAGGATGCAAACCATGATCTTTTCTCTTGCCCATGTTTCAACGAAGTCAAAGTAAAGATAAGTAAGGCTATTGGCGAGCCGATACGCATAGAAAACTTCATCTTATAAATGATATGCTCGCCGGATGCATGGCGAATGCTTTTGATCGCTGCTACGAGGATCATTACTCAACTGATAATCAATGTACGACTACGTGCCAGCAAACGCGCCGCAAGAGAGGTCCTCTCTCAAGAAATCGGACAGTTAAGAATTCGAACGATTTCAGCTGATACTCAGGACACCGTCTGACGTGATAATTAAAGTAAGATCTAGAAAGGACTTTCCGTCCAGATATGAGGACTTATTTAAGTGGGTTAAAGTCACGCACTTAGGATTTTGATGCGTTTAAAAGCATATGAAACAGTAAGGATTTTAAAAGATACCAACTTGAAGTATCTTCGCCATAAAAGAGATTGTTTGTTTTAATTATACATGTTTGTTTAGGTAAATTA
>NC_051846.1:204307363-204317224 GCF_002237135.1 Teleopsis dalmanni
CTTATCAGCAGTCAGATATTATCTTTATATATTTTATGCGAAAACAAAGAATTACCAGTCGCCCATAAAAAAATATGTCATATCAATTCAGACTATAGGGAAAACTTTATAATTTCTCATCAATTTGATCTAGTTAATGGATCTCACCTTAATAAAATTGTTTAAAAGTGATCATGCCAGAAAAACTAAAAACAACCTCTCACCAAAGTTTCAGAAAAAACGGTTTGCATCTATTAAAGTCCATCCTTATATTCTTTTATTTTTGATTTTTGAGGATGATGGTGTGAAAAAATGATTGATCCAGACAGAAGATTAATTTTGCGGAAGATTTATATTTTAAGAAACTGTAAGAACTGGAAGTAGTCAACTTCATGAGATCATTCAAATTTCTATTGAAAATCAGATGATTAATAGTAGTAGACTGAGAAGGTAGAGTAAAACCCCCAGTGGTAAAACGTTTAAGACACAGGGGTCCTGGGTCAATATGTCTTGTTATAGGATTGTAATTATAATATAAATAATGAAATCTACTTATGATTATCTTTTTATAGAATAAACTAAATATTTGGTAGTTTTCACAAAGTATTGTGAAAAAATTACACACAACAACAATAAAGTTTCTGCAAATGTAATTTTTCTGAAATAATAAGCTATGTATATAGGTACATGATTTGATTTTACTATATTAAATTCATATCAACTACTGAGCAAACCTATTTACTGAAATTATTTCAAATAACCCAAAACCAAAGTGCCAGCTGACAGTATTGAAAATTACCATAGTACTTATTGAGCGAACACACTCAAACTTTAGAAAAAGCCATCAAAATTAAACAAGAAAGCAGCAAAAAATAACGACTACGAAAGTGCTTACTAGCAGCATTAAAAATAGAAAGTAAACAAATATATAAGAAATTATTCTAGTATGCATGATTTTTGTATGTTATTTAATATTATATTGTGCAGGTAAAAGAAAGTTGGTTTTGAGAGGAGTTTTCACCCATTTTCTATTTACTTTTTTTTATATAGAATCTTACAATTATATCATTACGTCATCTTACGTCACTTGTTATTAATCATTCCACTCATACGATTTAATTATCTTTTGACATAATGCAAGATGCAGCAGAACTTTTGATCAATAGATCAAAATAGATCAGATATGTTGTGTGGCTAACCAAATCTAACTAAACACTATACCCTACGAATGAAAGACAAAATGTTAGTTGTTGGGTATTTTATAACATGAAATGAAAATTTTAATGTTTATCTTCTCTTGGATCAGATTAAAGCATTAGAGTCATTGGAAATATCAGTACAGGTCTTATCCGCCTTCAAGCAGAGCTGCTATTTTATTTCTTTAGAGAACTCATCTTGTTAGGATGATAACGCAGGCCATTATGACCTACCATATTATGTACCAACAATCTTTTCTCTGTTTTAGTGATGGGAGATGTACTGTAGTTGTATGTATAAACCAGCTCTTTAGCCTGACACTTACCTGGAGTACCATGTCAGTAGCAACTTCTTTTAGTTACAAACCCACTTTCAATCAAAGACCTTACTGTGAACCAGCTTATTCTTCTAGTCCTTATGAAATTGCCAGCTAGTAGCTACTTACAAATCAACTTTAAATCAGAGACATTAGTGTGAACTGACTTATACTACAATAAGGCGTCGATTCACAGAATTGTGTAGTTGATCTAGTCTATGAAATTGTCTTCAGATTTATTACAGATTGATTCCTGTATAACCAGGCACGCAACAAATAATTGCTGTGTTTTTGCATTATAAAAGCAGTCTACTAAAATTTTTAATAAGAAGTTCTAAAAGTTTTATCCTGACAAAATTGACTCAAGCGCAGAACTCGACGAGTGGTACCTCCTAATCATATTAATAACATTAAAGCGGATAATTTATTTTGAAATTAATTAAATGTTTTTCTAATATTTATTGGTTTAACATGAAATCAATAACATAAACCATTAACCCATATTCTTCGTAGATTTCTCTCAACTGGAGCAGATCAAGTAATCACAGGAGCACACTCAACCACTTAGTGTATGCTGAAGTGCAATTTACAATAATCACTTTCGCCATTTTTCATTTGCATGCCATTTATTAATAACGCATTGAAGATAACCTCAACCGAAACGGAATAACTTCTACCAAGTCGAACAAAGTTTATAGAAATGTGAATATATCTAAAAATAAAGGATAACTCAGCAGCATTAAAGGAAGACCCACCATACCTAGAATAGAACAAAAGTGAATTTGTATTGTAAACGGCAACGTGATAAATATCAAGGCGTTCCACATGCGAGAAGAAGGAACCCCACATGAATACTCAAACGAAACTATTCAGCAAGGATGCACCAAAATGCACACCATACACACAGATACACACGCACACACAGACACATGGAAAGTTTTTTAAATGCACAATTTTAAATGCGTTGTTCACCGCAATGGAACGGAAGACAACGTGTGACCCAATTTTTAAATATTTTTATAATATTTGCATTTTATCCGTGCGAGTATGTGAAACGTAAAATGTGTTTAATGTGCCAGAGTGCTGTGCATTTTGCTTTAAAACCCACAAATTAAACATATTTATTTATTCTGTGAAACTTGTATTAAATCATATTGTATTATGCAGCGAAGAAAAATGTAATTATTCATATAAAACAAAAACAAAAAAATACGAAATAAAATAATTAACATAAAGTTTGAGCAAATTATGTGCGCTAATAAAATTTCCTGAGAACTCGCGATTCATGCAAATTTTAAAGAAATCCTTTCCTTCTTTTTTGGTCGAGAAGTGCACAACATTTCATGGCATATTTTCATATAAAATTCTACTAAATTAAAACATATTTTGTTGTATTGCACAACTATGAGTAAGTTTTTGAAAAGTTCCAACTACACGTTGCAATTTACTACATAAGTTTTTAACCTACTTTATGGATACCAATATAGCAGGAGCGGCAATAATAATTGCTTGCCGTACAACATTGAGGAAAAATAATAAGAAAAGTTTGCTTTAGTTTCACAAAATTGTAAAACAGTTCATAGAGATAATTTTTTTACAAATCAATTACTTACTAATCAGTGGTTACTTACTAGTCTGATATTTGGTAGATAATAAGAATACGTATAGTCTTCCTTTTAACGGTACCCACTTATGTTAAATTGGTCCTTATGATACCAAATTATTCCAGAAGAATTACTTATCAAAATGGTATAACTTCATTGCATTATTTTGTCAAATATAGAATGCGAGATATTAATAGCAACCTAAAATATTAGCTTAAAACCACCCCTCCCTACCAACCATAGGCTTGAAAGAACAGTCAGTATATTTTGGCCAAATATTTAAAGCAATGTTGACCCTTAAACAACGGCAAACATCTAATGCTTTCAAATACTAACATTTTTTTTCTCCCAAAGTTATATACTGCCTTATATACCGCATACTGCCTTTAGAGACTTATCATCTTTCTACATTTAATTATTGGAATGCGTAAAATAATTAGAATCAAAACCTTATTATTTCAGTGCTGCGCTTTACTATTTAAGGGTCTTGTTCGCATTCACTTAGGTCGACCGGTCGAAATCTTTGGAGGCACCATTGTCACTCCACGTTAGTTTCTGCTGCAGGAGTCTATATATAACGTTATTTGAGTAAGTTAATATAAACATGAATGTATGTAAAAATAGAAAGAAGAATGGTTATGGGTCGTTGGTTTTTGTGACGACAATGCTTTCTCTATATTCCAGTAGTGGATTGAAATAATTTTGTTATCGTATTCTTGGTTATGAGCTGCTCAATTTTACAACTTGATGAACAAAAAACTTCAATTGCTTTTGAAGTAATAGCTCCAGAAAGAAAACATTAATAAAGTAAAAATGATAGTGCAACGCAGAGATCTAAAAGACGTTAAGATCTAAACTAACAGTGAAGAAGGTTTTTGAATGAGTCGCAACTTTGAACACCGACTGATGACCGAGACAGATGAAAAGATAGTAGTACAATGCAGGGATCTAATAGAAAAAAATCAAATTAGTGAGTAAAGAAAATTTTTGAATGATTCACAACTTAGAATACACACTTATGGCCGAGACAAATGGAAAGATGGTAGTGCAACGATCCAAGGATCCAAAGACGAAAAACACTAAGATTAAAGACATAAGGATTAAAAAAAAATAAGATAAAAGTTGCTTAATAAATTATTATAAAAAAACCCCGCTGGTAACCAAGATTAATGAAAATACAGTAATGCAATGCTCGGATCTTAAAGACAAAAAAGAGTTAAAATAAAATGAAAAGAAGTTGCTTAATAAATCGCAACTTAAAATATATACTGCTGACCAAGACAAATACTTAAGAATAAAAAACGTTATTTATGTTTATTATTAGTAGTATTAAAGGGGACAGTCGAATATAATGATCTATGAAATCTCTGGTACTATTCTTGGAAAAAAACTCCTAAGTTAGTAGGGACAAAAATATTGAGAAAAGTCTATTTTTATAAGAGTAGGAATAAAAATGGCACTGTACCTCTTTAATACTGAAAATGCAACCTTTTTCCATTTGATTTTTTTAGTTTTAGGAATAAAGAAATCATCTTCCACATTTCTGCAATTTAAGTCGAAAACATCGTATATTATAATTCCCACATTATCGCAATTATGTTTTTCTTTATTTTAAAATTATTACACATTGACATATAGTATTAAATTAAAATAAATAAATAAATAAATAAAACAACATTCTGTTTAATAATCCCTATCTTATCCCTGTTATATTTTTTTATATTTTAATAATATTTTGAAATATATGTATGGTATGAAAATAAGAAAATTTGCAAACTGAAATAAAATATTTAAATTACTTTTATTAAAAATATTATAAATATTTTAATTTAAATTATAATTCGTTGAAAACATAAAATATTGTTTTCGTAATTTTAATTGCAGAGTGAAAGGAAGACTTCGTCAGCACCAAGCATGCAATTGGTCCAAAGGATTGCGTTCCATGCACTTAATTTCACATAACTCTCCTGTTTCGGCTAGCTTGTATAAATTCATATAGCAACTAACAAACTTTAAATATTTAATTGCTTATATTTAATTGCTTTACTACACACAATTATAAGTTTTAATAGAAATAAAAATAATAATAAATATAAAAATAATTTTAATAGTAGATATTTTTTGAAATTTTCTTGACAGCAAAAATCTTATATTATATCTGCGGTTTAACTTTAATTATTACTTTAGTATTTATTTTTAATTCCTTATACAAAATTAACCACAGCATCCATTGAGCATAAAAATAAATTACACTGCTTTGTAATTAGATTTTTTTTGGTATAAAAATAATGTGACCCAATATAGTATATTATTCTCTGTAAAATTTTATATATCAAGCAACGATGCTAAAATCTACCGACTAAATGAACACAACAACAACAGCAACAAGAAGAAGAAGAACAAAAAATCCTTTTAAACTTTCGCTAAAAATAAATTTTATTTGAAAATGAAAATGCTTTGTGTAGCTTGACTGTGTCCTTGTCAATATGCCTGACAAAAGAATTTAATGTAAATGAAATTTAAATGAAAACAGCAGTGAAATTAACTCTATTTGCAGATTCAACAAGGATGACATTATTTCTCTGATTATTTAAAATGTAATTTAATTTTGTTTGCTAAGCGCACAATTGTGGCTACACTTGGCAGTTTGCGATAGTTTAAGGCAAGCCTGGATCTGGATTCACGCTCACTTGCAACTGTCATTATCATTTCACTTTTTGTATCCGCCATTGTTATTACAGCACAAATCTAAATGTTATTAAAATGCCGCCATTTGCAAAACTGTGCACATAATAACGCAAAAATGAAAATGGCGGAAAAAAACTTAAAAACACAAAAAACACAAATGTATATTCGTAACAATAAAAACTTTCAAATGAAAGAAAAATGGAAATGGGAAAATGGAGAATGGAAAATGAAATGTAGGAAAAGTATGGGAAAGCGGAAAATTACAGGCACTTAAGAAAGGCAACATCAAGTTGACTTTAATAGGAGTTCGGAAAATTCAACAAATGGTAGGAAATCTTATAAGAAATCAACGGCATGTGGCGGTGTTAAGTAAATACCGCAAGGATACTGGTCAGAGGAAAAGTTAAATGCAGTGTGAGGCATAAGTAAGTATAAAATCTGCACTGAACACGCAACTGTGTCGTGTGTCAGTAAGTCACTGTAATCGGCACAAATATAATGACTGCCACTACTGCTACTGCCATTACTGCTGCTATTACTGCCACAAGGACTATAAGGCATGAGGCATGGGGCATGGGGCATAAGGCATAAGGCATGGGACACCTTCTGGCACGAATAATGTCACTAAAATCACGAACATTGAAAGTGCACAGAGCATTTAAAAGTACAAAAAACATCTGACAACAAAAACACTCATAAAACGAAATCGTCGAAACACTTTCTTAGCAGAAGACTGAGGCGCAGCAGTATGAGTAGTTGAGATATGTACTACATAAAAAAGACTTGTCATGAACGTCTCGGAGCGCTTCATTGGCTTCATGGTGGCGCAGGCAGCGCTGACATTGCTTGTGTAAGCAGACAAATGCACATGCAATGTAATAGTGAAATGACATGAACAATTTAATATTTTATGCAGTCCACAGCAAAATATTTGAACAAAGTGCGCAGGCAGGACGCAAACAGAGCGCAGACAGCTTGTCAGTTATAATGAATAGTGGCAGGCTTGCTCCTTTATGCCTTTATGCCTTCATCCTTCAGTTCAGTTTGAGTCTGCATGCAACATCGGCTTACACATGTCACACAGGGCTGCAGGGCTAATAAAATATTTATGCTTGATTATTATAACAGATTTTGTATTAGCCTAAGGCAAAAAATAATATTATTTTTTAATATTTTCAATATCTCGATGCATGGCTTCAGGAATACTTAAGTGGCAAAATGTTGCTCATACGACATGTGCAATTAAGTAGAAAAAGTATGCATTAACATGTGCATATGAAAGGAATATTTCTATTTCTTTAAAAGTTCGTTAAAAATTATATTAATTCATTTTAATTTCTTAATTAAAAACTGAGTTAGTTAATTTAAACAAATATTTTATAATAAATGCCTTAAATATAACAGAGTTGCTTTGGTGGCATATTTCAGAAATAAATTTAATGCAGAAAATGTAATTCCTACTGGAGCATAGGAGAACATGTGGAATTGTATTTGTAATGAAAATGTCAATACAACTATTAGTTAATTCAGATTGGAAAAGTTTATTGAGAATAAAGTGTTTTAAAAGTATAGTATATAGTGATTAACATTCAAAAAGTTCAGGTCTTATATAGCTATTACATATTACAATATTTAGACGGAAAGCATCAAAAGCCACAGTGTGAACTTATTATAGTATACTCCAATAACCGATATAAATAGTTAAAAACTCTTAACGAGCTTTCTAAGCTATAGGTCACATATAATACCTTGCATGGGTGATGGTATTCAAGGTAATTGCGTGGCAGCTAGTCTTGCAAGGTAAGGTATTATATTATATCAAAAATAATATATAAGACTATACTAACTTCCATGGTACACAGACGGCTCTCTCACCAATGAGGGAGCTGGAGCTGGTGTTTATGGACCAGACAAAAAATACTGGGATGCATTAGGAAACAATACAACCATCTTTCAAGCGGAAATATACGCGATAGATAGATGCGCAAGTTTCAATCTTGAACGTAACTACCGGAACCGTAAAATTGCAATACTGACTGACAGCCAGGCAGCTATAATGGCACTCATATCTTACCAGGTAACATCCAAACTGGTATGGGAATGCATTGACAAGCTGAACACACTTAGTGGGATCAATCAGGTACACCTTTTATGGATTCCGGGACATACTGATATCCAAGGTAATGAAATGGCATCAAGAATGATAGGCCCAGAACCATTCTGTGGTCTAGGCAAAGGAGCTCTATCCATTATTATGAATGACGCAGAGAAAAAAGAAAGAGAACTCTATTGGGTAATGCTACCAAGACTCTCGCAATCTAAAATGCTTTTAGGGACTTACAACCTAAAACGCTTTAAAGATTGTATAGTACAATCATAAACTAACATAAGAATTATTACGGGATTACTGACCGGTCACTGCAGATTGAATAATCACCTATCGAAGTTAGGAATTCAATCCAACTCAGACTGCAGATACTGCAGGGAAGAGAGTGAAACGGCATACTATGTGCTTGGGGAGTGCCCTGCACTGATGCATAAGCGGAAGAAACACCTAGGAGGGTATTTCGTGGATCATAAGGATTCAAGACTGCGGAAGATAGGATCCATACTGTCTTTCATTAAAGAGATCGGACTTGGAAAAATAATCTAACCCGACAAAGGGGCAGAATAGATCTTTTAGGTCGCAGTGCACGATCCCTTACTCAATAAAAATAAAAATAATACTAACTTCAGCACTCATTGTCTACCAAAAATTCTTCCAAGAAATATTTTTGAACCGACTAAAGTTCAATTTTCAAGTTTGATATCACACTGACCTGATTTGCTTTATGATAACATTTCACCATTTTTTCTTTTATATTAAAAGAATTATTTACCATGGCACTCTACAGAAGTTATATTATCATATCTTTTTTACCTATATCTTCAGTATGTCATCATCATTAAAGTAACATATTGGCAACTGATAATCATTTCATATATCCGCATTGTTTGTTTGCCATAAAAATTTTTCTTAAAACATCAATACTTCCAATGAATTTTTCATAATATTCTCTAGTAATTGGTGGTATCTCTGTATGAACTTCTAGAAACATTTGTATAC
Organism: Teleopsis dalmanni; assembly: GCF_002237135.1. NCBI lineage: Eukaryota > Metazoa > Arthropoda > Insecta > Diptera > Diopsidae > Teleopsis > Teleopsis dalmanni. Next base: position 204,316,254 of record NC_051846.1, read on the forward strand.
AGATAACACCTTTTGATGTTTGCTTGACAGGAATGTGAGTGCAATTACTAAAAATGGAAATAAAGTTGGATTTGCATAAATGACATTAGAGACGAAGTCATAACTTGCTTTCGCAATTTACCATAATGTAAGTATTTTATTTGACATCAAACGCTCCATAAACTACAATAATTTAGTGCCATCAGCACAAGTAATAGACCACAATAACATATTGTAAGCTCTACTGTTGTTCTACTAATACTGCAGCCAACAGCAATGACAAACAACAACAATAGTACGAACAACACCAACAACACCAACAACACCAACAACACCAACAACACTAACAATGACATCAGTCAACTCAGCAATATTTTGTATTTTTACATATAAAACATTGTGCTGTGTACTTTGTAATTTGTGTATATTTGTGTGTTGTGTTGTGTTGCGTTGTGTTGTGTTGTGTTGTGTACTGTGTATTGTACACTTTTATACACTTAAAAATGCTTTTATTTGCATTTCCTTGTTGTTAAGCACCCTGTTGTCTGCTTGCTAACTTCCGTTGACCGAGCTAATGATGGCACTATTTCGTTTGTTGGGTTATGCCATGTTTTTTATATGAATTGTTTTTTATGGTAAATTGTTACAAATGTCCTTTTGCCAAAGGAACAATGTAAAGTACACTAGCAAAGAAATAAGTCTTGTACTTTCGTTTTTAGTAGTACCATTTTATAGGTTAAAGGTAGAGTACAACAAGATGAAAACATTGTAGGACTTTGTACTGCAGTCACTGAAACAAATTATTAAGACTCTGATTTATTTATTTCAGTCAAAGAACTTTCATAGCACTTTCTTTCATAAGAAAAGGACTAAATGTACAAAAAAAAAAAAGTTAAAAAACTATTTTGTTTAAAGTCTTTAACTAGTTTTATTTTGGTACATACGTTTAATTAAAGAATTTATAAAATATTCTTACTATTTTTCACATTTTT
>NC_051846.1:204317324-204330177 GCF_002237135.1 Teleopsis dalmanni
TTTTTAATCCTTATGTCTTTAATCTTAGTGTTTTTCGTCTTTGGATCCTTGGATCGTTGCACTACCATCTTTCCATTTGTCTCGGCCATAAGTGTGTATTCTAAGTTGTGAATCATTCAAAAATTTTCTTTACTCACTAATTTGATTTTTTTCTATTAGATCCCTGCATTGTACTACTATCTTTTCATCTGTCTCGGTCATCAGTCGGTGTTCAAAGTTGCGACTCATTCAAAAACCTTCTTCACTGTTAGTTTAGATCTTAACGTCTTTTAGATCTCTGCGTTGCACTATCATTTTTACTTTATTAATGTTTTCTTTCTGGAGCTATTACTTCAAAAGCAATTGAAGTTTTTTGTTCATCAAGTTGTAAAATTGAGCAGCTCATAACCAAGAATACGATAACAAAATTATTTCAATCCACTACTGGAATATAGAGAAAGCATTGTCGTCACAAAAACCAACGACCCATAACCATTCTTCTTTCTATTTTTACATACATTCATGTTTATATTAACTTACTCAAATAACGTTATATATAGACTCCTGCAGCAGAAACTAACGTGGAGTGACAATGGTGCCTCCAAAGATTTCGACCGGTCGACCTAAGTGAATGCGAACAAGACCCTTAAATAGTAAAGCGCAGCACTGAAATAATAAGGTTTTGATTCTAATTATTTTACGCATTCCAATAATTAAATGTAGAAAGATGATAAGTCTCTAAAGGCAGTATGCGGTATATAAGGCAGTATATAACTTTGGGAGAAAAAAAATGTTAGTATTTGAAAGCATTAGATGTTTGCCGTTGTTTAAGGGTCAACATTGCTTTAAATATTTGGCCAAAATATACTGACTGTTCTTTCAAGCCTATGGTTGGTAGGGAGGGGTGGTTTTAAGCTAATATTTTAGGTTGCTATTAATATCTCGCATTCTATATTTGACAAAATAATGCAATGAAGTTATACCATTTTGATAAGTAATTCTTCTGGAATAATTTGGTATCATAAGGACCAATTTAACATAAGTGGGTACCGTTAAAAGGAAGACTATACGTATTCTTATTATCTACCAAATATCAGACTAGTAAGTAACCACTGATTAGTAAGTAATTGATTTGTAAAAAAATTATCTCTATGAACTGTTTTACAATTTTGTGAAACTAAAGCAAACTTTTCTTATTATTTTTCCTCAATGTTGTACGGCAAGCAATTATTATTGCCGCTCCTGCTATATTGGTATCCATAAAGTAGGTTAAAAACTTATGTAGTAAATTGCAACGTGTAGTTGGAACTTTTCAAAAACTTACTCATAGTTGTGCAATACAACAAAATATGTTTTAATTTAGTAGAATTTTATATGAAAATATGCCATGAAATGTTGTGCACTTCTCGACCAAAAAAGAAGGAAAGGATTTCTTTAAAATTTGCATGAATCGCGAGTTCTCAGGAAATTTTATTAGCGCACATAATTTGCTCAAACTTTATGTTAATTATTTTATTTCATATTTTTTTTGTTTTTGTTTTATATGAATAATTACATTTTTCTTCGCTGCATAATACAATATGATTTAATACAAGTTCCACAGAATAAATAAATATGTTTAATTTGTGGGTTTTAAAGCAAAATGCACAGCACTCTGGCACATTAAACACATTTTACGTTTCACATACTCGCACGGATAAAATGCAAATATTATAAAAATATTTAAAAATTGGGTCACACGTTGTCTTCCGTTCCATTGCGGTGAACAACGCATTTAAAATTGTGCATTTAAAAAACTTTCCATGTGTCTGTGTGTGCGTGTGTATCTGTGTGTATGGTGTGCATTTTGGTGCATCCTTGCTGAATAGTTTCGTTTGAGTATTCATGTGGGGTTCCTTCTTCTCGCATGTGGAACGCCTTGATATTTATCACGTTGCCGTTTACAATACATTTCACTTTTGTTCTATTCTAGGTATGGTGGGTCTTCCTTTAATGCTGCTGAGTTATCCTTTATTTTTAGATATATTCACATTTCTATAAACTTTGTTCGACTTGGTAGAAGTTATTCCGTTTCGGTTGAGGTTATCTTCAATGCGTTATTAATAAATGGCATGCAAATGAAAAATGGCGAAAGTGATTATTGTAAATTGCACTCCAGCATACACTAAGTGGTTGAGTGTGCTCCGGATTACTTGATCTGCTCCGGTTCATAGAAATCTGCGAAGAATATGGGTTAATGGTTTATATTATTGATTTCATGTTAAACCATTAAATATTAGAAAAACAATTAATTAATTTTAAAATAAATTATCCCCTTAAATGTTGTTAATATGATTAGGAGGTACCACTCGTCGAGTTCTGCGCTTGAGTCAATTTTGTTATAGAGTTAAAAGGCACACACATCTGTATCTGGCAGATAGTCAAGCAGCTATTAAGATAAAACTTTTAAAACTGCTTTTCAAAAATTTTAGTAGACTGCTATCATAAGACAAAAATATGGCAATTATTAGCTACGTGCCTGGTTATACAGGAATTAGTCTGTAATAAATCTGAAGACAATTTCATAGACTAGATCAACTACACAATTCTGTGAATCCGAGCCTTATTGTAGAATAAGCTGGTTCACAGTAAGGTCTTTGATTTAAAGTGGGTTTGTAACTAAAAGAAGTTGTTACTGGCATAGTACTCCAGGTAAGTGTCAGGCTAAAGAGCTGGTTTATACATACAACTACAGTACTTCTCTCATCACTAAAATAGAGAAAAGATAGTTGGTACATTATCTGGTAGGTCATAATGGCCTGCGTTATCATCCTAACAAGATGAGTTCTCTAAAGAAATAGAATAGCAGCTCTGCTTGAAGGCGGATAAGACCTGTACTGATATTTCCAATTACTCTTATGCTTTGCTCTGATCCAAGAGAAGATAAACATTAAAATTTTCATTTTATGTTATAAAATACTTTACAACTAACATTTTGTCTTTCATTCGTAGGGTAAAGTGTTCATTAAGATTTGGTTAGCAACACATTATATCTGATCTATTTTGATCCATTGATCAAAAGTTCTGCTGCATCTTGCATTATGTCAAAAGATAATTAAACCGTATGAGTGGATGATTAATAACAAGTGACGTAAGATGACATAATGACATAATTGTAAGATTCAAGATAAAAAAAAAGTAAATAGAAAATGGGTGAAAACTCCTCTCAAAACCAACTTTCTTTTACCTGCACAATATAATATTAAATAACATACAAAAATCATGAATCCTAGTATAATTTCTTATATATTTGTTTACTTTCTATTTTTAATGCTGCTAGTAAGCACTTGCGTAGTCGTTTTTGTCATTTTTTGCTGCTTTCTTGTTTGATTTTGCTGGCGTTTTTCTAAAGTTTGAGTGTGTTCGCTCAATAAGTACTATGGTAATTTTCAGTACTGTCAGCTGGCACTTTGGTTTTGGTTTATTTGAAATAATTTCATGTTTTTATATACATGGCTTATTATTTCAGAAAAATTGCTTATGCAGAAACTTTATTGTTGTTGTGTATAATTTTCTCACAATACTTAGCGAAAACTACCAAATATTTAGTTTCTTCTATAAAAAGAAGAAACCATCTATCCTACCATCCATCCTATAACAAGACATATTGAACGTTTTACTACTGGGGGTTTTACTCTAACTTCTCAGTCTACTGCAATTAATCATCTGGCTTCCAATAGAAATGTGAATGATCTCATGAAGTTGACTACTTCCAGTTCTTACAGTTTTTTAAAATATAAATCTTCTGCAAAATTAATCCTTTGTCTGGAGAAAGCCGGAGAAAGTAATACAATAATCTACTCAATCATTTTTTCCACGTCATCATTCTAACAGCTTCCACAGCAGGCTCTACTGGAGGCGCCTAATCTTGTAATATGAGCAATTGTCAAAAATAAAAGAATATAAGGATGGACTTTAATAGATGCAAACCGTTTTTTCTGAAACTTTGATGAGAGGTTGTTTTTAGTTTTTCTGGCATGATCACTTTTAAACAACTTTATTAAGGTGAGATCCATTAACTAGATCAAACTGATGAGAAATACAGGAATTATAAAGCTTTCCTTATAGTCTGAATTGATATGACATTTTTTTTATGGGTGACTGGTGATTTTTTGTTTTCGCATAAAATACGTAAAGATAATATCTGACTGCTAATAAGCATTTGCTATACTAGTTCATTTTAGTTTTTGCTGCATATTTTTGGGTGCTCATGTTATTCACATCTGAACCAATTCTATTTTATTATTTTTACCCTTTACAGTGTGTTTTTAAAGCAATTTTATTTCAAAAAATATTGAATGTGCAAATATTGATTTAAAAGTTGTAAATTGATGTGAATACATACATCAGCAAATTTTTTAAATTTAAATAAAATATCGTTTAATGGAATATCTTAAAAAAATATTATTAAAATCGAGATTTTCTTTCGTAACGAAAAAATTCCGTAAAATAAATTCATAAAAAGAAACAAATTGAATGTAAAATAAATTCTTATATATATATTCACTTATTATCTGAACAAATAATGAAAGAAAAACTTCTTTAAGAGTGTGATAAATATTGTCTTATCTCATGTAAAATGCTATTCTTGCATAATTTTTGGCGCACAAGCTTACTTTGCAATGCAAAAGGGAATATGAAATGAAATATAAAGCGTGAAGGAAACGTGCAAAAATAAATGACAGCATTTCAATGTAGATACATCCATAGGTATATGTATAAAGATACAAATATATTTGTGTTGCTTTTTTTGAAATACGATATACATATATGTAAGGTTGTGTGTAGATACTTGCGTATCGGTATTGGCAACAGATTGTAATAAAATGTTTGACACTTAACGATGCACACTTGCATATTAACATTTACAGTGGGGACGCGTAAAAGAAATGAAAAAACTTTCTAGAACTTTTCAAACAAAAAGATTGCAGATACGAGTATATGTTAAAGTGTAGATACTTACAGATAAATTATCTGTTATGCGCAAAATACTAAGAGAAATATTTTAACAAACTTGCATTTATTTAACTTGTATTTATAACTATATATCCTTTTACAAACTGACTTACTGACTTACTGTGGTATTACTGAACTATAGTGAGTATATGTATGTTGGGAGGTGCAGATGTGGGTGTGCATTGCCTTAAAATGCATTTCAATTTTCATGATTGCAGTTGGCAAGGCTGTTTCTCTGTTTTGTTTTTTATTTCAGTTTTGCAACTCAAATTGATAGTTTATTTGCGCTACCTTGAATAGTGTTTTCATGCTCAGATTGCTACTGTTTTGCGCTTTCATTTTGCTCCTTTGAGCTCAGTTGCGATTGGTTTGTATATTTCATTGCATTTTTGCTTTAAATCAGTGGCTTTGCAGATTTTTGAGGTGTCAGCATATTTTATGCAACGATTTGTATAATCCTTATCAGTTACATAAATGCCAGCCAATATAGTGGAAGAAGGCAGATTAACGCTACTGCCAACCTCAGCCAAAATTGCTATTTTGTTGACATTATTTTTGTTGCAAGGATTTTGCATATTTGAATAACTATATTTTTTTCTCTCTTATTTACAGATATTTATAACCTTTGAAGCAAACGTAATTGCATGTTAATATCGGTGAGTTATTTTCACATATTTTAATATTCACATATTTTGTTAACACATAATAACATTTTTTAAATCATTAATATTATTTGTGTTTTTACTGTTAAAAATGGGTGTCTACAGACAATGAAATAACATTTTAAAATCATCGTTATCATTGTTTTTATCATAACCAGTTGTAATTTAGAGTTTACTATTCAGTATAGGTACAATATGTCGTTAACACTATGATATTAACGAGTGAAGATCAAAATCAGATACTTACTAAGTGTGCGCTTAGTACATTTTTTTTGTTAGATTTTTAGTTTTTTTAAATTTACTTGCACCATCTTAAGAGCATTAAGCCACACTTAGTTAGCTACTTATTTAAATGGTCAAAACATTCTATTAAGGGTCTCACCTCCGCCAGTCTCTTACATCACGTTAGTCTGCGGTTAGTGTCTTCAACTTGATCATTGGAGACCCAGCTTACCCACATGCATTTTTCTCGACTATTACTTCATATACCTTTGGCGTATTGGAGCATCGTCATCTATTCTCATGACATGACCAAACCAGCGAAGCCTGCCTTAGTACTCCCCCCCAGTCGCCACTGCTACATGCGAGTTTTCTTTGGTCTCGTTTCTTAGGTGCGTTTAGTGCGCCCTTAACGCGATCGCTCGAAACGGTATTTTTTCTATTAACATCGTAAATTTCTTCAACACATTCTTTTTACAATAACCGCTACAAACACGGTTTTCACATGACATGACCAAGCCTTTGAAATCTGATCAAATACTTCTATTCAACCGCTTCTGATATCTGTCTGCCTTTTCCAGTCTCGTATCTCAACTTCTCTTCCAAATATTTTTTATGGCGGAGCATCGTTATCCATCCTCACGACAGGTTCAAGCCAAATATATAATTTGTTATTGAGAAATCTATCACTGCTGTTATCTCTTCGTCTATTTCAGTTTATTATTTTAAAAAACATTGAATATGCGTTAAATGATGGTAAAGTAGATATGAACAATGTTGCCTATCTTTGAAGAAGAACTTTTTAAAGGACACACTCAAACTCTTATGATGATTTCTTAACCCACAGTACTACGTTAGCAATCGTAAAACTAATATGCCTACGGGGTATCACAATAAGATCGCTGCCTTATATCTTAATTAACAGGGACCAACGAGCTTACAGTTGTCCCCATGTCTTTAATGATAATAAGGACTTACTTAAACTTAAAAGCATGACGTGGACTTTTAGCTAACTATTCAGTTAGAATTTCCCTCAACTAAACTTTTAATTTAACACAAAACTTAAATGTCTCGAATATTTTGTGGGTTTGTGGGTTTGTAAGTTGACAAATTTTTATCGAATTCCCTTTTTAATTTTATTTCATTGTTACGTGACCTCTAAATATTCCACACAGTATTTCGAACAAATATTTCATTTAATGTCTGCAGAACTCAAAGAGATAACCGCAGAGATTTTAATTACTTTCTGTTGTAATCAAAATGAAGCGAAAGCATAAAAACAGATTCCAACTTGCAGGAACTTTTACTTTCGCTAGTCTCGTTGTTTTAATGAAAAAAGTTAGAGGACAGACATATTTTCACACACTCTCTGACACACACACATACACATATGCGTGTACATATGTAAATTACAACTACTACTGCAGCTAGGTTGATATGCATACTGTGACACAGTTGCAATTATGCGCACATGCAATTCCCTAAATGCCTATGCCTGCCTCTGTTAATATTCAAGTCGCATAGTTGCGCGCCTTCCAACACTGGCTTGCGAGGTGTATCAGTGGCAGTATCCGCATCCGTGCATTTGCCATGCTCTTTCGATTCGGTGCAATCGAGAAAAAATGTTTTGTAGAAGAAGCAGAAAAAGTTTTGTATTTAAATATGAAACCATTCTGTTTCGATTTTTTTTTCGCTACGAGCGTTGCAATTGTTTAACGAAGCCAGAGTGTGTCCTTGCCACTTTGCACAAATGCTTGCGTTCGCTCGCACATTGTGCAGTGCGGCATTTGTTGCACCGAGCAGTGCAACATTTCGCCATTTCGCTTTCATATGCAAATGAAATGTTTCAAAAATGTTTTCATTTGACTTGTGAATTTATAAAATCACTTAAATAAAATTTAATTGAAAAACTGATGGTAAATATGTACGAGTAACAATGCAGCTCGTGCCTCGAAGCCCGAATATTACCAGATACAAGTATCTGCGGCAAAAAATGTTTTATGTGTGAATTATTTAAATTAACACAATTTCTGCGGAATATTCGCATAAATTTGCTTAAAATTTCTGGTTTGGTTTTTTGCTACTTTTAATAAAAACTGCGGTTGGTTGAGTTAATGCCCGAAATTATTTTGTGCCACAATTGAGTAGGGCAAGCACACAAAAAGACTTTTAGTTCAAGTTTGTGTAACAATATGTTCGCCACTTCTGCTCTTATTAAGTAGTCATGCTTTGAAGGTTTAGTGGATAATGTAATTTTATGTATTTATTTAACATATCTCAAAGTAGTTGAGTTCATGAAAATGTGCCCGTAATATTAACATTAAAATTTAACTTCAAATAATGCTTGCGAAAAGCTTAAATATGACCTTTATTGAAATTAATTTTAATTTTTAAAAAATTTTAAAAAATGTTCAATTTTAAAACATGTTTTGTTAATAGCTGATTCATATTTACTATTTAGTAGATACACAATAATGAAATTGATGTATTGTCAATTATAATTGCTCTGGTTACAAGAGCATCTACCATACGCGAAGCTATTGCATATGAATCATTCTTTTTTAAGTGAAACAAAGGTTCATATTAGAAGTGATGAGGTTAAAAACCACTCCTCTTGCAAAAAAATAACCCGTAACCGGTTTTTACGACACTGAATGAGACTAACATAGCTTTTGAAACATAATAGCTTCAAAAAGCGAACCGTAGAGGTTCCACAATATATATGAAAAATACAATACTAAGGTATAAGCGAGTATAGAAAGGTGATTGTAGTCGTAGTACTTTCTAGCTTCTTCAAAGGAGAGCGATTGCTCAAAAAGGTATGCCTTCATAATATTCACTAACACAATTACTGCAATTTTAAGTTCTATATATGGTACGTGCTGTATTTTTTGAGTGCCATACTAGTTGAATCCCAATACAATAATTGATACTTAACAAACGAAAGTAAATACTGAAAACAAGCAGCGGCGTTATTTTGGCTTATACCCAGCTAAAATTTAATTGATGCGATAAATTAAGTTTGCAATGCGACTTCGGTAAATAGATGTTTTTACGGATGGAACTTTTTATCGCATAGTTCTGTACATACATAGTTTTGCCTCCATACTTATTTTTAATACAAAAATTTACTGATTTTGATACAAGAAAAATTCAACTGAGATCCATAGCTACCGAGACGAGATTTGAAAGATTTTCAAAGAGAGCGATGTCTGCCCCAAATGAGTTGATCACTTTAGCAGCTAGTACGAAAACATAAAGTTAAAATTTACTTAGTTACTTATTTAACCAAAGAACTATTAAAAACATTCCTCCATAGTTTTGCTAAAACAAAAATTACTGAATTTGTTGCAAGAAAAACCCAACTGAGTTTTATACCTACCAAGATGTACTGAATAATATGGTTTGAAAGGTTTTGGTTTCAAAGCGAACGATATCTGACATTGAATAGTTGATCACTTTAGCAGCTAATAGGAAAAAATAAAGTGAAATTTATTTCATTACTCATTTAATACTAAAACTATTAAAAACATAAAATAAAGATGTTTTTCAGAGAATAGTTAATCACTTTTAAGTTTTTTATTAGTTTTTATAACTAGTTAGGCTTGGTCTGCCGATTGTAAATTTTTCATCATTAATTTATATCAGGAACTTATTTCAAATAAAATAAACACATTTCTGAATAACTTATTTACGAAAACAAAACACAAATTTTCATTGATTTCCTATGGAGAAACATAACTTCTCTACGCTGATAATCTAAGCGAGTTAAAAATTTTATTTCCATTTTAATTTCCGGTTTAAATCATCATTAAAATTCAAAGCGCCTTCTTTAAATGTTCATAAATTTCCCACTTGACACAAACAGTACACGACGGCCAATGCAATAACTCAAAAGCGACCAAATAAAATTCCCCAAACACAAATAACAACAATAAAAATCTTTTTATTGGGGCCGTTCTTTCTATGCCAATACGAATACGAATGCCGTGCAAAAAATCACGGCGTTCGCTTTAAAAAGCCGTAAAATATACCTAAGTGAAGCGAAAACAACTGGAAATGGAATGAATGGAACCAAGGAAGAAATGTGGTTAAAATTATGCCATAACAAACACATAAATTTTCGCATTTACCACCTGCACGAAAACAACAAAAGACGCCCCCCGAAAAACATAACCTAAAATAACGATAAAAATATAGTATAAGAAAATATAAAATGCAAAAAAAAAACTCATACCAGATAAAAAATAAGCAAACAACCAAAAAAAAAACAAAGCTGGTAGCAACGAAGAAAACAAGCTAAGACACTTGTTAAGCCAATTTGACGTTGTGCTCGCTCTGTGCTCTTTAACAGCACCACCAACTCCAACTCTACCCGCGCTCAAGGAATTGTTTCAAAATTTTCGCCATTTTTCAACACTTTTCATGGCGCTGAAGTTGGTAAAACGTGGGGTGTTCAGCGTGTGTAAGTGTGTGTAAATGTAGTGGCACTGCAAATTTAACAAGCACTTCTTTACCCATACACGCATAAAGTAGCATATTAATGGCACTAAATGCATACACACACACATACTCCATTCTTGAACTACATACACACGAGCGTATTTGCTTGCACTTGTGTGCTTATAAAGTTATAAAACAGTTAAATTTAAGTGGCCAATAAAAACAAAATTGTTATTGCCGCGACTATTGTGCGACGGCGAATTTTATGCGGTTGGCTTTGGCTGTCAGCGCTGCTTTAGCGCAATTGAAAAAATACTACTCAAACCGAAAACCGAAACCAACCAACAAAACTGCCAAAAAGCACAACCGACGCCAGAACTAAAACTAAAAACTTAAACAAAAACTTACTGTTAAATAATATTTCAGCAAACGCATTTACAAGCATTCATACATACACGGACACGCATATATGTGCGCATTTATGAATTACAACTGCTTGCCTGCATTTGACGTGGGGTGCGTAAGTATGTGCGAAATGTTTTAATGCATTTCGGTGCTCAAGTGTTTATGTGTTGAGCAACGCCATTTTGGTATTTGAGAGTCTTTGAACGTTTTTAGTGCTCAATGGAAAAAGATAACTGTTTTTGATTGCATTCAGGGCTTGTTACTGAAGAGTTCGCCCCTGTTGATTGTTGATTTTCGAAGTATCCAAAGTGAAATTCACAACATATTTTATTACTTACTTCAGCAGATGAATGAAAAAACTGATTGCAATAGTCAATATAGTTTCTGATTGAGGACCAGAAGAGAGATGGAAATGTTGCAAAGATGAATGAGAACTTATAATAGGATCTCATAAAAAATAAAGTACGTAGGATGTATTCCAGATAGTGTACTGGTATTTAGGTCAATAATTGCGTCTTCTTCATAATTCTGAGAAGCATACATAGTCATAAAACTAACCGGTTGTCAACCGATCAACCTAAAGACCTGACTCGATTTTGCAACTATAAAGTGATATATCTCTTTAGTAGGCTACGATAAATAATCTGCAAAGTTATAGTGCCTAATAATTATTAGTTGGGTTATCATCAAACTGGGTTGATGTCGAGCGCCTGATAGAGGTGGTGAAACTAGAAAACATCGAAACAAAATCCACAAAATCGTTTTGGAAATTTATGACGTGCAGTTGCAGAAGATCGCTAAAACTGAGACCTTAAAGATTTTACTAACGCTCCGAGTCTGTTTCATTTTGCATGAATATTTGTCATGCTGTTTACAGGTGTTGGAGCGAATAAGAACCTCGATATGACTCGATATATAACAATGGATGAAACTTGAATTTTTCACATTACTCCAATATCGAAGCGGCAGCAGCCTGCAAAAAAATAATTTTGTTTTATATAACGACAATCTTTAAAAGAGCAACTACTCACGCTACCGATAGCGATTGATATTTGGCACAACTGGAGCGTTTGAAGAATGAAATCGCGAAACAACAACTTCATACGAAGAAGAAAAAAGCCATTTTTCTTCAAGACAATGTGATACATCATAAATCGTAGACTATCATGGCAAAATTGTACTAATTACACTTTGAATTGCTTTCGCATTTATCGTATTCGCCAGAAATAGCCAGAGTGACTAGTCCTTATGCGTAAACTCGGAATGGGATTTGGCTCCGTTAAAAAGTCGTCACCGAAAATGAGGCACGTTTTAAGGTCAAAAATGAATTATTCTACAATAGAGATATCGAATTGTTATAATAGCACTGAAATGATTGTATTATTCTTGAATAAGACCGTATTAATGAATGAATGTAATTTTTTTTCAAGAAGTTATTGTTTTATTATAGTAGTTATTCAAGAAGTTATTTTACTTTTATATTGTATGAATATGATTGGAAAAATTTTTTCATTTAAAATTTTGTCATTTTCAGTTATATGTGCAATTAAGCTTATATATTTTTTTTTTGATACAAAAAAAAATATTTTTATTGTAGTTTTGTAACTACCAACTGAATTGACATAAAGAGCAGTTGCAATTGATTGATGAAAGTACTACACTGCAAAAAAAAATTATTGTTTATTTAATTTCGCAACATTTTATAACTTAATTGCGTTAATTGAAATTTACTTTTTATGTAAATCATTTGGAATATCTTTTTTATATATAATTTATTTACTTATCCTGTTCTTTTTTTTTTGTTGTTATTTTGAAATATTTGTTAAGTACTTTTTGTGAAAGTCAGTCGAGAGTGTAAATATTAACATTTAATGCCGCAAACATAAATAAGCAAAAGCGTATTAATATTGAACTGGACGCAATGTGCATATAAACGCAATGCACATTTGACTGAAATATTTACTTGATTAATTTTCTGCATTTAACACATAGCGAAATCAATTTGAAGCGAAAATCACAATTAATTAAAAGTATAAAATCACAATTTACGCCGATAAATGCCGTTGCAATTCATTTAACATGTAAACACGGCAACACTGGTTGAAAGTTTGCTCAAAGTGTATTTTACGCAAATGTGCTATACGCTGCAT
>NC_051846.1:204330277-204343861 GCF_002237135.1 Teleopsis dalmanni
GAACAAACTCAAAGTTACTTCTAGTTGACGTTCTGAGAAATAACGCAAACACTAGTTTGTAGAACTATTTTTTCTTGAATTGACTTTGGGAATTGTTGTGCCACTATTGATTATCGAAGAATGGCATTGGCTGTAAGGGAAGTCGATGTGGATTATTTTCTGGTAAAAGACAGAAGTTTTTTAAATCAATACAGTTTTCCCTGGAACTCTTTACTTCAATAATATTTGGTATCCATCAAGATATGAGTGCTAAGACTATGCTTCAGAGCAGTCAGTAAAAAATACGTAACAAATAACAGTTTTCATGAGGAAGTAGATTTAAATAAAATTACAAAATAATGTAATGGTTGTTGTAATTCGTGCAGATCTATTAGTATGATCCGTTTTGATATTGGTGAACGGCAGTTGGTTATCGAAATTGTTAATGACTCAGCTAAACAAATACGGACGCTTTTGGAACTAACAAAATACCATCGTTTATTTAAGCTTGCTGTAAACACACCGCCCAACGGTGAATAGACCTATGTAAAGATCTCAAGGATATTCGTCAAAAAGCACGAAATGGAATTTAGTTTTAAAGTCAACAGTTTTTCGACTCTAGAATTTTTCTGATATAGTTTCAAAATAATAGTATGCCTATATAAATCAGAATGAAATAATATATTTTGCTTTTTTTTAAATATACGAGGAAATACTATTTCTTCAATTGCGCCTACGCAAGATAAACTGTGTAATAAAAAATACACTTAATAGTGAAGGGTTGCTCACGAATACCCATTTACTCCTACATCTATAATCATACCAGAACCAGTTAATTATTTCTGATATAATAATTATTTCAAAAGACTACAATCACACAACAATCAACATAAATAATACTTAATTTTCAAATGGAAAGAATTGTTTTTGACTGTGCATTGTGTAGATGGAACAACTGCTCCTGTGAGCCACATTCCCACAAAATCAATATAAATAATTTAAGTAATGCATAAAGTTGAGTAATTGTTATTTCATGAGGCAATAAGTTGAAAAAATTATTTAATTTAAAAACTTTTCAAATGCGATGCCTACACAGTAGCACCAAAGGTGTCATCCTGAAATGTCAGAAATGCTAGTAAATAGCAACACGTACTTTACAAGGCAATGGAAAATTTGGAAACTATGCGGCATATATGCTGAACCTCGTCTTAACTACAAAACGCTTTATTGGACTTACGCTGTTTTGTTGAACATAATCGTGACAATTCTTTATCCTCTGCATCTATCCGTGTTAATTTTTCGTAATGATACATTAGGCGATGATATAAAGAACCTATCTATTTTTCTAACCACAGTTGCCGGAAGTATAAAATTTCTTAGTTTTGCAATGAATTTAAAAAAAATGCCGGAGATTCAAAACCTATTAAATGAATTAGATGCACGTGTGAGGAGTAAAGACGAGCGCCACTTTTATAATACCGAATTGAAAATGAAAATGAAGATAACTGGAAACATATATCTCGTTCTCTATATAATAGTAGCTATAACAGCTGAACTAACCACACTCATGAGTAAAGAACGAGTACTACTTTATCCTGCTTGGTTTCCATTTGATTGGCGCGCCAGCACCACAATGTACTTATTAGCACACTTATACCAAATAATTGGTATTTCCACAATATTAACGCAAAATTATGCTAATGAGACCACACCAGGTCTATTGCTTTGCTTGCTAGCCGGTCATATTAAGCTGCTCGCATTACGTGTCGCCAAAACTAGTCACAACTGTGAAAATCCGCAGGAAAATGAGCTGGAACTGCTGCGTTGCGTCAGAGATCAGAAAAATCTTTACAGGTAAAACAATCTTAATTTCAATTTATTTATACAATAAATAATAAAAATGTATTGTTTTCAGATTGTGCGATTTGATTGAGGACCTTGTTGCCTTTCCGATGTTTGTGCAAATTACTATTGCCGCTGCCAACATATGCGTGGCCCTAGCCGCTTTATTGTTTTATCTTAACGACTACTTCAATCGAGCATATTACTCTCTTTATTTTTTTGGATTATTTTTACAAATCTTTCCGGCCTGCTATTTTGGCACTGAGTTTCAAATGATGTTCGACCAGCTGCCGTACGCTGTTTTTTCCAGCAACTGGATGCATCAGAGCAAACGATACAAGATGCACATGATTTTGTTCACTGAACGTGCCCTAATGCAAAGGACTATTTTGGCTGGTGGAATCGTACGACTAAACTTAGAAGCTTTTCTGTCAGCGTGCAAAGGAGCTTATTCCTTATTCGCAGTCTTTTTAAACTTAAAGGAATAAGCGTTAGAAATAAGTACATTCAATTAATTATTATAATTATATATACTTTTAAAGAATTAGAGAAATGAGAAATTATTATTATATGAAATAACTTAATTAAAAATATATTTTCTGATATAAATAGAAATAATTTCAATCTAATTGATTAATGTATCTTTTGAAATGCACTTAACTGGCAATTCTAACATTAAGAGACGAATACTTGGCATATAAACTAAGAGGAAAGAATCTTATTTCAATTAAACTGAATGATTTAATATTTGTGTGAAGTAGAAGTATAAGTAATAGTATCCCATCATCTATATAAATCCATATAAATTGCTTTTAAACTGGCTTTGGATATCTGCTATATATATTCTGTTAATTATCTGGAAGGATTACTATACTGGTCCAACAAATAAGGCGATATGTTAAAGCTTTTGAATATAGGATATGTTTATATCCCTTAAGCTCTTTAAACGACTTTCTATTGATTTTAATGTAACAGATAATTCATTATCAACAAGCGTAGACTATGCTTTTTGTTCAAATATTACATATAGAAGACTTCAAGACATTACTTTAACGTAAGAGTTGGTCAAGTAATCGTAAAATAGAGACATTAATTTGAAGTAGTTTAATCCTTCGACTAGAAACACGTAAGCAGTTTCAATTCAATTGAATGCTGTGAAAAATATTGTCTTACCAGTACTCATGTACAAATTTAAAACTTGGATGAAACTATAACCTCTTAGCCATATTTAAGTGTTAAAATTATTCCACTGCATATAAGGAAACATATAAAGAAGCATATATATATATTTGCAATATAATAAAAAGCAATATCTAAGTATACCTATGCTTTAAAGTGACAAAAATAAAACTTAGAGGTTTTTGGTGGTCTCCAGGGGTGTACTACTTAGTTACCATGAGCGAAAAGAATCATGATTGATTCTTCCAATTTTATGATGGATGGCTGCGAGTTTGAGCCTAGTTCTACTGAAAAAGTAATGTATACCACATTATTTGGATCTTAGAGGTGCTTAGCTCGATAATATTAGCTTACCCAGGGTTTGTTGAATGAATGTGACACGGAATCTAAAATCGGACATTGGTTGTAGTGTCAATGATGATGACGATGACATAAAAAACTATTCTATAAAATAATTTAAAACAATTTAGAATATTGTTCATATACGGTAAAATCACATTATAATTATTTTTCATATTCAAGTCAGCATTTCGATTGATAAGAATGAAAAGCTTCATTCACACTCTTTCTGTGTTGATATGGATAATTAATTCTGTGAATGTTTTAATTTAATTTATCTGAACAAAGACTACGTATGGAAGGTTATATTAACTCGAAAGTTAAATGATTAGTATGTTTATACTGGCTCCTCGGAGAGGTATGCAGATCTGAGGTCAATTATCTGATGAAGTGATAAACAATAATCTAGTCAAGGCGTTAAGAGAGGTGTTTTGAAAATACCTCGAGTTAAGAAAGAGTAAAAGTGCACTGGCTCAAATAGCTTCAACATAATATAATATATACAAGGCATTAGAAATGCCTTCGTAAATGTAGGGAACCTTCTACCCATAATAGAAGTGCCATTGATTTTTTGATCACTTCTTTTTAGAACCTTGATTTTATTATTGAGCAATAATATAAAATCAAGTAACGATATAAAATCTATTTCGGAATTAATTTTGCGAAAAATATTTCTTCACTTTTAATTTGTTTTGCGACAATTTTCAATTAGATAATTGGTTTTAAATGCATTTTCTAATATTAATAATTCAATAAAATAATTATGAGAAAATTATTTTGAACTTTTTTGCTGCACTAGTCAATTATTCAAAGGACTAAAAACATCTGTCAAGACTGCATAGTTTGCAAGTAACAACGCAAACTTGTAGATAAAATTGCTTCGCATTTGCCAAAGTTGGAAGGACCTTCAAAACTATTAACATTGAAGTTTTTGCTGTATTAAATTAAAACTTAAGTATCTCAGTTAATCAAACAATTAAATGAAAAATAAAAAATTTTTAATCATATTTGTTAATTCCTTAATAACTGTTAACTCGTATAGTATTAAACTGAGTAATTTACCTCCTTTACGCATTTAATTAATTCAGTAAAAAATCATAAAGTAATTTTAGAAGCATTACTAGGGCATCAAGCCTTTTACGCTGACATTTATCCTTAATAATTTTGAGCTCATGGCAGAACGCATAAAATTAGCAAGTTTATTGTAAACGAGCAACAACAACACTATTCACGCAAAAAAATTTTAATTTTCATTTCTGAGGAAAACATTCAAACCAGAGTGAAAAAATCCTTTAAAACAAAATATTTCAACACTTGAACGAGCAGCAAGTAACCAACTGGGAATGCCATTATGATGCGGAACAACGAAGCTGAAGCAGAAGCTGAAGCTGAAGCAAGAGCTGAAGTAGAAGCGCCAGTGCCAGCACCAGCACCACCGCCATTAACAGAATGTCGCCTTGCCTGGTTTTGTTTCATTAAAAAAATGCTCAAGTGTTATAAATTCATGGTTTACTATAAATTTCAAAGACTGCAAAGTTAAGCAAGGATAAATACGCAAGGATGAAGTGCGCCTTGTTGCGGCAGAAGAGTTGGTTTTTAATTAATACTCGTATTCACCAAGGTATGTTAACTGCCCCTGTCTCCTTTATTCTTCGCACTACGATTGCACCCGCATACTTCATCCTATTTTACGCGTTTTGTATAAATTTTGCCTCATTTAAATTCCTGACTTTTTCTCAACGCATTTTCTACTACGACTAGAGACACTCGCATCTAAGCATGTGTGTAGGTATGCCTTATTTTAGATTAATTAAAATTATTAAAGAATTGTTGGTTGCACGCAAAACTGTGCAAAACTGTGCAATTTAAACGCAATATCGAACCTTTATCAAGCCAACTCACAGAATGCAGGAACGCCAAGTATTCAACATGCAAAAATGCTTGCTTAATTAAATTTGACATTTAAAAATTACGCCATTAATAAAATTGACAGGAACCGCGTCGAATCTGACACTTTCACTTTTCTGCTTCATCTTCCACGGCTTTGTGCTCGTTAGAGAATGTGGAATCGTATTCTGTTAACATGAAGCTGAGGTATTTAGCACAGTCTCACGCACGCTAAATACTTGGGGTGGCTGGTGGCTGTTGTGGCAGCTCCTCCAACCATACCAACCAACCAACCATGGCTACGACGCGATTATGAGTCGTTTATGTGAGGCAAGAACAGAGCTTAAGCACTAATCCCACGCTAATATGCAAAGAATACACACAGCGAGATGTGCACATTGCCAAGTCCTAATGGCGTTCCTACGATTTCGTTTAATGTGGTGTGGATGTTTAGAAATAAAATGTTGACATGGCTTTGTCAAAGCCATGCTGTGTGCACATATTAAAGCATAAATTTCAATTATGCAAGTAACTTTGCAAAAAAGAAATTATTTTTTTATATGTAGATATATATTATGATATAACAGGTAGCTGTTAATAGATAGAAAAAACCCTTCTAAAAACAGAGATGTCAAAAATTGATGAATGTTTGTGAGAGGATTAAATACAGCAGATTTTATTAAAAAAGAGATTTGATAATACATTTTATTTCAATGCATTGCGTATATTAGTTTATATTTGATGAAAATCACTAAATATATTGAAAGGAAAATGTCCAACATATGACTAAATAACATTTGTTTGCTACTTTAGCAAGCGACACAGATTACAAACCAACTATAATCAGTAGGATTGCAACCAGTCAGCAACGATTACTAGCTGCATGTGATTAAACAACAGTCCTTGACTACTCACCCTGCAATTCGATTATAAGGGATACAATAGCTAGCAACTGTACCTAGCAAACGATGCACACTATAGTCAAATTTTCTTGAATACAGTAGTCAGACACTATTATCCAAACATGCGTTGGAACTAACTTTGAAATATTATGAGGGAAAAATATAGTGTCAGAAAAGAAAAACTAGTTCCAGGCTTAATTTATTTTTAGCTCTATTAAGCAGACACCGAGGAGATCAACAATGCCATCCTAATCAAAGAACTGTCCCTATTTAATTAATAAACTTTGTGTAAAACATGACAAGTTAATTGACAACATTATACATTTTTATATATAAGAAAGTTCGTTTGAGACAGCACCTACAGTAATTCCAATATGAATGAAGAACTCAATATTCAATGGAGCGTCAATGGATCATTAGTTAGATAAGTATTATCAATACATAAATAGATAGTCGGATGAATGCACCGTAGTAGGACTCAATTTAGTAATCGAAAATTCTACCATAAACCCTTCTTGATAAAATAATGTTTTGGTATTATTCATACTATTCGCAGAAGGTAATAAGAGATAACTGGGTTAATATCTGCCTTTGCAGGACACTGGACCATAGGACGGCATGAAGCTTGGGTTGGCCTACCATATGGCATCTCCTGCAATGTGTGTCTACTAGTTCTCGAAGGAAGGACACCAGAGTACTAGGCTAAAGTTTCTGGAGGCTCCCTTCTTCAACACACTCGGCGATATCTCTAGCATATGCATTGGCCAGATTCTTGCCTTTATAAATGCTTCTGGCTGGTTCTAGCTTGAGCTTCTGTCTACTATCCTCTGTTACGAGATTTTTGTAGATTCTAAACGGCTTTCTTTGCTAATTGAGGAGGACTCGTACCTCCCTCCACCACAACTAACGAACTAACTATTCATACTATCATTACTCTCTAGCAGATATATTAGGTGTACCGGTATGAAATGAGCGTTTTTTGGTGAAAATAAAACACTAATTATTAATAGGAAAGTAAAAAACATTTTATTCAAAGTATTGGCCATTGCTTTCTACACATTTTGACCACCTTTCTGGCAATTTGTGGATACCACGCCAAAAAAATTGTTCGTCTTTTAAAGCAAACCAACCAGACACCCAATTTTCGACCTCCTCGTAGGAATCAAAGTGCTGCTCAGCCAATGCGTGTCCCATCGATGAAAACAAATGGTAATCGGAAGGAGCCAAGTCAGGTGAATACAGCGGGTGGGGTAGCAGCTCCCAGCCAAGTGTTTTGATTGCATCCTGAACCCGTTTTGCTTTGTGTGCAGGTGCATTGTCATGGAGCAGAATTACCTTGCCGTGTCTTCTGGCCCATTCTGGTCGTTTCTCGATCAATGCATAGTTCAAATTTATCATTTGTTGTTCATAGCGACCAGCATTGACGGTTTCAGCTGCCTTTAACTCTCGCAAATCGAAGCTGTTCTCAAATTCAGACCATTGGGTGTAATTAGATCCAAAAAGAAAAATGTTCATCTTGTGGTGCATATTAGGTTTTCTTAAATTTATGCAGATTTGCATTTTTTGGAAAGTCAACTTAATATTTATTTTCGTGCACCAAAATTGATTTTTTTATTTTTATATCCAAGATAAAGAATTGTTTTAATTAAAGTAAAAAAGTCAAATAAACGTAAAAAAGCATATTTAAATTATAATAAAATCTACCAAAAATCCACAAAAACCTTAAGAGAAATGCTTGTCCAACGATTTTTTTTAACTGTAAGAAGTGATATTTTTTTCTTACCAATATGAATCGCATATCAAAGAGATTTAAAAAGTATCTTTTGTAACTTTAAAGTGTATTTGTGCAATTTATTATCTTTTGCCAAAAAAAAAAAGAAAATTTAGAAAAAAATTGCTCTTACAATTGCTCCAAAATGAATTCGGACAGCAAAAATGTTTTGCCTCCAGAAGAAACATGCAATGTGTTGTCCTTTGTGCAACACATTTTTATTGCAAGGGAAGACTCCTTGCTGGACTCCTAATAATCGGAACGCAGCTTTTGAAAATGTTTACAGTAAATTTGACAAAAATAAAATTTTTAAAAAGAATTTAAAAATAATTCGAATAATTTTTGTATTTTTGTTGAAAAAAGGAAACAGAAGGAAAATTGCTATGAGTTTTTTGTGAAAAGGAAAGCTCTGCATTTCTCCTTGAACCTAATTTACTCACTTGGAAGAATGCATTTGCTTCTTTAATAAATGCTGAATTACATTGGAACGGCAACCACAGTTTCGCTTGTTGCTTGTTGCTTGCAACGGCGAGCTGTTGTTCTTTGCTGTCGTTTGTTGCTGTTGTTGCTGTTGTTTCTGCTGCAGTTGCTTTTGTTACTATTCTGTAGTTGTACTTTTATTGCTGTTGCTCTTGTTGTTGTTTTTGCTGTAGCTGCTCTAGTTGCTGTTGTTTTTGTTTTTGTAGGCGTTGTTGTTGCTACTCAATGTTGTTGTTGTTGCTTTTATTGCAGTTGTTTTTGCAGGTGCTGTTATTGTTGCTGTTGTATGTTGTTGTTGTATTGTAGTTGTACTTTTATTGCTTTTATTTTGGTTACTATTGATTTTGTTGCTGCTGTTTTTGTTGTTATTAGATGTTTGTACTTGTTTTTGTAGCTACTCTTCTTGTTGATGTTGTTCATTTCAGTTGCTGCTATTTTCGTAGCTGCCTATTTGCCGCTGCCGGTGCATTTGCAATTGACCTTAGCATATTTATTTTTATTATAAGCCAAATTTTTGCTGTCCATAATTTTGCAATAAGCAGCAGCAACTGTGCTCACAGCGACAATATCAAATATTTGGTAGTAGCAGCAAATTGTGAAAAAAAATACTTGCAATTTATTATGCAGCAATTCTTGCAATGGCACATTTGTGCATTGCATAAACAGCAACTGCATCCTCATTTTAACTTCAATTTAAAAAGAAAAATATTTCCCAAAATAAAGGAAAATGTTTGTTAGTGAAATTTTCACTAAAAACACGATTCGGCATTTTCTTATTCAAGGCTTTACGCTTTTGCCTGTGCACCAGGAAAAGCACAAAAAAAAAAAAAGAAAACTACGAGGGAACTATTATAAAATGGAAAATCTTCACAGCAACATTGTCACTCAAATTTGCAGTTGCTGCCGTTATTACAGCGGAAACGGTTTATGCCTCAACAAAATTGCAACTGTCGCTGCAATGTAATCTAATTTTTTTTTGTTTATTTTTCAACTTAATTTTGTAAGACAAGTTCATGTAGGAAAAACGCTTGCCTTAATTTGACGTAAGCATTTTGTCGACAGCTTTTCACAAAGCAATTTGCATAAATTATCAAATAAAAAAACATGCAAGTGTAAATAGTTGCGTACTACGATTCTTTTAATTTGCGGCGATGCGATGGGAATACATCGTTAAGGCTGATCAGTACTAAGCAAAGGCTGGCAGATTAAGAAAGAAGCCTCCTTATCCTATTTACTTCTTTATTGTTATTATCTGAGCTATTTTCACATCGCTTGACTTTCGCTCCTTATATCACTTACGATTTTCCACGGAGTTCAGATCTTCTGTTCACAATTTAATGTAGTCCAAGGCTAAGAAAAAAGTTTATAATATAAGTAATTGCAAAAAAATAATAATAATAAATTCACATCAACACTTTGGGCATTTTCTACTCATAAAATAATAAAAATCAAAAAAATAAAAAAAATCACAAAAAATATCAACTCCATTGCTAATCCTAATATGAACATAAATATTTACTGGCAATGATGCTCGTGACACAGTTTTTCTACATTTTGCTAAAATATTTTTGTTAAGTGCGCCAGAGAACACAGTAAATCCCTTTTTAAAAATTCAATTCCCAGATAAAAATATGGACACACACAGCCGCACATCTATCTATACATATTTACAAAGAGGCAAAGAGGCTTTCGCCAATAAGCAGCAAGGATAAAAAAGATTATGAAAGGACTGCATATTAAAATTGTGGGCGCACAAATGCACAAATGCACAGGCGAGGCGCAGTGCAGATATAAAACTTGCAGATGTGAAAAATGTCATAAGAAGATTGCAGACTACAGCACACTTAACACAGCTAAGAACCTTGTTGAAGCAAATTGTATTTAAGTATATCACATACAAAATGGCTTAGGCACTTGCATACTTACATACATATACATACACTTACATACATATACATACAAACAAGTGCATACTTTCTATTTGTAAAAAAAAAATGAATTAAATTTTCGACTTCAGAAAAAATACACAACTGACTTAAGATCCTTCTTTAAGAACTGTTGATGGCATAACGAAAACTTGCAATATATGAATTCAATAAATTTTATTTAAAATTTTTGTATAACAAATAAACAAAAAATTAAATTTTATTATATAAAATATAGATAAAATGATTATAAAATTATTTTTCTATAAAAGAAAATATTATTTTATAAAATAACCAATAAAACTAAATTAAAGTGGCTATATTTATACGCCCATAAATCGGGAACGCCCTGCCCTCTAACGTTTTCACACATTTGTTTATGTATTGTCCTTTGCACACTCACACTCACACAATTGCCTGCTTTCTAACATTTCTTACGCTTTTGTACATTAAAGTCTTATAATGGACACGCAAAACCAAACGAAACTATCCAATGCAATGTGCGAAGCAATGCACGCAATGCACACAAACAACAAAAAATTACAACAATAACACTAATAAAAATTGATCAAAATTATATCCCAGTAAGACATTTTGATACACATGATCTTTATTTCTAATATTCATTTTAGACAGATGTTTTCATTAATGATCACCATACATTGTAGTGTATAGTTAGGTTAGGTTAAGTTTAAAAAGATGCTTATTATTATTATCAAGATTATCAATACTTACATTCGAAGGGCATCATTATCCATTATGATGTCCTTAAAATTAGCAAAAGAAGGCGTGATATTTCGGAAATACCACAAATCAATTTTTGCTTTTCGAAATGAAATTAAGAAGATCCAATAAGCCTATTTTTACTAACTCTGTCCGACCAGCGAAAAGTACAATTTCCTTCATATTGAACTCGCTTTGTCTGTAGTCTCGATTAAAGACAGGAAAAGTCATTAATAGATCAAATAAATCTATGTTCACTAATTTTCAATGAGGCCAGCTAGAAAACAATATTGTATATATTGTAGGCATTTCGTCTATAGTCCCGTGTATAGACATAAAAAGTCTTTGATCGATCCGAAAAGTCTCTTTTCACTAACTTTCTCAGATCAGCGAAAAAATGCAATCGTAGATATTGTAGCCGTTTCGTCTGTAGTCACGTGCATAGACATAGAAAATCGTCGATCGATTCAACTTCTTTTTCATCTAAGCAACTCCTGCACAGTCCGCTTGTTGGAAAGACTTAGAGTATCAGCACAGTGCATCATTAATACTCCACACGATTATTAACCACACGAATATCTGGTTTGTTAAAACCCAAAAGATTCTTCGTGTTTCTTCCACTGCAATAACAATCTTATTTTGTTAATTTTTTTTTACAGCTAGAAAGCAAATAAGTACTAGAAGAGTCCATTGAAGACACTTTGCATGGATGCGTATATGTAAGAACTATCGAACTATATCGAATGAATGTATTGTATCGTATAATGATTAAAATGTGTAAGAATAGCACAAATACCTTTATTTGTTTAATAGCACATTACTACTCGTAATAATATATTAATAATACCTTTTTCAAATTCTTATTACAGTGATATATTGTAGTAGAATAAATAAACAAAATAATAATAATATTATTAAATGAATATTGAGTAAAAGTTTCATACTGAAGATTATGAATAGATTTGCCTACTACTTGCCCAAGAAAGTATTGTTTAATATAAACATTCCATTGAAACATATCGGAGGTGTCAAAATGGTATCGGTTGTTGATTGTTGATATGGATTGTTAAACAACAAAACAACTTGAACCAAAATAGGCCAGCACCTGCCGAAACTCTTACAGACCATGTTTATTAGCGCTCATAGAAGAGATAACAGAACACATGTTATGTCTGTTTCCTGTCGCAGATGCAGATATAAGCTTTTGGGAACTACATTCCTTAATTCATTTAGCAATATTTCCAAGAGTAGAATTGACTAGATACTTTTAATTAATAATTCGTTTAGCTGCTACTAATATGCTAAAACTTCTACCCATCCTTACGGTGAATGTGGAAATAAAACTGCTTTCTTGAGTGAATGAGGACGATGCCATCTTTCTTGCATTCC
This sequence comes from Teleopsis dalmanni, assembly GCF_002237135.1. Taxonomy (NCBI): domain Eukaryota; kingdom Metazoa; phylum Arthropoda; class Insecta; order Diptera; family Diopsidae; genus Teleopsis; species Teleopsis dalmanni. Next base: position 204,342,694 of record NC_051846.1, read on the forward strand.
CTCTACCTACCTAATTACTTATGAGCTAATTATCACAATCAATGTTTTTAAATTATTAGTAATAATATAAGGACAAATGATGGTTATTTTAACATAGATGTAGCTAGTAAAAAATGTGCGTAGTTTTCTCTAAATTTTTAATATTAAAGTACAACTACACAAACAGCTATCAATGGCAAAACCGAATATTTAATGCCCTTCAAATATACAACTATTAAACAAATAGTGGTATCAGTAATATAGTGGCTAACCGTGCACTACCCACAGAAAGACGTTTCTGCGGGTGTGTGTAGACATTTTTTGTTCCCCAGCCTAGAAAAAAAAAAAAAAATGTTTTGTAGTGACTTATTTAAACAATATTTAAAACCACTAATTTTTTAGACCATAGATCCAGATCAAGAAAAATGTTTTATTAAAAACATGAAACCTTATCCAACATACATCTTGTGTGGGCACTATATATCACATAGTGACTTAATTTCCTCTCTTTATTGAGTTCATCTAAGTGGGTTCACAAAGGACTTTGTGGAAAGATTCATTAGTTGAACATACTTAGATATGGATTACCCAATTTGCAGATAAACTCGTATGTCGCTAATTTGATTCATTGCTTGTTCTAGAGAGTATTCTTCTTGGTATCACAAACATCTTGATGGAACTAATATACCCTTTGTTTGAAATAGTGTGAAGTATTTTGCTGCGTACCTAAGCATGTACAACAACTGCTGTGATATAGCACATTCCCACATAATCCCGCTACTTTTAGATTAATTGCAAATTATGCATAAATTTCAGTAATTAATTATTTCTAGACCAATAACTAGAAGAAATTAGTCTACTTATAAGCGTTGAAGTTGCTTTAACCATACAGTATTAGCGAACGTCTCATCCTGAAATGATTTCAGTTAACAGCAAAGCATACTTCACCAAGCAATGGAAAATCTGGAAAGTATTAGGTGTATATGCCGCACCTCATCTAAGCCATAAAAGACTTTATTGGTGCTACGGTATATTATTAAATATAATATTTACAGTTTTGTATCCTTTGCATTTATCCGTGTTAATTTTCCACAATGATACATTAGCTGATAATATCAAGAATTTAGCTATTTCCTTAACCTGCACTGCTTGTAGTATAAAGTTTATATGTTATGGTATCAATTTGAAG
>NC_051846.1:204343961-204350235 GCF_002237135.1 Teleopsis dalmanni
TTTACAACTTATTGTTAGTCTCATTTTAAGAGAAGATGCAATAAATAAATGTATGTTTTAAAAAAAAAAAAAAATTTTTTTAATTTTATGCTGTGTTGAGTTGGGACTTAGCAATTTCCATCCACAAAGCCAAATGCTTGTTTATCAAATATAATAGATACATTGTAAATAAACACTTTTTGCTCGCTTTGTATCATTGCTAATAGTTTTAAATTCAAAAATAAATATTTGAAATATTCAAACTTAAATAAACTGACATGTCTTTTCAAAAGATGCAATAACAATGCAATTGATATATGACATTTAATTAAAATATTTTAATTTATAAATTTTCCATAGTCGTTTGTAATAGTAAACAAATTAAAAAGTTCATCGAGGCGTTTCAGTCGTTTGAGGGATTTGTTCCCCCTATACATTGTGACCGAAAGATTTTCGGAAATTCTCATTTAAAATTCGCGCGCTGTATATTTTTCGATATTTTAAGTTTATGTAGTTTGGCAGCACTGTCCTTAATTACTATGCCAAAAATGGAGCGCGATCTGTCAGGACAGTTCGTTTACGGCAGCTGTTGAAACCAGTTCACCTCAGTAGTGCGTTGCGAAAAAAACAATGGAAAAAAATATTGAACAAAGAGTTTGCATCAAATTTTGTTTTTCGAACGAAATTTCGTGTGCAGAATCGTTGCGAATGCTACAAAAGGCTTATGGGGAATCAGTTTTATCGAAAACTCAAGTTTATGAGTGGTACAAAGCCTTTCAGGACTGTCGTACGACCGTCGAAGACATGCCGCGTTCTGGACGACCTTCGACCTCTACCACCGACGAAAACATTGAAAAGGCAAAGGAAATCGTGTTCAAAAATCCTCATGTGAGTGTTAGAGAGATAGCACGAGAGCTAGGCATCGGTCGTGAGATGGCTCGTTTGATTTTGGTGGACAATTTGTGTATGCGACGTGTCAACGCCCGGCTTGTTCCGATTCACCTCAATTTGTTCAACATTATCAACGATTTTAAGGCCAAACATTCAATAAATACCATCGAACAGCCACCGTATTCACCTGATCTTGCACCGTGTGACTTTTTCCTGTTTCCCAACCTCAAATTACCACTCAGAGGAACGCGTTTTGAATCCATAGAAGACGTAAAACAGAATTCGCAGAGGGAACTCAAAGCCATACCGGAAAGCGCCTATAAAAAATGTTTTGATGTTGAAAAAACGTTGGCATTTGTGTATCGCTTCTAATGGAGCATATTTTGAAGGAGATAAAATAAATATTGATGAAGATTAAGAATTTTGCGTTTTATTTAATTTATTCCGGAAACTTTTCGGTCACAATGTATATTCGAAGAAGAGTAGAGACTCGTAAATGGTTCTAACATGCTTTAGTAACAGAACGGCAAGTGTAAGTTTAACCTTCACACTTTCAGTGACACTTGATGTGACCTACGGCCTTGTGGATTGGTTGTGGATTTGCTCTAGATGTGTCAATGAACGTTGCCAACTTTGTTTTTAAGTCATATATTATTTAATTTATATGTAAAGTACCCGCAAATTTATTCGGACACATAAATTGTAGCCATAAGCAAATATGTTAAGTGCACTCTAATTAGTCATCCTTAAGTGCAGAAGTCGAAAGATGAAAAACATAAGTTTTCCAATTGTGCTGAGCTGAGATGCTGTCAAACGCAATACAACTGAAGTGTCAAGTGTTATTTTTGCTTTGACAGTTAAAATGATATTTTGAAATATTATGATATCTTGCTACTTAAATATTTTAATATATGTATTCATTTCAAAATCCACAGAAAGTTGGGTTAACCAATGTCAAAATCATTTTAGTCTTTATGCAACTAATTTGTTTATTTCCGTTTAAGCAAATAATTCATAATTTTATGAATAATTAAATAAAATTCAAGATAATTAAATAAGATAAGACAATTTGAGAAAATGATTGGTTGCTTTTTGGAATTTATATTTTTTTATTACGTTGAGGTTAGTTGAGTCAGTGCACTTCAACACTTTTACTCTCTATTAACTGCGGTTTTTTCATAACCCATCTCTACGCCTTGACTTGCCTGGATTATTGTTTATCACTTTATCAGATTAAACAATAACTTACCTCAGATCTGCATACCCCCCCGAGGAGCCTGTAACCAATTTGAGATTCGATAACGCAGTGTTGACAAACTCGTCAGTTTTCGTAAAAATTTATATAATTTATATATAATCTATATTTTGATCGGACCGACCTTGAGGTCCCTGAGGATGTCATTCGATCTAATGTATTATGGTACTTTGAAAAGTGTTCTTAGACCCTGGCTTTGTGCAATTTCTAGTTGGCATGATATCCTCACATTTGTGACCTTATTTTTACTTTTTCGTTCTAGTGGTTCATACTCCAGTTTTTAACCTTTAGGTTACGATTAAAACTTTTGTTAAATAAATGTCTTGCAATGATTTTTTATAATGATTAGTGCATTCTAATCATAATTCTGTGTATATACAATGATGATATCTCCACTCATCAACTGCTATAGCTCATAGCTGTGTTTGAACCTACACGTTAAGTTGCATTAAAGATACTATAACTATAAATATTACATCACTGTTTAATTAGTTCCTAAAATTTCGAAATATAATTAATATTCGTATTTTCTTCTGTTAAGGATATTTGGTTCTCGCTTTGTCCTCGCAATATATAGAAAGAATAAATTATTAAAAAATCTACTAAAATAAATGTATGAAATTAAATTTATGAATGAATATTTCTTGATTTATATATTTTATGAACCAAAAAACTGGTGCAAAATAATTTAATGCTATCGGCAAATTATTTCCAATATAAATATTTGCTTTCAGTTAGTTAAACAATTCCTTTTTTTTTGTATTTACATTACAGGATAAGAGGATATTGTATTTATTGGCTTACCATACATGCTTTTATAAACAGTTTTTATAACTTTTTCTTATTAATAAATATTTAAAATAAAATATTGTTAAGTCCTTTTAAATTGCTTAGAAAAAATTATAAAATTTAACCTTATTAATAGAATGCGTTATAAAAATATGCAAGAGTATATCTGGATATATTTTATAAATAGTAATGTGTGATTAAATATACATTTTATTTCTCTTATATTATTTAATCTAAACTATTCCCAAAGATGAATATTAAAGTAAACATCATTGTTTTTAAACATTTGTAGTGAGAAACTGATCTTTCATCACTCCTTTCATATATTAGACAACCTAAGTCAAAACTTATTTATAAATAATATTCAAATAAATAATATATATTTTATATCTTTTTTATAATAAGATTAATATTTGTTTGGTTGACTAAAGTGACTGATTGACGGATATTTTTTCATTCCTGTAATTAGTGATTATCTTGATAAATGTGAGTACATCTATTCTTTTAAGTAGACATAATTTAAAAGTTCCTAAGTTCCTTTGTTCTTACTGATGAGCAATCGAATAGAAAGAGAAGAACAAATAAACCTAAGCGGGGCTTGGAGACAGGCTAATGAAGAAAAACAAAATTTATTAATAGAAAACCATTAGAGGGGCCCCTATACTGAATATTCCCGATAAAGCTCCAGGATAGAAACGGTCTGGTACATGAGGGGGATTGTTATTAGTCCATGCTAAGCAGGCATACCACTATTGTGACGACAAAGTAACGATGCGTTAGACATTTTTAAACCTTCTCTCCGCAAAAAAAAAAAAAACCCAACAGAAAAGTACTTCTATATGAAATCTAATGGAAAGATACACAAATCTATAGATTTAAAGAGAAAATGCATAATGCTTACTTTTTGTCAAAATTTTTACAAAGGAAGAATGTACAGCTTATCTGCGTAGGTTCCTCAACAGACACTAGACAGCTAATACAGACAAGATTGATGTCAGAAATCAATTACTAACTTATAGTCCCTGACTAGATTTTACATTAAAGATTGTGGAAGTTTATCTATTGCTTGACTTAAGTATTGCGATTGAAAATAACTGACGTACGATTATCCATCATGAAATTTCTTAAGATAGTAGAATTTATATCAGCATATGGCTACAATATTCTCGTACAAAAGTTAAGATATAATAATTCTTATATATTCATTTCTTGGTGCCAATATAACTGTGTCTCAAGACATAAACATTAAGCTAATTTCGCTATTCTATAGATCTGACGTAAGCTAAACGTTGCTAAAATAAAAGATATTAGACTTTAACAAATATATATTATAAATGTCTTTACTTCAAGTCTGAAAGTGCACAGAAGCTTTAATTGAATTCTTTTTGAAGAAAAGGGAATTCTTTATATCATCTGTCTTCAAGCAATAAATAATCATTAATTTTTAAAGTTAGTTCCATGGTTGCTAAAGATAATGTATGGTCAGGATAAAGTTTGTTTGAAATAAATTATTTAAAATATGGAATTATAATGTTTAATACAAATCCACGACATTTATTATAATAAATTATACTAAATTGGTATCTTATTTTGTTTATGCCTTGATATAAGAAAATTTAAACTTTTTCATTCTTATCTTCTTTCAATTTTTTTCTATATGCTCTTGGAATTTTAGAATATAACACGTTCTGATTTTTCTGATAATAACATCAAATTGTATTAAAACTTTTGTCCAATATAGAGTTATCAAAATTTATCAGAACATCAGAGAAAGAAGCTTGCACTTTATTAATTTAATAATTTATGAATATTTATAAATTCTTGTAAGTTAAAATTTAAAGAATCAGCTTCAGCAAAATTCTTGCGAACTTAGCCATACTACTACCAATCCAGTTTTCTTGTAATATCGTATATCTCACAATTTTCCGCTTAAACGCTTTTCTAAGCTGAAGGAAAATTCTTTGGCATATTTTAATATTCAGAAAATCTAATATAGCAACGCAATTTGCTGATCTAGGACAACATATTTAACTGATAATGCAACCGCCATTGCCGTTTCATATGTTGTTTGCATTTTCCAGTTGCCAACTACACATGCCAAGATAAGAAATCAACTACAAATTGAAATAGAAACTAATTGAGGAGTGGAACCTCGACTAAGGAAAGTTTACAAACAAGCAATTTGCTCTGTTGACGGCACCGTCCCATACCGTCCCATACCATACCATACCAATCCAAACATTTCCAGAGCATCCCGATAAATATTTCTAGAATACTTTCAGCAAGGACATGTGTATTTGCCGCCGCTGGTTGGTTGGCGGCAGTTGCTAGGGGAAGCAACAATTCTGCACATATTTAAAACGTCAGCGCTACAAAATTAAATACTTTTTTGCTTACTGGAGAATCATAAAAAATTGTTAAATGGAATTTTAAATGCTTCGTAGCTGTGGCAACTCCTTTGAATTGCTCAAATTGAGTTAATTTCGCTTTGCGGGGTTAATGCGCGCACTACTACTCATACGCACAACAGATACATTCCAGAGGCGACGTATGGTAGTGTGGTAGTGAAAGTGTATATAAACACACAGCTATAAAACAAATTAGGTTCACCTACGATTAGAGACGCAGGATGACAGTCGAAAGTGCTTTTAAAGGATATTAAAACATTTTATGCTTTTGTAATTTCTAATTAACGTGAAGCCTTGCCTTTGAGAGAAGGTGGCTGGCTTGGCTATAAGCTGCGAAGATGTGTTCGAGCTTGTGCAGAAGAAAGTAATTTAAATACACATATGCAGCTTAAGTTGTGTGAAATGATATTTAAAAGAGTGAAAGGATTAGCTTAAATGAAACTTCAAGTAAAGAAGGAGCGGCGGTTTGGTTTGCTGTTCATCAACATTACCGCTTCTAGTTAAAGGATTTAGGATTTGGATTTTAAATTGCAATGAAAAGTATAAGTATATTTACTGGTGATTTCATATATCCATGTTATACGATATACGAAATAGAAAACTATAACCCAAATTTAAGTGGAACAATTTAAATTCAATTGCTAAATTATGCGTTCAATGGCTAAGTTTTTGCTCTGCTCCTTCCTGCTTTTGCATTGAAAATATATTTTTATTGCATATGTTCGCTCGTGCAAAATTTATGCTGCCTGCATGAGGCGCTTTACAAATATTATGTGAACTGCAAAATGAAAAACATTTTTCTTTTTGCTTATTGATAATATATATTGAGTAGGATATTGAAAATGAAAACATAAATCTCAAAAGTTTTCAACCCACTTGGCAAATCTTCAATATTTTTCAAATGCCTGCCGCCTGCTCCTGCCGCCTGTACTTCGATAAAAGTAAAATTTTT
>NC_051846.1:204350335-204368156 GCF_002237135.1 Teleopsis dalmanni
CCGCTCCAGAAGTAGAAATTCTCGCAGTCGTTCTGCATCAGGCTCAATACATCATAGCAAAAGTAGAAGTCGGTCGAGAAGCAAAAATTCTCGCAGTCGTTCGCCATCGGGTTCAGTGCATCGTAGTAAGAGCAGAAGTCGCTCCAAATCTGTTGTACGTAAAAGTCGTAGCCACTCTAGAAGTAGAAGTCGTTCACGCTCAGGTTCTAGACATTCTAGTTCACGAAGTCGCTCAAGATCAGGTTCAAGACGTTCACATAGTGGTTCGCGCAGTCGGTCTGGTTCTAGACGTTCTCGAAGTAGTACACGTAGTCATTCTGGCTCTAGACGTTCACGTAGTGGTAGTGGTAGTAGAAGTCGTAGTGGTAGTCGTAGCCATTCACGAAGCAGATCCCGTTCAGGTTCACGGCGTTCTAAAAGTGGTAGCCGAAGTCGATCAAGAAGTGGCTCAAGGAGATCTCATAGTGCTAGTCGCAGTCGTTCTAGGTCTGGTTCAAGACGATCACGTAGTCATTCTCGTAGTCGTAGTGGCTCAAAACGTCGCTCACGTTCCATATCCAGACGTTCTCGCAGTGGTTCACGTAGTCGTTCTAAATCAAAACAAAGAAAAAGTGGATCGCGTTCCCGCTCTCGTTCACTTTCTGGTGCTCGTAGTGTATCACCTAATCGCAATCGTTCTCGTTCAAAATCAAGATCTAGATCAGCTTCGGTTGCTTCCAATAAAGGCAAAAAACGAAATGTATTGAGTGACTCTGAAGGTAAACAATTCTTTTAAACTAATTTAAGAAATTCTTATGACTTTGTTTCTCAATTAGATGAAGGACAGTCCAGTTTCAATAAACGTCCCAAAATAACTGATACTGATGAAGAAGATGAGGAACAAACTGAAAACAAAGCAAGTGAAAATGACAAACCAAAAGAAAAACGCATTGGTGATGAAAGTTCCGATGATGAAAACATCCCTATATCTAATGACAGAGAGTAAGTATATTTTTTACTAATATATACATATTGTTATAAATATAATTGCGATAAATTTTTAGAAACGACAATTTTGTTTCCGACTTCGATGCAATGTTACTACGTAAAAAGGAAGAGAAAAAAGTACGTCGTCGCAAACGCGATATAGATCTTATAAATGATAATGATGATTTGATTGATCAACTGATTATGAATATGAAATCCGCTTCGGATGAAGATCGTCAATTAAATTTAGATGGAAGACCTGCAACAAAAAAAATTGCTATGTTAAAACAAGTTATGTCTCAACTGATTAAGAAGGATCTACAGTTGGCATTTTTAGAGCATAATGTACTCAACGTGCTGACGGATTGGTTAGCACCATTACCAAATAAAAGTTTACCATGTTTGCAGATACGAGAAAGTATTTTAAAATTACTCTCAGACGTAAGTCGCTGAATCCTATTATAAATTGAAAATTCAATTTTAATTTATTCTTATAGTTTCCTACCATTGACAAGAGCTATTTGAAACAATCGGGCATTGGCAAAGCTGTAATGTACCTTTACAAACATCCAAAGGAAACAAAGCAGAATCGAGATCGTGCTGGTCGTTTAATATCAGAATGGGCGCGCCCGATTTTCAATTTAAGTTGTGATTTTAAGGCTATGTCTAAAGAGGAACGCCAAGAACGTGATTTAGCACAAATGCCAAACCGTCGCAAGTCTCCTGAACCTCAACCCTCAACTTCCACAAAAAAGAAAGGACTAAGTTCAGCTTTTGCTTCTGACGAAAAAGTATTACGACCTGGTGATCCTGGTTGGATTGGACGAGCTCGTGTTCCATTGCCATCGAATAAAGACTATGTTGTACGACCAAAGTCAACTGTCGAAGGAGAAATTTCTACAGTAAGTCCGATTACTACATCATCTTTAATTCATTCTTAAAATCTCTTTTTTTTTTTTGTTGTTTTCCACAGAATAACAAGCGAAAGCCTAATCGATTTGAAAAGCACATGAAAAAATTCCTTGATGCTAAACGTTTAAAGCAATCAAAACGAGCTGTTGAAATTTCTATTGAAGGCCGAAAAATGGCATTATAAATGCTCAAATTTTTTTTTTAATTTAGAATTATTTATTTTAAGATTAATGTTTAACTATTGTAGCTAAATAAATGTGTGTGTGGTTACTTTTAAATAAAGCAATACAAGTGTCCACCTCTAGTAAATACATATACAGGCCTATATTTATAAGTACTCACACCATTTACTTAGGAATGAATGATGTTTATAATGTTATTTCTGAAAGGGTCTTTATACTCTACAATATGTTTTAGATGTATTTTGCCCTAGACGTCGCAGTAAGTATTCCTATATTATTATATACATATATTTATCTTCATGAAAGCTTATAAATTTATTGCACTCAATGTAAATTACTAAAATATATATCTAAATATATGTGTCTAAAGACTTAGTGCTGATTACTATTTGAACTTCTTTCTTTTATTTGATGTATACATTTAGTTAGGGAAGTGTTCATCTATATCATATGTTGTAACGCTATCAGTAGACCCTGAGAAAATTTAAGAACTTAACGGGGTTTTACACTACTTAAGATAAATTCATTAGTGAAATATTTCGTCTGTGAATTACTGTTGAAAAAATAATTGAACTAAAATTCATTTTAGGAATTTAATCAAATTGCAATATCTTAATGAAAATTTAGAATATCCAAAAACTTCTTAACACTTATCAATATCGCAAAAGGTGACATAAGTTTCCAGGCTTTGAAAAATTGTTTCACAACAATATTGATTCAGAAGGATTCAGAAGGAACGGAGCTTGCTGTATATATATTGTATGCTATGTAGCTTTTTACATCTGATATCAATTTCTGCTATAATTATCTATATTTCCACTTCCGTATTCTAATTAATTTATCTCTAAATTGGTAGGTAAGTACTGTTGGGTCTTAAATCACTAATGGAATATTGTTTTTCCGTGACATCAACATTTAGCACCACTGATTTAGTAAATATTTGATTACATTTTGAACTGCCATTTGTTATAACCGGTAAAGTGCAGAACTTTGTTGTAATAACACAGGCAACACTGATAAATCGCACAATTGGGTGCAGGAAATAATCTCACACATCAATAAATGACATTCTATCCTATTGTACTTAATGAAATTTTATTCAATCATGTTTCTTTCTGCATCAATTTAGGCAGCGGAATAATACATCGAATTTATGGTAGAGTAGAGACAAACGAAATGAATGTTAGTTCTAAGCTTAACTCCAATATAAATGATGAGCGGTCGGTGATTATAGATAACAAGTGGCTTCAAGTTGTAATCATGCCCAATACCTACATACAAGTTAGGTAGGTCAGAAATAAACGGATTTTCAAAGCCATCGAAGAAATCCTTCAGTAAGAAATATAATAATTATTGTAAAGTTACAAATAAAATTAAATATAAAAAATTCAATGGATTTATTTTATAATTTCGCAAAACCTTAACACCATATTATTTTTTATAATAAAAAAGTATTACATTGTTTGAATATATGTATATATTTTGATAATTTAGTTGTAATAATATAAACTGCAAGCATGTGTATAAGCACTTCATTCAAAGATTAATGAGTATATGATTTAAACTATTAAATAGCAATTTTAATTTTGTATTATTAAAATTAATAAATTTGTTAATACTTCAAATTCTTTTAGAGCAAAATAAACATAATCTTCTTCATTTGTTTACTCCATTAAAAGATCATATCAAATATGCTTTACTAGTTACTCATTACTGAGCTGCTATTTCTCCAACTTTTATGTACACTCTGGAGTTAAGAGCATGAGAAGTTGGCTCTTTTTTCTCAGCAGTATTGGTAACAGTGTTGACATAAGTGTATTCCATACTAAAACCTAAGATGACATCATCGCCTTGTTTAAGTGTTTCATCAGGGGTGAAATTTAAGCGTATGGATACTTTGTTTGCCTTGCGCCAAGTAATAAATCTGAAATATCGATATATGTAAATAATATTATTGTCTCTAAGTTAATTGTTATTTTAACTTACTTTGGTTCTTCCTTTTGCCCTGGGATGACTTCATCAAATTCTTTTGAATCATCACGTAAGTTTATAACAAATGAAGAATCCAACATTTCCAATTTAGAATTGGACTGGAATCGCACCATACGAGGTTCCTCATTCAAAGAGGTTTGTCGAGATAATGTGGTTATTGATTTATTGGGGTCACTTGTATTTATCAATGAAGTATCCTTAACGTTGCAAGCATTTTTAAGTGCTTCAATTAATTTCATTTCTTCTTCTACAGTAGGTAAATCCATTATAGCTATTTTCATATCATGCATAGTTGGATTTGTTAACTTAAGTATTACAGAATTTGATTTGCCTTGTAGTAGTGGCTGTTCGCAACGCACTAATAGCACATCAGGCACATGGTAATTAGCAAATAATTGTATACGATATTTGATGGAAGTAGGATGATATTCCGGTTTAATGACATTATGCTCACATTGGCGACAGCGCAATGAGCGCTTAATCCAAAGACAACGTCGTTGAGGATAGAGCTTATTAACAGAAATTGGTTGATCAGCTGGTTGAAAGTGCCGTTGTTCGATTGTGGTAACTATATAACAAAACATAATATTTTTATTTAAAGTTGCATGTTTTATAATTGTATGGCTTACTATTTTTAAGATTAAGTTTTTGAGTAAAAATACTGGCCGGCAACTCTCCCACATCTTCTGAAGCGACTGATGGAGCAATATTAACTGGTTTTGCTTTCTGAGTGGTTTTGTCAGACCAACCAATTTGCCGGCGTATCATTGATACAGTTAAACCTGTACGATCCTACAAAAGGTAAAAACCCATTAATATGTTTTTTGTAGTATAAAATATAATTAATAGTAACCGTCAAACTTGGAAACTTATGCGCTTTTGGTGTTTTTCGACGCATATATTCTTGCTTCTCCTGTTTGTCTTGTAACACAACAGCTTGATAATATTCTAACAAAGAATTAAATCTGGTTCTGTATGAACATTCACTATCAGGCCAAGCACCAGTTGCTAAAAACAACTAAATGTTATATTTTACATTAATAAATGAACAAAGTTTCCGTACCAACTGATTGATCTGGTATACCAGCATCGCGTGATGTCCAGCGACAAGCTAAACAAGATAAATAGTACATTTTTTTAGTAACCACTTTTGTTGGGTCACTTTCTCCTTCTTTAGAGGCATCATCCAGTTTTCTATACAAAAATACAATAAAATAAAAAATTTGTTTTTAATAAAAAAAATTTTTAAACTACTTCACTACTGTTGTAGCGCGTGCCGACAAAGTATGCTGGCAGCTGGGACAATCAAAACAATTTGTACAGCAATTTTTTTTGTGTCTAGCCTCCGAAGAAGGTATATTTTCCAAACAATTAGAACAGAAATGAGAATCTACCTATAATTACACATAGTTCAAATCCTTATATAGGAACATTTACCAACGATTACTCACTTCGTGGCAAACACAAAAACCACACCTCAGCTTCAAACAGTGACGACAGAAGAATAATTTATAAATTGGATTTAAAATGCCACAGGAACATACATAGTTCACAACACTTTCTTGCATAAAATTAGCCATTTTCAGCACTAGTGCAGAAATTTACTTTGTTTAAGAAATGATATCACAATCGACCAGCCAAATATCTTTTTTTGTTGTCAAAAATTATATTTGACATATAGCAGCTGGGCGCAACGTACTGTCTCATTCTGGCATAACAACCCTGTAATGCTCACCTGGTTGACTACAATAAAAACAAAAAAAACAATGAAGTAAACCAGTATTTTTGACAGGTAAAACAGTTTCTTTTTTAAAAGCGCGGCATCGTTTCAAGGATTTGTACTTTGCTACCAAGCAGGTTATGTGAATAGATTAAAATGGATAAATCTAAAATCGAGAACCTTATAGATTTAAGTGACGTGCAAAATTTAGAAAATGAATCCACACCGGCTAACAATATTGCATTTGAACCGGTATGTTTACTATCATCTCAGTGTTTGGAGCGACGCGAGAGTTTCGATAACAATCCATTTGATCATGCACAAAAACTAGCCCGCAGACTTGATGATCCCTTTGAGATTGTTGAAAAGGAAGCGTGTATGAAGGTAATATAATATAGTAATAAAAGTGATGAAAATCTATAAAAATTAACTGACAATCTATTGTAACAGGCACGTAATTCTATTTTAACAAATGCCGAAGTCAAAATGGGTAAACTGCTTTCGCTTAGTGATGATAATTTGTTGGACGATGATGATGCTGACGCTGACGATATGGGTAAAAAGGCCAACAAATGTAGAAATTTTCTTCATTTTAGCGATGAAATAAATAGTCCTGATTCTACTTGTACACAAATAGCATCGTCAACGCCAAATCAAAATGTAGAAAACAGTTCCGATACAGCTAGCAGCGCAGAAAGCAATAAAAACGCAAGAAAAAACAAAAAATACTTGGATCAAAGAAAGCGTTTGCTTAAGTATAGTTTAACCAATTCCACATCTACTACACCAGTTAGTCATAAGGAAAATTCAGATCAGTTGGAAAATAAAAATAGCGATAGTCATTTTACAGCTGCTTTAAACAAAGCAGCGAAATCATGTGAAATGATATTTACTGAATCACCATTAAAATTCGTTGATGATCTGATGTTTGAAGAGCCACCGAATCTTATTGATTCAGAGAAAGATTTCGAAGCAGATTTGGAAATGCTTCAGATTCCTATGCTAAGTCAATTACCTTCTCCTGCAAAAGTCTCAGACTTGCCCATAATAGAGAGTGCACGTTTAATAAAACCACAAATTTCACCAGACACAAGTGTACACGGTGATATAGAAACAATACGAAAAAAACTTAAAGCAACACATGGTGATGATGCTGACAAAGAACAGGATATCACAAAGTTGATACAAGATCTTAAAAAAGTAATTAGCAACAGTAATGATGTTGATGAACAAAAAAAATCGGAAGTTAATATGTTGCTAGAAACGCTGAGGGGTACGTGGACTTCAGACAAAAATGATTTGAAACCTGCTAAAGAAGAGAAGGATACAAGTATTGGTTTTTCAGCTCCACCTTTAAAGAGGCAGGGCACTTTCGATATGGAAGTCGAACAGGTATTATTTATTTTTTATTTGAAAGTTGAAACCCTTAAAGCTTAAATATAAATTCGTTTTAACTTTTTACAGTCCTTGAATTCAATTAAAAATGACGATTCTACAAACACTGACAATAACATATATATGCCATCAGGAAAAGTGATGCAAGAACACGTACGGCCTCCACAGCCCATACCTGACATTATGATAAATTCATCAGGTACATTTGATGGAGAAACTTCTGATGAAAAAAGAGATTTATTTCTTCCAGAAGTTGATCCATTATATCCGTCCACACATTCATCACCAGCACAATCAGATATCAGTGATTTACTTGAACAATTAGGAAAGGTCCTGGGGAATCAGTTAGCTTTAAGTGATGATTCCGGCAACGCTAGTAATGGTAATGTTGGAGCTGCTGCTATAAATCCAACATTTATAGTCGTTATGAATACGCCACAAACTAACATGCAGGAATTGTCGCCTGGAGCCGTAAAAACTCGTCGGCGTTCACAGTCATTGTCATTACATGATAAAATAAAAGTTTTACAGATTCCCATGCAGACAGCAGTGCCAGTGATAAACAATCATCTTTCACCTACAACTCCAGACAGTGGAGGTTTTAAAACACCGACACGTATGAGAGCACGACGAAATTCTTACTCAAGTGGAACACCGCATACGCCCTTAAATACAGTAAATGACAGGCGTAAGAGTTGGTAAGTTTAAAAAAATAATTTGCGCTTTAAAATGTTTATTAATTTTTTTTTTTTTGGTTAGCGTATCTGATACAATAACAAAAATTACAAATAATTTACGAACACCACAAAGATTAGAAACGCATCATGAAACGCAACCAAAAGTTATGATTAATCCTATGCCACAATGTAATATGTTTGCCTATAAGCCAGATTTGAAAAAGAAGCCTAAACCAGGCATTTCAAGTGGTTCGATAATGAAATCAAATGTTCCACTTAAAGCAACCATACCAGTGAAAAAAGTTGCACCAATGCTAAAGCCTTCACCACCTGGTACCATGGCTAATAGTAAACACAACTTAAACAGTTCCATACAATTTCTGAATAAACCTGGTAAACCATCACACACGAGTACGCCAATGTCTACAACTACTACTGCTTTAAATACTTCACCTCGGTATTTAGATAAACCGCGGTATTCATACCAACCAACTACACCAACAAGACTGTCAGCTGGTATAAGACGACAAACACTCGCCGAACCGAAGACTATAAAATCACCACTCAAACAACGCTCACCTATGAAAAGCAGATTCAGTACTGCTTTAGGTGGTGTCGAACCAAAAAGATCAGTTAGTATTTTAATTGAATTATATTCGTTCTTATTATATTCGTTAAATTTTTTATTTTATTTTTTCGATTTTATATTTCAGACTGTTCGGTTAGGTGCCAGAGCTTCGGTTGGAGTTTCCGGTGTGCATAAACAAAAAGAGAATAAAAAACCATAAATGTTTTGGACTTTCTTAACATATATCATATATATATTTTATCCTTATCCTTATCGTTTTTTGTGATTCTATATTATATTTTTGTTGTAAGTTGTTGCAAACCAATACTTGCCACGTTGTTATATCTATAAAAAACTTTTTCATCGAATTTTTTATGTTACGTGTTACGTACTATATATTTTAAAATTTGTTCCCTCCATTTTTAGCATACGTACTTAAATTTTTTAATGTAATAATAAATTATTAAATATGTACTTAAATTTTAATAATATTTAATAAACGCATACATTTCGTCATAAATATTTATGGAATTTTTTTATATATAGTTTTATAGTTTTTTATTTGATTTGTTTTTATTAATATTGTTTTTCTAATTGCGTTGTTGTTGTAAGCCGCTGGGACCTGCTTGTGAAGTCCCTTTGGCGGGTGTTGAACGACACTTGGTCGTCGCTGGCGACAAGTGGCTTTAGGACGTAGACCCGACCGTTCTTGGTACCCGTTTTTAATTTAATCTTTTTTACTGGTATTCCTATTATCCCGTTTATATGAACTTTTATCACAATTATTTTTGCTTCTAATCTGCTTGATCCTCAATATGACCGCATAACGTCATATTAAATAATATATTTAACATATAGAGTTTGTGAAGGGATTTTAGGTACGTGGTCGGTTTGATAAATCAGTGACTTTTTAAATTTCCCGCGTAATTACTCCAAATGCAACAGTGCTGCCGTCAGCTGTAATCTACCAGTGGGCAACTTCTTAATTTTGAGCAAGCTACGTCGTTCAGTTGATGTTGGATAACCGTTCAAAGTAGACAACCTCGTGAATTTTTACGAAAATGGAAAAAAGTGAATTTCGTGTGCTGATTTAACATTACGAACCCAAATCCACGAATTGGGATGCGAACTGCTACCCCATTCAGCATATTCTCCAGATTTAGCACCCTGCGACTATTTTCTGTTTCCGAACCTGAAGAAATGGCTGGGCGGTAAGAGATTTAAGTCGAATGAAGAAGTCATTACCGAAACAAACGCTTTTGAGAGCTTTGAGAAAACCTATTATTTGGAGGGAATAAAAAAATTTGAAAAACGCTGGACTAAATGTATCGAGCTAAAAGGTGATTATGTAGAAAAATAAAATGTTTATTTGCCGAAAAAAATTTGTTTTACTCAAAAAATCACTGACTTATCAAATCACCCTCGTATTTCTATTTTGATTTCTATAATTCGAACTCATGGGAATGCTTATTTTCAGTTGTTTAGAATTTTACAATGTTAAAAATTATTTTTTTGTTATATTTTTAATTCCCGTTTGTTTTTTAATAATATATTTTGAATGGTTCAAAATATATTATTTTTATTTAGATTTTTTATAATTTTATTTAATTTTTATAAAAATTATTTTATAAGTATTTCATATATTTTAGGATGTGATATAATTTCTTATGGATTAATTTTATCAAGATTTTGGGAATGTTCATTAATATTAATAGCAAGAGAAAAGGGGCTGAAATAAAGGGACAATTCGAATGCAACTATGCGTAAGATAAATTTTAAGCAAAAGATAAAGTTGAGATAACGAAAAAGTAACATTTTTTTAAAATAAATGTCAGTGAGAGTTAACTTTAATAAAATCGGGAAAATATTTAAAAAGTAGTGCTAATTTTTAAATTTGAATATAAAGAATAAAATGTTATTGTTATTAATTTAAAATAAAGTGAAAAATAATAATTCACATACCTAAAACCTCCACTAAAGTTAATAAAGCTCATTTTACTGAAACGAAAATGAAATTAAGATTTTTGTGAAATTCAAATGTGTCTGAACATGGTACAAGTTTTGCAAATGAAAAAGATGAAGTAAAAGCTAGGTAGACCCTCAAAAACCTATAAAATCCAATGCATCAACGAAAATAAAGTAAGACAAGGTTGGAATAAATAAATTGTTTATTAAGACCGTGTGCAAGTTCAAGTAAATTGAGGTAAAGTAAATTGAAATTCTCTGGGGATTTTTTACACTGCACTTGTGTAAATATTTATTTATTGCACTTATTTATTATTTATTTATTTATTAAAGATCTTATAAAATTTTCACAATGGTAATACCTAATTTACCTAATTTTTATCTAATTTACACTACGCGAAATTCTGGTCAATAGTAACATTCGTTGCCAATATTCGTTGTAACCGACACGATTTACTATTTCCCTTAATTTACCATTAATTTACTCGAACTCGCATACGGCCATAAATTGTTATTAAAAATAATTTAATTTGCACATTTACTATTTCGCCCCTAACGGGTTAAGGTTCATTAATTGAGTGAACTATTGTGAATACACGGTATTTATGAATTCATAACAATGGAAGATATCATCGAAAGTGAAGTAAAAAATCTTGTAAGTTATTTTTTAAACAAAAAAAAACATAATATAGTTTAAGTAAAGTATGCAGCATTTATTGATAAACTAATTAAATTATAATTAACTTCAAAAACACAAAAACAATTTCAAGAAAATGAGTACAAGAGATTGGATCTCGGTGCAAAAAAGACTAAACAAATTAAACAAAATGTGCAATAACAACGATAAGACTAAAGTAAACAAAAGCAAATATAAACAAATTACTATAGAAAAAATGCTACAGCAAAGTAATAAATATATTATATTAATTTAGCAATTCATTTAAGTGTTAACCAATGTTGCTTGGAAAAATCAATAAATTTTCAACAAATTGTTTTTTTTAGCAAATTGAATTTGAATGGGTAATGCGGGATGAAGTGCATTCGATACTTAAAAATCTACGTGAAATATTAGTGGTGAATAAAAAAACTTTTTATTATAAATAAATAATTATTAATGCATTATTTAATTTAAAGGAATGTGCAAAGCGTTTTCCAGTTCCATTGTATGAGAATGAAGGCAAACGTACTGAAAAGTTTGTGCTCTCAACACCACAGGATCAGCTCAAATGCTCTGTTACCTTAACCGGTGACAGCATAACGCAGGCGGTGAGCACAATTTATGCATATTTTTCCATTTCTAAATCTAATAAATATATTTTAATTTTTTAGGATATAAGTTTCAAATTGAAACGAGCTTCAAGTCAAGTACAACGTACTTCTATTTGTCCAGATCAACCGTGGAAATTGCAACAAGTCCAAGACGCTGCAAATCACCTACAGCAAGCTATCAATCATATTGATAACGTGGACGAAAACTATATCTTTAAGTAAGTAATTATTAACTGAATTAAGCTAATAGCCATTATATTAAGATTAAGAAAAATCAATTGAAATTTTTTCTTGCGATAATAGATGTAGAATGTGCCATTAATTTTGGTCATTAATTATAATAATTTTTGAGAAGATATTAAACACATTCAATATTATTTTACTGTAGATTTTATTTTTATTGTAAGTAGGACAGAACTAAGCTTGCTAATCGTCTAACGGGATATGTTGATCGTCACTACCGTCTTGGCAACATGCATCCGTCTGGGGCGTTAGAATATTGTCTCTACCTGACAGTAAATGAAAGTTCTAATCCTATTTATTATGACTCTCTAACTTTGATTTGTAACGGAAACTTCCATCCTCGACTGGTAAATTTGCTAACGTTTTGAAGAAGTTTATATGATTTCTTTCTCAGGGTAGGATGTTATAGTAGCAAATCCTAAAAGCATTTAATTAAAACTATTTATAGTAGAACAATACTGTAATTTAAAATAATAATTAGATTGAAATGTTGGAGTTACAGATAGCTCTTGCTAATGTACTTACTATGTTCTTTCCTGTGCATGGTTCTATTGATACCTTTTATTATATGGAGGCTCTCTAATGTTGGTAGCTTGTTGTGAAACTTGTCAAAGTCCGGTTAATATGTTGAACGTTGTCAAAGTCCGATTAATATGTTGTTTCTTTAATGTGTGGACTAAAACTGTTCTTTGTCTACCTTATATCAAATTATTCTGGTGCTCCTTTATGCGTTGTCATTATTTTATGTCATTATTTTTATTAGTTGCACCTTGTTCGTAAGTTTATAAGATCAGCTGAGATATCTGTGTACCGAAAGTGGATCCTTTCTAGAACTACTCGTATTTACAGACGACTAATTGTCGTGCACATTAATTTTTTTGTTTGTATTAGTATAATTATTAAAAAATATAAATTAGAACAATTTGGTATATTATATATTCTAATTTGTTACAAAGTGCTTATGTAGCTTAAGTTATATGTGCAATATACTTACATAAAATATATAAATATTATATAAAGTATATTCTAATAACATATTATTTTATATTATCAACTGTATACAATGTTTATTTTATATAAAATATGTGTGATATAAAATATTTGGTAATAATACATTGCAATCTCTTCCAGATCATGCGAAGAAGTTCTGCAAATTGTAAGTGAACTAATAGGTGCTTTACAACGAGGTCGTACTAGTTTAATAATACCAAAGAAAAAAGCAATCGACGAGCTTATGAAAGGACGTAATATGGTAATAAATATCAAGCTATTTCTTTTATTTAACTTTAAAATATTTATATATACTATTTGAAATTTTAGAAATCTCTTACGCCCAACTTACCAGAGGATATAGCAATATCATTTTTTTTACAATGTCATAAATTAATTATAGCTGTCTATCAATTGCTCAATGTACAGGGAACAATGAAAATGGAAGCTACACAAGCCGAATGCTCAGTAGGTTGGTTAAATGAAGTTTTGGTGCTATTCACCGTTGGACTAACATTGTGTCAACAACTCAAGGATAAAATAAATGCATTTAAAATTGATAAGCCAAGTTAGTAATAAGGTTGTATATATATTATATACATAGAAAAACTTATTAATCATAACACTACTTTATTTATTTTAAAACAATTTAGCTAATGTTGTGTGAACTTTTAAATTATATATACCAAAAGTAAATATAGCAATAATTGTTTAATGACAATAACTTTTATGATGGCTTCAATGTTAAAAATAGCTACTATACGTGTTTTTATAAACAATAAATTGTTCATAACATTATAAAATTATTGCAATAAGTTGAGTTCATAATATAACAAGAAAAAAATAAATAAAATAGATTTTAATAGCACTAAATATATATGTACTTAATTGTGAAATATGTGCACGTGATCAATGAGTTAATTTATTATATTTATATAAAAGTAATTTTACCATATATATAAACTATATACCTAAAATAATTTATATATACTTTTTCTCGTACATAATTAAACCAAAATTTTTTTAAATTTATTGCTAAAAATTAAATTTGATGTGAACTTATATCAATTACTTGTTAATTGCCTTCGTAATATATTTTTTTAAAATTCATTGAATTAGGACTGTACTTAATAAATAATTTATTTAAACTGTATTATAACTTTAACTTATAACTTATTTTTTAGATTTTAAGTATAAAGTTGCAGTAGTTGTATTACTTAACAAAAATAAAAAAATTGTTCAAATTTATAAATATGAAACTGCAATTGTTAAGATCAAGTTTACAACTAAACAATATTAAAATGTGTTTTAAAAAATTTAAGCTTTATTGTTTTTAATAAAAAAAAGTGTTAATTATAATCATTGTAAAATCATTAATTATTTTTGTTCAGTTTGCTTTTCAGTATGCTCAACTGTGTAAGACAATTATCACGATAAGTACGACGTTCATTCAATTTATTCAAAGGAACCATGGCTTCACATTGTTTGGCAACTTCAACGGCAGTAGCACCTAAAAAAAAATAAGACATAGAAGAACTATGTTATATCAAAATAATATAGACTTCCAGACAATATTACCTTCCATTTTTGGAGTTGGACCCATTGTTTCACTAACCGCGTAAATAGTTTTTGAGTAACGTTCGAAATAGTTGGTCATACCTTCAGCATTTAAATGTGCTGTTTCTAATGGACCAAGGAAAGCGTAACGCATTCCTAAGCCATCGGACATAACACTATCAATGTCTTTTACATCTAAAATGCCTGCCTCCACCAAACGCCAAGTTTCATTTAAAATTGCATATTGTATGCGATTTAATGCGAAACCTTCTATTTCACGACTTAAGGTTACTGGTTTCTGTCCGATTTCTTCCATTAGTGCACGTGTTTTTTTAACTGCTTCGGGCTTTGTCCATGGAGCTGGTACAATTTCAACGAGAGGTACATAGTAGGGTGGATTTACTGGATGTGATACCAGTATCTGTAGAGAGAGAGTATCTGTTCAGTGGTGATGTCAACAAAATAACGCTCGATTACGAACACAAATGTATATTTTTGAAAAAGTGTCAGCACTACCCAAATTTTAATCTGCATAGTTTTTCATACTAATAATTAGTTTAATACTATAAACTTAAAAGATATTACTTAAACTTAAACCATCATGGAAATTGAACTACAGTTAAAATACACATTAAGTCCAAACATATTTATACTTGACAAATAATTATTAATTAAGTGTTTATATCTGGTTCTCAACTAGACTTGAACAGTTCTTGCAGCTCGTGGGGGTCGTCCTTCATTCCTTTCTTCTCAGATATTATAGATATTAAGAACCTTGTTGTGATACGAATATGGACTCAAATGGATACTGCCTAAGAGACAGAAAGCCTTTGACTATACTCGACCTAAATGGTGTTGTCTATGTTTCGGTAAGGTAGGTATCATGTCTTCCTGATACAAGTAAATGAATTAATGTATGCAACGATGAGAGAGGGTTCTTCTCCCTCTCCGTTTGCGAAATTTCTTCGACAATGACTACTGTTAGTCCTGTTATTAAAAAAAAGGTCTTAGGTAACAGATTTTTAGTATTAAAATTAAAATCAAAACAAAAACCGTTTTCGCACGTTTACAAATGTATTGTAAAACACTTTAGATTATTATTGTAAGCTATTAAAAGGCCTTAAGTATATAGGCGACTGCACCACAAATTAAAAATTGTAGTATTAGACGATTAATTACACTTTTAATTATATATTAAATATTAAATAATAAAATATATGATATTAATAAAAATTAAATATTAAAAAATATATGATAATTGTTGGTTAATGTTCATTAATTCTTCAACTAATTAATTCTAAATAGATATAGAAAATAAATACCGAAGACGATCTTGGCTACTACATGAGTGAACTGCAAATTTTTTATGTTTCCTAATTTATAGGTTTTCAAGATTTACAATAATAACAGACACAAACTAACAACGATTATTTTGTAAAATAGTCCCTAAAAGCTTTACATAACTGAAATATATTATAAAAAAAGTGAAATCCAAATAATTGCAATATATTTATACAAATTTATATTGTATATAAAAATGTATAACAAAAAATAAGTAATAACGTAATAGAAAACTAATTAAATTTTTTAAATTAATTAAATAAGACCTACCTACGCATTCAAATAGTTTTGTTGTTAATTTAGAAATTTTTATAATTGTTAATAAATTATAATTCTTCAAAAATGATTTTCACCCACACTTGCAGACAGGAAAATATTTAAATTTTTTAGTAAAGACAATAAATTAACATAGCCATAACATAACACAACAGTCATAATAACGTATAACAGTTATTAAAGCGTATAACAGTAATTTTTTTATACGAAAATCGATCATAATTTGTTGACGTATAAAACTATATAATTACTACAATTATATAAAATAATTAATAAAAATTTTGAATTATGTTATTATTGAATTTAGGAAAAATTGGAAAGAAAATTCTAACACTTTAAATAATATAAATTAATTAAATGAATATACTTAATATAAACATAAATATATTTAATTAAATAAATATATTAATATTAATATCGATATAAATATATAAATATTAATATTAGTTCAAATATATTAATAACAATATAAATATATTAATATTAATGTAAATAGATATATTAATATTAATATAAATATATTAAAATCAATATAAATATATTAATATTAATTTAAATATATTAATATCAACATAAATACATATATTAATATCAATATAAACATATTAGTATTAATATAAATATACTAATATTAATATGAATATAATAATATCAATATAAAATATTAATATTAATATATTATATAAATATATTAATATCAATATAAATAAATATAAATATATTAATATAAATATTTTAACATCAATATAAATATATTAATATAATATAATATGAATATATTCCATTACGTTCTGTTCAATGTTAAATTAGTTTTGTGTACCACATATAATTGTATAACAGTTATTATTAATGCGTATAACAATTAAATTTTGTGTGTGAATATCGATCAAATTTGTAATTTATAGATATGTATATAATTTCTGCAAAATATATGAAAAAATAATAATAAATTTTGATTGTTATTGATTTAAGAAAATATATAGAAAAAAGTGTTCTAACACTTTAAATAGTTACGAAAGATTAAATTAGTTTCTTGTTTATTTTGGTTGTTATTGTTCAAATAACACTTTAGTTATCAAGAGTTAAGAGTAAAAGATAAAAGTTAAATTTAATCAAAATAAATAAAACGAAACGAATTGATAAAATTCGTAACTATGCGGCAGTTAATTAAAAATGGAGCAAAAGTAAAAAAATATTTTTAATATATGAAGTTTGAAAATTTATTTATAAAAAAGAGGTAAATAATTTCAATCTCTGATGCGATAACAGTTGCAACAAGTGCATTTAGTATCAATGCTTGAAAAAAGATTTAACATTTCTTATCAAGCCTTTAGTGTAAATATTATAATCAACTGAAAATCATTTGTAGAGTAGAGTAAAAAATAATGGAATGTTATTAAAAGCAGCGAATATAAATGTACTGATTGAATTAAACAGGTCAAATCAAGGTCGTAATCACATTTTAAACTATTAGCAAACAAATCAATAACAGTTTGTAATGAACTCGATCTAATATTCATTTTCATAACAACATAATGATACATATGTATATATATACTTACATTCTCTTTGTGTTTTAAATCTTTGCTGAATAGTGAAGGTAGAAATGTGCTTGTGGAGCTAGAAAGTATAGTCTGATTGTCCACAATGGTGTCCAGCTGTTTATATAGAGATTGTTTCATATCTAGACGTTCGGGTATGCATTCCTGTATGAACATAGCACCTTTCACTAGTTCTTTAATATCAGTTGTGCCCGAAATGCATGCTA
>NC_051846.1:204368256-204400015 GCF_002237135.1 Teleopsis dalmanni
TTCATTAGATGTAAAAATTTGTATAAAAACCTTGTATGTAAGTGTTTTAAGTATTCGTTATGACTTATTTGTTTTTTTGTTATTAACTCTCAACTCTATCAGAGAACATAGAACATAGGTAGCTTTAAAAGTAATGAATGTAGGTATGCCTGTAGGAAATTTTTTCAGTTATTTTAACAGTCAAACTTACTGAATCGTTTATTTTGGAAACAAAACTTCTTAAAACAATATTATTCAGATTTTTGATTACTTTGAATTCTATAAAACATAAATTTTTTAAAACAATAAATATAATAAATCAACATTAAATTAAAAAAAAACAACAATGAAATTGGAAGTATTCATTTTAGACGGTGATATAGTCATTAATCTGTTAAATCTGTTAACATGACGGAAGTAATGATTGATACTTTATATTCGATGTTGGCAAATGACTCTGAAGTGTAAATCCGTCCACTCTTGTAACATTATGTCAACGTTAACTTATGACAGTTTCTCTAAGTTATAAATCCGTCCATGCTTAGAAAATTAAGACAGTGTTCATTTATAATGGTGACTCTAAGTTGTGGATTCACAACTCTTAAAACATTGAAACAGTGTTCTTTTATAATGGTAACTCTGAGGTGTGAATCCGTCCACTGTTAGAACATTAATGGTTACTTTGAGGTCTTCCTTTTTGGTCTTCCTTGGTGATACATTAAGGCGTAGTAAGTCGATATGTACCGTAAGAACTTAAGTGTATTTCACATGCATATTCTGTTTTCGCTTAAGTTCTTACGGTACATACCGACTAACCGACTAATATACCTACTAAGCCTTTAAGGATCGTTTTTATAGTCGTAACTTAAATCTTAATACTAACTTAATTAATGCTTATGTCTTAATGCTTATGTCAACTTTGCTGCCTTAATATTTCTAACAATTTTGAGACTTAGTTTATTTTGAAATTGATATCATCAAATTAAAATTAACTAAATTTATTTATTTGAAACACAAAAATATTCACAATAATTTAAGTCCACTTTGAATTAGAATATTTACGCTGTCTGGATGTATTACATCAGTAAATGATGAACATTAATTTTTATTATTATATCTCTACGGACTATTATAACTATTTGTGTCATTACGTCTAAATTAGGCTATTGTATTTTGCACTTTCTAGATTCACTGAAAGAGTGTTTCCACTTCAACTATATTCAGAGAAGTCCTAATCTTTTCTAGGTCGGTATTGAATGAATATAATTCGTGAATCAATTTTTGTGAAAAACTCTACTACTATGATGTAGTAGGGAATATGTACGGATTTTTCTATGTCTTTCAAACATAATCTGCATATAAGGTTTCTGATACGTTTAATCATATTTTATATTACCCGTTCTAATTCCAAACATTGTTTTTAGATCCGATCTGTTTAGAATAGATAGACATGAATTTGTTTTCTTAGCGTATTTTAAAAAGAGCTTAATGCAGCGGAACCCACCCCTTACAATATTTGCAATTGAAGATACTGCTGTAGTTCAGTTCAGTTAGGCTTTTAAAGTATTTGTTGCTGAGACCTAGAATTGTCTCTGGGTCATATGGTTGTCTTGAGGTAACTAGCTTATTCAATTTGTCTGTCACCTTATTGCCTTGAAAAATAGCCACATTATGAATAAAAAATTTTAATATATTCTTATGGACAATCATCTTACTTTGTCTTTAAAATATACAACAATTTTAGTATATGTATCTTAGAATAGTCTTGTTCTGGAAAATTTTGAATAGTTGTAAATTTAATTTGAAATATTGTAGGTTTATTAAATATACGTAACTTTAAACAAATATGTGCATATAACTTTTTATTGTGAGTGATACTTTTTATTTATATTATTTTCATTTATAAAACTAAATCTTAATCCTTATATAAACTACTTACTACTCTGCAATCTATTATTATTATGAACAATCTATTTCTGTTCTAATTTTTAAGACAGATAAACAAAAACTTTCTCGGCACGCCTCTAAAAACAAACAAAAGCTCGGGTAAGAAATGTTGGTATATATATATGCATATGTTTTAAGATATATAGATATAGATATAGGATATGTATACGAATATAATCACAGACATATTTATATATGTACATATGTATTTTTGATGTGAATTATATTTCTGGGGAATTTTTTCATTTATCAAAATGTTGTATTTTATTTTTTTTATTATTCGTTAATAAACAAAATCCCCTTGTCGCCACAGCTAAGTAGGGTTGTGATATTTTTTATGGACCGTCTTTCTTTCTCACTTATCTTAATGTGTAAAAAGATACTGTTACTTTCGAAATTTTATAACGCGTTGAACTTTTAAAAGGTGAAGCAGTAAATGATTTTTGGTAATGATTAGAGTTTGGAGTTTTTAAATAGAAAAATCTAAAAGTTAGTCCATAAGAAACTTATTATTGGCAGTCCAATTTCTCTCGTCACCACAAAAGTTAAAAGAATATTCTCAGTTTGTATACTAAGATTTAATTCTTTCTTATGAAGTTTTAAGGACTGTTAACATAAAACGTGTCTTATCTAAATGTATATTAAATATATATTAGTCTAACACCGGGTTGTTCAAAGCACGGTCCGACATGTTTTAATCTACCACAATTATTCAAATTTTCTTTTGGTGTACTTGTAAAACTACATTATTTTATTTTTATAGTATACCAAATAAATTAAATTAAATTAATAAATTAATAAAACTAAATTTAAACATTTAACCGAATTTTTATTTTTGTCGAAAGAAACTATGAACGTGTGTATTTGTTTCTGCGGCCCTTCAATCTATACAGTGATACACATAGAACGACTCAGAGATAAATAGTAGAGTAACAGCTTTTTTTCTAACTATGGTATATCATTCACCAGTGACTTTATTATTTAAATTTAGTTTTTTTAAGGTTTTGATAAAATCCAGGTCAATCATATTGAATTTTGATCATAACTGCACTTTGTGATTCAATCGCAGTCTGATTTTTCAATAATGTTGGTATATTTTTAATATTTTTATGGAGCCATCCATTGAAGTTTTTTTTTATTACCTCTCCGTCTCATTGAATTTACAAGTTTCTTAAACCAGACAATAAAATAAATATTTCTACTACTTACGCTCCAACTCCTTTTATAAGGAACTATTCCATATGAGTGACAGGTTTCTTAAGACTTGTCTCCTTTTGTAAGGAACTATCACATTTGAGTAACAACTTTTTTAATACTTGTCTCTTTTTATAAGGAACTATCCCATTTGAGAACAAGTTTCTTAATACTAGACTGTGATTAACGTACTCCTTGTAAAGAATCATCTAATTGGACTGTGAAATTTCTTTATTTCTTTATATTTCATTATTGAAATAATTTAATAATAATATAAATTGACACTAATTCTATATATTGTATCTATATTATATATGTATATTTAATCTAACGTAATTAACGGTATATGTTATTATACTAACGACTAATCAAATATCTACTTCTATTAAAACTTCTGCTAGTTAGTTATATTAATAAATTTGCAATTGTGTATTTTTTAATTTTTTATTTATTTTTTAATTTTCATAAATTTTACTTAAAAATAGTGTCTTTATTAAAACAGCTTGTTCATAATTGACAATAAATAAATTTTTCTTCTATAATATCACATTCACCATATATCACATATATAAAATCATTCACCAACATTCATAACTCTTATTATAGTCGTATATATAATTACTAATACATTTATAAAATATATAATCATTTAACTAGTAAATTTGATGTAAAATATCATTTGTTTGTTTCCAGTTTTAAGAACACTAATCTCTATTTTTAAGCACTTTCAAGACTTTGCTTGACTGGCTCATCAAGGCTTGCTCTTGGTATAAGTAGAGAGAGGAAGGCACAACAATATAGGGCAACACAGCCAATATAGAAGGTCAATTCGCAATGAGTACCTAGTAATGCTCCAACAATATTAGCACCAACAACGCTGCCCAAACGACCAACCATTAGAGAGATGCATATAGCCATAGCACTGTAAGATTAATTTATATGAAATTAGTATAAATTATTTATAATAATTGAATTTTAATTATAAACAGATATAATTAATTATAAGTAATTAAAAATTTAAGTTATTTAATCTTACTTACCGTAAATTTGTTGGGTACAGTTCTACTGTTGTCGCACCAAGTACATTGATAGCTACACCTACTAAAAACAGTAAGACGTACAGGTAAGCTGTTATTGATGGATCTACAGTGAAAACTGCTGCCAAGCCACATGAACTGAAGAAGATCATTATAATAACTAAAATACAAAAAAAAAATATTACGAAAATTATAGATTATATATAAAAGTATATAGTTGTTGTAGTAGAACTCACATAACACAGTTACTTTGCTAACACGATTAATAATTAAGCCAATGAATGCAAATGAGGATGCATATAATATTTCCATAACTAAAGAGTAGAAATAAGTGTTGTCCTCCAATTTTGTTATGCACTCCATGGACTGCAAATATGTTTAATATATATTAATTATTTATTTATTATATATTCAGTTTATTTTTGCACTTACACCATCAGTCTTATAAAGTGATTCATGTTTATCATACACGATTTCACAGATTTTCTTATGTTGTCCTGGGTTTTCATTCATGAATTCAGCCATGCTGTTGATGATGTGTGGGAACCACATATATAAACCATTCGTTATCACATAGAGCCAAAATTGTACTGTGCAAACAATAAGCGTAGTGCGTAAATACTTTTTGTGAAAGAGTGGCACAGTTTGGTCCCACATGGTCTGCAGGAATGCAATGAACATTTTTGAGTTCTGGGAAGTTGACATTTTCGCTGGCGAATGATTCAAGTCTTCCTCAGGTACAATACGCTTAATCTATAAAAATATTTGATTAGAAAATTATTGAAACAAATAATTAAAATTATATTTAACAAAATTGTAAGATATAAGATGGAGTACAAGATTATAATGTTTGACTTTTACCTGTAACTGTTCTCGGCTACCATTCCAACGTAACATTTTCTGTAGTACTTCAATTGTTTCAGTTTGTTGACCAATTGAAAGTAAAAACTTTGGACTCTCAGGTAAAGCATAAAGTGAAATTCCACATAGGAAACCTGGTATGCCACACACAATCAGAAAGAAACGCCAAGGTTTGTAATCAATGCCCAAAAATGGCAAAGGTAATATCCAGTCTTGATTGATAACGAGAAAAGCGATCAAAGGTAAGATCATAGCACCTATAAGTAAATAAGGTTGGTTATTACATTTACAAATATTTTTATTATAATGTTTATTATTGTTTTATTATAAATTATATATTAAACAATATAGTGTATAAATTATTACCAAGGGCAAATATAAATGAGGAGCCCATCATGGCACGAGAGCGTGTTTTGTCGGTGTGAAATTCACCCAAATAAGCGTATATGGTTGCTGAACCGCCAGAAACACTAAAATAAAAATTAAATTTATTTATTAC
Source organism: Teleopsis dalmanni (assembly GCF_002237135.1). NCBI lineage: Eukaryota > Metazoa > Arthropoda > Insecta > Diptera > Diopsidae > Teleopsis > Teleopsis dalmanni. The sequence goes on from NC_051846.1 coordinate 204,373,774, forward strand.
AAATCAAATTATTATTTTTTATTTATATTTATTAATAACAAATAATTTCACAATTAGAATTATTTGAACCTAATATAAATATTTTAACTTTTAAGTATTTAATTTTTTTTATTTATAATTTATAGACAATAATTATTAATTTTCTATAAAATACTTACAAGAAACCATTAATGAATCTCAACAACACCATCATCCAGAATTTATGTGAAAAACTAGAAAATACGGTAACTACAAAGCCGGCTAACAAAGTGGGTCTAATCACTTTCCTGCGTCCTTTTGTATCGGCTAGAAATCCCCACAGATGTGAACTGACGATAATGCCCGCAAATCCAATGGCACTCAATATGCCCTTATCTTGATTTGTCAACTGTAGATCGCATTGTGCAATTGGCAGTATAAATCCAATGGCTGCAGTTTCCAATAATACATTGGCTAAGACCATGCCAGAGATGAATATAAGAAAATAATTGAATTTTCCAAATTCTAAAATGAAAGTGAAATTTTTTAATTTTTATTTAATAATCTTTTTAATTCTTTATTATTTATGATATTTACTCACTGGTTAGTGTTAATGCTTCCGTAAATAAAATTCCATCTTGTCTGTTGTTGTTGTCATTTTTCTTTATGGGTTCCTGACGTATGACGGCGAGCACTAAAATTATATTATATGTAAATATTTCAGCGTAAGTACGTAGTTTATTTATTAAATACACTTTTATGATTATTTAATTAGTAGATAAAAGGTTTATTAACTTTTTGTATATTTTCTTACACATTATATATATTTATAGGAAATAGCAAAGACCCCATGGAAACTATGAAACTATGTCAGTAGAGTGTCAGTAGAAGTGCTTAAAAACCGATATTTAAGGCAATAAAAGTTTTATAATGCAGTTAGAGCCCAATGGCAATAATGTAATGGATGGATATTATTCTAGAAGCACTGTTCTACTACAAACTTCAACTGAAAGTATAAACTATATTATTCATATGTACAAGTTTTTAAAAATTGGGATTCATTAAAATTACATGTAATAAAAACATATATATATGTATATGTATACTCCAAACAATAATTTTTTACTATATTTCACAAATAAAATTAATTTTAATACCAAGCAAAATATAATGTATATATAAAATATTACTGTTTTTCGATAAACATGATCATTTAACTTGATATTTTGATTTTATTTTAATAGAAAAATATATTACGTTTGATTAAAAAATTAAAAATGGTTGTTGAGATACTTTATTGAATTATAAACTTTAATAAATTCATTTTTTAAGATTCATTCTCATATATGAAGAGTATGATTTTTTGTTAGTAAATAATAAAAAATATTATTAATAATATTATGGTTAAATTATTGTTGTATTTGCATTAGATCTTCACACCAACTGCTGTCATATTCTGACAAGAATTTATTTTATTAGTTTTGAATAATTTTTTGTCGATTTTGACTTTTATAATCATTTTCACTTTAATATTTCAATTATTTAATATTGATTAAGTTACTTAAATTATTAACAATAATTTCACTTAAATAGAAATTTTCACTGGTTAAATAAGCTTACATCCCATATCTAGGCTTATTCATATTCTTCAGTATCCTCTGCTTAAAAGATATGGAAAAACAATGAACGGATTTCACATAATTAATTGTTAATTAATAATCTCCTACTACCGCACTGCAATAGATGAAAGGTATTCAACTATTCAATTATAAAGTACGCGAAGGAAATTCGGATATATAATAAATAAAGTAAAAATATATAAAATTTTGAAGAATTTCTGTTAATTATATTAAAAAGCTTTTAATAAGGAAGTAATAATATTACTTAATATTATTTGTTAATATTACTTATTTGATAATAATAATAATGAAGTAATAAATCATTGATATAAACTTCAATTCTAAGCATCATAAACTTATATATAAAAATAAAAAAATTAATATATAAATATATTATATTTTTAATATAAGCAAAATAGATTATAAAGAAATTAGTATTGCATATTGAAAAACTAATTTATTAAAAAAAAAAACAAAAAACACATCCTTTAACATTTTAAAACTTCACAATTAACTTCAGTAAGATTCCACTTCATACAAAATTTCCTTACCCATTTTGTTAGTAAATATGAAGTAATAGTTTATTAAATGATGAAGTAATATTATTATTATTTTGTAACAACTGAATGTCAGTAACTTAGTAACTAATTTTTTCAAAGGTTGAGAGCAACTATTTAAATCTTTTTCGTAGCTACATCTTCTGATGTTATCTCTATGGTTGATATAAAAAGCTGACATTTTTACAATTATTTAGAAATCCTAAGATAAATTAAATTTTATTGCAGTGATACGTACTTTCAGTCTCTTAATTTAGTCACTTGGGTATCATAGAATAGAGGGTGTCAGATGGGATTTTTTATTATCAGAAACAAAATAAGATAATTTATCTAACGTAACTTGCATCGCCAGTTCCAAATTATGAGCTCCTATTTTTAAAGATACTTTAAAGCATATATATATATTTAAAGTAGCTTACATATTAAAATATTTATAGACAAAATTTTTTTTTGGATTAATAGAAGAAAACACCTCATAAAATATTAATAATACCAAAATAGTTAATCTTTATTTTTATTTCAACATAAATGACGTTACTACATTTATATAACTTTCATTGGTAAACTATTCAAAAATGTTAGGTGAGGTTATGAAATTTGGATTCACTATTTATTTATTTACGAACCGGATTTCACTAGCGATTTGACAATTTAGTCATTCATCAACATATTTTGAAATGAGGATGGTTTAGCAAGAGCTGATAAAGCATTCTACCGGTTATGTGAAGTTTGCATCAGAAATTAAATAATGAAATCAGTACTTGATAAGTAGTTTAGTTATTATTAATAAGAATTTTTAAAATTTGAAATTCTGTTTCTATCATTACAATATTTTAGCCATAAATTTTAGGACAATTAATTCTTTTATCGATAATAATTAACAGAAAAGCTTTGAGTCTCTTACCGAATGGTTCTTGCATCAAGCAAGGAAAATAGTTGGCTTTATGTCATTATCATCGAAGAAAACCTCATCTACGTTTGTTATTACATCAAATCTAACAATTATTTCTAACTGATAGCATCAATAAATAATTGAATAGTGTACGTTACATCATTCGAATTGATTGGATCATTATCGGATTTGTAAATAATTTGTACCGTCTATTCAAAATCTAATGCTCTCTGAAGTATGTTCAAAAATAATAAATTCGATTATTTATACCTAATCAAACTTATTGATGCTCTTCGGCAAACATAAGCCATAGGATAAATACATGCTAGCGGCAGCCAGCCTAATAGAAGGCGGACTCAACATAGCAAAAAAGAATTGGGCCAACTGTGGTACCATAGATATGTTTTAAAGCAGATAACCTTACTAAACAAATTTTATTTAGATGTACTACTATTTTTTACCAATGTGGCATTTTTATGAAACATACGGGTATTATGTCTTTAATAAGCATATTGGAGTGATCAGATACATATTTAAGGAAGTAGTAGTCTATAGCTGACAGATATACATATATCAAATAAGCATTTAAAGAAGTAGTAGTCTATAGCGGTCATATGCCGTTTTATTCATTGCAGAGATATGACAAATCAAATGAGCAACTTTTTCATTTTGGACCACTAATCCACAACTTCGATATTAGTTATAACAAAGAGTCCAATCTCGGTTAGTATGTTTACTTGTTGGACAGGATATATTGAAGTGACTAGTAATCAAAAAAATTAGTTACTCTTTTCTCAAGTAAGTATAGGCTAGCATTGTCATATACGTGGTATGATATTAGTATTATAGGTATATGCTACTATAAGCAAAATCGCAAGAGCAACTTAGCTCCAATTATAAAAATTCAAATGACATAGGGAGGGAGTGATGTAGGTTGGCAGATTTTTCCAATGGCGATCAAATGAGGGCAACCATAACAAAGAGTAAATGTACTAGTTATTAGCAACTTTATTAGCTTACAATTCATATTATAGAGTATTAATAATAAGAAATTTTTAAAATTTTATGTTCATTTATTATACTGCCTAAATTTAATTTTTAGATTAATTTTTTAATAACTTCTTAAAAGTTTTTTTTTACTTTAATGTGGTTAATTTGTCTAAGTATAGAGTAAGTTTGGTATAATAATAATAAATTCCATATAGTCCGCCTATGGATAGGTTCATAAAATTTCCTTTCGGTTCTTGTTATTAGTTGGTAGACACCCTTAGTGGTTCAATATTGCATTTATTGAATGCTACTATAATGTGTGAATTTTTGATCTTAGAGTTACCAGTATTACTTAAACCAACTTATTTTCTTCGAGCACTTTATGAGGCTGCTGATATCACTTACTGAAATGTCTATGTGTGCTTCAAAGCAGGGTTTTTCAAAATTTGCAACTCATTCAATTTCTAAGGGCAGACATCTATAAATAACTGAGAGTATGAAATTGCTTCTTCCTCCCACATAGATTATCAGTTAAAATTCCTGTTCGCTGAAGTTGCTAACGTATTAAACAATACCCTATTACAATAAAGGTAAATTCAAAAAAAAAAAAAATAAGCCTAATAGTTTATATTGAAAAGCATAATTGACAGTATATTTCAAGAAATATTAGAATTATAGTGACTCTCTACGAGTTAGACACGACCAACGCATCTAAATGAATCACGAGCTTAACATCCAGTGGCTTCGTTAATTTGGTCCTATCGTGAGAATAGATAAAGATGCTTCAGTGAAAAAGGTCTTTGAAGCGATAGTAAAAGGAAGAAGGCGTAGAAATAGACCATGTAACCGGTAGAGTGATCAAATTGAACGACCACTAAATGGACTTGATGTATGAGATTACAGAAGGGGCCCATGCAACAGAGGCGCCTAGAGAGACATGCTGTATCAGGCCAAAAAATAAATAATTTAATAATATTAACCGACTTACATATTCCTACATCAATTTATTATTGTGAAATCTATCTATAATTATGTCAAACAATATATATGAATATCTGCAAACCGGAAATATTCATAGCATAAACATAATTTTGAAGCCATAAAATGCTTACCAATTAACTTACGAAATGTTACGTATACGTTACGTGGTCTTTTGCAGTACATTTTTCTATATGTTGGGCCAATGTATTAGGTTAATATCTTTTATAATTTTAATTATTGTCATTATAACGCAAGTCATGTGGAACTATTTCAATCGAAAGTTTTTTTATATTGCATGTATACGTACGTATATGTATATCTATATGTAGATAAAAGTATTGTACATTGTTCAAAATATCTTTTTTTTTTGACTATAAAAGAAACTTTTATGTAATGATGCAATCCAAAAAAATATTATAAATTTTATAGAAATAAGCAATATTTATTACCAAAAAAAAAATTAAAATAAACTATATTTTTTTACGTTGTCACCTTTTAACATTGATTTAAAGTTTTTCAAAATTGTGAAATTATTTCGTACAAATTATAAAATATAAAAACTTACTTAATACGCATAATGCAAACGTTTCAATCAACACAAAAAAATCAATAACAAAATAAAAAATAAAAAAAATTGGATTAAACTAAATAAATTAAATAAATTTCTTTCTTAGCAACGCAAAATCATGACCAATGTACACTACAAAAAATCATAAACAAACATTATTCGTTGTTTGTTATTATCAAGTTTTGGCAATATTTTGTTGTGAACGCAAGGCCAGTCAGCAGCACGTGTTAGATTTTTGCTCTTCCATTGGATAGATTGCCGTTAGAAGTTCTAGAGAGCTGAATATAGAGAGGGAGAGAGACAAAGTGAGAGAGAATGCGAGTGACTGAAAGAAAGTATAGGCGAGTAATATATTAATATACAACTAATAACAATCATTATTAGAAAAGTGGTACGAATGGGACGAAGCTCGCATGTAAACAAAAGTCAGTGCGTATTTTCACATGAACAATGACGTAATAAAGCCTATAACAATAGGAAATGCTTTCGACAGTACTCAGCTGGCTTGAACTGGTTTCGACTAAACTTTGTTCTTTCCGTGTAAATATTTTATAAAATGTACAGTTTTTCATAATAAATGCGATGCATAATCATATTGGAATTCACAGACAAAATAAATAATACTATTTATGTTTTTTATATTAAATATACATAATAGTTGATAACAGAACAACAATTTAACTGCGACAGTGTTCTAGATCTAAAGCACATATTAATACGAGTATTGTAATAAACTATTTTAGAGAGAATTTTGGCAGTGAAGAACATTAGATAAAAAAAATTCAATCAGATTTGTACGATAAGGAACAGGAAATGTTTAAACTAACAATTAGATTTTGAAGAACAAAATATATATAAATAAATATTACCCTAGTAACAATCAAGAACATATTAAAGATAGTTACCGAGCAAGTCAAGATAGCTTGGTAAAGTAAAAATATTTTATATAGATTTATTTTTATAAAAAATCCAAAAATAATGGTAACAATCAAGAACATATTAGAGATAATTATCGAGCAAGTTAAGATAGCTTGGTAAAGTAAAAATATTTTATGTAGATTTATTTTTATAAAAAATCAAAAAATCCTGGTCACAATCAAGAACATATTAGAGATAATTATCGAGCAAGTCAATATAGCTTGGTAAAGTAAAAATATTTTATGTAGATTTAATTAGTTAGTTGTAGTGGAGGGAGGAACGAGATCTCCTCGATTAGATAAAAAAGCCGTTTTGATCCACAAAAGCTCATAATAGTGGGTAGTAGAGAGAAGCTCAAGGTAGAACCAGCTAAATGCATTTATAAAGACAAGAATCTGGACAATGCTAATACTAGAGATATCGCCAAATATGTTGAAGAAGGGAACCCCCAGAAACTTAAACCTAGTTCTGGTCAAACCTGGACATAGATACATCAGGTGTTAGGGTGTATTTTCTTCGATACTTCGTAGCCACGCATTACAGGAGATACCACAGGGAAAGTCTATCTTCATGCCGTCCTATGGTTCAGTACCCTGTAAAAACTGATATTACCTAGACACCTCTGATTTGCTTCTGTTTATGTAGATTTATTTTTATAAAAAATCAACGTTACTGAGTTACCTAGACATCAGGTATGATTCGTTATTTTCGATATTCGATAAAATATCAGCTGATTTTAAATATATTAGCAGAAATCAAATAAAAGGATTTCTATTCTTTTACATAAAACTTTCACAATTCAACAGAGTAAAGTAATTAGAGTAAGTAGAATAATTTTATTCTATTTGAAAAATCATTTTCTATAATGGATAGATACATTAAAGGTCATAGATAAATTTGTTGTCAGTTCAAATATGCCACTATTAAAGCATCGGCATAATGCCACAGTATGCCATTAACACTTCAGTAACTAAATAAATAATATGTAATATATATATAATATTATATATATAACAATAATAATATAATATAATATATAAATAATGAATAACTAATTATATTTTATTGTTTTTATTGATGCAATATTTTTAATTACTTTGGTTTTTGATAAGATTATGATTATTAGGTGAGACAACGTTACGCTGCAACCTATTCAATGAATAGTATTGTTCTTGAAGCGGGTTTCCTAAATTAACCTAATCAAGCTACAACTGTTGACAACCCTCATATTCTCTCTTGAAGCTATTATTAAACATTTTTTTGAATTCTTAGTAATATTAGCTGGTACTTAGTTCTTTGTTTATCTCAATGTAATGATACTTACTAAAGTAAACTCAAATTTACATCGTCATTAATTTAAATTAAATTTAATAGAGCAACTCATATGTATTGTGATATTTTTAACATATGACCTACTACTTCAGTAGATAGGTTATGGATTATTATTGCGTTGATTAGAAAAGTATTTACATATATTTTTTTAAAACTTATACTCCTTTATGTATATACTCCTGTATGAATAAAATTACTCATACAAAAATTATTAACTTCTGTTATTAATTCAAAGAACATTTAAAAATAATATATATTCATTTAAATAATTATAAACATTAAATACTCATTTCCATGAACAGTTCTTCTAAATAGTAAGTGCGTAGTTCCCTTTTTGTAAATGTTAAAGTCCAAATATAAAAATAAACTTACATTTTTATCTTATACTTCATTTATTTTAATTATCAAGATTACATATTTAATTACTTATCTAACTTAACAGTATTTCATCTTGAACATGAACTCAATAATTAAGTTCATGCTCGACAATTTCAAGTGTACATTAAAAACCCCAATTTCAAGGTGTTAAACCATGAAGATAAGAATTATAAGATATTTTAATAAAATGTATATTAACTTGTAGATTACACTTAAGATTTTCAACTAGAACAACATTTAATATTAATCATATTCTATCAATTATTTTTATAGTGAAAATTTATCAAACTTTGATTATAACGGGCATATTATAAGAAATTATATTTGATAATTTGACATTAATTAATAGAAAAGTCCATAAAATAATTTACTTAGGCAATTTAATCAGATATTTTCAATACTATGTAATCTTACTGATTTATAAATGGTTATCCATTACATGGATCTAATTTTGTTGCATTATTTTTATTATATATTATATATCAAATAGAATAGTTATCTAAGACATTATACTTCATGCAGTCATTTCCCAACTAAGCTTAAATGTATGTGTTAAAATAAACAATATTCGTAGTGCTAGCTAACTGAACTGCAAAAATGGAATGAAAATGAAATTTTAATATAATACAGTAATAAAAATTGGCAGTAGTGTCAATTATCAGTTCTTAAAAATTAGTTCTTCAAAATTTAACAATAGCATAAAGAAATACCATACAGAAAAAAAATAATTCTCAACCCAATTTATCCAAATAATTAAGTCAGATATTAGAAAAGTGTCTCAATAAAAATACCACTTAAAACTATAAATAGTACTATAAGTTGACTACTAATTCCAAAAATATCAAATACTGTGTATGAAGAACTCAAATTAATTGAATTTCATTTTCAATATAAGTATCAATCAAGCTATTGGTACAAAATTTAACAATTTAGTAATATACATATATATATAGAAACTAACGACCAAAATGCAAGTTAATGCAATGAAAAACTAACTATAATCATAAAAAAAGAAAATATGATGAAAAAGTGCTAGCTAACAATATAATAGAAAAACTCCACAAAAGTGTCAGGTAACAGCACTAAAAATACAGAAGTAAAAAATAAATTAGCCAAAAATATCTATAGAAAACCTTTGAAAGAATATTTTTATTGTTTTAAATTTTATAAAAAATTTATGTAAAAAACCTCTAATATATATTTCAATGGCAAAATCTATTTAAATATATTTTTATTTTTATTTTATATCACATTACATAAACGACAAGGTTCTTGCGATTGCTGTATGATCAGCGGAAAACTGAATTCAATTATTGTAATTATTATTAATTAGTAAAATAATTTGAGGGTCAAGTAAAATTAAGAAAATAATTTAAAAGCAATTTTTTTATTGATTTATTAATTCATTTTTGCATAGTTCTTCGTTTTTAATTTATTTTGATATAATTTTTATAGATATAAAAATTTTTCATCTTTATAGCATTTATGACATTAATTTATAAAACTTAGATAAACGGAAGTCGACTCTTATACCATATAGTTACGTAAGTTTGTTATTTAAAGTTTTTTATCTGATAGAATTTAAAATTATGAGTAAAGTTGAAAAAACTAATTGTCATAAAATAATTAAAAAACTTCATTTGCATTTTATAATTGTTTTATTGTTTTATTGTTTTTACACATACCTAATGCAAATGCTGCGTTATTAAATGAAATACATATAAATATATGATTATTTATAATTTAATTTAATTTTAATTCAATAAAAACTAACTAATACTTAAATCAACTACTTTTTAAATCGTTTAATATATAATGTAAGTTTGTTATAAGACATATATTCAGTTAGATGCCAATAGACAGTTAACTTGAAATACATTAATTATTTTTTTTATATAAAATTATTCAGAATATATAATAACGAATATATATAAATACTAATATAAAAATTCCATTTCAATATCTGCTATTGACTATTATTATTAAAAATATTTAGCTAAAAAAATTCGTTTAAGTTTGCTTATGTTAATTATTTCACTGCAAATATTATTTTATAACAATTATGAGAACAATTTTTTTTTACTTTTAATTCTTAATGAGTAATTTTTACTTGGAATAATATACAATCATGTATTATAAGCACGATTTCCTATAGTAATTAAAACCACATTTATTCCCACTCTATGCATACAAAATTTGACAATTCTATTTGTCTTTATTTTCCGGAGATAAATAGTTTCCCAAGTTGAATCTGTAAAATTAACTGTTAATATGCGATAATTGCAAATCGTGAAATCAAATATGAGAAAAAAGTTTTTTAATTAGAAAATAAAATTCCTAAAATTTTTTTTTTTTGTATTTTATATTAAAATAATTAATGTTATTAAAGTATTAATGTTATTAAAGTATTATTTACTACTGTATATATCTTTACCAAGAGGAAAATATTTTGACTAAAATCAAAGTTCTAAGTTTTATTACAATATCTAGGGATTATTATTATAATCTTTTGGTCAAACTTAATGCAAAAATTTTTGAAAATAAATTCGGTTAACAGGAAAGAAAACTTATTTTCCATCAAAACAATACATCTGTTCATAAGCGCAATTCAGAAAATTAAAGAAATAACTACTTAAAAAAAACCAGCCTATTCACTACATTTAGTTCTCTTTGACTTCTAGCACTTCTTACCCCTCAAAAAATTTGTTCGTGGAAAACGATTATCATCAAATGGAAAGGTGCTACCTAACCGCTACTATTGAGATGGTATCCATAAATTGAAGGAATTGCTGAATTGCCACTTATGTTGGAGAAGTTCGTTTGTTTCGTATCTATTTCACAGAATTATAGAACAAACTATTTGGCAAATAGCATGACTTCTGTTCAGTTTATGGACTTACGGTACAGAGATCTGTAATGATTACAGTCCTTTTCTTTTCATTTTAACCAAAACCATTAATTTATTAATATTATTTAACACAATTTCTCTTTGTAAATTTATCTATCTAAAGTAAATAGCTATTATGTTTAAAAGTTCTATTAAATATGGTTCACTAACTAATGTCTTATTACTGGAAAGAGTAATTACATAAAAGTAGCTCTCATTTATACAATATTATGTGACATTATATTTAATCCACCAAAAAAAAAGATACTATTATTATTAAGCTGGAGGATTTTATATTGCAACCTTAACATATATGGTATTATTTCCCCTTCATAGATTCAATTTAATTTACTCTATTGAGTGTTATTTCTTCGTCCGGTATAAGATAACCATCAAGGTATATGTTCCGTTTATGAATCAGTGACAGGTAAGTTCCTAGCACGTCTTTCGCAGTGACATACTCTTTTATACAAAAGCTACAACTTCCATTTGTATTAGATCATAGCTCTTTTGAGTGATAATTTCACTTATACTGAATTATTACATAGATTTTATAGATTTGAAAAAATGCATTGAAGAAATTTTATATTCCCACACATAAATAATGACATTGTTGATGGACTACTGATACTGCATATATCCTTATACATGTTTTAATGTTTATTTTATATTTGTTATCTACACTCTGTCTATATAACTCTATATACATTTTAAAATAATTATTAATATTGTTATCAATGTGAACTACAAAAGAAGTTGTTTTTCTTTTCTTTTTGTAGTTTAGTTGGGAGATAACCAAAGCTTTATATTTCTTTGTGATAATAAAAAACTATTGTAGCGCAAAAAAAAAAATAATGTCTACTAAATTATTATATTTGAAGTGGTTGACTTATAAAAATAATTATTGTCTACCATAATGAAATATGGCACATATTGACTTGATTTATCTCATTATAACTAATACTTAGTTATATCTTAATTATATTTAGCAAAATAAATATAACTGTTAAACCAAAAATAAAACAATAAAAATTAATTAAAAAATTAAATAAATGTATTTTGCTTATAATTAAATAAATTATAAAATTTTTAAAAATGAAAAAACAGAGAGAGAGACAGCTTTGTAGTGATCTTCAAACAAGAAAAAACCTATGGCTATGGCTTTACTAAAACTCCAATAACCTTCACCGAAATTAAATTTTAGTAATTATCTAATAATTATTTAATTAATTAAAAATTATAAACAACCATTATTAATCTTCCATTTTTTTTAGCTATAAATAAACGTTAAATTTTTGATATAAAATCTAATATGCATACATAATATACCATATACAAACATTATCATTCATTTTTCGACTTAATTTTAATACATTTGATCCTCTGCATATGTTCATGGACGTTATATTATTTCAAGAGCTGAATAAAATGGATAATAACTTGATCACATTGTATGCATTTAGTATAGTTCACTTGCATATTGGATATGGTTCAATTAAAGTAATAATTAATGTATTTAATGTAGAACTTATTATTTTGTGACATTTCTTTATGTAATATATAGTCAATAAATTGTAATAGATATAAAAAAGATATAAATGAAACTGGATATTTGGTTCATAGAGAGCAGAGTACTGCGAACATAACTAAAAAGAAGACATAAAAGCCAAAATGTCAGTAGATGAGGACATCCTAACTTCGGACTAAGAGCTCTCAATCTAGCAGTCTCCGACTGATCCAGATGAGAATGTCATAAAGAATGTGAGTAGAGGTCTCATTCACCTCCAATAAAAACAATATTCTCTCTTCTTAGAACTTGGACTCATTTTATTAGAATGATGATACGATGACTCATCCGCAAAGAACTTCAGTTCCGTTTAACTATGGTTAAAATCCCTTCCGTAGCTGAACGGGCACGGTTAAACATTATTTTAATATTCTCATACTATTTATTAATATAAATATTTTTATAATAATTGTTACCGGCTAATTGGTCATATTTTATATCAATAAAAGACACTAATTTTTATTTTATTTAAAAATCGTTTATATTTTTAATTTTTTAAATATAATCAGAAATTCGTGTCTATTTTTATTTATATTAAATAATTTGACCAATTAGCCCGGTAACAAATTATTATAATAATAATTTTTGGTCACAAATATAAGTATTTAATATTTATATAAATATTTTTAATATATAACGAAGATGGTTCTTAACCATAAATAAATTAAGTAAATTACTCTTTAATTAAATTTCTTTTCATGAACTTTGAAACTTTGACAAAGTACAAGATATTATTTTTTAGTTTCTTTTTACTTACTGGATTCTAATGTATTCTATTTTTTTATTTTCTAATTTTTAAAATAAAATAATACTGAAAAGTAAAAAGTCTACATTTAAGCTTAACTTTGTATTACTAATAGAGACACTCGTTAAAATTTTTATACTGACATTATTTTTAATAAGTTTAACCTATAACTTTCTTAAACTTTTATTATACTTTTTTCAAAGAAGTAAAACACATACTCAAAGATATAACATAATTTGTGTATTAAATAATTAAGTGGGTATAGAATATTAGAGTAGTGGTTCTTAACCTTTTTGAAGTTAAGAAATAATAAACTTTAATATAATTTTGCTACGTGGGAAACTTACTTGAAACATACCTGTGAGCTTTCAAACAAAGGTGACCAACCTTGATGAAGTTAAGCATGCAATAAGAAAAATTGTATATTTCAGGCAGGAATCCAACTCATAGTATAATGTGGATGTAGGATAGCTGCTCGTATTCAAATTTCAAAAAGAAGATAATAAGTTCTTAAATAATTGGTTCATCCGTGGTATCATAACTGCCCCTTAATTGCACTAAAGTGAGCCAAGGTGCATAGGGCTACCACCTCAACTTAACTGAACTTAGCTCACTTAACCAGAGAGAAGACAGCTAGTGCTGTTGCTCTATTACTCCAGTAATTTTAAAACGTTACAGTTAGGGATATTTGTTCGAACCTGATTATTGTTCAGGATATCTAAAACCGATTGAAAAGTATCTGGGCTGAAGCAGCTTGTAATTATAAATTATCACACCAAGGCTTCTTTTCTGTGACCTGATTCTTCGTCAAAGTCCCTAAACCGTACTCAAGATAGTTTACTAATAACTATAATTTTATTTTAATTAATCTAAAAACTTAATTTATGATTGCCCAACAAAATTTTTTATCAAATGTATGTATTTGGAATGGTACACACTTTTCAACACCTCTGCTGTATATGACTGCAGATTCTGCTAATTAAATTTGAAAAAATAGTATAAAGTTCTTGATATATGCAGTTATATTAAAAATTAATTATAAATTAAAATTATAAATTATTTCTTGTAATATTAAATTATAATAAAAATTATCCGCCATATTTTCTCACTAGATCCTGTCGGTGTCCATATGTCTGGCAACACTAATTTGATTATGTCAAACCAGCACGTTTTTGAAAGGTCACATTTCAGGCTACATATTATTGTATATTTATTTTAACATTATTTTTTGTAAAGAATATTTGTATATATTTGACGGTGTGTTAGGAAAAATTAAATTTGTTTGTTTTTAATTTTTTTACTATTACCATCTTTTCTATTTGAAAAAGTTTTTTTGTCATGAAATAAAAATAAAAATAATTTTCAAACAAACAAATTTATCTCAAAACAGTTTTCCTTTAAAACAGTTTTTAATTTTCTATTTGATTTTATCGCGTGTCACTGGAAGTTGCTTCATGGAACATTAGTTTAGAAAACCAATATTTGCTAATAAAGTCTATATATTTATATAAGTTGTGGGTATTTGTATTTGTGTTCTGATATATATTTTTTTCTTTTTTAATATTTCAGTGATATATTAGCAACCACTGATTATATAGACATATGAACGTATAAAGCCAATATTTGCTAATAAAGTATATATATTTATATAAGTTGTGGGTAGTGTTGGTTGTGTTCTAATGATATTTTTTTTATTTTGTAATATTAAAGTGATATATCACCAACCACTGATTATATGGACATATGAACATATAAAACCAATATTTGCTAATAAAGTCTATATATTTATATAAATTGTAGGTATCCTTGATGGCGTTTTAATGAAATTTTTTTTTTGTTGTTTTTTTTTTTATTTTTAATATTTCAGTGATATATCACCAACCGTTGAACATATGGTAATATTTTCAAAATATTTTGAAAAAAATCAATTTTTTTAACTTACATTTTTCATCGGCACCGTCATCACTTTTTGTGATATTTGCTAAGTTTAAGGCACTCATTTTGAAATTAATTAAATAATTTTAAAAAATTATTAAAAAACTATTTAAAAAAATTAAAAAAGGAAATTTTATCACAATTTATAGAGAAAGCATGCAAAAGTTTTTATTTTTTTTTTTAGTTTTTAACAAATTTCGTGAGAAATATTTTGTTTCGAAAAATCGTTTTTAACACGAAAACACATTTTTTCTTTGTATAGAAAAAGTTAAATAATATTTAATATTTATCTTAATTTCTTTATTTTATTTTAATTATCGTAACTTTTCAAAGTTCCGTAGCGATTTTGGCGAAATCGCTCAGCACGGCACGGTGTTGCAAATTAAAATGTTAAATTGAATTTCTATTTTGTTTGCTCATTGTTTGTCAGCAAATATCTGAATACATGTGCTCACACTTTGCTTTATATATATATGAACATCTACACACATATACGTGATGATTTGTAAATATGTAAAGATAAATACGCGCCGCGTCGAGCTACTGTGTATTTTTTTTAATTACTTTTCTGAACACAGCAACAGAATATACAGAATATATTGTCGACGTCGATTTATTTTTATTAAAAAAAAAAAAACAACAAATAAAGCAAATTCAGCGCAACCTCCGGCAAACGCTGTAATGAGACAAACGCAAAGACCGATAAAGAAACAAGAAAATACCGCATTTTTCCTTTTGCGAACTGAGGCTTATAAGCCACGACTGAGAAGCATTTCCAATTGTTGTTGAATGTTTTTGTTTTTGTTGTTGTTGTTGTTGGTGCTGTTGTTAATTTTATTTATTGTCAGCGTGTAATTGGAGAGTGAGTAATTTGTTCTGTATGGTGCGGACTAACTACAACAACAGTTCGATTTTTTATGGAGTGCTCTGGCTTTGTAATGCGTAACAAGCAGAACGACGAGAAACAGTGGGAAGCAGTGTAAGAAGCATGCGCACTGAGCAAAGAAAGTTCTATGAATTTTTAATTCGTTTTTTTTTATGAAAATTGTAAACAGAAAAAATATGTATGTAGTTCAGCGATAGTAAATTTGCGCTCAGAATGATGTTGACATTATTTATTTCGTTTGAATAATTTGGCAAATAGAAGAAAAAGTCGGTGCGCAAACTAAATAATGAATGCAATAAAAAACTACAGTTGGTAAATCTGAATATTTTCTAATATTGTAAATATAAAATATTGTAAATTATATTCTATAATATTCTAATTATTATATTCAATTAATAATATATGTAGTTCGCCATTATTCAACATTATTATTCCACCATTATTGACTTTAAAAACTATATTAAAATAATTAAAATATATATACATTGAATCATTCAACTCCTGGAAGGAACATAAGGCAGGTAAAATAATAAATATATATTAAATATTATATAATTATCTACTACAAGTCTGGTGCAACGCTTAATTCGGTCCTATTCTGCTTACAACTCGTCCACGTGAACGAAACGTTAAAAAAAGCCACCAAAATTGGTCAACACAAAAGTTGTTCCGATCCATTACGATAATGTTAGCCCACATCTATCTTTGATGACTCGGAATAAATTGTTGCTGAAAATCACTTGGCTCAGTTTAATCACTTGACCCAATTTTTCGCTGATAAACGACAGAAGTTCTACACCGATGACACTATGTAGCTACCTGAAAAATAACAAAAGTTTATAAATAATAATTATTATTATTATTAGAACATACTTGTATTTTAACAAAATTACAAATTTAGTCTATTTACAAAGAATATTTTATGTAAATCGAATTTACATTATAATATTTATAAAAGCCTTCCAGTTATTGCACTGAAGAACTATTGCTCTAAGCTCAATAAAAGATTTTCTCGTTTCGCTTGTGACAGTTCTGCGCCAAGTATTTTTCGGCCCCTCTCTACCACGCCAGCCCTGTGGTTTCCACTCTAACTAAATTAGGCTCCACTCTAAACAATTAGTTTTTAAAAAATACTTTAACTTTTTACTTTTTAAAAAGTTCAACAATGTATCAAATAACAACGAATACTTTTTATACTACCCAATACATATATTTACTAGCTGCTTAACATCTAAACATCTAGCTTCTTACATCTAAAGTAAAAAATTGAAAACTATATCTTGATGTTTTTTAACTTAGCTATTTCAAAAAGTAATCTTTACGATAACTAAATGATACTGTTTATCAAGTATATCTAAGTAAATACAGATCCTACTTTCTTCTTCTTTCTCTGAATTATTTCACAAATTGACCAAGTCTAATGCCATCAATTGATTTGTATGCCATAAAACTCGAATCTAATGATGAATATGATATGATATCGATATCATATTGCTAGCATAGCAAACTCAAAGCTATCAAAATATTTGCAGTTCATATTACCTGAAATTCAATGTGATAATCGTTCACACAATCAATTTTGTTCTTTTTTTGTTCTATATATCGTATAATTCGCTATAAATGACATATTAAAACAATAACAAATTTTTTTTATGTATTATCATTATTTTATTTCATTTTATAAGCAAATATGTTATTGTTGTTGTACAACATAATGAGGGGTGGTTACATGATAAATAATATATTTACAATTATGTGCAAGCCCAATCAGAAGATATCGTAAATCTAAACGATCTGATAAAATAATACATTCCTATGTAATTTTAGATATTTATTATATTATATCGCTAACGTTACGAAGCTTATACAACTTCGCTAAGGAAAAACTCAAAAAGCTTCGCAATACCAGTGATATGAAATATCAAAAAACTTACTTTTGTACTAAAAGATTTACGAGTACTTATACCTAGAATGTGATTCTCTAATTACAAATAAATCCAAATATTTTGATTTATTTGAAGAAGTTCTGGAATCCATTGAAGTGTATTTTAATAATTTATAAAATATCATTACAGCAATATGTTTAGATATGGCTATTAAAACGAAGTTATGTTCTTGAATGATGGTTTTATTAAACTAAAAACATAGTCCATTAGCAATATCCATAGTATATAATTTATTATTTAAATTAACATTAAATTAAGAATATTAAATTTAAATTTGTATATTTAAATTATTATGCATAAATTTCAATGATTTTGATTATATGGAATTATATTGATATCATTTAAAACTAAAAAGGCTTTATAAAATGTTAAATTTCTTACCAAACTTATATATATAAATAAAAATTTTATTATTAATTATAATTGATTCGTTCTTAAGCTATTGTCGACATAGAAAATCACTTATAAGAATAAATGTTTATAATTACACAAATAAATTACTGACACACTAAAAGGAAACGATCCTAACTAACTCAAATTATCTGCTCCAGCTGATCAATCTTCAATGTTCTCTGTAGGCTCTCCGACGTCAGATCTTAAAAATATATTAGCAAACTTTATATACACATAATTAACAATATTGTGAAATACAAAATAACTAGGAATTAAAAAATTAACAGAAAATAATTTTACTATCTTTTTAATAAACTTAATTATTTTATTTGTAAGATATGAAACAAAATTCTTGGATTATATTTTCGACAAAATCATTTATCATTAATTTTTCATAAAAATTTATTAACATTTTTCTATTTTAGTGTAAGTAAGTTTAAGTTTTTGAGTTAAAAATCGTGACCATATCCAACACCAATTAATTTGGAAAAAATATTATTAAATTACCATAAAAATAAACAGGACTTAGAATAAAATTCCGTAAGACTTTAACTTTAAATATGTTGAATCACGATAATTTAGTTATTATGCATTTTACTTTAATTAATATTTTAATTAGATAAAATAAACAGCTTGAAAATAACTTTAATAATTATTTTAAAAACTTGCTTAGTATTTGGGAAAACTATGTTACTCATACGCAACGTGACCATATTTCCTTAAGAGCTGCGTATGTTTCTTTTCAATTAACTCAATGAATATGTTCAAACCGAATTAATTATATTGCGCCATACAAGACAATTGAAATTAATTCAAAATAATAAAAATCATAGTTGGAATTTGGCATTGAGTAGATAACATTACTAGATAGCACCAGTTCAATTGAAGGGAGCACTTCGAACACTGAATATTTATAATAACACGAGTTCAAACGCCTTCAAATGCCTTTATTTAATCTAAAATAATTTTCATAAAATCCTAATTCTTTACAATTCTCAATTGATAGATAAATGTTTTTATGAAGTGACGACTCAAGTGCTTCATTAACGTAGAACTTTGCCTCGCAATTTAACAGATAAGAGTGCAAAAAAAAAAGTTTTCACAATGTATACAAATAATATATAAAAGAAGCATACTTTTGTGCGTTCGTTAAAAGTTTAAAATATTGGTTTGTGTATTGAGTCTTTGTTTATTAAGTTTTATTAATTTTTACAAAATTATCTATAAAAAGTATAAAGCATAATTTTTATATATAGAAAGTGTATAGAAAGAGTCAAAAAATTGAGAGAAACTTTATATTGTAATACAATTTTAAGTCACAATCGTTCTTTTTAATTTTTAAATATGATTAGTGTTTTATTTTTATGCAGAAGTTATTTAAAAAAAGTATTAAGCGCGATAAAAATTATCATTTTTGAATGTCATTCAAGTTGCGCTAACTCTAGCTCAAATTTATTCTAATGACCGAACTTGAACATGCTCACATTCAAGAGTTGTCATTCAAGCTAAATTTTTGAAGAATAAGGGTGTTTACGCACGCTGTAAGTGTGTTTCGCAAGCTGTAAGTGTGTTAGTGCAACCTCTCAAATATATTCTCTTCACGACGAATGCAAGTTTTTGGGCAATTATCATTCACAACATGTTGATTGCGTGTCATTCAAAGGTGCAGACTATAATTTTTGAGTGTCATTCTTAGATTTTCTTTCTTGAATGACAAAAACGATACTCTGCAACATGCTTTAAGTAAACTATGCAGAGAGTTATTTAAACCCTTCAAATACTTGAACTATTCATACTTTTCTCTGATGAGATTGAATTTAAGTCTAGTTTTTATTTAAAAAGTAAAAGTACAATTTATCAGGTCTCCAATAACGTTTTCACTATATGACAGCCAACTGCTTGGATTTCAGGTCACCGTTAATTAACACGAGTACCACAATAAATTAAACATTTGCTATCATCGAACAGATAAAGATTTGTACGAATAGATCGAATAAATTTATCGGGTCTCCGATGTTTTTTTTACTGTATCATAGTTATCTTGCTTGCTTTTCAATTCGATGTTATTTACAACAAAATCAAATGTTGAGAGAATGAGTCATTTTGTATCATCGATTAAAGTAACTTCAGTACAATTTATCGGATCTCCGATTTCTTCTTTACCGTATCATAAGCATAATAGTATAGTAATAATATTAATTATAATAAATTATATAATAATATAACTAGTAGTAATAAAGTATAAATAATAAATTAATTAATAGTAATATGATTTAACTTTATATGAGATAAAATCATTTAAAAAAAGATTTTATTTATTTTATATTATTTTATTCTTTATTGAATATATTCATACTACAAACTAACACTACTCCCATTGCACTAACGCACTACTAAACCCAAGCTACAAACTACAGACTAATAATATAATGGATTAAATATATGTTTAACAATGTTCATATTCAGATAGTTAATGTGTAATGTTCCGTATCAAATATTAATCAGCCTTTTGCAATTATTGTTCAGTTTATACTGCAATCGTAACCCAACGCACCAAT
The DNA here is from genome assembly GCF_002237135.1 of Teleopsis dalmanni. Classification (NCBI taxonomy): domain Eukaryota; kingdom Metazoa; phylum Arthropoda; class Insecta; order Diptera; family Diopsidae; genus Teleopsis; species Teleopsis dalmanni. The sequence goes on from NC_051846.1 coordinate 204,394,884, forward strand.
TTAACCTTAAATGTCAGTCCTTTTCAATTGTAATATCGTTCCTTGCAATCCATTTGGAGTCACAAAATGAAGTGTAAGATTTATAATTTGCTATTGATATATGATGCTTTAAATTAGTATTGCAGTGTATGTATTTTTTAATACTGTATAAATACTAATGAACTTAGCACAAACTACTCATAATAAAAATAAGAAAATTTATACTAAATTCATTAACACAAGAAGGCAGTTCTATAGGAATTGGAAGTGAATAGTTTTTGAAGAGATAAATTAGTGAAGTGCTCTTTCAAAAAATAATCACTTCCAAAAGATTTAGAACTGCCGTACAGTTTAAATATTTTATTTTAAATTGTTTATCTTATTTTTTCCTGAATTTTTCTTTAAATTTTTTTTTGGAGTTTTTGTTTCGTTTTTTTTTTTTTGATTTTTAAGCATATGTGCTTCTTGCATTCCATATAAAAATGATTACTTTCTTAAATCTAAATTTTCCAATCTTATGCGTTTCGTTATCAGTTTTCATTGCTTAGATCTAAATTTTTGTTTCGAGTAAGTAAATATAGAAAAAAATGTATTGTTTCAATTTAATGATTTAATTTCCAGTCATCGAAGCAACGCTCGAACGGCGTGAATAGCGTTGATTGATGAACTTGCTTGGTGAAGGTATGAGGAAACCAAGAAATCCGCTCAATATCAAAGTGACACCGGATATGACAAAAGCAGTTTCGCAATTTTGAGTGAGGAGTGTACCAAAAACATTGACACCAACAACGCTACCCAAGCGACCCATCATCAATGAGATACAAACGGCCATAGCTCTGTAATATTAAATTTTTTTTATCAAAATTAGTAACTATTTAAAAATTTATATGCAGTTATATATTAACCTGAGCTTAGTAGGGTAGATTTCAACAGTTGTTGCACTTAAAACATTAATGCCCAAACCGCAAAGAAGAAGAACCAGATACAAGTTGGTAGAAATCAAAGGTATATCAGTGTAAATGACAGCAATACCACTAAGTCCACAAAATACCAAGCAGCCAACTGTATAAATAAAAATTATCATCATATTAAAAAATTTACTAATATTATTCATAAAGAAAACTCACATAATATAGAACGTTTTCCAACACAATTAATAATCACGGCAAGTACAGAAAATCCGACGGCATACAAAATCTCCAACAACAAAGACTGTTCTAATGTGTTCAACTCAAGCTTCTCATTACATTTTTTAACTCCAAAACTTTTAACATTAAACATCTCAAGATATTTCATTTCTTCATTAAAGTTATATAAATTCCGTTGCTTTTCATAGACTACATCGCAGAGGTAGAATTTGTGAGTTGGATGCAAGCTCATGTATTCGCCGACGCTATTAAGTATATCTGGGAACCAAATATACAAGCCATTCGATGTAAAAAATGTAACGAATTGTATAATGCATATAAGCAAGGTGGAAAATAAATATTGTCGTCCGAAAAGCGGTTGGGTTTGTTGCCACATGGAGCGAAGTAGGGCTTTGAAACCAGTGCAATGTTGATTTTCTTTTGGCAAATACGAATTCAAATCCTCAATCAAAACTGTGGTGACCTGTAGTAATAAAAATGATTAAATAGAAATAAAAATTCAAATCTTATATATAGCTTAAATATTCCATACTTACTGGATATTGCATTTTAGGATTTCCCGAATTTATATGATATATGGTACGCAATACTTTTAGTGCTTCAGCTTGTTTGCCTTGGCTTAACAAAAATTTCGGGCTTTCAGGAAGTTTAAACAAAGCTAAGCCACTTATAAAACCTGGTATACCGCAGACAATCATGAACAAACGCCATGGTTTGTAAACCATACCTAACACTGGTAAAGGCAAACTCCAATCCTGATTAATGACTAACCAAGCAACGGCTGGCATCAACATAGATCCAATGCCGAAAACAATTGCTGCACCCATAATTGCACGAGAACGATGTTTAGAGGTGTGAAATTCGCTCAAATAGGCATACACAGTAGCTGAACCACCAGAAACACTATTGAAAAAATTAATATATATCAATAAGTATCCTTCGAAAACAATAAATGTCAAAAACCGTACCAAAACCCGTTCAGGTATCTTAAAACCACCATTACCCAAAAATTTTGAGCAAAACTGGAAAACACAGTTAAGCAAAAACCCATGATTAAAGTTGGTCTAATGATGTTGCGACGTCCAGTGGTATCAGCAAGAAAACCCCACAAATGGGAACTAGATATGATACCGGCAAATCCAATAGCGCCCAAGACGCCACGTTGTGTTGTAGTAAGTGGGAAATCGCATTCCGAAACTGGTAAAACAAAACTGATGCCAAGAGTCTCCAACAAAACATTGGCGAGTATAACACCGCAAACGAAGATCATCATATAGTTAAATAAGCCAAATTCTAAATGAAGTAAGAAATGTTTTTATAAAATATTAATTAATATATCTTATATCTTAATACTTACTTGTTAGTTTCAAAGCGCGTTCAAAGTACTCAGTGCGGTCAGTGGGACGTGGACGTTTCACTTTTATCATTCCATTTTCAATAATTGCAATTGTCATCTTCAATTTTTTAGCTACAAATAATAATAATAATATTGCAAGTTTTAAATATTAACTTAATATAGTAAATATATTAATTTGCTGTGAACTAGGATATGATTTTGAGTATAATTCAATACGACTACTGCCATTAAATCCATTTCATTTATTCAGATTGCAGACTTACGATTTGGAGCTGCAAATAAGAAGAATAAAGATTTTATTAAATATAATTAATAAACAAATGATAAATAAAAAAATTATCTTTAATTAATAAATTTTAAATTTCATTACTAAATCGATATATAAATTTATATATATATATTTATTTTTATGTTAGAAAAAACTATCATCTATTGTGTAGATGTTCTTTAATAAGGGACAGGGCCAAAATTCTTGGCAAAACATATTTTGAGAACCCAAAAGAACTATTAGAAACTTATTTGAAAGACCTCAAAATTTTCTCAAACAAAATTAATTGTTTAAAATAATATAGATAGTTTCGAATAAGGAATATCCATACCATAAAAAGTTAAGGATAATAATCCATAAGGATCCTTAATAAACTTAAGGATAATTTTGCAACGGTTCTAATAAATTCAAAGTACGAGTAAATAACTGAATAATTAATGAAATTAATCGACAACGTATTACTCTTAATGGGACACTATGAAGTTTATTTTTTATTATATTAATATAGGTAAAAGGAATTGAATCATTTTGAGCTACTAATTCGAAAATTGACCCAAAATAGCAAACCTAGAATTGCTATGAATAAATACTTAATGCTATTCTAAAGAAGCTTGCGATGAGAACCGAAACTTCTGTTATTTCTGGGGGTCTCAAGAAAAAGGCCTCTCAACATTTATCTTCAACTTGATATTAAATGATGTCGTAACGAGATATGATCATTTATGGAATAAACTAATAACTAAATCAGATAAATAAAAAGTCTTCTAGACTTTGTATTCAATAAATTTATTTATACAGCATATATATAGGTAATTATATGTTTGTATATCACAAGAAGACGATTAAAGAAATATATCAGAAGAAGACGATTAAAAACTAGCTTAGTCATAAAACTAGTAGCCAAACATTTATTTTGTCTCACATGTTTTTAAGAATCAACTCATCTTATGGTAACAAGATTTAAGATATTTAACAGAAAAATAACTACGACATCGTCTTGATGAACATATCCGACTTTTGATATATTCTTACGATGTTATAAGCAAAATATTTACATTTCCAAAAAATCAAAACTTCCATCAAAATAATACGTAAAACTTAGATAAACGTTATTAAAACGATAAAATTTGAGTATAAACATTAGTAATACTAATATTCAATAAATCAATATTTAAAATAAAAAATGTTTTAAAAAATTTTTATTTTTAAATTCATTAGGCGATAAATTAGAAGCTGATCGGATGAGGAGACGTCCTTATTGTCCCTGTCTCTCTAATGTGTATTTATTTTACATATTAAAATAAAACTTATTTTAAGTAGAAAATTTACTATTAATTTAATTAGTTTGTATTAAAAAATATTAATATTTTTTCAATTATAGTATCTTAATTATTTAAGATACTATAGTTAAAAGTACGTCATTGTGTAAACATTATGGATTTAATTTTAGTTAACGCTTAAATTAATAGGAACTAAAAGAATAATAAAAAAATATTTATGATAAATTGATTATACATATCGTCGTATAAGCCTAAGCTACTGCATAAATATATATAAGAACTTAAAGAACAATAAAAAAATATTTATGATAAATTGATTATACAGATCGCCTAAGCCACCGCATAGATATATATTTGAGTTTATTGAAGATTGATATTTATGTAAACAAAACGAAGTATAAATATGGTTTATAGTTTTGAAGTGATTATTTCCTACCGAAAAGTTTATTTTTTTCCAAGAAAATCGTCATTTGTTTATATTAAAGTATGTCTGCGTTTTGTTTACTGAATTTGAAACCATAGATCTGTTTTGACTCCTCTTCTCAAGCTTCTAAGTAAAAACAGATATTTACGATTTCACGTGAATACCTATTCACGAACTTATGTGCTCTGGTTTTATATGTACATATATAGACACATAATAATAATACATAAGCAAATTTTTCTATAATGTTTTTATTTTTTTATTAATACATAAAGAAAAAGAAACTTAAACTCTCAAAATGAATTAATTAAATATTAAATTTAGTGGAAAAATTTTAACAATAAAGTCGATAAATTCAAACCGATAAAGTCGTTCAAAAATTTATATATTTATAGAATTCTAACAGGCAAATCTAATATATAAATATTATGTATTAAACGAAAATATATAAGATATGCATTCTTACAAATAAGACCCGATAAAAGTAAAATCTAAGAAATGACAATAACCGAGAGGATGAACACTTTGAGTTTAATTGTTGGAATCACCCAGATGAACAGCTAATCTCTAGATGTTAAATTAAAAAGTTGTTTAGTATAAATATAAAATACAATTCTGTTATCAAACAGTACTAGGTAGTAGATGAGGGGATGAACACTTTAAGATTAATAGTTGG
>NC_051846.1:204400115-204473562 GCF_002237135.1 Teleopsis dalmanni
CGTAAGAGTTGGTAAGTTTAAAAAAATAATTAGCGCTTTAAAATGTTTATTAATTTTCTTTTTTTTTGGTTAGCGTATCTGATACAATAACAAAAATTACAAATAATTTACGAACACCACAAAGATTAGAAACGCATCATGAAACGCAACCAAAAGTTATGATTAATCCTATGCCACAATGTAATATGTTTGCCTATAAGCCAGATTTGAAAAAGAAGCCTAAACCAGGCATTTCAAGTGGTTCGATAATGAAATCAAATGTTCCACTGAAAGCAACTATACCAGTGAAAAAAGTTGCACCAATGCTAAAGCCTTCACCACCTGGTACCATGACTAATAGTAAACACAACTTAAACAGTTCCATACAATTTCTAAATAAACCTGGTAAACCATCACACACGAGTACGCCAATGTCTACAACTACTACTGCTTTAAATACTTCACCTCGGTATTTAGATAAACCGCGGTATTCATACCAACCAACTACACCAACAAGACTGTCAGCTGGTATAAGACGACAAACACTCGCCGAACCGAAGACTATAAAATCACCACTCAAACAACGCTCACCTATGAAAAGCAGATTCAGTACTGCTTTAGGTGGTGTCGAACCAAAAAGATCAGTTAGTATTTTAATTGAATTATATTCGTTCTTATATAAATTTTTTATTTAATTTTTTCGATTTTATATTTCAGACAGTTCGGTTAGGTGCCAGAGCTTCGGTTGGAGTTTCCGGTGTGCATAAACAAAAAGAGAATAAAAAACCATAAATGTTTTGGACTTTCTTAACATATATCATCTATATATTTTATCCTTATCCTTATCGTTTTTTGTGATTCTGTATTATATTTTTGTTGTAAGTTGTTGCAAACCAATACTTGCCACGTTGTTATATCTATAAAAAACTTTTTCATCGAATTTTTTATGTTACGTGTTACGTACTATATATTTTAAAATTTGTTCCCTCCATTTTTAGCATACGTACTTAAATTTTTTAATGTAATAATAAATTATTAAATATGTACTTAAATTTTAATAATATTTAATAAACGCATACATTTCGTCATATGTTAAATATTTATGGAATTTTTTTTATATATAGTTTTATAGTTTTTTATTTGATTTGTTTTTATTAATATTGTTTTTCTAATTGCGTTGTTGTTGTAAGCCGCTGGGACCTGCTTGTGAAGTCCCTTTGGCGGATGTTGAACGACACTTGGTCGTCGCTGGCGACGAGTGCCTCTGGGACGTAGACCCGACAGTTCTTGGTACCCGTTTTTAATTTAATCTTTTTTACTGATATTCCTATTTTTCGTTTATATGAACTTTTATCTACAATTATTTTTGCTTCTAATCTGCTTGATCCTCAATATGACCCCATAACGTCATATTAAATAATATATTTAACATATAGAGTTTGTAAAGGGATTTTAGGTACGTGGTCGGTTTGATAAATCAGTGACTTTTTAAATTTCCCGCGTAATTACTCCAAATGCAACAGTGCTGCCGTCAGCTGTAATCTACCAGTGGGCAACTTCTTAATTTTGAGCAAGCTACGTCATTCAGTTGATGTTTGATAGCCGTTCAAAGCAGACAACCTCGTGAATTTTTACGAAAATGGAAAAAAGTGAATTTCGTGTGCTGATTAAGCATTACAATCCCAAATCCACGAATTGAGATACGAACTGTTATCCCATTCAGCATATTCTCCAGATTTAGCCTCCTGTGACTATTTTCTGTTTTCAAACCTTAAGAAATGGCTGGGTGGTAAGAGATTTAAGTCGAATGAAGAAGTCATTACCGAAACAAACGCGCATTTTGAGAGCTTTGAGAAAACCTATTATTTGGAGGAAATAAGAAACTTAGAAAAACGCTGGACTAAATGTATCGAGCTAAAAGGTGATTATGAAAAGGTGAAAAATAAAATGTTTATTTGCCGAAAAAAATTTGTTTTACTCAAAAAATCACTGACTTATCAAACCGCCCGCGTATTTTTATTTTGGTTTCTATAATTCGAACTCATGGGAATGCCTATTTTCAGTCATTTAGAATTTTACAATGTTAAAAATTATTTTTTTTTTTATTTTTAATTCTCGTTTGTTTTTTAATAATATATTTTGAATGGTTCAAAATATATAATTTTTATTTAGATGTTTTATAATTTTATTTAATTTTTATAAAAATTATTTTATAAGTATTTCATATATTTTAGGATGTGATATAATTTCTTATGGATTAATTTTATTATGATTTTGAGTTTGTGCATTAATGTTAATAGCAAGAGAAAAGGTGCTAAAATAAATGGACATTTCGAATGCAACATGCGTAAGATAAATTTTAAGCAAAAGATAATGTTGAGATAACGAAAAAGTGACATTTTTTTAAAATAAATGTCAGTGAGAGTTAACTTTAATAAAATCGGGAAAATATTTTAAGAGTAGTGCAAATTTATAAATTTAATATATAGAAAAAAATGTTATTGTTATTAATTGAAATTAAAGTGAAAAATAATAAATCCATACCTGAAATTTCCCCTAAATCTAATAAAGCTAATTTTGCTGAAACGAAAATGAAATTAAGATTTTTGTGAAATTAAAATGTGTCTGAACATGGTACAAGTTTAGCAAATGAAAAAGATGAAGTAAGAGCTAGGAAGACCCTCAAAAACCTATAAAATTCAATACATCAACGAAAATAAAGTAAGACAAGGTTGGAATAAATAAATTGTTTATTAAGACCGTGTGCAAGTTCAAGTAAATTGAGGTAAAGTAAATTGAAAGTCTCTGGGGATTTTTTACACTGCACTTGTGTAAATATTTATTTATTGCACTTATTTATTACTTATTTATTGCACTTATTTATTATTTATTTATTTATTAAATATCTTATAAAGTTTTCACAATGGTTATACCTAATTTTTATATAATTTATACTACTCGAAATTTTGGTCAATAATAACATTCGTTGCCACATTCGTTGTAACCGACACGATTTACTATTTCCCTTAATTTACCATTAATTTACTCGAACTCGCACACGGCCATAAATTGTTATTAAAAATAATTTAATTTGCACATTTACTATTTCGCCCCTAACGGGTTAAGGCTCATTAATTGAGTGAACTATTGTGAATACACAGTATTTATGAATTCATAACAATGGAAGATATCATCGAAAGTGAAGTAAAAAATCTTGTAAGTTATTTTTTAAACAAAAAAAAACATAATATAGTTTAAGTAAAGTATGCAGCATTTATTGATAAACTAATTAAATTATAATTAACTTCAAAAACACAAAAACAATTTCAAGAAAATGAGTACAAGAGATTGGATCTCGGTGCAAAAAAGACTAAACAAATTAAACAAAATGTGCAATAACAACGATAAGACTAAAGTAAACAAAAGCAAATATAAACAAATTACTATAGAAAAAATGCTACAACAAAGTAATAAATATATTATATTAATTTAGCAATTCATTTAAGTGTTAACCAATGTTGCTTGGAAAAATCAATAAATTTTCAACAAATTGTCTTTTTTAGCAAATTGAATTTGAATGGGTAATGCGGGATGAAGTGCATTCGATACTTAAAAATCTACGTGAAATATTAGTGGTGAATAAAAAAACTTTTTATTATAAATAAATAATTATTAATGATTTATTTAATTTAAAGGAATGTGCAAAGCGTTTTCCAGTTCCATTGTATGAGAATGAAGGCAAACGTACTGAAAAGTTTGTGCTCTCAACACCACAGGATCAGCTCAAATGCTCTGTTACCTTAACCGGTGACAGCATAACGCAGGCGGTGAGCACAATTTATGCATATTTTTCCATTTCTAAATCTAATAAATATATTTTAATTTTTTAGGATATAAGTTTCAAATTGAAACGAGCTTCAAGTCAAGTACAACGTACTTCTATTTGTCCAGATCAACCATGGAAATTGCAACAAGTCCAAGATGCTGCAAATCATCTACAGCAAGCTATCAATCATATTGATAACGTGGACGAAAACTATATCTTTAAGTAAGTAATTATTAACTGAACTAAGCTAATAGCCGTTATATTAAGATTAAGAAAAATCAATTGAAATTTTTTCTTGCGATAATAGATGTAGATTAATTAATGTGCCATTAATTTTGGTCATTAATGATAATAATTTTTGAGAATATATTAAACACATTCAATATTATTTTACTGTAGATTTTACTTTTATTCTAAGTAGGACAGAACTAAGCTTGCTAATCGTCTAACGGGAATTGTTGATCGTCACTACCGTCTTGGCAACATGCATCCGTCTGGGGCGTTAGAATATTGTCTCTACCTGACAGTAAATGAAAGTTCTAATCCTATTTATTATGACTCTCTAACTTTAATTTGTGTTATAAGGAGAACACTACAACGGAAACTTCCATCCTCGACTGGTAAATTTGCTAATGTTTTGAAGAAGTTTATATGATTTCTTTCTCAGGGTAGGATGTTATAGTAGCAAATCCCAAAAGCATTTAATTAGAACTATTTATAGTAGAATAATACTGTAATTTAAAATAATAATTAGATTGAAATGTTGGAGTTACAGATAGTTCTTGCTAATGTACTTACTATGTTCTATCCTGTGCATGGTTCTATTGATACCTTTTCTTATATGGAGGCTCTCTAATGTTGGTAGCTTATTGTAAAACTTGTCAAAGTCCGATTAATATGTTGAACGTTGTCAAAGTCCGATTAATATGTTGATTCTTTAATGTGTGGACTAAAACTGTTCTTTGTCTACCTGCTATCAAATTATTCTGGAGCTCCTTTATGCGTTGTCATTATTTTATGTCATTATTTTTATTAGTTGCACCTTGTTCGTAAGTTTATAAGATCAGCTGAGATATCTGTGTGTTGAAAGTGGACCCGGTCCGGAACTACTTGAGTCGTCTGTTAATTTTTTTGTTTGTATTAGTATAATTATTAAAAAATTTAAATTAGAACAATTTGGTATATTATATATTCTAATTTGTTACAAAGTGCTTATGTAGCTTAAGTTATATGTGCAATATACATAAAATATATAAATATATATATATTTAATATATATATATATTCTAATAACATATTATTTTATATTATCAACTATATACAATGTTTATTTTATATAAAATATGTGTGATATAAAATATTTGATAACAATACATTGCAATCTCTTACAGATCATGCGAAGAAGTTCTGCAAATTGTAAGTGAACTAATAGGTGCTTTACAACGAGGTCGTACTAGTTTAATAATACCAAAGAAAAAAGCAATCGACGAGCTTATGAAAGGACGTAATATGGTAATAAATATCAACCTATTTCTTTTATTTAACTTTAAAATATTTATATATACTATTTGAAATTTTAGAAATCTCTTACGCCCAACTTACCAGAGGATATAGCAATATCATTTTTTTTACAATGTCATAAATTAATTATAGCTGTCTATCAATTGCTCAATATACAGGGAACAATGAAAATGGAAGCTACACAAGCCGAATGCTCAGTAGGTTGGTTAAATGAAGTTTTGGTGCTATTCACCGTTGGACTAACATTGTGTCAACAACTCAAGGATAAAATAAATGCATTTAAAATTGATAAGCCAAGTTAGTAATAAGGTTGTATATATATTATATACATAGAAAAACTTATTAATCATAACACTACTTTATTTATTTTAAAACAATTTAGCTAATGTTGTGTGAACTTTTAAATTATATATACCAAAAGTAAATATAGCAATAATTGTTTAATGACAATAACTTTTATGATGGCTTCAATGTTGAAAATAGCTACTATACGTGTTTTTATAAACAATAAATTGTTCATAACATTATAAAATTATTGCAATAAGTTGAGTTCATAATATAACAAGAAAAAAATAAATAAAATAGATTTTAATAGCACTAAATATATATGTACTTAATTGTGAAATATGTGCACGTGATCAATGAGTTAATTTATTATATTTATATAAAAGTAATTTTACCATATATATAAACTATATACCTAAAATAATTTATATATACTTTTTCTCGTACATAATTAAACCAAAATTTTTTTAAATTTATTGCTAAAAATTAAATTTGATGTGAACTTATATCAATTACTTGTTAATTGCCTTCGTAATATATTTTTTTAAAATTCATTGAATTAGGACTGTACTTAATAAATAATTTATTTAAACTGTATTATAACTTTAACTTATAACTTATTTTTTAGATTTTAAGTATAAAGTTGCAGTAGTTGTATTACTTAACAAAAATAAAAAAATTGTTCAAATTTATAATATAAACTGCAATTGTTGAAGATCAAGTTTACAACTAAACATATTTAAAATTGTTTTAAACATTAGCTTCATTGTTTTTTAATAAAAAGTGTATTAAGTCTGTAAATTATTTTTGTTCAGTTTGCTTTTCAGTATGCTCAACTGTGTAAGACAATTATCACGATAAGTACGACGTTCATTCAATTTATTCAAAGGAACCATGGCTTCACATTGTTTGGCAACTTCAACGGCAGTAGCACCTAAAAAAGAATAAGACATAGAAGAACTACGTTATATCAAAATAATATAGACTTCCAGACAATATTACCTTCCATTTTTGGAGTTGGACCCATTGTTTCACTAACCGCGTAAATAGTTTTTGAGTAACGTTCGAAATAGTTGGTCATACCTTCAGCATTTAAATGTGCTGTTTCTAATGGGCCAAGGAAAGCGTAACGCATTCCTAAGCCATCGGACATAACACTATCAATGTCTTTTACATCTAAAATGCCTGCCTCCACCAAACGCCAAGTTTCATTTAAAATTGCATATTGTATGCGATTTAATGCGAAACCTTCTATTTCACGACTTAAGGTTACTGGTTTCTGTCCGATTTCTTCCATTAGTGCACGTGTTTTTTTAACTGCTTCGGGCTTTGTCCATGGAGCTGGTACAATTTCAACGAGAGGTACATAGTAGGGTGGATTTACTGGATGTGATACCAGTATCTGTAGAGAGAGAGTATCTGCTCAGTGATTATGTCAACAAAATAACGCTCGATTACGAACACAAATGTATATTTTTGAAAAAGAGTCAGCACTACGCAAATTTTAATAGTTTTTCATACTAATAATTAGTTTAATACTATAAACTTAAAAGATATTATTTAAACTTAAACCATCATGGAAGTTGAACTACAATTAAAATACACATTAAGTCCAAACATATTTATACTTGACAAATAATTATTAATTAAGTGTTTATATCTGGTTCTCAACTAGACTTGAACAGTTCTTGCTGCTCGTGGGGGACGTCCTTCCTTCCTTTCTTCTCATATATTATAGATATTAAGAACCTTGTTGTGATACGAATATGGACTCAAATGGATATTGCCTAAGAGACAGAAAGCCTTTCACTATACTCGACCTAAATGGTGTTGTCTATGTTTCGGTAAGGTAGGTATCATGTATTCCTGATACAAGTAAATGAATTAATGTATGCAACGACATCCCTCTCCGTTTGCGAAATTTCTTCGACAATGACTACTGTTAGTCCTGTTATTAAAAAAAAGGTCTTAGGTAACAGATTTTTAGTATTAAAATTAAAATCAAAACAAAAACCGTTTTCGCACGTTTACAAATATATTGTAAAACAGTTTAGATTATTATTGTAAGCTATTAAAAAGTCTTAAGTATATAGGCGACTGCACCACAAATTAAAAATTTTGTATTGGAAGTAGTATTAGACAATTAATTACACTTTTAATTATATATTAAATATTAAATAATAAAATATATGATATTAATAAAAATTAAATATTAAAAAATATATGATAATTGTTGGCTAATGTTCATTAATTTTTCAACTAATTAATTCTAAATAGATATAGAAAATAAATACCGAAGTCGATCTTGGCTACTATATGAGTGAACTTGTAAATTTTTTATGTTTCCTAATTTATAGGTTTTCGAGATTTACAATAATAACAGACACAAACTAACAACGATTATTTTGTAAAATAGTCCCTAAAAGCTTCACATAACTGAAATATATTATAAAAAAGTGAAATCCAAATAATTGTAATATATTTATACAAATTTATATTGTATATAAAAATGTATAACGAAAAATAAGTTATAAGGAAATAGAAAACTAATTAAATTTTTTGAATTAATTAAATAAGACCTACATACGCATTCAAATAGTTTTGTTGTTAATTTAGAAGTTTTTATAATTGTTAATAAATTATAATTCATCAAAAATGATTTCTTACCCAACACTTGCAAACGGGAAAATAATTAAGTAAAGGCAATAAATTAACATAACATAACAATTGTAATAACAGTATAACAGTTATTAAAGCTTATAACAGTACTTTTTTTATACGAAAATCGATCATTTTTTGTTGACATATAAAGATATATAATTACTACAATATATATAAAATAATTAATATAAATTTTGAATTATATTATTATTGAATTTATGAAAAATTGGAAAGAAAATTCTGACACTTTAAATAATATTAAATTAATTAAAATAAATATATTAATATAAACATAAATTAGATTAATTAATCAGATTAATATTAATTTGAATATATTAATATCAATATAAATATATTAATATTAAGTAAGTAATAATAAATATAATAAGTATGTAATATAAGTAGTATAATAAATATATTAAGTTAAGTAATATAAATATATTAATATTAATTTATATATTAATAACAATATAAATATATTAATATTAATATCGATATAAATATATAAATATTAATATTAGTTCAAATATATTAATAACAATATAAATATATTAATATTAATGTAAATAGATATATTAATATTAATATAAATATATTAAAATCAATATAAATATATTAATATTAATTTAAATATATTAATATCAACATAAATACATATATTAATATCAATATAAACATATTAGTATTAATATAAATATACTAATATTAATATGAATATAATAATATCAATATAAAATATTAATATTAATATATTATATAAATATATTAATATCAATATAAATAAATATAAATATATTAATATAAATATTTTAACATCAATATAAATATATTAATATAATATAATATGAATATATTCCATTACGTTCTGTTCAATGTTAAATTAGTTTTGTGTACCACATATAATTGTATAACAGTTATTATTAATGCGTATAACAATTAAATTTTGTGTGTGAATATCGATCAAATTTGTAATTTATAGATATGTATATAATTTCTGCAAAATATATGAAAAAATAATAATAAATTTTGATTGTTATTGATTTAAGAAAATATATAGAAAAAAGTGTTCTAACACTTTAAATAGTTACGAAAGATTAAATTAGTTTCTTGTTTATTTTGGTTGTTATTGTTCAAATAACACTTTAGTTATCAAGAGTTAAGAGTAAAAGATAAAAGTTAAATTTAATCAAAATAAATAAAACGAAACGAATTGATAAAATTCGTAACTATGCGGCAGTTAATTAAAAATGGAGCAAAAGTAAAAAAATATTTTTAATATATGAAGTTTGAAAATTTATTTATAAAAAAGAGGTAAATAATTTCAATCTCTGATGCGATAACAGTTGCAACAAGTGCATTTAGTATCAATGCTTGAAAAAAGATTTAACATTTCTTATCAAGCCTTTAGTGTAAATATTATAATCAACTGAAAATCATTTGTAGAGTAGAGTAAAAAATAATGGAATGTTATTAAAAGCAGCGAATATAAATGTACTGATTGAATTAAACAGGTCAAATCAAGGTCGTAATCACATTTTAAACTATTAGCAAACAAATCAATAACAGTTTGTAATGAACTCGATCTAATATTCATTTTCATAACAACATAATGATACATATGTATATATATACTTACATTCTCTTTGTGTTTTAAATCTTTGCTGAATAGTGAAGGTAGAAATGTGCTTGTGGAGCTAGAAAGTATAGTCTGATTGTCCACAATGGTGTCCAGCTGTTTATATAGAGATTGTTTCATATCTAGACGTTCGGGTATGCATTCCTGTATGAACATAGCACCTTTCACTAGTTCTTTAATATCAGTTGTGCCCGAAATGCATGCTATCTGTTCTGCAGCATTCAACTTGCCCCGCAGTAGACCTTTAGCTTCTAAATTATTTAACTCTTTTTGAGTTTCCTTCAAAGCAGTTTGGATTTGTTCTGGCAATATATCGTACAGCATCACTTGGTAGCCCACTGATGCAAACAGCATGGACCAAGAACGGCCAATTAAACCACTAGTAATATAATAAAATAATAATATTATTAAATACAATTTATTTCATATTAATAAAATAATTAATTTTAAAAATTTTATAGTATATTAGCTGCATCCTACCTGCCCACAATTCCCACTTTCTCTTTTTGCATTTTACTTGCCATGGTTTTTTGTCGTTTTTGTTTTGGTGGACTTATTTTAACAAATCACTGAATAAAACCGCTGAATTAATAAAAGTCACTTGCCGCTTCCAACCGGTCCCGCGATAGTGGCTGAACGCTTGTGAATCAAAATATCGCATGCGGAATGGTTTTAATACCTGCTGAAAGCAACAACAAATTGCTTAAAAAGGTGAGCGCACCTCTCAGTGAAGTCTGAGGAAAAAACATTTTTGTGTGCTCTACATGAAGAAATGCTACTATTTAGGCAGGTAAACTTGTTTCAACACATTTCCTCGAATGTATCTATGCATACCTACATAGAAATGAATATTTATAAACTTATTAATTATTTAAGATAAAAGTGAAGTAACTATTTATTTTCTTTAAATGGGTACTTGAATTACTTTATTTTTTTATTATATACATTTATCATAGTTTGATAAATACAAAGTTTGAAGTTAATAATATATAAATAAATAGTATATAAAATAGGAAAGACAGACAACTTAATAGTTATTGTCTTAAATAATCTATAGTTCTCAAGTTACAGATTCGTAAAATGAAAAAATAATATGTTATATATGTATATAACATATATGTTATATTTTAATAATTGTAAATAAATAATCTTACTACTTATTATATAAATACGACTGAGAATGACATCCTCAGGGAGCTCAAGGAATTAAACTGATCAAAAAACATCATTTAATAACATAAAGGATAGAGTCCTGAAATTATTTACGAGAACTGACAGGCTTACTAACACCGCGTTATCAAATCACAGAATGGTCAGGTATTTCTTAGTCTGATAAAGTGATAAACAATAAATCCAGTCAAGGCGTATAGAGGGGTTATGAAGAAACCTCGCAGTTAATAGAGAGTAAAAGTGCTCAAGTGCACTTACTAAACTAGCCTCAACATACTAATAATTAATAAATAGACTTACTTACTATATAAATACGACCGAGAATTTCATACTGCTTACTATAAAAAAGAATAAATTAATATAAATAAGTAATAAAAAGTCCACATGTTGAAATCAAATATTAATGGAAGTGTCGCTATAGTAATCAATTTATTCCACATATATGTAAATTCCAAATGTCAATTAACGAAAGTAAAACAGCATTAACCGAAATTGAACATATTTATTTTTGATACAAAAAAAAAGTTGTAACATTTAAAATTTTTCCTCTTATTTTGGACCTATATATTTTCAAAGATAATGTTTACTCATTTTTGGTGTAACTCTGGAAATTTGTTATTAGGAATAGTCATCGTTTGAGACAACTATAACTCAAAAGGAAATTTTTGCAAAAATCGGAAAAACTAAAAAATAATAGAGATCAACGTTGACAGTACCAAAACTTCACAGTAAACATCTTTAAATGTCCTACGAATTGTTTCTTTCATTAGATGTAAAAATTTGTATAAAAACCTTGTATGTAAGTGTTTTAAGTATTCGTTATGACTTATTTTTTTGTTATTAACTCTGAACTCTATCAGAGAACATAGAACATAGGTAGCTTTAAAAGTAATGAATGTAGATATGCCTGTAGGAAATTTTTTCAGTTATTTTAACAGTCAAACTTACTGAATCGTTTGTTTTGAAACAAAACTTCTTAAAACAATATTATTCAGATTTTTGATTACTTTGAATTCTATAAAACATAAATTTTTTAAAACAATAAATATAATAAATCAACATTAAATAAAAAACAACAATAATGTTAAAGTGAAAGTATTCATTTTAGACGGTGATATCGTCATTAATCTGTTAAATATGTTAACATCTTTTTCTAATGATTGCTGAAACTATGACGGAAGTAATGAGTGATACTTGATATTCAATGTTGGCAAGTGACTCTGAGGTGTGAAACCGTACACTCTTAAAGCATTGAGACAGTGTTCATTTATAATGGTGACTCTGAGGTGTGAATCCGTCCACTGTTAGAACATTAATGGTTACTTTGAGGATACTTTGTTCTTGTTGATTACCCTTTTTTCCTTTTTGGTGTTCCTTGGCGGTACATTAAGGAGTAATTAGTCGATAGGTACCGTAAGAACTTATGTGTATTTCATATGTATATTTTGTTTTCGCTTAAGTTCTTACGGCTTAAATAATGCTTATGTCATCAACTTTGCTGTCTTAATATTTTTAACGATTTCGAGACTTAATTTATTGCTGCTACTTAGCACTTTGGCTGTTGTTTATTTTAATGTATATTATAATATATAAGGCAAGCTTTGTACTGACTGCAATTGCTGGTGATGTAATAGTTTACTTTGAAACTGATATCATCAAATTAAAATTAACTAAATTTATTTATTTAAAACACAAAAATAATCACAATAATTTAAGTCCACTTTGAATTAGAATATTTACGATGTCTGGATGTATTACATCAGTAAATTATGAAGATTAATTTTTATTATTATATCTCTACGGACTATTATAACTATTTGTGTCATTACGTGTTTCCACTTCAACTATATTCAGAGAAGTCCTAATCTTTTCTAGGTCGGTATTGAATGAATATAATTCGTGAATCAATTTTTGTGGAAAACTCTATTACTATGATGTAGTAGGGAATATGTACGGATCTTTCTATGTCTTTCAAACATAGTCTTCATATAAGGTTTCTGATACTTTTAATCATGTTTTATGTTTGTTAAAAAGGCAGTGACCAGTTCTAATTCCAAACATTGTTTTTAGATCCGATCTGTTTAGAATAAATAGATATGAATTTTTTTTCTTAGCGTATTTTAAAAAGTGCTTGATGCAGCGGAACTTCCTCTTACAATATTTGCAATTGAAGATACTGCTGTAGTTCAGTTCAGTTATATTTTTAAAGTAGGTTTTGCTGACACCTAGAATTGTCTCTGGGACATATGGTTGTCTTGAGGTAACTGTCTGTCTGTCACCTTATTCCTTGAAAAATAGCCACATTATGAATAAAAAATTTTAATATATTCATATGGACAATCATTTTACTTTGTTTTTAAAATATACAACAATTTTTGTATATGTATCTTAGAATAGTCTTGTTCTGGAAAATTTTGAATAGTTGTAAATTTAATTTAAAATATTGTAGGTTTATTAAATATACGTAACTTCAAACAAATATGTACATATAATTTTTTATTGTGAGTGAAGCTTTTTATTTGTATTATTTTCATTTATAAAACTAAATCTTAATCCTTATATAAACTACTTACTACTCTGCAATCTATTATTATTATGAACAATCTATTTCTGTTCTAATTTTTAAGACAGATAAACAAAAACTTTCTCGGCACGCCTCTAAAAACAAACAAAAGCTCGGGTAAGAAATGTTGGTATGTATATATGCATATGTTTTAAGATATATAGATATAGATATAGGGTCTATATAAGAATATAATCACAGACATATTTATATATGTACATATGTGTTTTTGATGTGAATTATATTTCTGGGGAATTTTTTCATTTATCAAAATGTTGTATTTTATTTTTTTTATTATTCGTTAATTAACAAAATCCTCTTGTCGCCACAGCTAAGTAGGGTTGTGATATTTTTTATGGACCGTCTTTCTTTCTCACTTATCTTAATGTGTAAAAAGATACTGTTACTTTCGAAATTTTATAACGCGTTGAACTTTTAAAAGGTGAAGCAGTAAATGATTTTTGGTAATGATTAGAGTTTGGAGTTTTTAAATAGAAAAATCTAAAAGTTAGTCTATAAGAAACTCATTATTAGCAGACCAATTTCTCTCGTTACCACAAAAGTTAGAAGAATATTCTCAGTTTGTATACTAAGATTTAATTCTTTCTTATGAAGTTTTAAGGACTGTTAACATAAAACGTGTCTTATCTAAATGTATATTAAATGTATAGTAGTCTAACATCGGGCTGTTCAAAGCACGGTCCGAAATGTTTTCAATCTACCACAATTATTTAAATTTTCTTTTGGTGTACTGGTAAAACTACATTATTTTATTTTTATAGTATACCAAATAAATTAAATTAAATTAATAAATTCATAAAACTAAATTTAAACATTTAACCGAATTTTTATTTTTGTCGAAAGAAACTATGAACGTGTGTATTTGTTTCTGCGGCCCCCCAATTTATATAGTGATACACATAGAACGACTCAGAGATAAATAGTAGAGTAACAGCTTTTTTTCTAACTATGGTATATCATTCACCAGTGACTTTATTATTTAAATTTAGTTTTTTAAGGTTTTGGTAAAATCCAGGTCAATCATATTGAATTTTGATCAGAACTGCACTTTGTGACTCAATCGTAGTCTGATTTTTAATAATGTTGGTATATTTTTAATATTTTTATAGATCCAACCATTGAAGTTTTTTTTTTTACCCTTCCGTCTCATTGAATTTACAAGTTTCTTAAACCAGACAATAAACTAAAATTTATACTATTTGCGCTCCAACTCTTTTTATAAGGAACTATTCCATATGAGTGACAGGTTTCTTAAGACTTGTCTCCTTTTGTAAGGAACTATCACATTTGAGTAACAACTTTTTTAATACTTGTCTCTTTTTATAAGGAACTATCCCATTTGAGAACAAGTTTCTTAATACTAGACTGTGATTAACGTACTCCTTGTAAAGAATCATCTAATTGGACTGTGAAATTTCTTTATTTCTTTATATTTCATTATTGAAATAATTTAATAATAATATAAATTGACACTAATTCTATATATTGTATCTATATTATATATGTATATTTAATCTAACGTAATTAACGGTATATGTTATTATACTAACGACTAATCAAATATCTACTTCTATTAAAACTTCTGCTAGTTAGTTATATTAATAAATTTGCAATTGTGTATTTTTTAATTTTTTATTTATTTTTTAATTTTCATAAATTTTACTTAAAAATAGTGTCTTTATTAAAACAGCTTGTTCATAATTGACAATAAATAAATTTTTCTTCTATAATATCACATTCACCATATATCACATATATAAAATCATTCACCAACATTCATAACTCTTATTATAGTCGTATATATAATTACTAATACATTTATAAAATATATAATCATTTAACTAGTAAATTTGATGTAAAATATCATTTGTTTGTTTCCAGTTTTAAGAACACTAATCTCTATTTTTAAGCACTTTCAAGACTTTGCTTGACTGGCTCATCAAGGCTTGCTCTTGGTATAAGTAGAGAGAGGAAGGCACAACAATATAGGGCAACACAGCCAATATAGAAGGTCAATTCGCAATGAGTACCTAGTAATGCTCCAACAATATTAGCACCAACAACGCTGCCCAAACGACCAACCATTAGAGAGATGCATATAGCCATAGCACTGTAAGATTAATTTATATGAAATTAGTATAAATTATTTATAATAATTGAATTTTAATTATAAACAGATATAATTAATTATAAGTAATTAAAAATTTAAGTTATTTAATCTTACTTACCGTAAATTTGTTGGGTACAGTTCTACTGTTGTCGCACCAAGTACATTGATAGCTACACCTACTAAAAACAGTAAGACGTACAGGTAAGCTGTTATTGATGGATCTACAGTGAAAACTGCTGCCAAGCCACATGAACTGAAGAAGATCATTATAATAACTAAAATACAAAAAAAAAATATTACGAAAATTATAGATTATATATAAAAGTATATAGTTGTTGTAGTAGAACTCACATAACACAGTTACTTTGCTAACACGATTAATAATTAAGCCAATGAATGCAAATGAGGATGCATATAATATTTCCATAACTAAAGAGTAGAAATAAGTGTTGTCCTCCAATTTTGTTATGCACTCCATGGACTGCAAATATGTTTAATATATATTAATTATTTATTTATTATATATTCAGTTTATTTTTGCACTTACACCATCAGTCTTATAAAGTGATTCATGTTTATCATACACGATTTCACAGATTTTCTTATGTTGTCCTGGGTTTTCATTCATGAATTCAGCCATGCTGTTGATGATGTGTGGGAACCACATATATAAACCATTCGTTATCACATAGAGCCAAAATTGTACTGTGCAAACAATAAGTGTAGTGCGTAAATACTTTTTGTGAAAGAGTGGCACAGTTTGGTCCCACATGGTCTGCAAGAATGCAATGAACATTTTTGAGTTCTGGGAAGTTGACATTTTCGCTGGCGAATGATTCAAGTCTTCCTCAGGTACAATACGCTTAATCTATAAAAATATTTGATTAGAAAATTATTGAAACAAATAATTAAAATTATATTTAACAGAATTGTAAGATATAAGATGGAGCACAAGATTATAATGTTTGACTTTTACCTGTAACTGTTCTCGGCTACCATTCCAACGTAACATTTTCTGTAGTACTTCAATTGTTTCAGTTTGTTGACCAATTGAAAGCAAAAACTTTGGACTCTCAGGTAAAGCATAAAGTGAAATTCCACATAGAAAACCTGGTATGCCACACACAATCAGAAAGAAACGCCAAGGTTTGTAATCAATGCCCAAAAATGGCAAAGGTAATATCCAGTCTTGATTGATAACGAGAAAAGCGATCAAAGGTAAGATCATAGCACCTATAAGTAAATAAGGTTGATTTACAAATATTACATTTACAAATATTTTTATTATAATGTTTATTATTGTTTTATTATAAATTATATATTAAACAATATAGTGTATAAATTATTACCAAGGGCAAATATAAATGAGGAGCCCATCATGGCACGAGAGCGTGTTTTGTCGGTGTGAAATTCACCCAAATAAGCGTATATGGTTGCTGAACCGCCAGAAACACTAAAATAAAAATTAAATTTATTTATTACAAATCAAATTATTATTTTTTATTTATATTTATTAATAACAAATAATTTCACAATTAGAATTATTTGAACCTAATATAAATATTTTAACTTTTAAGTATTTAATTTTTTTTATTTATAATTTATAGACAATAATTATTAATTTTCCATAAAGTTATTATTTAAATTTATTTATTATATATATTATTTTTTAAAATACTTACAAGAAACCATTAATGAATCTCAACAACACCATCATCCAGAATTTATGTGAAAAACTAGAAAATACGGTAACTACAAAGCCGGCTAACAAAGTGGGTCTAATCACTTTCCTGCGTCCTTTTGTATCGGCTAGAAATCCCCACAGATGTGAACTGACGATAATGCCCGCAAATCCAATGGCACTCAATATGCCCTTATCTTGATTTGTCAACTGTAGATCGCATTGTGCAATTGGCAGTATAAATCCAATGGCTGCAGTTTCCAATAATACATTGGCTAAGACCATGCCAGAGATGAATATAAGAAAATAATTGAATTTTCCAAATTCTAAAATGAAAGTGAAATTTTTTAATTTTTATTTAATAATCTTTTTAATTCTTTATTATTTATGATATTTACTCACTGGTTAGTGTTAATGCTTCCGTAAATAAAATTCCATCTTGTCTGTTGTTGTTGTCATTTTTCTTTATGGGTTCCTGACGTATGACGGCGAGCACTAAAATTATATTATATGTAAATATTTCAGCGTAAGTACGTAGTTTATTTATTAAATACACTTTTATGATTATTTAATTAGTAGATAAAAGGTTTATTAACTTTTTGTATATTTTCTTACACATTATATATATTTATAGGAAATAGCAAAGACCCCATGGAAACTATGAAACTATGTCAGTAGAGTGTCAGTAGAAGTGCTTAAAAACCGATATTTAAGGCAATAAAAGTTTTATAATGCAGTTAGAGCCCAATGGCAATAATGTAATGGATGGATATTATTCTAGAAGCACTGTTCTACTACAAACTTCAACTGAAAGTATAAACTATATTATTCATATGTACAAGTTTTTAAAAATTGAGATTCATTAAAATTACATGTAATAAAAACATATATATATGTATATGTATACTCCAAACAATAATTTTTTACTATATTTCACAAATAAAATTAATTTTAATACCAAGCAAAATATAATGTATATATAAAATATTACTGTTTTTCGATAAACATGATCATTTAACTTGATATTTTGATTTTATTTTAATAGAAAAATATATTACGTTTGATTAAAAAATTAAAAATGGTTGTTGAGATACTTTATTGAATTATAAACTTTAATAAATTAATTTTTTAAGATTCATTCTCATATATGAAGAGTATGATTTTTGTTACTAAATAATAAAAAATATTATTAATAATATTATGGTTAAATTATTGTTGTATTTGCATTAGATCTTCACACCAACTGCTGTCATATTCTGACAAGAATTCATTTTATTAGTTTTGAATAATTTTTTGTCAATTTTGATTTTTATAATCATTTTCACTTTAATATTTCATTTATTTATTATTGATTAAGTTACTTAAATTGTTAACAATAATTTCACTTAAATAGAAATTTTCACTTGTTAAATAAATGTTTTGAGTTAAAGCATCTTAAAATTAACAAAAGAATATTATATTAAGCTCAAACCCCATCTCTAGGTTTATTCATATTCTTCAGTATCCTCTGCTTAAAAGATATGGAAAAACAATGAACGGATTTCACATAATTAATTGTTAATTAATAATCTCCTACTACCGCACTACAATAGATGAAAGGTATTCAACTATTCAATTATAAAGTACGGGAAGCAAATTCGTATATATAATAAATAAAATAAAAATATATAAAATTTTGAAAAATTTCTGTTAATTATATTAAAAAGCTTTTAATAATATTACTTATTTGATAATAATAATAATGAAGTAATAAACCCTTGATATAAACTTCAATTCTAAGCATCATAAACTTATATATAAAAATAAAAAAATTAATATATAAATATATTATATTTTTAATATAAGCAAAATAGATTATAAAGAAATTAGTATTGCATATTGAAAAACTAATTTATTAAAAAAAAAAAACAAAAAACACATCCTTTAACATTTTAAAACTTCACAATTAACTTCAGTAAGATTCCACTTCATACAAAATTTCCTTACCCATTTTGTTAGTAAATATGAAGTAATAGTTTATTAAATGATGAAGTAATATTATTATTATTTTGTAACAACTGAATGTCAGTAACTTAGTAACTAATTTTTTCAAAGGTTGAGAGCAACTATTTAAATCTTTTTCGTAGCTACATCTTCTGATGTTATCTCTATGGCTGATATAAAAAGCTGACATTTTTACAATTATTTAGAAATCCTAAGATAAATTAAATTTTATTGCAGTGATACGTACTTTCAGTCTCTTAATTTAGTCACTTGGGTATCATAGAATAGAGGGTGTCAGATGGGATTTTTTATTATCAGAAACAAAATAAGATAATTTATCTAACGTAACTTGCATCGCCAGTTCCAAATTATGAGCTCCTATTTTTAAAGATACTTTAAAGCATATATATATATTTAAAGTAGCTTACATATTAAAATATTTATAGACAAAATTTTTTTTTTGATTAATAGAAGAAAACACCTCATAAAATATTAATAATACCAAAATAGTTAATCTTTATTTTTATTTCAACATAAATGACGTTACTACATTTATATAACTTTCATTGGTAAACTATTCAAAAATGTTAGGTGAGGTTATGAAATTTGGATTCACTATTTATTTATTTACGAACCGGATTTCACTAGCGATTTGACAATTTAGTCATTCATCAACATATTTTGAAATGAGGATGGTTTAGCAAGAGCTGATAAAGCATTCTACCGGTTATATGAAGTTTGCATCAGAAAATAAATGATGAAATCAGTACTTGATAAGTAGTTTAGTTATTATTAATTAGAATTTTTAAAATTTTAAATTCTGTTTCTATCATTACAATATTTTAGCCATTAATTTTAGGACAATTAATTCTTTTATTGATAATAATTAACAGAAAAGCTTTGAGTCCCTTACCGAATGGTTCTTGCATCAAGCAAGGAAAATAGTTGGCTTTATGTCATTATCATCAAATAAAACCTCATCTACGTTTGTTATTACATCAAATCTAACAATTATTTCTAACTGATAGCATCAATAAAATGTTGAATAGCGTACGTTACATCATTCGAATTGATCGGATCATTATCGGATTTGTAAATAATTTGTACCGTTAAAATATCACTTCGATAAATGTAAACCAATCCTCTCATTCAAAATCTAATGTTTTCTGAAGTATTATTGTTAGGGGATGTGCCACTATATCTATAGCGGACAGATATACATATATCAGATATACATTTAAAGAAGTAGTAGTCTATAGCGGACATATGCGGTTTTATCCACTGCAGAGATATGATAAATCAAATGAGCCAAGTTTTCATTTTGGACCACTAATCCACAATTTCGATATTAGTTATAACAAACAGTCCAATGTCGGTTAGCATGTTTACCTATTCGACAGGATTCTTTAAGTACAAATAATATATTGAAAAGAGACTAGCAATCAAAAAAATTAGTTACTCTTTTCTCAACTAAGTATAGGTTAGCATTGTCATATACTTATTACGTAACATAATATTAGTATTATATATGCTACTATAAGCAAAATCACAACAACAACTTAGCTTCCATTCAAATGACAAAGGGAAGATTTGACAATATTAATTCCGTTATTTTTTTAACATAAAAAAGGCGTTCAATTTCAATTTTTTAATAACATTTAAAAAAATTTTTCATTTCAGAATGGTTAATTTGTCTAAGTATAGGTTAGGTTCGATATAATAACAATAAATTCCACACCTACGGGTTCATCTTGCACCTCGGATCCTCGTTATTAGTTGGTAGACACCCGTAGTGGTTCAATATTGCATTTTTTTAATGCTACTATGATGCTTTGATCTTAGAGTTACCAGTATTACTTATTTTCTTCGAGCACTTTATGAGGCTGCTGATATCACTTACTGAAATGTCTATGTGTGCTTCAAAGCAGGGTTTTTCTGAATTTGCAACTCATTCAATTTCTAAGGGCAAACATCTATAAAAAAACTGAGAGTTTGAAATTGCTTCTTCCTCCCAGATAGATTATCAGTTAAAATTCCTGTTCGCTGTAGTTGCTAACGTATTAAACAATACGCTATTACAATAAAGGTAAATTAAAGTCATTTAAAAAAAAAATTTAAGTCTAATAGTTTATATTGAAAAGCATAATTGACAGTATATTTCAAGAAATATTAGAATTATAGTGCCTTTCTACGAGTTCGACACGACCAACGCATCTGAATGAATCACGAGCTTAACATCCAGTGACTTCGTTAATTTGGTCCTATCGTGAGAATAGATAAAAGGTCTTTGAAGCGATAGTAAAAGGAAGAAGGCGTAGAAGTAGACCGTGTAACCGGTAACGTGATTAAATTGAACGACCACTAAATGGACTTGATGTACGAGATTACAGAAGGGGCCCATGCAACAGAGGCGCCTAGAGAGACAGGCCGAAAAATAAATAATTTAATAATATTAACCGATTTACATATTGCTACATCAATCTGAGATGCAAGTGCTTTACAATATTTATTATTGTGAAATCTATCTATAATTATGTCAAACAATATACATGAATATCTGCAAACCGGAAATATTCATAGCATAAACATAATTTTGAAGCCATAAAATGCTTACCAATTAACTTACGAAATGTTACGTATACGTTACGTGGTCTTTTTGCAGTAAATTTTTCTATATGTTGGGACAATGTATTAGGTTAATATCTCTATATTTTGCAAATTTATTTAATTTTTCGATTTTAATTATTGTCATTATAACGCAAGTCATGTGGAACTATTTCAATCAAAAGTTTTTTTATATTGCATGTATACGTACGTATATGTATATCTATATATAGATAAAAATATTGTAATACGTACATTGTTCAAAATATCTTTTTTTTTGACTATAAAAGAAACTTTTATGTAATGATGCAATCCAAAAAAAAATAATAAATTTTATAGAAATAAGCAATATTTATTACCAAAAAAAAAATTAAAATAAACTATATTTTTTTACGTTGTCACCTTTTAACATTGATTTAAAGTTTTTCAAAATTGTGAAATTATTTCGTACAAATTATAAAATATAAAAACTTACTTAATACGCATAATGAAAACGTTTCGATCAACACAAAAAAATCAATAACAAAATAAAAAATAAAAAAAATTGGATTAAACCAAATAAATTAAATAAATTTCTTTCTTAGCAACGCAAAATCATGACCAATGTACACTACAAAAAATCATAAACAAACATTATTCGTTGTTTGTTATTATCAAGTTTTGGCAATATTTTGTTGTAAACGCAAGGCCAGTCAGCAGCACGTGTTAGATTTTTGCTCTTCCATTGGATAGATTGCCGTTAGAAGTTCTAGAGAGCTGAATATAGAGAGGGAGAGAGACAAAGTGAGAGAGAATGCGAGTGACTGAAAGAAAGTATAGGCGAGTAATATATTAATATACAACTAATAACAATCATTATTAGAAAAGTGGTACGATTGGGACGAAGCTCGCATGTAAACAAAAGTCTGTGCGTATTTTCACATAAACAATGACGTAATAAAGCCTATAACAATAGGAAATGCTTTCGACAGTACTCAGCTGGCTTGAACTGGTTTCGACTAAACTTTGTTCTTTCCGTATAAATATTTTATAAAATGTACAGTTTTTCATAATAAATGCGATGCATAATCATATTGGAATTCACAGACAAAATAAATAATACTATTTATGTTTTTTATATTAAATATACATAATAGTTGATAACAGAACAACAATTTAACTGCGACAGAGTTCTAGATCTAAAGCACATTTTAATGCGAGTATTGTAATAAACTATTTTATAGAGAATTTTGGCAGTGAAGAACATTAGATAAAAAAAATTCAATCAGATTTGTACGATAAGGAAAAGGAAATGTTTAAACTAACAATTAGATTTTGAAGAACAAAATATATATAAATAAATATTGCCCTAGTAACAATCAAGAACATATTAAAGATAGTTACCGAGCAAGTCAAGATAGCTTGGTAAAGTAAAAATATTTTATGTAGATTTATTTTTATAAAAAATCAAAAAATCCTGGTAACAATCAAGAACATATTAGAGATAATTATCGAGCAAGTCAATATAGCTTGGTAAAGTAAAAATATTTTATGTAGATTTATTTTTATAAAAAATCAAAAAATCCTGGTGACAATCAAGAACATATTAGAGATAATTATCGAGCAAGTCAAGATAGCTTGGTAAAGTAAAAATATTTTATGTAGATTTATTTTTATAAAAAATCAAAAAATCCTGGTAACAATCAAGAACATATTAGAGATAATTATCGAGCAAGTCAATATAGCTTGGTAAAGTAAAAATATTTTATGTAGATTTATTTTTATAAAAAATCAAAAAATCCTGGTAACAATCAAGAACATATTAGAGATAATTATCGAGCAAGTCAAGATAGCTTGGTAAAGTAAAAATATTTTATGTAGATTTATTTTTATAAAAAATCAAAAAATCCTGGTAACAATCAAGAACATATTAGAGATAGTTACCGAGCAAGTCAAGATAGCTTGGTAAAGTAAAAATATTTTATGTAGATTTATTTTTATAAAAAATCAAAAAATCCTGGTAACAATCAAGAACATATTAGAGATAATTACCGAGCAAGTCAAGATAGCTTGGTAAAGTAAAAATATTTTATGTAGATTTATTTTTATAAAAAATCAAAAAATCCTGGTAACAATCAAGAACATATTAGAGATAATTATCGAGCAAGTCAATATAGCTTGGTAAAGTAAAAATATTTTATGTAGATTTATTTTTATAAAAAATCAAAAAATCCTGGTAACAATCAAGAACATATTAGAGATAATTATCGAGCAAGTCAATATAGCTTGGTAAAGTAAAAATATTTTATGTAGATTTATTTTTATAAAAAATCAAAAAATCCTGGTAACAATCAAGAACATATTAGAGATAATTATCGAGCAAGTCAATATAGCTTGGTAAAGTAAAAATATTTTATGTAGATTTATTTTTATAAAAAATCAAAAAATCCTGGTCACAATCAAGAACATATTAGAGATAATTATCGAGCAAGTCAAGATAGCTTGGTAAAGTAAAAATATTTTATGTAGATTTAATTAGTTAGTTGTAGTGGAGGGAGGAACGATATCTCCTCGATTAGATAAAAAAGCCGTTTTGATCCACAAAAGCTCGTAATAGTGGGTAGTAGAGGCAAGAATCTGTCCAATGCTAATACTAGAAATATCGCCGAGTGTGTTGAAGAAGGGAGCCCCCAAAAACTTAAGCTTAGTTCTGGTCAAACCTGGACAAAGACACATAAGGTGTTATGGTGTATTTTCATCGATACAAGAGATACCACAGGTTAGGCCAAGTCAAGCTCCATGCCGTCCTATGGTCCAGTGCCCTATAAAGTCAACCTATGATAAATACGTCTGATCTGCTTCTGTTTATGTAGATTTATTTTTATAAAAAATCAACGTTACTGAGTTACCTTGACATAAGGTGTGATTCGTTATTTTCGATATTCGATAAAATATCAGCTGATTTTAAATATATTAGCAGAAATCAAATAAAAGGATTTCCATTCTTTTATTTAAAACTTTCACAATTCAACAGAGTAAAGTAATTAGAGTAAGTAGAATAATTTTATTCTATTTGAAAAATCATTTTCTATAATGGATAGATACATTAAAAGTCATAGATAAATTTGTTGTTTTTCATGGCAAGTCGACTCAAATATGCTACTATTAAACCATCAGCATGATGCTACAGTATGCCAATAACACTTCAGTAAATAAATATATAATATATATATAATATAATATATATAATAATAATAAAGTTTCTCATACAAAAATTATTAACTTCTATTACTAATTCAAAGAACATTTAAAAATAATAATATATACATTAAAAGTCATAGATAAATTTGTTGTCAGTTCAAATATGCCACTATTAAAGCATCGACATTGTGCCACAATATGCCATTAACACTTCAGTAACTAAATAAATAATATGTAATATATATATAATATTATATATATAATAATAATAATATAATATAATATATAAATAATAAATAACTAATTATATTTTATTGTTTTTATTGATGCAATATTTTTAATTACTTTGGTACTTCAGTAAGATAGGTTATGGATTATTATTGCGTTGATTAGAAAAGTATTTACATATATTTTTTTAAAATTAATACTCCTTTATATATATACTCCTGCATGAATAAAATTACTCATACAAAAATTATTAATTTCTGTTACTAATTCAAAGAACATTTAAAAATAATATATATTCATTTAAATAATTATAAACGTTAAATACTCATTTCCATGAACAGTTCTTCTAAATAGTAAGTGCGTAGTTCCCTTTTTGTAAATGTTAAAGTCCAAATATAAAAATAAACTTACATTTTTATCATATACTTCATTTATTTTAATTATCAAGATTACATATTTAATTACTTATCTAACTTAACAGTATTTCATCTTGAACATGAACTCAATAATTAAGTTCATGCTCGACAATTTCAAATGTACATTAAAAACCCCAATTTCAAGGTGTTAAACCATGAAGATAAGAATTATAAGATATTTTAATAAAATGTATATTAACTTGTAGATTACACTTAAGATTTTCAACTAGAACAACATTAAATATTAATCATATTCAATCAATTATTTTGATAGTGAAAATTTATCAAACTTTGATTATAACGGGCATATTATAAGAAATTATATTTGATAATTTGACATTAATTAATAGAAAAGTCCATAACATAATTTACTTAGGCAATTTAATCAGATATTTTCAATACTATGTAATCTTACTGATTTATAAATGGTTATCCATTACATGGATCCAATTTTGTTGCACTATTTTTATTATATATTATATATCAAATGGAATAGTTATCTAAGACATTATACTTTATGCCGTCATTTTCCAACTAAGCTTAAATGTATGTGTTAAAAAATGAACAATATTCGTAGTGCTAGCTAACTGAACTGCAAAAATGGAATGATAATGAAATTATAATATAATACAGTAATATGTTAATAATTGGCAGTAGTGTCAATTATCAGTTCTTAAAAATTAGTTTTTCAAAATTTAACAATAGCATAATTCTCAACCCAATTTATCCAAATAATTAATTCAGATATTAGAAAAGTGTCTCAATAAAAATACCACTTAAAACTATAAATAGTACTATAAGTTGACTACTAATTCCAAAAACATCAAATACTGTGTATGAAGAACTCAAATTAATTGAATTTCATTTTCAAAATATGTATCAATCAAGCTATTGGTACAAAATTTAACAATTTAGTAATATACATATATATAGAAACTAACGACCAAAATGCAAGTTAATGCAATGAAAAACCAACTATAATCATTAAAAAAGAAAATATGATGAAAAAGTGCTACCTAACAATATAATAGAAAAACTCCACAAAAGTGTCAGGTAACAGCACTAAAAATACAGAAGTAACAAATAAAGTAGCCAAAAATATCTATAGAAAACCTTTGAAAGAATATTTTTATTGTTTTAAATTTTATAAAAAATTTATGTAAAAAACCTCTAATATATATTTCAATGGCAAAATCTATTTAAATATATTTTTATTTTATTTTTTATTTTTATTTTATATCACATTACATAAACGACAAGGTTCTTGCGATTGCTGTATGATCAGCGGAAAACTGAATTCAATTATTGTAATTATTATTAATTAGTAAAATAATTTGAGGGTCAAGTAAAATTAAGAAAATAATTTAAAAGCAATTTTTTTATTGATTTATTAATTCATTTTTGCATAGTTCTTCGTTTTTAATTTATTTTGATATAATTTTTATAGATATAAAAATTTTTCATCTTTATAGCATTTATGGCATTAATTTATAAAACTTGGATAAACGGAAGTCGACTCTTATACCATATAGTTATGTAAGTTTGTTATTTGAAGTTTTTTATCTGATAGAATTTAAAATTATGAGTAAAGTTGAAAAAACTAATTGTCATAAAATAATTAAAAAACTTCATTTTCATTTTATAATTGTTTTATTGTTTTATTGTTTTTACTCATACCTAATGCAAATGCTGCGTTATTAAATGAAATACATTATTAATTTAATTTAATTTTAATTCAATAAAAACTAACTAATACTGAAATCAACTACTTTTTAAATCGTTTAATATATAATGTAAGTTTGTTATAAGACATATATTCAGTTAGTTAACTTGAAATACATTAATTATTTTTTTTTTATAAAATTATTCAGAATATATAATAACGAATATATATAAATACTCAATATCTGCTATTGACTATTATTATTAAAAATATTTAGCTAAAAAAATTCGTTTAAGTTTGCTTATGTTAATTATTTCACTGCAAATATTATTTTATAACAATTATGAGAACAATTTTTTTTTTTTTTACTTTTAATTCTTAATGAGTAATTTTTACTTGGAAAAATATACAATCATGTATTATAAGCACGATTTCCTATAGTAATTAAAACCACATTTATTCCCACTCTATGCATACAAAATTTGACAATTCTATTTGTCTTTATTTTCCGGAGATAAATAGTTTCCCAAGTTGAATCTGTAAAATTAACTGTTAATATGCGATAATTGCAAATCGTGCAAACGAATATGAGAAAAAAGTTTTTTAATTAGAAAATAAAATTCCTAAAATTTTTTTTTTTGTATTTTATATTAAAATAATTAATGTTATTAAAGTATTAATTATTTACTACTGTATATATCTTTACCAAGAGGAGAATATTTTGACTAAAATCAAAGTTCTAAGTTTTATTACAATATCTAGGGATTATTATTATAATCTTTTGGTCAAACTTAATGCAAAAATTTTTGAAAATAAATTCGATTAACAGAAAAGAAAACTTATTTTCCATCAAGACAATACATCTGTTCATCAGCGCAAATAACTACCGCAAAATTCAGACAAATTAAAGAAATAACTACTAAAAAAAAACCAGCCTATTCACTACATTTAGTTGTCTTTGACTTCTGGCATTTCTTACCTCTCAAAAAATTCGTTCGTGGAAAACGATTGTCATCAAATGAAAAGGTGCTACCTAACCGCTACTATTGGGATGTTATCCATAAATTGAAGGAATTGCTGATTTGCCATTTTTGTTGGAGAAGTCCGTTTGTTTCATATCTATTTCACAGAATTATAGAACAAACTATTAGGCAAATAGAATGACTTCTGTTCAGTTTATGGACTTACGGTACAGAGATCTGTAATGGTCACAGTCCTTTTTTTCATTTTAACCAAAACCATTAATTTATTAATATTATTTAACACAATTTCTCTTTGTAAATTTATCTATCTAAAGTAAATAGCTATTATGTTTAAAAGTTCTATTAAATATGGTTCACTAACTAATTTCTTATTACTGGAAAGAGTAATTACATAAAAGAAGCTTTCATTTATACAGTATTATGTGACATTATGGAGGATTGTATATATTGGAGGATATATACTGGAGGATTTTATATTGCAACCTTAACATATATTATTTCCCCTTCATAGATTCAATTTAATTTACTCTATTGAGTATTATTTCTTTGTCCGGTATAAGATAACCATCAAGGTATATGTTTCGTTTATGAATCAGTGACAGGTAAGTTCCTAGCACGTCTTTCGCAGTGACATACTCTTTTATACAAAAGCTACAACTTCCATTTGTATTAGATCATAGCTCTTTTGAGTGATAATTTCACTTATACTGAATTATTACATAGATTTTATAGATTTGAAAAAATGCATTGAAGAAATTTTATATTCCCACACATAAATAATGACATTGTTAATGGACTACTGATACTGCATATATCCTTATACATGTTTTAATGTTTATTTTATATTTGTTATCTACAGTCTGTCTATATAACTCTATATACATTTTAAAATAATTATTAATATTGTTATCAATGTGAACTACAAAAGAAGTTGTTTTTCTTTTCTTTTTGTACTTTAGTTGGGAGATAATCAAAGCTTTATATTTCTTTGTGATAATAAAAAACTATTGTAGCGCAAAAAAAAAAAAATAATGTCTACTAAATTATTATATTTGAAGTGGTTGACTTATAAAAATAATTATCGTCTACCATAATGAAATATGGCACATATTGACTTGATTTATCTCATTATAACTAATACTTAGTTATAACTTAATTATATTTAGCAAAATAAATATAACTGTTAAACCAAAAATAAAACAATAAAAATTAATTAAAAAATTAAATAAATATATTTTGCTTATAATTAAATAAATTATAAAATTTTTAAAAATGAAAAAACAGAGAGGGAGAGAGACAGCTTTGTAGTGATCTTCAAACAAGAAAAAACCTATGGCTATGGCTTTACTAAAACTCCAATAACCTTCACCGAAATTAAATTTTAGTAATTATCTAATAATTATTTAATTAATTAAAAATTATAAACAACCATTATTAATCTTCCATTTTTTTTAGCTATAAATAAACGTTAAATTTTTGATATAAAATCTAATATGCATACATAATATACCATATACAAACATTATCATTCATTTTTCGACTTAATTTTAATACATTTGATCCTCTGCATATGTTCATGGACGTTATATTATTTCAAGAGCTGAATAAAATGGATAATAACTTGATCACATTGTATGCATTTAGTATAGTTCACTTGCATATTGGATATGGTTCAATTAAAGTAATAATTAATGTATTTAATGTAGAACTTATTATTTTGTGACATTTCTTTATGTAATATATAGTCAATAAATTGTAATAGATATAAAAAAGATATAAATGAAACTGGATATTTGTTTCATAGAGAGCAGAGTACTGCGAACATAACTAAAAAGAAGACATAAAAGCCAAAATGTCAGTAGATGAGGACATCCTAACTTCGGACTAAGAGCTCTCAATCTAGCAGTCTCCGACTGATCCAGATGAGAATGTCATAAAGAATGTGAGTAGAGGTCTCATTCACCTCCAATAAAAACAATATTCTCTCTTCTTAGAACTTGGACTCATTTTATTAGAATGATGATACGATGACTCATCCGCAAAGAACTTCAGTTCCGTTTAACTATGGTTAAAATCCCTTCCGTAGCTGAACGGGCACGGTTAAACATTATTTTAATATTCTCATACTATTTATTAATATAAATATTTTTATAATAATTTGTTACCGGGCTAATTGGTCAAATTTTAATATAAATAAAAAGACACTAATTTATTATTTATATTTAAAAATCGTTTATATTTTATTTTTAAATATAAATAATAAATTAGTGTCTTTTTATTTATATTAAAATTTGACCAATTAGCCCGGTAACAAATTATTATAATAATAATTTTTGGTCACAAATATAAGTATTTAATATTTATATAAATATTTTTAATATATAACGAAGATGGTTCTTAACCATAAATAAATTAAGTAAATTACTCTTTAATTAAATTTCTTTTCATGAACTTTGAAACTTTGACAAAGTACAAGATATTATTTTTTAGTTTTTTTTACTTACTGGATTCTAATGTATTCTATTTTTTTATTTTCTAATTTTTAAAATAAAATAATACTGAAAAGTAAAAAGTCTACATTTAAGCTTAACTTTGTATTACTTATAGAGGCACTCGTTAAAATTTTTATACTGACATTATTTTTAATAAGTTTAACCTATAACTTTCTTAAACTTTTATTATATTTTTTTCAAAGAAGTAAAACACGTACTCAAAGATATAACATAATTTGTGTATTAAATAATTAAGTGGGTATAGAATATTAGAGTAGTGGTTCTTAACCTTTTTGAAGTTAAGAAATAATAAACTTTAATATAATTTTGCTTCGTGGGAAACTTACTTGAAACATACCTATGAGCTTTCAAACAAAGGTGACCAACCTTGATGAAGTTAAGCATGCAATGAGAAAAATTGTATATTTCAGGCAGGAATCCAACTCATAGTATAATGTGGATGTAGGATAGCTGCTCGTATTCAAGTTTCAAAAAGAAGATAATAACTTCTTAAATAATTGGTTTATCCGTGGTATCATAACTGCCCCTTAATTGTGCTCAGGTGAGCCAAGGTGCATAGGACTACCATTTCAACTTAACTTAGCTCACTTAACCAGAGAGAAGACAGCTAGTGCTGTTGCTCTATTACTCCAGTAATTTTAAAACGTTACAGTTAGGGATATTTGTTGGAACCTGATTATTGTTCAGGATATCTAAAACAGATTGAAAAGTATCTGGGCTGAAGCTAAAACATTGTAAGCAGCTGGTAATTATAAATTATCACACCAAGACTTTTTTTCTGTGACCTGATTCTTCGTCAAAGTCCCTAAACCGTACTCAATACTATTTATGCTAAGGTGTTGGTTGGCCACCAAGATAGTTTACTAATGACTATAATTTTATTTTAATTAATCTAAAAACTTAATTTATGACTGCCCAATAAAAATTTTTATCAAATGTATGTATTTGGAATTGTACACACTTTTTAACATCTCTGCTGTATATGACTGCAGATTCTGCTAATTAAATTTGAAAAAATAGTATAAAGTTCTTGATATATGCAGTTATATTAAAAATTAATTATAAATTAAAATTATAAATTGTAAATATTAAATTATGTATAATAAATATTATCCGCCATATTTTCTCACTAGATCCTGTTGGTGTCCATATGTCTGGCAACACTAATTCGATTATGTCAAACCACCACGTTTTTGAAAGGTCACATTTCAGGCTAAATATTATTGTATATTTATTTTAACATTATTTTTTATAAAGTATATTTGTATATATTTGACGGTGTGTTAGGAAAAATTAAAGTTGTTTGTTTTTAATTTTTTTACTATTACCATCTTTTCTATTTGAAATAAATTTTTTGTCATGAAATAAAAATAAAACTAATTTTTAATCAAACAAATTTATCTCAAAATAGTTTTCCTTTAAAACAGTTTTTAATTTTCTATTTGATTTTATCGCGTGTCACTGGAAGTTGCTTCATGGAACATTAGTTTAGAAAACGAATATTTGCTAATAAAGTCTATATATTTATATAAGTTGTGGGTATTTGTATTTGTGTTCTGATATATATTTTTTTCTTTTTTAATATTTCAGTGATATATTACCAACCGCTGAACATATGGACATGTGAACATATAAATCAAATATTTGCTAATAAAGTCTATATATTTATATATGTAAGTTGTGGGTAGTGTTGGTTGTGTTCTAATGATGTTTTCTTTTTATTTTGTAATATTAAAGTGATATATCACCAACCACTGATCATATGGACATATGAACATATAAAACCAATATTTGCTAATAAAGTCTATATATTTATATAAATTGTGGGTATCTTTGATGGCGTTTTAATGAGATTTTTTTTTTTTGTTATTTTTAATATTTCAGTGATATATCACCAACCGTATGGTACATATGGTAATATTTTCAAAATATTTCGAAAAAAATCAATTTTTTTAACTTACATTTTTCATCGGCACCGTCATCACTTTTTGTGATATTTGCTAAGTTTAAGGCACTCATTTTGAAATTGATTAAATAATTTTAAAAAATTATTAAAAAACTATTCAAAAAAATTAAAAAAGGAAATTTTATCACAATTTATAGAGAAAGCATGCAAAAGTTTTTATTTTTTTTTTAGTTTTTAACAAATTTCGTGAGAAATGTTTTGTTTCGAAAAATCGTTTTTAACACGAAAACACATTTTTTCTTTGTATAGAAAAAGTTAAATAATATTTAATATTTATCTTAATTTCTTTATTTTATTTTAATTATCGTAATTTTTCAAAGTTCCGTAGCGATTTTGGCGAAATCGCTCAGCACGGCACGGTGTTGCAAATTAAAATGTTAAATTGAATTTCTATTTTGTTTGCTCATTGTTTGTCAGCAAATATCTGAATACATGTGCTCACACTTTGCTTTATATATATATGAACATCTACACACATATATGTGATGATTTGTAAATATGTTAAGATAAATAAGCGCCGCGTTGAGCTACTGTGTATTTTTTTTAATTACTTTTCTGAGCACAGCAACAGAATATACAGAATATATTGTCGACGTCGATTTATTTTTATTGAAAAAAAAAACAACAAATAAAGCAAATTCAGCGCAACCTCCGGCAAACGCTGTAATGAGACAAACGCAAAGGCCGATAAAGAAACAAGAAAATACCGCATTTTTCCTTTTGCGAACTGAGGCTTATAAGCCACGACTGAGAAGCATTTTCAATTGTTGTTG
The DNA here is from genome assembly GCF_002237135.1 of Teleopsis dalmanni. Classification (NCBI taxonomy): domain Eukaryota; kingdom Metazoa; phylum Arthropoda; class Insecta; order Diptera; family Diopsidae; genus Teleopsis; species Teleopsis dalmanni. The sequence continues at coordinate 204,433,878 of NC_051846.1, forward strand.
AATGTTTTTGTTATTGTTGTTGTTGTTGGTGCTGTTGTTAATTTTATTTATTGTCAGCGTGTAATTGGAGAGTGAGTAATTTGTTCTGTCTGGTGCGGACTAACTACAACAACAGTTCGATTTTTTATGGTGTGCTCTGGCTTTGTAATGCGTAACAAGCAGAACGACGAGAAACAGTGGGAAGCAGTGTAAGAAGCATGCGCACTGAGCAAAGAAAGTTCTGTGAATTTTTAATTCGTTTTTTTATGAAAATTGTAAACAGAAAAAATATGTATGTAGTTCAGCGATAGTAAATTTGCGCTCAGAATGATGTTGACATTATTTATTTCGTTTGAATAATTTGGCAAATAGAAGAAAAAGTCGGTGCGCAAACTAAATAATGAATGCAATAAAAAACTACAGTTGGTAAATCTGAATATTTTCTAATATTGTAAATATAAAATATAGTAAATAATATTCTATAATATTCTAATTATTATATTCAATTAATAATATATGTAGTTCGCCATTATTCAACATTATTATTCCACCATTATTGACTTTAAAAACTATATTAAAATAATAAAAATATATATATACATTGAATCCTTTAACTCCTAGAAGGAGCATAGGGCAGATAAAATAATAAATATATATTAAATATTATATAAATATCTACTACAAGACTGGTGCAACGCTTAATGCGGTCCTATTCTGCTTACAACTCGTCCACGTGAACGAAACGTTAAAAAACAGCCACCAAAATTGGTCAACAGAAAAGTTGTTCCCATCCATTACGATAATGTCAGCCCACATCTATCTTTGATGACTCGGAATAAATTGTTGCTGCAAATCACTTGGCTCAGTTTAATCACTTGACCCAATTTTTCGCTGATAAACGACAGAAGTTCTACACCGATGACACTATGTAGCTACCTGAAAACTAACAAAAGTTTATAAATAATAATTATTATTATTATTAGGACATACTTGTATTTTAACAAAATTACAAATTTAGTCTATTTACAAAGAATATTTTATGTAAATCGAATTTACATTATAATATTTATAAAAGCTTTCCAGTTATTGCACTGAAGAACTATTGCTCTAAGCTCGATAAAAGATTTTCTCGTTTCGTTTGTGACAGTTCTGCGCCAAGTATTTTTCGGCCCATCTCTACCTCGCCAGCCCTGTGGTTTCCACTCTAACTCAATTAGACTCCACTCTAAATAATTAGTTTTTAAAAAATACTTTAACTTTTTACTTTTTAAAAAGTTCAACAATGTATCAAATAACAACGAATACTTTTTATACTACCCAATACATATATTTACTAGCTGCTTAAGTAAAAAATTGAAAACTATATCTAGATGTTTTTTAACTTAACTTAGTTTTAAGTAATTTTACGATAACTAAATGATACTGTTTATCAAGTAAATCTAAGTGAATACAGATCCTACTTTCTTCTTCTTTCTCTGAATTATTTCACAAATTGACCAAGTCTAATGCCATCAATTGATTTGTATGCCATAAAACTCGAATCTAATGATGAATATGATATGATATCGATATCATATTGCTAGCATAGCAAACTCAAAGCTATCAAAATATTTGCAGTTCATATCACCTGGAATTCAATGTGACAATCATTCACACAATCAATTTTGTTCTTTTTTTGTTCTATATATCGTATAATTCGCTGTAAATGATATATTAAAACAATAACAAATTTTTTTTATGTATTATCATTATTTTATTTCATATTATAAGCAAATATATTATTGTTGTTGTACAACATATTGAGGGGTGGTTACATGATAAATAATATATTTACAACTATGTCCCATGTAATTTTAGATATTTATTATATTATATCGCTAACGTTACGAAGCTTATATAACTTCGCTAAGGAAAAACTCAAAAAGCTTCGCAATACCAGTGATATGAAATATCAAAAAACTTACTTTTGTACTAAAAGATTTACGAGTACTTATACCTAGAATGTGATTCTCTAATTAAAAATAAATCCAAACATTTTGATTTATTTGAAGAAGTTCTGGAATCCATTGAAGTGTATTTTAATAATTTATAAAATATCATTACAGCAATATGTTTAGATACGGCGATTAAAACAAAGTTATGTTCTTGAATGATGGTTTTATTAAACTAAAAACATAGTCCATTAGCAATATCCATAGTATATAATTTATTATTTAAATTAACATTAAATTAAGAATATTAAATTTAAATTTGTGTATTTAAATTATTATGCATAAATTTCAATGAATTTGATTATATGGAACTATATTGATATCATTTAAAACTAAAAAGGTTTTATAAAATGTTAAATTTCTTACCAAACTTACATATGCAAATAAAAATTTTATTATTATTTATAATTGATTCATCCTTAAGCTATTGTCAACATATAAAATCACTTATAACAATAAATGTTCATAATTAAATAAATAAATTACTGACACGATCCTGACTAACTTAAATTATCTGCTCCTGCTGATCAATCTTCAATGTTCTCTGTAGGGTCTCCGACGTACTGACGTCAGTGCCTTAAAAATTATTAGCAAATTTTATATACACATAATTAACAATATTGTGAAATACAAAATAACTAGAAATTAAAAAATTAACAGAAAATAATTTTACTATCTTTTTAATAAACTTAATTATTTTATTTGTAAGATATAAACAAACTATTATGCTTTCAAAAATTCTTGGATGATATTTTAGACAAAATCATTTGTCATTAATTTTTCATAAAAATTTATTAACATTTTTCTCTTTTTGTGTAAGTAAATTTAAGTTAATTTTTGTGATGAGTTAAAAATCGTGACAATATCCAATACCAATTAATTTGTAAAAATATTATTAAATTACCATAAAAATAAACAGGACTTCGAATTTAATTCCGCAAGACTTTAACTTTAAATATGTTGAATCACGATAATTTATTTATTATGTATTTTATTTTAATTAATATTTTAATTAGATAAAATAAACAGCTTGGAAATAACTTTAATAATTATTTTAAAAACGTGCATAGTATTTGGGAAAAATATGTTACTCATACGCAACGTGACCATATTTCCTTAAGAGTTGCGTATGTTTCTTTTCAATTAACTCAATGAATATGTTCAAACCGAATTAATTATATTGCGCCATACAAGACAATTGAAATTAATTCAAAATAATAAAAATCATAGTTGGAATTTGGCATTGAGTAGATAACATTACTTGATAGCACCAGTTCAATTGAAGGGAGCACTTCGAACACTGAATATTTATAATAACACGAGTTCAAACGCCTTCAAATGCCTTTATTTAATCTAAAATAATTTTCATAAAATCCTAATTCTTTACAATTCTCAATTGATAGATAAATGTTTTTATGAAGTGACGACTCAAGTGCTTCATTAACGTAGAACTTTGCCTCGCTATTTAACAGATAAGAGTGCAAAAAAAAAAGTTTTCACAATGTATACAAATAATATATAAAAGAAGCATACTTTTGTGCGTTCGTTAAAAGTTTAAAATATTGGTTTGTGTATTGAGTCTTTGTTTATTAAGTTTTATTAATTTTTACAAAACTATCTATAAAAAAAGTATGAAGCATAATTTTTATATATAGAAAGTACATATAGAGAGTCAAAAAATTGAGAGAAACTTTATATTGTAATACAATTTTAAGTCACAATCGTTCTTTTTAATTTTTAAATAAGATTAGTGTTTTATTTTTATGCAGAAGTTATTTAAAAAAAATATTCAGGGTGATGCAGACTACCATTTTGGAAATTCATTAGTTGTTTAGTTGTCATTCAAGCTAAATTTTTGAAGAATAAGGGTGTTTACGCACGCTGTAAGTGTGTTTCACAAGCTGTAAGTGTGTTAGTGCAACCATTTAAAAATATCCTCTTCACGACGAATGTAAGTTTTTGGGCAATTATCATTCACAACATGTTGGTTGCGTGTCATTCAAAGGTGCAGACAATAATTTTTGAGTGTCGTTCTTAGATTTTCTCTCTTGAATGACAAAAATGATACTCTGCAACATGCTTTAAGTAAACCATTCAGAGAGTTATTTAAACCCTTCAATTACTTGAACTATTCATACTTTTCTCTGATAAGATTGAATTTAAGTCTGATTTTTATATAAAAAGTAACCAATACTACTTAAATATATACTTTTTTTGTATACAACTACTTTCTTGTTATAAAGTAAGATATAAGCATTCAACACAAAGACTTAAGAATCTAGAGTGTGACGAAATACAACAAAGACAAAAACAATATAAAACAGAGGAGTTTTATATAATTTTATTAATTTTAACAAATTTTTTTCTTTATAAATAATTGTGAAGCTTTAATAACGAATGAAATTATGTATATTTAATTCTCTGGTGTAATCTTGGGGGAAAGAGCAGATTCAATTCTTCTGCCTGATCTATGTATCTGATCTATGCTTTAATTTTTTAAAATACGTGATGATTTTAAAAACTTTTCCACTTCAATAGTTGTATATTGGCATTCACTCTGACTATATGACTGGTTTCCAAAAATATATTATATTCCAGTAAGTACGACTGATTTCAAAAAATATATTATATTCCGTTAAGTTCATTAACAACTGCAAAACTATTTCATTTTAAAATAAAAAAATAGAAAACAGAATGAATCAATGCCTTCCCTATGTTTTCTTCTTCAGTCATACTTTCAGATCGGTGTTGATAGGAATGGAATATATAAAGATTAGTACAATTTATCACGTTTTTAATTTATAACGTTTTCACTATATGACAGCCAACTGCTTGGATTTAAGATCAGCGTTAATTATCACGAGTACCACCATAAAAATGAAACATTTGATATCATCGAACAGCTAAAGATTACTACGAATAAATCGAATAAATTTATCGAGTCTCCGATGTTTTTTTTACTGTTATTTACAACCAAATCAAAAGAGAATGAGTCATTTTGTATCATCGATTAAAGTAATATTAGTACAATTTATCGGATCTCCGATTTTTTCTTTACCGTATCATAAGCATAATAGTATAGTAATAATATTAATTATACTATTATACTATACTATTATTATAATAACAAATTAATTAATAGTAATATGATTTAACTTTATATGAGATAAAATTATTTAAAAAAAGATTTTATTTATTTTATATTATTTTATTCTTTATTGAATATATTCATACTACAAACTAACACTACTCCCATTGCACTAACGCACTACTAAACCCAAGCTACAAACTACAGACTAATAATATAATGGATTAAATATATGTTTAACAATGTTCATATTCAGATAGTTAATGTGTAATGTTCCGTATCAAATATTAATCAGCCTTTTGCAATTATTGTTCAGTTTATACTGCAATCGTAACCCAACGCACCAATTTAACCTTAAATGTCAGTCCTTTTCAATTGTAATATCGTTCCTTGCAATCCATTTGGAGTCACAAAATGAAGTGTAAGATTTATAATTTGCTATTGATATATGATGCTTTAAATTATTATTGCAGTGTATGTATTTTTTAATATTGTATAAATACTAATGAACTTAGCACAAACTACTCATAATAAAAATAAGAAAATTTATACTAAGTTCATTAACACAAGAAGGCAGTTCTATAGGAATTGGAAGTGAAAAGTTTTTGAAGAGATAAATTAGTGAAGTGCTCTTTCAAAAAATAATCACTTCCAAAAGATTTAGAACAGCCGTAGAGTTCAAATATTTTATTTTAAATTGTTTATCTTATTTTTTCCTGAATTTTTCTTTAAATTTTTTTTTTGGATTTTTTGTTTCGTTTTTTTTTTTTTGATTTTTAAGCATATGTGCTTCTTGCATTTCATATAAAAATGATTACTTTCTTAAATCTAAATTTTCCAATCTTATGCGTTTCGTTATCAGTTTTCATTGCTTAGATCTAAATTTTTGTTTCGAGTAAGTAAATATAGAAAAAAATGTATTGTTTTAATTTAATGATTTAATTTCCAGTCATCGAAGCAACGCTCGAACGGCGTGAATAGCGTTGATTGATGAACTTGCTTGGTGAAGGTATGAGGAAACCAAGAAATCCGCTCAATATCAAAGTGACACCGGATATGACAAAAGCAGTTTCGCAATTTTGAGTGAGGAGTGTACCAAAAACATTGACACCAACAACGCTACCCAAGCGACCCATCATCAATGAGATGCAAACGGCCATAGCTCTGTAATATTAAATTTTTTTATCAAAATTAGTTACTATTTGAAAATTTATGGTATATGCAGTTATATATTAACCTGAGCTTAGTAGGGTAGATTTCAACAGTTGTTGCACTTAAAACATTAATGCCCAAACCGCAAAGAAGAAGAACCAGATACAAGTTGGTAGAAATCAAAGGTATATCAGTGTAAATGACAGCAATACCACTAAGTCCACAAAATACCAAGCAGCCAACTATATAAATAAAAATTATCATCATATTAAAATATTTACTAATATTATTCATAAAGATAACTCACATAATATAGAACGTTTTCCAACACAATTAATAATCACGGCAAGTACAGAAAATCCGACGGCATACAAAATCTCCAACAACAAAGACTGTTCTAATGTGTTCAACTCAAGCTTCTCATTACATTTTTTAACTCCAAAACTTTTAACATTAAACATCTCAAGATATTTCATTTCTTCATTAAAGTTATATAAATTCCGTTGCTTTTCATAGACTACATCGCAGAGGTAGAATTTATGAGTTGGATGCAAGCTCATGTATTCGCCGACGCTATTAAGTATATCTGGGAACCAAATATACAAGCCATTCGATGTAAAAAATGTAACGAATTGTATAATGCATATAAGCAAGGTGGAAAATAAATATTGTCGTCCGAAAAGCGGTTGGGTTTGTTGCCACATGGAGCGAAGTAGGGCTTTGAAACCAGTGCAATGTTGATTTTCTTTTGGCAAATACGAATTCAAATCCTCAATCAAAACTGTGGTGACCTGTAGTAATAAAAATTATTAAATAGAAATAAAAATTCAAATCTTATATATAGCTTAAATATTCCACACTTACTGGATATTGCATTTTAGGATTTCCCGAATTTATATGATATATGGTACGCAATACTTTTAGTGCTTCAGCTTGTTTGCCTTGGCTTAACAAAAATTTCGGGCTTTCAGGAAGTTTAAACAAAGCTAAGCCACTTATAAAACCTGGTATACCGCAGACAATCATGAACAAACGCCATGGTTTGTAAACCATACCGAACACTGGTAAAGGCAAACTCCAATCCTGATTAATGACTAACCAAGCAACGGCTGGCATCAACATAGATCCAATGCCGAAAACAATTGCTGCACCCATAATTGCACGAGAACGATGTTTAGAGGTGTGAAATTCGCTCAAATAGGCATACACAGTAGCTGAACCACCAGAAACACTATTGAAAAAATTAATATATATCAATAAGTATCCTTCGAAAACAATAAATGACATAAACCGTACCAAAACCCGTTCAGGTATCTTAAAACCACCATTACCCAAAAATTTTGAGCAAAACTGGAAAACACAGTTAAGCAAAAACCCATGATCAAAGTTGGTCTAATGATGTTGCGACGTCCAGTGGTATCAGCAAGAAAACCCCACAAATGGGAACTAGATATGATACCGGCAAATCCAATAGCGCCCAAGACGCCACGTTGTGTTGTAGTAAGTGGGAAATCGCATTCCGAAACTGGTAAAACAAAACTGATGCCAAGAGTCTCCAATAAAACATTTGCGAGTATAACACCGCAAACGAAGATCATCATATAGTTAAATAAGCCAAATTCTAAATGAAGTAAGAAATGTATTTATAAAATATTAATTAATATATCTCAATATTAATACTTACTTGTCAGTTTCAAAGCGCGTTCAAAGTACTCAGTGCGGTCAGTGGGACGTGGACGTTTCACTTTTATCATTCCATTTTCAATAATTGCAATTGTCATCTTCAATTTTTTAGCTACAAATAATAATAATATTGCAAGTTTTAAATATTAATTTAAAATATTAAATATATTAATTTGCTGTGAACTAGGATATGATTTTGAGTATAATTCAATACGATTACTGCCATTAAATCCATTTCATTTATTCAGATTAAAGACTTACGATTTGGAGCTGCAAATAAAAAGGATAAAGATCTTATTTAATATAATTAATAAACAAATTATAAATAAAAAAACTTTCTTTAATTATTAAATTTTAAATTTCATTAATAAATCGATATATAAATTTATATATATATATATTTATTTTTATGTAGGAAAAAACTATTATCTATTGTGCAGATATTCAGCCTTAATAAGGGCAGGTCCAAAATTCTTAGCAAAACATTTTTTGAGAACCCAAAAGAACTATTAGAAACTTATTTGGAAGACCTCAAAATTTTCTCAAACAAAATTAATTGTTTAAAATAATATAGATAGTTTCGAATAAGGAATATCCATACCATAAAAAGTTTTCTTGTCACTAATCACTAAGATAATTGAAAGTATAATTAGGGATAATTTTGCAACGGTTCTGATAATTTCAAATTAAGAGTAAATAACTGAATAATTAATGATATTAAACGTATTACTCTTAATTGGGCACTATGAAGTTTATTTTTTATTATGTCAATATAAAAGGAATTGATTCATTTTGAGCTATTAATTCGAAAATTGACCCAAAATAGCAAACCTAGAATTGCTATGAATAAATACTTAATGCTATTCTAAAGAAGCTTGCGATGAGAACCGAAACTTCTGTTATTTCTGGGGGTCTCAAGAAAAAGGCCTCTCAACATTTATCTTCAACTTGATATTAAATGATATCACAATGAGATACGATCATTTATGGAATAAACCAAAAACTAAATCTGATAAATAAAAAGTCTTCTAGACTTTGTATTCAATAAATTTATTTATACAGCATATATATAGGTAATTATATGTTTGTATATCACAAGAAGACGATTAAAAACTAGCTTAGTCATAAAACTATTAGCCAAACATTTATTTTGTCTCACATGTTTCTAAGAATCAACTCATCTTATGGTGACAAGATTTAAGATATTTAACAGAAAAATAACTACGACATCGTCTTGATGAACATATCCGACTTTTGATATATTCTTACGATGTTATAAGCAAAATATTTGCATTTCCAAAAAATCAAAACTTCCATCAAAATAATACGTAAAACTTAGATAAACGTTATTAAAACGATAAAATTTGAGCATAAACATTAGTAATACTAATATAAAATAAATCAATATTTAAAATAAGAAATGTTTAAAAAATTTTTTATTTTTAAATTCATTAGGCGATAAATTAGAATCTGATCGGATGAGTAGACGTCCTTATTGTCCCTTTTTCTCTAATGTGTATTTATGTTACATATTAAAATAAAACTTATTTTAAGTAGAAAATTTACTATTAATTTAATTAGTTTGTATTAAAAAATATTAATATTTTTTCAATTATAGTATCTTAATTATTTAAGATACTATAGTAAAAATACGTCATTGTGTAAACATTATGGATTTAATTTTAGTTAACGCTTAAATTAATAGGAACTAAAAGAACAATAAAAAAATATTTATGATGAAATGATTATACAGATCACCGTATAAGCCTAAGCTTATGAGTTTATTGAAGATTGATATTTATGTAAACAAACCGAAGTATAAATATGGTTTATAGTTTTGAAGTGATTATTTCCTACCGAGAAGTTTATTTTTTTCCAAGAAAATCGTCATTTGTTTATATTAAAATATGTCTGCGTTTTGTTTACTGAATTTGAAACCATAGATCTGTTTTGACTCCTCTTCTCAAGCTTCTAAGTAAAAACAGATATTTACGATTTCACGTGAATACCTATTCACGAGCTCTGGTTTTATATGTACATATATAGACACATAATAATAATACATAAGCAAATTTTTCTATAATGTTTTTATTTATTTATTACATAAATACATAAAGAAAAAGAAACTTAAACTCTCAAAAGGAGTTAATTAAATATTAAATTTAGTGGAAAAATTTTAACAATAAAATCGATAAATTCAAACCGACAAAGTCGTTTAAAAATTTACGTATTTATAGAACTCTAACAGGCAAATCTAATATATAAATATTATGTATTAAACGAAAATATATAAGATATGCATTCTTACAAATAAGACCCTATAACAGTAAAATCTAAGAAATAACAATAACCGAGAGGATGAACACTTTGAGATTAATTGTTGGAATCACCCAGATGAACAGCTAATCTCTAGATGTTAAATTAAAAAGTTGTTTAGTATAAATATAAAATACAATTCTGTTATCAAACAGTACTAGGTAGTAGATGAGGGGATGAACACTTTAAGATTAATAGTTGGAATCACACAGATGAACAACTGATCTCTAGATGTTAAACCAAAGAGTTGTTAAGTATAAATCTATAATATAATTCTGCAATCAAATAGTACTAGGTAATAGATTTTAGTGATAGAATAATTCCAGATACCTCACATCAAAAAAGTGATAATAGTTACTACTACTACCGTCTTTAAGGAGAATAATGAGAAATCACATAAATACTTTTTATAAAACTAAATCAACAATTTATTAAATTATTAAAGATAAAAATTAACTTCAACTAACCTTTCAATACTTTAACTTCCTTTTTTTCCATTTTTAAAAATTTATTCCAAAACAGCATATCAATGCACATTTAATATCACTTTAAATGTTTAAATATTAATTTTAATGTTACTTTAATAGAAAAAGTTTAAAAAAATATTAATTAAATCTTTAATTTCTGAGCACAATTAACTTCAATTTCCAGCATTTAAGATATATCGAGGCTTATCAAAGATAAACTGATCAGCAAACTCCTTAAAACGATATTTTATAGCAAACACCAATAACCGAATAAAAACGATTCAAACACCAATACAAATATAAACGAAACGTATGATCAAAAGAGCACAAGACCCGAGCACAAATTAGCTTACAATACATATGCAGATATTAAGCTCACCATTTGCACTTATACATCTATAGAGAAGCTTTCAGCTTAAGCAAGTGTATTGGATGCACTTCCATCTATAACACATATATGTATATACATTGTGTTATAGTTACTCTCCCCCTACTCAGTTATTGAGCGGCTTTGCCTTTACATGTATTATTCATTATTGTACTCAGAGAAACTCTCTAAAATGTGTTGCTATTTCTTTTACTCTTCTCTGTTTTTTCAATGGCTAATAAAGAAATAGTTACTATATCCGAAGTTTGTAAAGAAATATTTTATTTTGGAATACCTCAAAATTGTTATCTAACGATACTGTTTTTTATGTATGGCTCAATATAATATTCAATTATTTATTTAATTTTTTTCAATTTTATCCATCTTTCAATAGATAACCAACATCAAATCTTTTATATAAAGAAATATATAATAGATATATAAAAATATAATACATACATATATATTTATTCTGAATAAAAATTGAATAATTTAATTTCAATTAAATAAATAATGCTCTTTATAGTAGTATAGATTTAAAGCTACTGGCTGGTTAAATGATACCTTAAATTACACCCACAACTCCACTAGATGACTTTATCTGATGTAACAGCATATTTTCTTATAAGTAAATTTGGTTGTAACCAAATATAGAATATATAAATAGAATTATAAATAAAACTTTAAATGACATTCCCACCTAAAGTATTTTCCATATTTGTTCTTCAACGCCAACTATTTGTCCGAAACCCAGAAGGAGAGATGACTGTAGTAAACACGAATAGAGAAGGAAATGCCGAAAAAACAGCTTATTTTAATGGCATCCACACATACATAGTTCTATAAGAAAGGTATACGAAATATTGGAATCATTGTATCAAAGTGGATGGATAATACATTGACACATAAAACCAAATCTTAAACAAAATAACGTTCATTTTCAGGTTCTTATAAACTAATTGTATTTAAGTAAAAAGAGATTACATTAATATATAAAACAAATTAACATATTTTTATAGGTTAGACTATAAATTTGTAGACTAAACATTACAAGTGGCACAATTATTTATCGCGCGTGACTTATAATCAATAACTTATGTGAGACTATACATTACACCATGACGATTACATGGGTTTAATGCCTTCTGGGGAATGTTCATTATTTGCTTCTCTTAAATATATGAAAGGATTACCAAAAAATTTTTCAATTTGACCTTTCTGCTGTACTTAAAATGTTCCTGTAGTTAAAATAACGTCAAACTATTAGCTTTACAACACACTTGAAGTATTAAGATTTTAAGTAATTAAATGTTATTAATTATTAAAAGAAGGGGATCGTGCACTGCAACCTAAAAGATCTATTGTACCACTTAGTCAGATTGGAGTATTTCTCCAAGTCCGATTTCTGTAATGAAAGATAGTATGAAGTCTATCTTTAATAGTCTTGAGTCATTACGATCCATTAAATACCCTTCTAGGTGTTTCTTTCCGTTGTACTAGGAAGATATATATTTTAATTTGCTTGCAGAACTCAAAAATCTGACAAGAATCTTGTAAGTCTACTATAAAATTGATATTCTAAGATATTTGGAAAAAGTCGATTAAAAGACTGAAAACACAAATCTTATAATTCAATACATCAATAGTAAACTAACAAAACGACATAATTAATTAGCAATGAAGTATTTTTATGGCAATCCACGTGTATAATCTACAAAGCTTTTATAGTAATAAATAGATATTCTATTGTTAGAAACTGATATAGGAATCTCTGTTCATAACTATTGAGTATCTGATAATAAGTTTCATACGCGTTAGGTTTTTCTAGATCGGATAACTATTTACACAGCGGAATCCCGACTTTCTTTAATTTTTTAATTATTTGGACTATATTGTTGAACTGTATTCAAATCTTCTTCTTGTTTATATTTTCTTGAAACTTAATTTTGCATAATGAATACTTAATAATGTTGCAATATAATGATTCATATAGAAAAACTATTTTAATTTAAGTTCCAGTCTCACCTGTTTACATAGTAATTGTCAAGTCTATTTCGATACAACTTAGATGGATTTAAGTTATAAATTGAAAATTAAATAAACGTGCCAAAAATTAATTTTAAATAGTTTATTCAAATATCATACATCCAATAGGCTTAACTGTAATCTACAGAAGAATAAATACTCATATTTTTTTAAGTACGCGTATGTATGTACTTAAATATATTTATCAGATGTGAGTAATTAACACCTCATTCAGATATAATCACTTTGATACTATATACAAAATATTATTTAAAAAATAAAAAAAAAAACTGGTAAAAGAAACAGAAAGCTGTAATCATTATTTGATATAAATACCTACTACATCTTCTTGATAAGCACATCCGACTTTTGAAATATTCTCATAACGTCATAAGCAAAATATTTGCAAAGACATTAACTGAAAACTGTTATCAAAACAATGCATAAAAAGTATCTACTACGTATATAAATTAAGAGTTAAAAACGACGAAATGCAAATTGTACTCAGCAATGATATTGATCTTGATTAGGAAAGAAAAAAAATATTGTAATCATTAATTGTTCTTCATTAGAGAAAGGGGCTCGCTAAGTGCATAACATGTGCATATTCATTTAAATGTGTGTCTTCTGTACCATAAGATACTAAAGTATCTTATATCTAGTGAAATAGTTTCTCTGCTTGTATGTAGATTATTTCCCATTAATTTTTTTGTTTTGTCAAGCAAATTGATCTTCAGTAAATTACTTTAAATACAGATTGTTTTAAAAAATATGGTTTGTAGTACCAAGCTTAGAGGTGGTTCTATATAAACAACAACAATCATGATGAAATCGAGTCTTCTTCTATTTTAACTTAAGACTTCATACAAATGTGAGGATATCTGTTTTGTCGTTAACTATTAAAATTTGCTTACTTTATATTAAATGTCACCCGATCAAATAAAAAGCAATTTGTTTATTATAAAGTTTTTGCGCGCATTGTCTGAGTATTTATACATAAATAATTATTTTTCAATAGAAATAATGCATAAGTAGATATTTATTTGCATTATCTGGAATTTTAATCCCTTCTTTCTCACATTTCATTTATAAAACAGATATTCGATATACATATGTCTTTATGTGAATGTTTATAATTGAGTTCGAATTACAGATTTTTATATATAAATCCACCTATATATAGTACACTTTATGCACGTGTAAATATATTATATAATATTATATAATGTAAGATAAACAATTGGAAATTTTCCACACATTTAAGCAATTTCTAATAAAGAAATTTTCGAAAAGTAGTGAACTATAAGAAGAAAAATCGTTCTAATAGAATATACGATCGATCAGTTTTGACCTCTTATATATATAGACTAATTTTAGGTTAGATAAAATTATTACATAGATACACACTATAGATCTATATAACCAGCAGGGTCATAGTATTGCTTTATTTAATAGCTTTTTGAACGTTTAATAAAACTTAGAAAACATATTCAAGGAAGATATTGGCTTTGACTAAGACTATCTAGAAAGCAAGCCTATGACTATCTAGAGCATGTTTAACCTACGTTGTCTATCTACTGGACAATGACAAAGCAGATATAAAGCATTTCCTAGTATGATTAAAAACAAGTTGTTGGAAATAAATTTAAAACAAAAAAAGAACAAACTAATTTTGTGTAACAGTTTATTTTTTTAATTAATACATACTCGTATTATTTTTATCGGGTTCGAATTTTTTTTTAATTTCTTTTTATTTATTTGCAAAAAGACAAGAATATTTAACTTTCAATTTTTTGAAATTTATTTAATTAAAATAAAAATTTCTTTACCATATTTCAAATATGTAATCAATCATTTAATTAAAAATAATTACTTTATTTTTATACGAAATAGAATTTTTGACACAGGACAATATAATTTTAATATTTTATATGTTTTATATGTTTCTGACTTATATATAAGAAAAAAAATTTTTTCATATAATTAGTATTAAAAAAATTGTTTTTCTAAAAATCATCACCTTTTCTATTTATTAATGAAAACTGCACAATCAGATGTCAAATTCACATTTTTCAAATAATAAATAAATAATTTCACAATAATAAGTTACTATTTTTAAAAATAAAAACACTTTAAGTACAAATAAAATGAAGAAAATTATTAGTCTTATAAAAATTATAAAAACTAAAATAAATAAATTATTAAAATTACAGAACGGAAAAACTATAATATTCAAAATTATAAAAATATTAATATTTTAAATATTTCATACTTTTATAAAAAAAAATTCAGTAAAAAATTTCAATATTTTATTATCTTATTATTTCTTTTTACTCATAGTAGAAACTTTTAAAATTATTCAATTAATTGCAACACATTTTTATTTTCATCTAACCAAATAATTTTTATATTCACCATGTAGTCATGGCTTAACATAAAATTTTTATTTAGTTTAAACTATAAGACACACCCGTATATAAAAAAAAATTAGCAAAATGATAGAAAGTATTATTAAAATGTATATAAAATTAGTTGAACTTATAGTTTTAACTCACTTCTGACCACAAAAATATTTACCATTAATATAAAAACTATAATTAAAATTTATTTAAAATACAGTTAACATAATTTTTTAAATTAATAAAATGTATAAATATATTTAAATATTTAACTGCAAATAAAATTTGAAATTAAATGTTTTTTTAAATATTTTTTATTAAACGTTATATTTGTTAAATTCTTCAATAAAAATTTTATATAAATAAAATTTATTTAAATATTATTTAATATTATTAAATATTAAATAATTTAAAAAAAAATAGTTAAATAAAACAATTGAATTAAATTTCTAAAAAGTAATAAAATTATACTTAAACAAACTCACCTTTAGCTTCCTTTTCACCATTATCGTGAGCCACCATTTTTTAAAATCACTTTTTTTATTATTTTAAACTTTTTAAAATTAGAAATGTTATTTAACTTAAAAAACGTTTTTAAAAACGTTTAATAATAATTCTAATTGTTTTTTTAATTGCACAGGACATTCAAGCAAAATTTAATTTAAATTTATGCTCAACAATTGACATATATCAAGATTTATCAAACATAAACTGATCGTCTTACGCTCGCAGTTTCCTTTTATACAAACCAGAAATACCCGAACAAAAACGACTCGGCCACAAATACCAACAAATAATCTAATCGGTAAGTTTGCAAACGCAAACGCATATACGGCTTATACTCCCCCACACGTAAATCCGAAGCTATACGCACAGAAGAGCGGCAAAGCTTCATACACACAACAGCAGTAAAAACCGAAAAGTTGCACTCATACAGATTTGTAACTGCTCTGCTGCTGCTGCTGATCTGTTGATCCATTGGTGAACAGTTTTACTTACAAAAGCAAATTGCTTTTGTATTTGTTTTAGATCGCAATGAAAACCAATATGCTGTGCTATTTGCACTTCAGTGTAAGTTTGATTTTGTTTCTCAGTTTTCATTTATATATACATACATATGTCATTCAATCATAATTTACAACACATAAAAATTTCTACATACATTCTGTGCTTCATATGTGTTGCATGGCAGAATTTATTTTGTGCTTATGTATTTGTTTGAAAAACTTTTAGTGTAAAATGAGTGTAAGAATTCATTTGTATTAGTGAGGCTTAGTAATATTATTGGATTGCTTGTTTCTCTTTTAAACTTATTATATTAAAGTTACTATATATTATTAAATTTTTCTTAAAAATAATTCTCTTTAAGCAACATTTCTATTGCATAATCTTTTTAATCCTTTTCGTTCTTAAAAGTTGGATAATGGTAAAATTAGTTAATGTTTTTAACAGATCCGTAGAACGCAAAGATTTGTTTTTTGATTCAATTTTTTCGAGAATAATCTGAATTACATTACCTCAGTTCTCTGTTTTTTTTAATGTGAACCCATAGTGATTCACCTCCTAGTTTGATTCAAATTTATTAACTACTCGAAGGTATCCTTTTAAAACTGCTTTCGGGCAGAACGAGTAAACAGCCCTGGTTTTCAACTCTTCAATTTTCAAACATATAAACGATTTATATTCAATTTATTTATTAAAAACTGAGATATTTTCTTTTTTTTTCTATTTTATACTCATTTCAATTCATTTTGAGTCTTTTTCGTGTTACTGCATGTGGGGACTTAACTCTTTGATAGCTGGGAGTTTCTGCAGAGTCCCACCCTTGTCACTGACTAATTTATGTATTTCTCAAAGCCTTTGTGATTAGTCGACGACTGTTCTAAGATCTGCGTACCACCCCGTGCAGCTAAAGTTTATTCTAAGATAAGATAGTTCTAAGTAGGGTATCCTCTAGATTTTCGCGAATAGCTTCAAGGCTCTATTCTATATATTTTTCGACTGGGTATATTTGATCTCGTCATTGAACAAACGATACTTCGCATCAGTTCAATCAAATTTTTCGTTAAATAAGTATTCATATAATAATTTCGTAGGCTTTCTATGATCGACTAAGTAATTTTATCTATAGAAATACAAATAATTATATTATTACGATATTAAATTATTTAAATCTTTTTCACCATTGAACAACCGATCTATAAAAAATATCTAAACTTGTAGTTTAAGCTAGTCCAATTATATTAATCGTCAAAAAAGTACTAATACTATAAAGTTGTAGATTTTTTATGTAACTCTAGTAATAATTTTCAAACTTTTAATAGCTTTTATGAATCCATAGTGACTAATATATATTATAACTAATATATCTTTTAATACTTTACTACTCTTATTTTATTCGTTAAACTTACAAAAATACCTAGTCTTAAGTAACTAAGAATTAATATTCTTAATATTACTTAAATTACTTAATATTTTAGAATTTTCCAAAAGATATTTTAATATCTTTTTGTCTGTGCTAATAAATAACATGTAATAATAATAAATACTATTACTATATTTAGTTTTATTACATTTTTCCCTCCTTAAAGCTACTTATTGATATTTAGTCATATACTTTAATATAATGCCAACTGCCCCCTGCTTAATTTGAGTGTTACTAAGACAAATATTCATAAAATATGATAACAAAACTGTCAGGTTTCTTAAATTATTTAATTATAGCGCTTAGTATAAATTCGGTTTATCATTTTACGATCTGAGGATGCTATCAAAAATGTGATACCAGCACTCCCACCATACATATTTATCATGTACATATTTACATACGCGTATACATTTAACACGTTTATTATACACTCGTTCATTCATTTGGAATTTGAGGAGACAACTTGGCTTTATCATTTTCGTTGCAAGTCTCGCGACTTTACGTTTTATTTCCTATCTGGATATGATATAGGTGGCGCTAATATAATAACAATAATATTCCCACACTTTATACTAGAGGCGTACAGGTTAGAATTTACACTTTAACTTTCACTTTGATTTCGAACATATTATGAAAGTATTTATTTTAATGAATTATTTTTTTATTTTTTATATAGAAAGTAATATACCAACTTGAATAATCATTACAGATATTTTATATGTGCTAATAAGCAACTTTACCTGACAATTTTGCAAAAGATGATGAAATTTTTAAAATTCATATTAAAAACATATCTATTCGTATTTTGATTATATATAGGATCTATATTATTGTTAGAACTTTACTTGATATTTATATTTTTAATTTAATTTCATTTAAATATTTTTTTAATAATAAATTATTAAGGTGCAGATTTGCCCACTTTTAGCATTAAAATACAAAAATTTAGTAGATATTGTAGTTCAGTAGTAAAGCTAAATTTTCCATTATATTATTAAATTGTATATTGTACTCATATATATTAATTTTATATAATTTATTATTTATTTTAAAATGATAAATTCATACACATTTATCAAAAATTCTGTAATAGGTTTACTACGGATAATGTATAAGTCTTTATAACATTTTTTCTGATGTTTTAAACATAAACGCTCTATATAGTAAGAGCATTTTAAGTGTATTATATTTTATACTCATAACATAAAAGTTTATGTTAATAGTAATACCTAATAATGCTTACTTGTAAGGAACATATAAATAACTATTTTATTTGTAAATAGATCTTTTAGGTTGTAGTGCATTCATAGCCTATTATTTAGTATACATGTACCTCATACCATATAATTTCAAAAAAAAAGCAACAATTATTTTACTTAAAAAATTTGAAATATGCACATCTTTGCTTATCTAATACTTTTTCTTCTCATTTCTTAATTTTAGTATTTCATCCAAACTTTAGCATTTTCATAATCCAAACTTTCTATTATTCCTCAATGTGGTATAATGGTTGTCCAATCACACAAAATTTATAATAATTTCATAAGATTATCTACAACATATTAATACATCTTTAGCTCAACTTAATGTTCTATAAATCATACATGAAACCTTCAGAATCTAAGGTATAGGCTGAAGAATAGAATGCATTTAATTTTTAATTCATTATCAGATTAATAAAGCAGATCACTTACTTCATGGGTGTAACATCTAAAAAACGATGACCGAAGAGAGATCGAACTTAATAGTATTAAGTGAAATAAAACTACAAATAAATGTCGTACCTCATATATAATATAACAAATTACATATATTCATTAATTTTATATCTAAATTTTTAATAATTACCAAATCATATTGTATAAATGATAATTTTCTATTTAAAATAATATCAAATTTCAAACAATATAATAAATTTTCATATATATAAATTTAAAAGGATACATTTGCTTAAAAAATTATTAGTTTTAAATTAATTTAATAACATATTAGTTATAAATCTTATGCCTGGATTTTATGAAATCACTTTCTTCAAAATAAAAGAACTCCAAACTAATAGACAATATTCATAAAATATTCTTCATATCCTTTAAAATTAACCTCACATCTCACAATCACTCTGTAAGTCTTTTTTGGTTATCAAAACAGCCATAGATCCTAATCTTTCGGTTCAAATACACAGATAGGCATTATAATTTTTTACTTCTATAAAAAGTATCTCGCAATAAAATTGTCAGGTTCATTTCCAGAAATCATGACAAAAATGTATAGCAAGTAACAAGTAAAAGTTTTTATTATTTTGCAAGCAAACAAATTTTAACTTCGCATTAGATAGAGACACTAGTCTCGCCTTACCGACGAGATATTGTTATATCTCAAGATTATAAAACACAAAGACGAGATGCGAAGTATTGCACTTAAGAGTAAATAATTTATATTTGCACGTAATTTCAAAAAAAAAAAAAAAGCAAACAAAAAGAAATACAAAAAAATTTCTACAAAAATATTGTAATTCAAATTAATTCAAACAAGTAAAGTGTTCTGCATTAATTTTATTTATATTTAAATCATCTTGTGTTAAATGTACATACACATTTAAATATATATATATCTGGAAATAAGATTCTTCATATGAAAACATCACATGAACGTTCTTACAAAAGACATAAAGGTAGAAAAAAAAAGTGGACTGATTTCGTTGTTTTCAGAATTTAGCCTAAATTTTATTAAATTTGAAAACAACAACAACAACAACAAAAACAATAACAATAACAATTTTTGCGCACTGTAACTAATCTGATACATAATGCTAGTAAACCGCATGATAAAGTGAGGTTAATGAATTTTTTATAGTAATAAACTAAGATACAATATTTAGTATTATTTTTTATTGCTGCACACAGCCGTTTAATCATTATAGTCAAAATTTATTTTTTATAATTAATCATTATCGTAAATATTATATTATTAACACAATCATTACACTTACCTATTGGTATTATCTTTGTTGGAAGAGGTGTGTAGCACTCGGTGTTCTGTAGCACTCGCAGCCATCTATTTCTTAACGAACCTTTTCCAACCCAAACAACTTATTTTCTTACCACAAATCCCACTTTTATATATTCATCTTGTAATTCCTTTAAAATCATGTTCTGTAGATTCCCACAAGTTACAGCAACAACTACATAATCATTACCATGAGCACTATTATGATAATCAGTGTTATAATCACCACTGAAAATATCACTGGTCATCCAGATCTTAATTTTCATTATCATCATTAATAACTTTGAAAACGAATTTATAAATTAATTATTAGAAAATTTGGAATATTAATTTTGAACAATCATCAATTATCAATACCAATATCAACATCATTCTCTTATTGTTATCATTAGCAACACTGTTATTATCACCACAATCAACACTATCATTGTCATCATCATTTTCATTTATTTTTTATGTACTATTTAATACAAAATTTATACAATGTATATAAATTGATTGTCAAAAAATTAATAATATTTATTTTGAGCAGCCATCAATTATGAACGTCATTTCCTTATTGTCAACATGATCACCATCGTCACTATTACTATTACCAAAACCATCATTGTCATCATTATTTTCGTTCTCACCACCATTTTGAACCTAACAATCATCAGCATTATCATCTTCGTTATTGTTATATATACATATGTTCATCATCGTCAATATTAAAATAATAGTTATTATTACAATCATCATTATGAATAATAATCACAACAGCATCTTCACTATTATCATTTTTGCCAATATTGTTATCTCTTTCAGCATCACCATCATCACCTTTATTCATAATCATTAATAATCGGAAACATTTACATTCTCACCATCGTTCACATATATCATTATTAAAAGCAACAACATTATTATAGTGATCAACATCTTTATTATCATCGTGACCAATAACGCGTTCGATATCATCTATATATATACGCAAATCGATTTTCATAGATTTCCATTCCATATCACAAACCGTTATATTCATATACATGAATATAGATATATCTATGAAGAGGAGACTTATATAAGAATGCCCATCATTAAGTGATGTGTCGACAATGAAGGAACGGGCATAGCTTAGCATAGTTTATGCAATAATAAATGAAGTTAAATGTGAAAACCCTTTTTAGTAAAATAATTTCATAAGTGTTAGCATAATAGATATTTGAACAAAACTGTGAAAATAATAACTATCATAAAAAAGGATTATCATCGTATATTACATTCCCCTAAATGTGATGAAATAATGATAAAAGTCTAGGCATATATTGTTTTAAATAGTCTTTTGCAGTCATAAAAATAATAGAATAATAGAAACTGAAACGAACTTTATTTACATGAAAGTGCCTACACCACTTCTTGACCACGCCTATATTAGCGTACGATTTATACCTGTTTAAGGATATGCCAATCTATTAAATAAACCACATGAATCCAAAGAAACATCATCGTTATTATGACATTAGTAATAATTTTATTTAATCAACTTAAATTTCGTATACGATAAGAAAATATTAGCACTAACATTAAAACAATCCAATATATCTATTCAACGCTTTCATATATTTATTAAAAAATTATAATCTTAAGATAAAGAAAATAATATTAAATCTCTACAAAAAAAATTTTTCAATAAACTTTATTTTTATATAAACGTATGAGACCCACATACCCAATTAAGAGGCGATACTCTAAGCGACTAGTTCGTCTTAATTAAAATTTTTATTCTGTAAGTTAGACTAAACTTTTATCTTGGATCAAGAATTAAATTATCCTATTCTGGTAGAGGACTTAGTACATAAAATATCAAGGAATGTTGGATGGATGTATATCAGATCAAATTGCCATCTGCCACGTTTAAAACGTAAACCATATTTTCTATAAAAATTCTTGGAAAACTTCATTACGAAAGCTGTATCAAATTCGCATTCTTCTATTGAAACCTTGTTAATGAGAATTGTTCTGTTTATAATAAAATGTTTATAATATTTATAAATATAATAATTAAATATGGTTTCTTCTATGCAGATGTTTTATTATATTAATACGAGTGTGTTTGTAGATATCTTTAAGTCTTTTATTTCATTAAATTGAAATTCATTTGATACCGAATTTTAATTTGCATATGTTTTCATAAATTTTAAAAAAATATTTTTAAAATATTTACACAAATTTTAAAGGGTAAATGTACCAAGATAAATATTATTTTAATCAAACCCCCTAATCTAAAAAATTTAGAAAATGTTAGCAACGTGAAATTTGATGTTATGGAATCCGTTTAAACGCTTAGTAACAAAGACATCAGTATATTTTGTTCTTTCCGTACCACAAAATGTAATTTGTGTAACTGCTATGGTTAAATAATGCTATGGATGGTCGCCTAGGCAACATCCTTTTCTGAACCTCATACACCATCTTAAATTTAACACTTTTCTAAACGCATGACTAACTAACATTATAAATAAATGTTACAATCTTATTTATAGACTGAAACGGAATGATAGACCCGTCAGCCTGCTTTCCTAAAGATCCTGAAGACCCTGATTAATTCAACTTATACGCCGTGATGTCTGATAAATAAGCCCTGGCTACTTATTCAGAGGCCCCTTAAAATAATTTACAAATCATTGTATATTTCATTATAGTATGTTTATATAAAATAATTTGTAATGTAATGTTATTAGTCTTTAAGATTCTAAAACTTATTATCAGAGTTTAATTTAAAGCGATTAAATAGAGACATATTGTTAATTAAAAAAAAATTTATTACACAAAAATAGATCTCCTAACTCCTTATGTGACTACTATAACTTCTAAAAGAATAGATAAATAAACTAAAACTAAAGTAACATAAATTTATCAGTAAAACAGAGATACGTTTAGAGATACGTTCAGAGCCTGCGCAACTAAAGGTTTTGAGTTCAAATCATTATATGATTTAGATGTGCTCGATGTGCCCCTAGGTGCTCGGTACTACAAACTGACGATAGCAAGCCACTGATCGGTCTGGCTGGTGGAGGCTACTCGACGAGCCAAGGAGGACTCACATCTGTAATTGCCAACTAAAGGAAAAAGAAGATGTGTCCTACAATTGTATGTCCAGGTTAATGCCTTAATGACTTTATATACTAGAATTTCGAAGATTTAATGCACATGCACATAAGGAATCCAAATGTACTTCATATTTTCAAATAAATACTTTAATAGCTTTGTAAAGGAGACTCTATTTATAGTCTTCTATTTGTAGTCTTCTATCCAAATTCATCCCAGGAAATTTGTCACTGGTATTTAGGTCAAAACTTACTTAAGAGCGTTTTCTTTTCTTCTTGGTAAATGTGTTATGAGTAGACTTTTCAATATTGATATTAAACTCCCAGCGTTTAGGCCGAGCAATAAGCCCATTATGGATGTAATTTTCAATTACAAAACTGAGTTATTAATAAAATTTCGAAAGCCGATGGGCCCACTTATTTACTAATGTATCTTATAACAAATATACCTATAACACAGTTGTGTTTGTAATACATTTTTGAAGTTATTATTATTAAATAAACAGATACTATAAAATTAAATTAAGTTTTTTATAAAATCTTAGTACACGATTTCATTATATTTTAACTATACGTACAATTATTCTTTATTCCACTACCTTGGCGTTTAGCATAAAGTTTCTACCATTCCTTTGGCTCTTAGTCTATTACAAACTTAATTAATTATTTATCTTATATTATAAAAGCTTGACTATGGTTAATGTATAGTGTGTGACGAAAACTTCAGTATCTATCGTTCTTTTTCACGTTCTTGAATGCTATTTCAGACGATAAGAGATCCATTATACGGATTGTCTGGAAACGTATACTTTCATTAATTTAACATTTACTCTTCTACATGATTATCGTAGAGTTTTTTTTATTACATTTAATATCAACTTAAATAAAAAGGTTTAGACATGAAAGATAGCCTCTTGAACACAGCTTCATATTACATACACTGCCACGCACTTGAATAGGTACAAATATTTTATTACGAATACACAAATAGACAAATATTTTTTTATTGTTCATTATCTCATTTTGTATTGAATTAAAAAACTTTTCAAATTAACATAGTTTTTTTAACTATTTTTGAAAATTGAATATTTTTATGCAGCACTTGAATAGGGAATAGTATAAATAATACACATAGTTATACATATATAGGAGTATAATTAACCAAATAAGCGTAAATAAAAGCGTACATTAATGTAATATATAATTTTTATAATTATATAATAAAACAAACATATACTATTGTTTTACTTTAAAGTGTAAATTTAACTTGTCCAAAAGTTCTTTTTACGATAGTCTAAATTAGTTCAAAATTTATATTTAAATTTAAAAAATCGCTTTGACCATAAATGTAAATATAAAGTTAACTTCTTTTTAAAAATCAATCATATTTATTTGTGTTTAACATTTACAAACTTGTAAAAGTGCATTTAAAACAAAATAATTGTTTTCATGTCTGTTATATTAAAATGCCTTGTGCACTTACATACTAAATTACTTTCGTAATTATTATATTAAAATTATTTGTTTACAACATAAATGTCAACCAGCCCATAATAAGGCAAGTACCGCCAAAGGGTGCCATCATTTTCACAAGACTTTTGCCTGAAAACGCACGGTAATACAAGGCACCACTGAATAACAATGTGCCGATTCCAATAAGTGATCCAGTCTTAAAAGAATAAATATTTTATTAAAATAAGAGATTAAAACATATCATTACATACCACTACAGGGTACTTAGCTATTGGAGCTGATAGCAATACAATCGAGTGGAAGAAGTGAAAACGGTTGGCGGTTTCAAAAAGCAATTTGTTATCCTGTTCTTCTGGACCATTAAAATGCGAATGTGAACCAATTGCACCAATAATAACTGCAGCTGCCCCACTTAAACCTGCAATTTTTACAATAGTCTTGTTACGACCCAGAAGGCTCCATAATGGTGGCAAGCTTTGGAGCGGCTTTTCTACAACCCCAGCTGTAGCTTTGACTACAGTTTTTACTGTAGAACTAGCGTTCTATATATTATAAAAGAAATATAAGATTACTTTTATATTTTATAAATATAAACTTACTGCATTATCTTTAAACATTTCACCAATTTTCTTACTAACGGGGTTACCCACTGTCGCGTAACTCAAAATGTCAGAAAATGTCATGCCGTACGCTTCTGCCAAAGTTGCAATATTAAAATTTCACAATATTAAAACTAACTATATAAACGTTCGATTTATAATTAATAA
Source organism: Teleopsis dalmanni (assembly GCF_002237135.1). NCBI lineage: Eukaryota > Metazoa > Arthropoda > Insecta > Diptera > Diopsidae > Teleopsis > Teleopsis dalmanni. The sequence goes on from NC_051846.1 coordinate 204,460,108, forward strand.
TTTTCTAATAACGTTACACTAAATAATATCAAAAACGAATTATTTTCTCTACAACACGACATACACATAATATTTACTTAGCTTTTTAGTACAGGAGTACGTTCAGTGCATACATTTAAAAATTCTCACGAATTGGTATAATTAAGCCGATTTCTTATTGAATTACAGTACGTTTCCACCGAGTTCGTTAGACCAATTAACTTATATGGCATTCACACTGGCCGCGAGATTCGAACTGTTAAATCAGTTATCTACACCAGGGCTGTTCAAATTAACACTCGTTAATGTTTGCGCAGCCCGCGATATGTTTTTAATTTACGACAATTACGAAAATTTTCTTTTGGTGTACTGGTATAATCACATTATTTAATATTTATGGTATACCAAATAAATGAGTTTAAATTGATAAATTAATAAAACTAAATTTTATTTTTTATCGAAAACAATTATAAACGTATGTATTTATTCTGCGGCCCTCCAATCTGTATAGTGATTTGTATTTACCCGCGATGGCATCGGGTCTGGACAGCCCTGATCTATACTATACAGATTACTAGGGTTTGATTACTTGAGAATATGAAAAACGTCGTATTTCGATATGATTTAAAGGATTATGTTTATATATGTTGCGTTGTTGAAACTGACTTTGTTTTTCTGCATTTAACTCAAATAGATGATCAAGTTAGTTATTTAACCAAAGGTCAGATTTCTTTGTTTTATTTATATTTTACAAATTCAATATAAATTGTTATAAAAAGGTAGTATTTCATATAGAAACTGATAAATTAATAACAAGGACGCATTAATAATTTATTTTATGAATTTTTTTAGGGTTTGTAGTGAATTAACCAAACAGGCATATGAATTAAGTAATATCTGGCAATGATTATTTGAAATTAAAATGAAATGGCAAATATCGAAAACAGCTTTGGATATTATTAAGGTCTGTTTAATACCTTATACAGTGTGTTCAGTGTTTAATTCTTACAAATTCTTATAGAATCCTAAAACTAAATGGCAATCTAGTATTGCAATAAGTCTGCAACAATTGCATGGCATTTATTGCAATTTGCATTTCAATTAATATTATCTATTGAAATAAATAATAAAAATTGCACTCAATGTTGCAACTTGAACCAGTTATAATTTTATGTATTAAAGTATATATATATAAATATATGTTAAAATTATATTTTCTTTTTTTTTTTTTGTTATCAAAGGCAGTTGACGTGAGTTTTCGACTTGCATTTCTAGATTGTTTTACGAAATGTGCTTTCAACTGTTGGTTGAAGTTGTCTTCAACGTTATCATCATCCCAATTGTCAGCACGGTCATTTAATATATCATCTTCTTCAGTGTTTGTATCTTTTGGTGGGAAATCTTCAAATTCATCGTCTTCCTCCAGCATGAAGTGGTCACTTTTGTGACTAACTTTATCTTCTTCCTTGACAGTAGTGCTCATTTTTGTTTAAATTATTATTTTTCTTATACAAGAACTTCTATGCTTTACCAAAATATGCTTAGCGTTTACTCTTGAACCAGTTATATGTCTGTTCATTGTTAATGCACGATGACTGCTTAATAAGATGAAAATGACTGCTTAATAAGATAAAAATAACTGCTTAATAGATAAAAAATTTCTCTTACACTACTGAAATTATTTTAAATACAAGCTTTGGCTATCTTAAAACCAATAGTAAGTGAATAACAAAATAATCAGTAAAAGTTTCTGATGTGAATGGAGTTAAGCGCATTAAAATTATGTTTACTTTGAAGCTTGTTTCATTTAATGTAATAAATAATGTTTATATGAATTTAATTAAACATGATGAAGTTATTTTTTTATTTCAATTATTTTTATACGGAAACCAATTTGTTGTAAATAAAAAAATAAATTCTAGACACAAACCTATTATGCCATTTTAAATAACTCGCAGTTTGTTTAAATACAACCCTATGTACATTTTAGTAGTAAAAAACAAAATGCGTAAATTGAATAATCTATATTAAAAACTTCCGTTATTACAAACCAAAAAAACTTAATTATTTTTAAACCATATTGACAAAGTTACTGAATATACATCTCCAAAAATTACTTTCTATATAACTAAAATTTTATCCTTGTTACTATTAAACCTACATAATTTTGCAGTTATCTTCACTCCTGCTTGCTATATATTCCCAGCCGATATTAAATTGTTCACATTGTATAAAATTGTATATAACATTTATTGCAGATAATACTCTTTGTAACATTTAATCAAGTATATAATAAATTACGCTACTCATAAGTAGACTTTGACGTATTTTATCAATCGCCTGGTTATCTCCGAAATCATAACCATAGTTTCAGCATCAGTATCATTGTAAGCCTTATGAATATTACTGCAACTAGTACTATATTCAACTAGAAACCGTTTTTACTACTTCCTTTAAGTGTTTTGTTACTCAAGTCAATAGCGTTTAACTCCTATTATTTCATCAGAGTAAAATAAGATTCACTGAATCAATAGCAAAACTGAAAAAAACAAGAAATAAACATTTATAAAAACAATGTTTTAAGTATATATAATAAAAGTAAATAATGCATATTTGAATCAGACGTCCTAAACCGTCATTAGCAAACTTCTGGTGGAAACCGCAAAAGGAAAGCCATTTGGAATCATCATTTTAACTTTCTTAATTTTAAATATTGATATTATTTATGAAGTTAATATTTACCTTTAAGTAAAAGCTGTATTTCTATAATTGAATGTCGCTAATAAACTTGTATATGCGTCATTTCGCTATCACAATACACACAATAGTGTGTCAAATCTAAGAAGAAAAAAATAATAATATATTAATAATATTGCAATAAAACGACATTTTTAATATTTAAATAAAATATTTCAGTCCTATTGAGCTTTATTAGTTTTTAATCCTCATTGCAGATCGGTAAAAAGGTTTCATCACTTTTAAATTTATAAATATATTTTAATAAATGTAAAATACTAACCAATAATTCTCATACGTTAACTTCCAGCTTTCCCTGCCATGTAAATTTAACGACATAGTACTGTTGTTACATATATCCAAGCACTACTTGATATAGATAGTACCTGCAAATAATAAGAAGAGCTTATAAGTACACCAATCAATATTCATTTTAAATACATAAAATTATGAACGTTTATAAATCAGACGTCCATAACCATCACTAGCTAACTTCTGGTGGAAACCGCAAAAGGAAAGCCATATTGTATCATCATTTTAGCATAATATAACAATTATATACAAGTTTAAACCAATAATTACCTTAATTATAGTAGTCCGACCAAGAGATCAATTCAGATATCCATCGTTTGTGCTGAAATAAATACAATGCAATCTTATTAAAACTTTTATAACCGCATTTCATACTATATATATAAATATTAATTTAAGATCAGTGATTTACTTCTTTCACAAAATTACTAAGTACAGGTCTGTATTTGTTCATCATAATAAAATTAAAAAAAAGGTTTATTTAAAACAAATAAAGTGGTACTAACTTGATGGGCTGTCGCTTTACGTTGGTTCTGCGCCAAGACTTTAATGTAGTCATATACCGTATTGCACTGCAAATAAAAAATTTATATAGATTAAACATCTTTAAATCTTACTTTGGTTTAAAAAAAATTTTCTTAGTCTAATCAGATGACATTTCTATCAAAAATTTTCAGTACAGGTCTATTTTATTCATCACAAAATCAATCCTGCGCCAAGACAAATTTAAAAGCAAACTTACTTTTATTTTTGGTAGCCTTCCATGCAATTCAGTCAATGTTGGTAGTAATTAAGTTTGGTTAATGTATCCAATTATATAAAAGTAGCTGCAAAATAAGATTACTTTACTATTGGCAAAATCACTATTGAGATGATAAATTTATTTTATGTAAGTCAGGCTGCCGTATCATCTACGATTAACATTATAATTGCTTTAATTTTGTGAAAAATACACAAAATAAAAACATGGAAATATTAATCTCAGTCTCGTCATCTTTTATCATCATTTGTAATTAAAAAAATAATTGAATATGAATTTCCGCATTAACTTACCGGTATTAAAAGTCATCCTCCATTAAGCGGTATTTTTCCACGTGTTGCGTATCGATGCGCCATTTTCTATTTGCATGAAAAATAAAAAAAAAAAAAAACGTGTTAGGACAAATACAATTTTTACACACAAATTAAGAAAAAAAAAAATAAATAAAAATAGAAAATTCATGTAGATTATTTTCTTCAGACACCTTAAAGCCATCTTTAGAATTTTTAGAAAAAATTCTTCTGGTGGAAACCGCAAAAGGAATTATAAAATTTATCATCATATCAAATTAATATTTAAACACGTGCAATACTAAAGATCGAATATAAAATAATAAAAAAAAAATTGAAAAAATTTGATTGAGACAAAATTTGTAATATTACAAAAATAAACGCACTTATTGCACTTCAATTAAATAAATTAGCACATTTTTCCCCAATAGAAATACTTACAACTAAAACACGTCTGCACCCTCACTCCAGCAGAAACGAAATGAACGATATTGCTAAGCGGAAATATAAAGTGTAGAATAGAAAATTTTGTAAAATGTGTGACTACGCTAACGATACCCTCAGGCAGAGTTGTATTTTAACGAGTTGTATTTAACACATTACTTATTTTAACTTTTCTAATATAGAAAATTTAGTATTAGATATTAATACGATTTACAACTATTTCGCTGAAATTTTCAAAATCATGTAATAATTAATTTAGGGAAAGATAAAAACACACACAAAAAATTATTTTCTTTTTTAATTCGTTCTTGGCACAATCGAGTTTACGCTACCGCAAACTGTAGTTGCAAATAATAGCTCTGTTCCACGAGCTACTCATACTAACTTTGAGTAATACTGGTTATACACAAGTGCGTTCCACCCACGGTTGCCACTTATGGTACTTTAGTACCAAAATTGGTACTTTTTTTTCCGTTTGGTACGCTGGTACTCATGTTCAAAAAATGGTACATTTTCGGCGACCCAACTTTATTGTGGATATTTTCAATTAATTTTTTTTATATATGTAAGTTGTATTGTTTTATACTTTTTGTACATTTCATATAATTTGTATATTCTTATAAAAAGACAATAGAAAAATTTTGGACCTTTTTTTACAGAAATGGTACCTTTTTAAACCAATAAATTTTCGAGTAAATGAGAGTATCTGAGAGAGCGTACCGTCCCGGTCGAAATTTGAAAATGCTACACAGTCTTTGCTCGTACATTTTATTTCAAGTAAGATTTGTGTTGATGTGTGAATCAGCTATTTTGGTTCGAATTCAAATTTTTGTGTTTTTTATTTGCGCGGCATTTGTGTTCTCATCAGATTTTACCCAAAGCTGTAAAGAGTGTAAAGTGCCAACATTTTATTTGTGTTACGCTCTCAGTTCGTACTTTACTTGTGTTTTACTTAAGTTTTACTACGAGTAGCTTTCGAACAGACCTAATGTAAGCGTTTGACGTTTAAGAATCAACTTTAGTAAAGTTCGTACACTTAAGTTCGAAATATAAAAATGCTATTATTTAACTGCTAAGGGTTCGTAAAGCGAGTTAAGGCCCAGTGGAACTTAAATAATTACCCGTTGTAATATTAACAGGTGGAAAATGTTGAAAATACGGTAAGTGCATAGTTCAATATATCTCAACTGTGAAACGGTTGCAACGCTTGTGTTTGACAATATTTCTACGGTTGAAAATGTGTGCATATTAATTACGTATGCTTAATTAATATTAGTGTGACACTGAATATCAATAATCCATTAGTGCAGTTTTTCGGCTAGTTAGACTTAATACATCTTTTCCATTGTTTCATAAAAACTAGTATTAATTACTTTCAATATTTATAAATAAATATATAATCATACATATATAATTCATATATATTCATATAATATATATTGTATATATATTTTTATAATTTTTGCACTCGCATAATTATTAGAATAAAATATCAAAAATGCAACACTGTCGATATTGGGTAGAGCCGAAATCATATGTTTTTTTGCATTTACTGTTCCACTCCAAATCATTCCCATAAACTGAGAAAGTTAATGTAAATACTTTACTCACAGTAATTTCAGTTAACCAATTGTTTATTAAAAATTATGATTTTATATTAATTAATTAACAGTTTGGATTAGCAGGAAGGATGAGCCCTTCTGCGGCTAAGCCAGAAACACGTTTAGCAGCTACAACATTCTTTGCCAAAACACATCCTGGTGATGTTTGTGGCAGTAATGGTTTGTGAAAGTTTTATATTTCTAGTGATCGAAATAATAAGAATCAAATATTTTATCTTAATTCCTTTATAAGAAATGTAGGCAATATCATCTAAAATTTATTTCTGTATTTTGAATACGAGTTCATATCGAATTACTATTTTCAATTTTATTATCAAAAACATTTTAGGATTACCTTTGACACCGAATTCTATAGCAATATTAGGGCGTTCACAGCGTTTGAAGGAATTGCATCATGAGAACTTGTGCCAATACATCGACATCATACGTGGCAAACATGGTAATTATACACCGCCCATTAATCAAAGCGACTTAAATTTGAACGATTAAATTAATCTCTTTCAGAGCGTACAATCGTTGTGTCAGAATACTTCGGCACCACATTGCAAGATAAATCGAAAAATAGTAATTTGAGTGAAGAGCAAATTGTGCGTATTTTTTATCAAGTCGCTCGTGGCATTGAAAAGCTACACAAACACAAATTAGTTGTGCACAATTTAGAGCCAAAGCATATACTATTGGACCAATGGGATAATGCAAAATTATTTAATTATGGTTTATTTTATATGACAAACGGTGGCGAATATGTGCCTTTTCCCATAGGGTAGGAATGACATATATTTTATTAATAAATTAAATAAATTTTTATTGTTCGCAGTAACATAAAATATATGCCACCAGAGCGCTTGGTTGGTGGGAAAAATAATATAAAAAGTGATATTTGGTCCTTGGGTATGATTGTAGCTGAATTGCTGTTGAAACAATCACTCTGGCCAAACTTAAAAATTTCGGCCATATCACGTAAAATACTATCATTTTGTCAGTCAAACTCTGTGTTTGAGAAAATATCACGAGAACATGATTGCCTGGAGTTATATCAACAGTTAGATGTACATTTACGTGAAGCTGTTGACAGTTGTTTATGCCTTCAACCTGCTGGTCGTCCACTGCCTGAAATACTCGTAACGCACACATTATTTCAAAAGAATCTCTCTAAGTATTGCTACACAGTGCCAGAAAAGCCAAAACTTTGTTTGCTACGTTGTCCGCTGGAACAGATATACTATTTTTGGCAATTAGCCGGTGGTGATGTGCAAGCCGAGTTGAAGAAAGAAGGTTTAATTCGAAGTGAAGCACCAATCTTAGCTATACCACAAGTGGTATGTTTAAATGGCAGCATTGCTGGTCCAAAACGTAGTCAATCGTATTTGATGGATGATCGCGTTGTGCCGCTAAAGTTGAATAACTTAATCGAACGTTTACGCAACTTAACCTTCTTAGCTTATTTTCCCATTATACATTCAAAAAAACTTGTATATAATTTTGGATCTGGTATGGAGCAGTTACCATTAGTAATTAGAGAAAAAGATATTGAATATCAATTTTATCGCGTACGCTTACTTTCGAGGTTGTTAAAGGTATACATTTAAGATTTTTATTTATAATATATTTATTATATTTATTTTTCTTTATACTTTTCAAAAAAATTGGTGTTCAATTTATATTTATTTTTTTATTATTTCAGGGTTACCCGTATACCACCGACTTAATTTTAAAAGAAGCTGCCGTGGATATTCCACCATTGCTGCGCGGTCAAATTTGGGCTTGCCTTCTTGGTGTTATACCTAATGGCAGTTATATGAAAATCGATAAATTTACAGCCACGTCAACAGATCGACAGGTAAGTGATGCATACATATGTGTACCATAAAAGTTTATTTTTGTATTTATTTTTTTGAAATTTATTTTATATACAGATCGAAGTAGACATACCGCGTTGTCATCAGTACGATGAATTACTCTCTTCACCTTCAGGTCATCGTAAACTAAAACTATTACTTAAAGCTTGGGTGACGGCACATCCATATTATGTTTACTGGCAAGGCTTAGATTCACTAACTGCACCATTTTTATATTTAAATTTTAATAACGAAGGTGTGACAGGTACTCGATTTTGGTATATGCGCAAAAATTAACTTTTGTTTTTTTAGAATTGGCCTTTCTTAGTCTTTATAAATTTATACCAAAATATTTGCAATGGTTTTTCCTTAAGGATAACTCTGCAATAATAAAAGAATATCTATGTAAGTTCTCCCAATTAACCGCATTCCATGAACCGATATTAGCACGCCATTTAGCTAGTATAAATTTTATACCAGAACTATTCGCTATACCCTGGTTCCTTACAATGTTTTCACGTAAGTATTTCCGTCATCAAATTTAATATATATATAATTATATTCTGTATTATATTTCAGATGTGTTTCCTTTACATAAAATCCTTCATTTGTGGGACAAACTTATGCTGGGCGATAATTCATATCCATTATTCATCGGAATTTCGATACTACGGCAACTTAAAAATACTTTGTTGGGGTCAGGTTTTAATGAGTGCATTTTACTGTTCTCTGATTTGCCCGATATAGTTATGGAAAATTGTGTAGTGGAATCGCAGAAAATGTATGAACTAACACCAAAAAGTGTATCACAACGTACGCATATGCTGCATACAAAACAATTAGGAGAATTTGTAAGTTTAAAAGTTACAACAATAATTTTAAACTATTACAGGCATTTATATATACTAAGAGTATAAGCAATAGTTCGCTACATATACCTGTTAATGTAAGATTATGACAGTTAAATATATTATTTCTCTTTTTCTATTCGTGTCGGTACAGAAACATTTGTCAACTCTCCTAAACCCCATGCCTAAGTTTTCATACAAAGTATAGTTTTATTGAGAAGGTATGGACGGATCTAAAAATACTTTTCGATTAAGAAAACTGTTCATTTTTAAGAAACTTACTTTGTATAAAAAATAAAACCAGGGATTAGCAATATTGGTCGGTTAAGAGAGTTGCCCGTTTATGAGACCCTTCGTTAAACAGTGATTCCAGTATACGAGTCAATTAATTTGTCATCAATTTATTAACATCTTCAATAACTATTTTTATTATAAATATTGTAGAATTGTACATTTTTTATTTGCAGGATATTAGTACCGATGTTACACTCACTCATCTGCAAATGGAAATGAGCCCGCGTATAAGTGCCAACAACTTCGTGCACTTGCTATTGTACGCACCACAAGATATGATATCTTTGGATATACGTAGTGTTAACGAATATGCTAGAGCGCGAGTAGATAACAGCATAAATATACCCTTCGTTGGTTTGCAATTGGATGAACCACGACTCGAAGCATTAAATGTACAAAACTTGGAACAAAAACTTCGCGATCGCATTGTAGTTTGCATAAGCACAAAGCATGATGACTCCGTAGAGGTATATGGTCTTAGTTTTTTATTAAATTTAATTTATTAATAATGTGAGTTTACTTTTTACAGTTCTCCAGGTTTCTAGTTTATTGTGGCATTGAACGAGTTTGCATATTACATAAAGGATTCAACATACTACACACAATCGAGCCGAATATTTTAATATCCAATTAAGAATAATTAACAATTAGTTAGTATCAACTTTTATAAATCAAAGAATTTTTTATTGTTTTCATCTATGTGAATATTTATATTAAACTGTGATTATAAATGAACAATGGTTTTTAATGTAGTAACTGTTCCTCTCTTCCTCTACTAAATTTCCGTACAATGTTTATTGTAACGTCAATAACTTTAGTTAATGCACTTCACAACAAATAATAGAAAGACACCAAATCTTGATGTGTCCATATTTTCATCAGTTAATAAAATTTATGTAAATAATTTCAACACGCCTTAGCGCTGACAATGTTCATATCCTGTTTATTACGTTTTTAAAATAGATAAAGGACATAATGAAGAATATTGTGGATACCATACATATAATAACCTATATATCAGCTGAATCAGTTCGACGACATTATTCCATTTAACGACGTCTGTTTGTCGTCGTTTTACTCGCAAATTAATGAAAACTCCACTTAACAGCAATAAACTACTATACACTGCTTTCAATTTTAGCATAAAATTGCAAAACTACAGGCTCCTAGCAATATGAAGTAACATTATTAGGAAGCAGTGGAATGACTCCATATTACAAGAACTACATACTACTAATAGCTGTCCTCACTAGTCACAGTATCCAAATGATATTCGCCTATTTAGTGTAAATGTTGATAATATAAAACACCTTTGTGCCAATCCTTTGGTGATAGCTCCCTAAACTTCTGAAACAGATTCTCGCCTTTGGATCAACGGTTTTTATAATTGAGCGGTATTTTTAGCTGTTGTAATGCTTGGAGATCTATATAGCAGAAAGTATGAGCAAAAACATAGAAACATAAAGACATGTAATTTGCCTCTGTTAAAAAAATCATGAATTTTGAAAAGGTACACGCAATGGGAAAAACATGTCTGTTCAAACATATAAACAATCGAACTTATTATTTTATGTATGATCAATGCTATTTTGTTAGTGAAGTCAGCAATCAAACCAATAGCGAATATGTTGTATTTTGCTTGGACAAAATCATATAGAAAAAACTCTAATATCAGAGCAAATGCACACATAGCTTCTAGTTCATGCGTATGTAAGTTTCTTGGTAAATTTTTTCTACTCTTCTTTTTATTGCACACTTACTAAATATATATATGCATGGGTAGGTGAGACAATATTTTTGAATGTGATGCTTGGATTTTGTTTGTGTGCTTTTTTTTTCTTCAAATATATGACTGGCTTCGTGTGCATGAAATGCACAAGTCTTCCAAATTATTTAAAATTTGATTTTTGCTGAAATTTTATACTAGCTTCATACTAAAATATGATGTTTGCCTATGACATGATGGAAAACACCGGAGTAGCGCAACCACAGTTGTTATTAGTGTAAATGCTCTTAATACGTTTGGCTAACAAGCCTCGGCTATGCCATACAGTAACAATAGTTTCATGAAGAATATTCATAAACACCATATTGTTCAATAAGTCGTTTCCTATTGAAACTGAATCGACACTTGAATCGATTCAGTGTTGCTTATGTTTAGGAATCTGGCACTTGAACCAGTTCCTATTGCAAAATCTGAATTTGGCACTTAAACCAACTTCAGGTGGATTCAAACAATATTTTTGAGCAACTAGGCACTTGAACCTATTTGCAGTTGAATTTTAATAAGCACTTGAACTAATTAAAACGCAAGGGCTGTTTTGTATTGAATGATAAATTTATTAGAAAATGTTGAGGTTTTATACACATGTGGCAAGGTGTTGATGCATATTATTCCCACGATAATGCTCTATACCTTAAGCTGCATTAAAGTAGCGATTAGATATCGCTCAGCTTAGTCGTGGGAACGGTCACAGTTCTCATGGAAATTGTATGCATTGACAAATAAGAATATTACTTGCGTAATTTCCTTAGCAACCTGGTATATGCTTATAAACTTATTTTCTTTTAACCTTGAACTAAGTCCATATACCAGTTTGCTTTATAAACGTAACTATTATTTTAATAATTATAATACTGACCTTTCACAAACGAATTTTCATTTCTCATAATGTTCTGTATTAAAGAATTGCACATTCCAAATGCATGGCTTATCTGCAGTTTCCTATGACGAGCAAATTGTGCTCGTGTGATATACAAATGTTGTTGTTGTTTTTGGTAAATGTTGATGTCTTAACCCACCGTTCAAGGCTAAGACATCAAGTCATTAACATTACGAGAATAAAAATTTGCTTTGACAACAAAACAAAAATAATAGAATAAATCTGAAATATATAATTTATAATATATTACTTAAAATACAAGATTTAGGCTGATCATTATTATGTCCAAATTGGACACATATTATACAATAATTGATTATTTTTTATATATTAAGTTTTTATTATTATATTCTTATATCAAATACAATAGAATTATTAACTAAATTTAATTACTTAAATTATATAGAATACAATTATAAACCTTAGATAATTAATTATACAAAATTAACTAGAACTATTAACTTAATTTAATTACATGTGCAAGGTCAGTATTGTACTTATTAAATAATAATTATGTTTGTAAAGCAAGCTGGTATATGGACTTAGCTCAAGGTTAAAAGAAAATAAGTTTATAAGCATATACCAGGTTGCTAAGGAAATTACGCAAGTAATATTCTTATTTGTCAATGCATACAATTTCCATGAGAACTGTGACCGTTCCCACGACTAAGCTGAGCGATATCTAATCGCTACTTTAATGCAGCTTAAGGTATAGAGCATTATCGTGGGAATAATATGCATCAACACCTTGCCACATGTGTATAAAACCTCAACATTTTCTAATAAATTTATCATTCAATACAAAACAGCCCTTGCGTTTTAATTAGTTCAAGTGCTTATTAAAATTCAACTGCAAATAGGTTCAAGTGCCTATTTGCTCAAAAATATTGTTTGAATCCACCTGAAGTTGGTTTAAGTGCCAAATTCAGATTTTGCAGTAGGAACTGGTTCAAGTGCCAGATTCCTAAACATAAGCAACACTGAATCGATTCAAGTGTCGATTCAGTTTCAATAAGAAACGACTTATTGAACAATATGGTGTTTATGAATATTCTTCATGAAACTATTGTTACTGTATGGCATAGCCAAGGCTTGATAGCCAAACGTATTAAGAGCATTTACACTAATAACAACTGTGGTTGCGCTACTCCGGTGTTTTCGCATCATGTCATAGGCAAATATCATATTTTAGTATGAAGCCAGTATAAAATATCAGCAAAAATCAAATTTTAAATAATTTGGAAGAGTTATGTATTTCATGCACACGAAGCCAGTCATATATTTTAAGAAAAACAAAAGCACACAAACAAAATCCAAGCATCACATTCAAAAATATTGTTTCACCTACCCATGCATATATATATTTAGTAAGTGTGCAATAAAAAGAAGAGTAGAAAAAATTTACCAAGAAACTTACATACGCATGAACTAGAAGCTATTGTGTGCATTTGCTCTGATATTAGAGTTTTTTCTATATGATTTTGTCCAAGCAAAATACAACATGTTCGCTATTGGTTTGATTGTTGACTTCACTAACAAAATAGCATTGATCATACATAAAATAATAAGTTCGATTGTTTATACGTTTGAACAGACATGTTTTTCCCATTGCGTGTACCTTTTCAGAATTCATGATTTTTTTAACAGAGGCAAATTACATGTCTTTATA
>NC_051846.1:204473662-204478759 GCF_002237135.1 Teleopsis dalmanni
TTAAGTATAAATCTATAATATAATTCTGCAATCAAATAGTACTAGGTAATAGATTTTAGTGATAGAATAATTCCAGATACCTCACATCAAAAAAGTGATAATAGTTACTACTACTACCGTCTTTAAGGAGAATAATGAGAAATCACATAAATACTTTTTATAAAACTAAATCAACAATTTATTAAATTATTAAAGATAAAAATTAACTTCAACTAACCTTTCAATACTTTAACTTCCTTTTTTTCCATTTTTAAAAATTTATTCCAAAACAGCATATCAATGCACATTTAATATCACTTTAAATGTTTAAATATTAATTTTAATGTTACTTTAATAGACAGATTTTAAAAAAATATTAATTAAATCTTTAATTTCTGAGCACAATTAACTTCAATTTCGAGCATTTAAGATATATCGCGGCTTATCAAAGATAAACTGATCAGCAAACTCCTTAAACCGATATTTTATAGCAAACACCAATAACCGAATGAAAACGAGTCAAACACCAATACAAATATAAACGAAACGTATAATCAAAAGAGCACAAGACCCGAGCACAAATTAGCTTACAATACATATGCAGATATTAAGCTCACCATTTGCACTTGTACATGTATAGAGAAGCTTTCAGCTTAAGCAAGTGTATTGGATGCACTTCCATCTATAACACATATATGTATATACATTGTGTTATAGTTACTCTCCCCCTACTCGGTTATTGAGCGGCTTTGCCTTTACATGTATTATTCATTATTGTACTCAGAGAGTTTCTCTAAAATGTGTTGCTATTTCTTTTACTCTTCTCTGTTTTTTCAATGGCTAATAAAGTAATAGTTACTATATCCGAAGTTTGTAACGAAATATTTTATTTTGGAGTACCTCAGAATTGTTATGTAACGATACTGTTTTTTATGTATGGCTCAATATATAATTATTTAATTCATTTTTTTTCAATTCTATCAAAAACCATAGCTTAGTCTTTCAATAGATAACTAATATAAAATTTTTTACTTAAAAAAATATATAATTGATATTAGAATATAATGTATATACATTTATTCTGAGAACTGAATAAAAATTGAATAATTTAATTTCTATTAAATAATAATTGCCCTTTATAGTAGGAGAGGCTTGAAGTTGCTAACTGGTTAACTGATACCTTAAATTACACACTCAACTTCACTAGAAGACTTTATTTGATCTAAAACTCAGAATATAATGCCACAAGGAGAGATGACCGTAGTAAACACGAATAGAGAAGGAAATGCCGAAACAATGGCTTATTTTAAAGACATACACATATAGTTCTATAAGAAGGATATTACCTATGACATTTCTACGTCAACGAAATATTGGAATCATTGTATCAAAGTGGATGGAGAATACATTGATACATAAAACCAAATCTTAAACAAAATAACGTTCATTTTCAGGTTCTTTTAAACTAATTGTATTAAAGTAAAAAGAGATTACATTAATATATAAAACAAATTAACATATTTTTATAGGTTAGACTATAGATTTGTAGACTAAACATTACAAGTGGCACAATTATTTAGCGCGCGTGACTTATAATCAATAACTTATGTGAGACTATACATTACATCATGACGATTACATAGGTTTAATGCCTTCTGGGGAATGTTTATTCTTGCTTAGTTTAAATATAGGTGACTCACCTTCTCTTAAATATATGAAAGGATCACCAAAAATTTTTTCAATTTGTCCTTCCTGCTGTACTTAAAATGTTCCTGTAGTTAAAATAACGTCAAACTATTAGCTTTACAACACAATTGAAGTATTAAGATTTTTACTAATTAAATGTTATTAATTATTAAAAGAAGGAGATCGTGCACTGCAACCTAAAAGATCTATTGTACCGCTTAGTCAGATTGGAGTATTTCTCCAAGTCCGATTTCTGTAATGACAAACAGTATAGAGCCTATCTTTAATAGTCTTACGTTCTTACGATTCATTAAATACCCTCCTAGGTGTTTCTTCCCGTTGTACTAGGAAGATATATATTTTAGTTTGCTTGAGTAAATACAGCCGATTTTAAAGGTAAATTTAAATTGTATCTATGTTGTTAAAGCAGAACTCAAAAATCTGACAAGAATCTTGTAAGTCTACTATAAAATTAATATTCTAAGATATTTGGAAAAAGTCGATTAAAAGACTGAAACCACAATACGTTTTGTCAATAGTAAACTAACAAAACGACATAATTTATTAGCAATGAAGTATTTTTATGGCAATCCATGTGTATAATCTACAAAGCTTTTGTAGTAATAAATAAATATTCTATTGTTAGAAATTGATATAGGAATCTTTGTTCATAACTATTGAGTATTTGATAATAAGTGTCATAAGCATTAGGTTTTTCTAGATCGGATAACTATTTATACAGCGGAATCCCGACTTTCTTTAATTTTTTAATTATTTGGACTGTATTGTTGAACTCAAATCTTTCTTGTTTATATTTTCTTGAAACTTAATTTTGCATAATAAATACTTAATAATGTTGCAATATAATGATTCATATAGAAAAACTATTTTAATTTAAGTTCCAGTCTCACCTGTTTACATAGTAATTGTCAAGTCTATTTCAATACAACTTAGATGGATTTAAGTTATAAATTGAAAATTAAATAAACGTGCCAAAAATTAATTTTAAATAGTTTATTCAAATATCATATATCCAATAGGCTTAACTGTAATCCATAGAAGTATAAATACTCATATTTTTTTAAGTACGCGTATGTATGTACTTACATATATTTATCAGATGTGAGTAATTAACACCTCATTCAGATATAATCACTTTGATACTATATACAAAATATTATTTAAAAAATAAAAAAAAAAACTGGTAAAAGAAACAGAAAGCTGTAATCATTATTTGATATAAATACCTACTACATCTTCTTGATAAGCACATCCGACTTTTGAAATATTCTCATAACGTCATAAGCAAAATATTTGCAAAGACATTAACTGAAAACTGTTATCAAAACAATGCATAAAAAGTATCTACTACGTATATAAATTAAGAGTTAAAAACGACGAAATGCAAATTGTACTCAGCAATGATATTGATCTTGATTAGGAAAGAAAAAAAATATTGTAATCATTAATTGTTCTTCATTAGAGAAAGGGGCTCGCTAAGTGCATAACATGTGCATATTCATTTAAATGTGTGTCTTCTGTACCATAAGATACTAAAGTATCTTATATCTAGTGAAATAGTTTCTCTGCTTGTATGTAGATTATTTCCCATTAATTTTTTTGTTTTGTCAAGCAAATTGATCTTCAGTAAATTACTTTAAATACAGATTGTTTTAAAAAATATGGTTTGTAGTACCAAGCTTAGAGGTGGTTCTATATAAACAACAACAATCATGATGAAATCGAGTCTTCTTCTATTTTAACTTAAGACTTCATACAAATGTGAGGATATCTGTTTTGTCGTTAACTATTAAAATTTGCTTACTTTATATTAAATGTCACCCGATCAAATAAAAAGCAATTTGTTTATTATAAAGTTTTTGCGCGCATTGTCTGAGTATTTATACATAAATAATTATTTTTCAATAGAAATAATGCATAAGTAGATATTTATTTGCATTATCTGGAATTTTAATCCCTTCTTTCTCACATTTCATTTATAAAACAGATATTCGATATACATATGTCTTTATGTGAATGTTTATAATTGAGTTCGAATTACAGATTTTTATATATAAATCCACCTATATATAGTACACTTTATGCACGTGTAAATATATTATATAATATTATATAATGTAAGATAAACAATTGGAAATTTTCCACACATTTAAGCAATTTCTAATAAAGAAATTTTCGAAAAGTAGTGAACTATAAGAAGAAAAATCGTTCTAATAGAATATACGATCGATCAGTTTTGACCTCTTATATATATAGACTAATTTTAGGTTAGATAAAATTATTACATAGATACACACTATAGATCTATATAACCAGCAGGGTCATAGTATTGCTTTATTTAATAGCTTTTTGAACGTTTAATAAAACTTAGAAAACATATTCAAGGAAGATATTGGCTTTGACTAAGACTATCTAGAAAGCAAGCCTATGACTATCTAGAGCATGTTTAACCTACGTTGTCTATCTACTGGACAATGACAAAGCAGATATAAAGCATTTCCTAGTATGATTAAAAACAAGTTGTTGGAAATAAATTTAAAACAAAAAAAGAACAAACTAATTTTGTGTAACAGTTTATTTTTTTAATTAATACATACTCGTATTATTTTTATCGGGTTCGAATTTTTTTTTAATTTCTTTTTATTTATTTGCAAAAAGACAAGAATATTTAACTTTCAATTTTTTGAAATTTATTTAATTAAAATAAAAATTTCTTTACCATATTTCAAATATGTAATCAATCATTTAATTAAAAATAATTACTTTATTTTTATACGAAATAGAATTTTTGACACAGGACAATATAATTTTAATATTTTATATGTTTTATATGTTTCTGACTTATATATAAGAAAAAAAATTTTTTCATATAATTAGTATTAAAAAAATTGTTTTTCTAAAAATCATCACCTTTTCTATTTATTAATGAAAACTGCACAATCAGATGTCAAATTCACATTTTTCAAATAATAAATAAATAATTTCACAATAATAAGTTACTATTTTTAAAAATAAAAACACTTTAAGTACAAATAAAATGAAGAAAATTATTAGTCTTATAAAAATTATAAAAACTAAAATAAATAAATTATTAAAATTACAGAACGGAAAAACTATAATATTCAAAATTATAAAAATATTAATATTTTAAATATTTCATACTTTTATAAAAAAAAATTCAGTAAAAAATTTCAATATTTTATTATCTTATTATTTCTTTTTACTCATAGTAGAAACTTTTAAAATTATTCAATTAATTGCAACACATTTTTATTTTCATCTAACCAAGTAATTTTTATATTCAACATGTAGTCATGGTTTAACATAAAATTTTTATTTAGTTTAAACTATAAGACACACCCGTATACAAAAAAAAAAATTAGCAAAATGATAGTAAGTATTACTAAAATG
>NC_051846.1:204478859-204537306 GCF_002237135.1 Teleopsis dalmanni
ATGTCAAATTCACATTTTTCAAATAATAAATAAATAATTTCACAATAATAAGTTACTATTTTTAAAAATAAAAACATTTAAGTACAAATAAAATAAAGAAATAAATAAATTAAAAATTATAAAAACTAAAATAAATAAATTATTAAAATTACAGAACGGAAAACCTATAATATTCAAAATTATAAAAATATTAATATATTTAATATTTCATACTTTTATAAAAAAAAAATTCAATAAAAAATTTCAATATTTTATTATCTTATTATTTCTTTTTACTCATAGTAGAAACTTTTAAAATTATTCAATTAAATGCAACACATTTTTATTTTCATCTAATCAAATAATTTTTATATTCACCATGTAGTCATGGCTTAACATAAAATTTTTATTTAGTTTAAACTATAAGACACACCCGTATATAAAAAAAAATTAGCAAAATGATAGAAAGTATTATTAAAATGTATATAAAATTAGTTGAACTTATAGTTTTAACTCACTTCTGACCACAAAAATATTTACCATTAATATAAAAACTATAATTAAAATTTATTTAAAATACAGTTAACATAATTTTTTAAATTAATAAAATGTATAAATATATTTAAATATTTAACTGCAAATAAAATTTGAAATTAAATGTTTTTTTAAATATTTTTTATTAAACGTTATATTTGTTAAATTCTTCAATAAAAATTTTATATAAATAAAATTTATTTAAATATTATTTAATATTATTAAATATTAAATAATTTAAAAAAAAATAGTTAAATAAAACAATTGAATTAAATTTCTAAAAAGTAATAAAATTATACTTAAACAAACTCACCTTTAGCTTCCTTTTCACCATTATCGTGAGCCACCATTTTTTAAAATCACTTTTTTTATTATTTTAAACTTTTTAAAATTAGAAATGTTATTTAACTTAAAAAACGTTTTTAAAAACGTTTAATAATAATTCTAATTGTTTTTTTAATTGCACAGGACATTCAAGCAAAATTTAATTTAAATTTATGCTCAACAATTGACATATATCAAGGTTTATCAAACATAAACTGATCGTCTTACGCTCGCAGTTTCCTTTTATACAAACCAGAAATACCCGAACAAAAACGACTCGGCCACAAATACCAACAAATAATCTAATCGGTAAGTTTGCAAACGCAAACGCATATACGGCTTATACTCCCCCACACGTAAATCCGAAGCTATACGCACAGAAGAGCGGCAAAGCTTCATACACACAACAGCAGTAAAAACCAAAAAGCTGCACTCATACAGATTTGTAACTGCTCTGCTGCTGCTGCTGATCTGTTGATCCATTGGTGAACAGTTTTACTTATAAAAGCAAATTGCTTTTGTATTTGTTTTAGATCGCAATGAAAACCAATATGCTGTGCTATTTGCACTTCAGTGTAAGTTTGATTTTGTTTCTCAGTTTTCATTTATATATACATACATATGTCACTCAATCATAATTTACAACACATAAAAATTTCTGCATACATTCTGTGCTTCATATGTGTTGCAGGGCAGAATTTATTTTGTGCTTATGTATTTGTTTGAAAAACTTTTAGTGTAAAATTAGTGCAAATATTCATTTGTATTAGTGAGGCTTAATAATATTATTGGATTGCTTGTTTCTCTTTTAAACTTATTTTATTAAAAAAAGTTACTATTATATATTATTAAATTTTTCTTAAAAATAATTCTCTTTAAGCAACATTTTTATTGCATAATCTTTTTAATCCTTTTCTTTCTTAAAAGTTGGATAATGGTAAAATTAGTTAATGTTTTTAACAGGTCCGTAGAACGCAAAGATTTGTTTTTTTGATTCAATTTTTTCGAGAATAATCTGAATTATATTACCTCAGTTCTCTGTTTTTTTAATGTGAACCCATAGTGATTCACCTCCTAGTTTGATTCAAATTTATTAACTACTCGAAGGTATCCTTTTAAAACTGCTTTCGGGCAGAACGAGTAAACAGCCCAGGTTTTCAACTCTTCAATTTTCAAACGACTCATATTCAATTTATTTATTAAAAACTGAGATATTTTCTTTTTTTCTATTTTATACTCATTTCAATTCATTTTGAGTCTTTTTCGTGTTACTGCATGTGGGCACTTAACTCTTTGATAGTTGGGAGTTTCTGCAGAGTCCCACCCGTGTCACTGACTAATTTATGTATTTCTCAAAGCCTTCATGATTAGTCGACGACTGTTCTAAGATCTGTGTACCGCCCCGTGCAGCTAAAGTTTATTCTAAGATAAGATAGTTCTAAGTAGGGTATCCTCTAGATTTTCGCGAATAGCTTCAAGGCTCTATTCTATATATTTTTCGACTGGGTATATTTGATCTCGTCATTGAACAAACGATACTTCGCATCAGTTCAATCAAATTTTTCGTTAAATAAGTATTCATATAATAATTTCGTAGGCTTTCTATGATCGACTAAGTAATTTTATCTATAGAAATACAAATAATTATATTATTACGATATTAAATTATTTAAATCTTTTTCACCATTGAACAACCGATCTATAAAAAATATCTAAACTTGTAGTTTAAGCTAGTCCAATTATATTAATCGTCAAAAAAGTACTAATACTATAAAGTTGTAGATTTTTTATGTAACTCTAGTAATAATTTTCAAACTTTTAATAGCTTTTATGAATCCATAGTGACTAATATATATTATAACTAATATATCTTTTAATACTTTACTACTCTTATTTTATTCGTTAAACTTACAAAAATACCTAGTCTTAAGTAACTAAGAATTAATATTCTTAATATTACTTAAATTACTTAATATTTTAGAATTTTCCAAAAGATATTTTAATATCTTTTTGTCTGTGCTAATAAATAACATGTAATAATAATAGATAATATTACTATTACTATATTTAGTTTTATTACATTTTTCCCTCCTTAAAGCTACTTATTGATATTTAGTCATATACTTTAATATAATGCCAACTGCCCCTGCTTAATTTGAGTGTTACTAAGACAAATATTCATAAAATATGATAACAAAACTGTCAGGTTTCTTAAATTATTTAATTATAGCGCTTAGTATAAATTCGGTTTATCATTTTACGATCTGAGGATGCTATCAAAAATGTGATACCAGCACTCCCACCATACATATTTATCATGTACATATTTACATACGCGTATACATTTAACACGTTTATTATACACTCGTTCATTCATTTGGAATTTGAGGAGACAACTTGGCTTTATCATTTTCGTTGCAAGTCTCGCGACTTTACGTTTTATTTCCTATCTGGATATGATATAGGTGGCGCTAATATAATAACAATAATATTCCCACACTTTATACTAGAGGCGTACAGGTTAGAATTTACACTTTAACTTTCACTTTGATTTCGAACATATTATGAAAGTATTTATTTTAATGAATTATTTTTTTATTTTTTATATAGAAAGTAATATACCAACTTGAATAATCATTACAGATATTTTATATGTGCTAATAAGCAACTTTACCTGACAATTTTGCAAAAGATGATGAAATTTTTAAAATTCATATTAAAAACATATCTATTCGTATTTTGATTATATATAGGATCTATATTATTGTTAGAACTTTACTTGATATTTATATTTTTAATTTAATTTCATTTAAATATTTTTTTAATAATAAATTATTAAGGTGCAGATTTGCCCACTTTTAGCATTAAAATACAAAAATTTAGTAGATATTGTAGTTCAGTAGTAAAGCTAAATTTTCCATTATATTATTAAATTGTATATTGTACTCATATATATTAATTTTATATAATTTATTATTTATTTTAAAATGATAAATTCATACACATTTATCAAAAATTCTGTAATAGGTTTACTACGGATAATGTATAAGTCTTTATAACATTTTTTCTGATGTTTTAAACATAAACGCTCTATATAGTAAGAGCATTTTAAGTGTATTATATTTTATACTCATAACATAAAAGTTTATGTTAATAGTAATACCTAATAATGCTTACTTGTAAGGAACATATAAATAACTATTTTATTTGTAAATAGATCTTTTAGGTTGTAGTGCATTCATAGCCTATTATTTAGTATACATGTACCTCATACCATATAATTTCAAAAAAAAAGCAACAATTATTTTACTTAAAAAATTTGAAATATGCACATCTTTGCTTATCTAATACTTTTTCTTCTCATTTCTTAATTTTAGTATTTCATCCAAACTTTAGCATTTTCATAATCCAAACTTTCTATTATTCCTCAATGTGGTATAATGGTTGTCCAATCACACAAAATTTATAATAATTTCATAAGATTATCTACAACATATTAATACATCTTTAGCTCAACTTAATGTTCTATAAATCATACATGAAACCTTCAGAATCTAAGGTATAGGCTGAAGAATAGAATGCATTTAATTTTTAATTCATTATCAGATTAATAAAGCAGATCACTTACTTCATGGGTGTAACATCTAAAAAACGATGACCGAAGAGAGATCGAACTTAATAGTATTAAGTGAAATAAAACTACAAATAAATGTCGTACCTCATATATAATATAACAAATTACATATATTCATTAATTTTATATCTAAATTTTTAATAATTACCAAATCATATTGTATAAATGATAATTTTCTATTTAAAATAATATCAAATTTCAAACAATATAATAAATTTTCATATATATAAATTTAAAAGGATACATTTGCTTAAAAAATTATTAGTTTTAAATTAATTTAATAACATATTAGTTATAAATCTTATGCCTGGATTTTATGAAATCACTTTCTTCAAAATAAAAGAACTCCAAACTAATAGACAATATTCATAAAATATTCTTCATATCCTTTAAAATTAACCTCACATCTCACAATCACTCTGTAAGTCTTTTTTGGTTATCAAAACAGCCATAGATCCTAATCTTTCGGTTCAAATACACAGATAGGCATTATAATTTTTTACTTCTATAAAAAGTATCTCGCAATAAAATTGTCAGGTTCATTTCCAGAAATCATGACAAAAATGTATAGCAAGTAACAAGTAAAAGTTTTTATTATTTTGCAAGCAAACAAATTTTAACTTCGCATTAGATAGAGACACTAGTCTCGCCTTACCGACGAGATATTGTTATATCTCAAGATTATAAAACACAAAGACGAGATGCGAAGTATTGCACTTAAGAGTAAATAATTTATATTTGCACGTAATTTCAAAAAAAAAAAAAAAGCAAACAAAAAGAAATACAAAAAAATTTCTACAAAAATATTGTAATTCAAATTAATTCAAACAAGTAAAGTGTTTTGCATTAATTTTATTTATATTTAAATCATCTTGTGTTAATTCTACATACATATTTAAATATATATATATCTGGAAATAAGATTCTTCATATGAAAACATCACATGAACGTTCTTACAAAAGACATAAAAGTAGAAAAAAAAAGTAGACTGATTTCGTTGTTTTCAGAATTTAGCCTAAATTTTATTAAATTTGAAAACAACAACAACAAAAACAATAACAATAACAATTTTTGCGCACTGTAACTAATCTGATACATAATGCTAGTAAAACGCATGATAAAGTGAGGTTAATGAATTTTTTATAGTAATAAACTAAGATACAATATTTAGTATTATTTTTTATTGCTGCACACAGCAATAATTAATTAATTTTTTATAAATTATCATTATCATAAATATCATATTATTAACACAATCATTACACTTACCTATTGGTATTGTCTTTTCTGGATGGGGTGTATAGTACTTGGTGTTCTGAGTAGGCGGCAGTCTGTTTCTTAACGAACCTTCGCCATCCGAAACAACTATTTTCACGCACAGCTCTTTCCTTACCACAAATCCCACTTTTATATATTCATCTTGTAATTCTTTTATAATCATGTTCTGTAGATTCCCACGGGTTATAGCAACAACTACATAATCATTACCATGAGCACTATAATAATAATCAGTGTTATAATCACCACTGAAAGCATCACTGGTCATCCAGATCTTAATTCTCATTATCATCATTTATAATTTTGAAAATAATTTTTTCAAATCTTTATATTTTAAATATTGATTTTAAACAACCATCAATTATCAATACCAATATCAACATCATTCTCTTATTGTTATCATTATCACTACCGTCATTATTACTATTACCAAAACCATCATTGTCATCATCATTTACATTCTCATCACCACTTTCATCCTAATCATTATCAGCATTATCATCTTCGTTATCGTTACATATACATATGTTCATCATTGTCAATATCAAAATAATAATTATTATTATTACGATCGTCATTATTTCTTGTAATCATCAACATTATCATCACTATTATCGTTATTACTTCCAGCATCACCATAACCATCATTAGTTTATTCATAGTTATTACTAATTCTAAACATCGTCATTCTCACCATCGTTCACATCAAAAGCATCATTAATACCGAAATTATTATTAACATATAGTGATTAATATCTTTATTATCATCGTGACCAATGACGATATCATCTATATGTATATACGAAAATCGATTTTCATAGATTTCTATTCCATTTCACAAACCGTTATAATCATATACATGGATATAGATATATCCATAAAAAGGAGACTTATATAAGAATGTCCATCATTAAGTGATGTATCGACAATGAAGGTACGGGCATAGCATAGCATAGTTTATGCAATAATAAATAAAGTTAAATGTGAGAACCTTTTTTAGTAAAATAATTTCATAAATGTTAGCATAATAGATATTTGAACAAAACTGTGGAAATAATAACTATCATAAAACAAGATTATCATGGTATATTACATTCCCCTAAATGTGATGGAATAATGATAAAAGTCTAGGCATATATTGTTTTAAATAGTCTTTTGCAGTAATAAAAATAATAGAACAATAGAAACTGAAACAAACTTTATTTACATGAAAGTGCCTACACCACTTCTTGACCACGCCTATATTAGCGTACTATTTATACTTGTTTAAGGATATGCCAATCTATTAAATAAACTACATGAATCCAAAGAAACATCATCGTTATTATGGCATTAGTAATAATTTTCTTTAATCAACTTAAATTTCGTATACGATAAGAAAATATTAGCACTAAAATTTAAACAATCCAATATATCTATTCAACGCTTTCATGTATTTATTAAAAAATTATAATCTTAAGATAAAGAAAATAGTATTAAATCTCTACAAACAGAATTTCTCAATAAACTTTATTTTTATATAAACGTATGAGACCCACATACCCAATAAAGAGACGATACTCTAAGCGACTAGTTCGTCTAAATTAAAATTTTTATTCTGTAAGTTAGACTAAAGTTTTATCTAGGATCAAGAATTAAATTATCCTATTCTGGTAGAGGACTTAGTACATAAAATATTAAGGAATGATGAATGGATGTATATCATATCAAATTACCATCTGCCACGTTTAAAACGTAAACCATATTTTCTATAAAGATTCTTGGAAAACTTCATTACGAAAGGTGTATCAAATTCGCATTCTTCGATTGAAACCTTGTTCATGAGAATTGTTCTGTTTATAATAAAATGTTTATAATATTTATAAATATAATAATTAAATATGGTTTCTTCTATGCAGATGTTTTATTGTATTAATACGAGTGTGTTTGTAGATATCTTTAAGTCTTTTATTTCATTAAATTGAAATTCATTTGATACCGAATTTTAATTTGCATATGTTTTCATAAATTTAAAAAAAATATTTTTAAAATATTTACACAAATTTTAAAGGGTAAATGTACCAAGATAAATATTATTTTAATCGAACCCCCTAATCTAAAAAATTTAGAAAATCTCAGTAACGTAAAATTTGATGATATGGAATCTGTTAAAACGCTTAATAGCAAAGACATCAGTATATTTTGTTCTTTCCGTACCACAAAATATAATTTGTGTAACTGCTATGGTTAAATGGTCGCCTAGGACGACATCCTTTTCTGAACCTCATACACCATCTTAAATTTAACATTTTTCTAAACGCACGACTAACCAACATTATAAATAAATGTTATAATCTTATTTATAGACTGAAACGGAATGATAGACCCGTAAGCCTGCTTTCCTAAAGATCCTGAAGACCCTGATTAATTCAACTTATACGCCGTGATGTCTGGTAAATAAGCCCTGGCTACTTATTCAGAGGCCCCTTAAAATAATTTACAAATCATTGTATATTTCATTATAGTATGTTTATATAAAATAATTTGTAATATAATGTTATAATCTTTAAGATTCTATCATCAGAGTTTAATTTAAAGCGATTCAATAAAGACATATTGTTAATTAAAAAAAAATTTATTACACAAAAATAGATCTCCTAACTCCTTATGTGACTACTATAATTTCTAAAAGAATAGATAAATAAACTAAAATTAAAGTAAAATAAATTTATCAGTAAAACACCATATGTTATTTTTACGTTCAGAGCCTGCGCAAGTAAAGGTTTTGAGTTCAAATCATGATTTAGATGTGCTAGATGTGCCCCTAGGTTCTCGGTCCTACCAACTGACGATAGCAAGCCACTGATCGGTCTGACTGGTGGAGGCTACTCGACGAGCCAAGAAGGACTCACATCTGTAATTGCCAACTAAAGAAGAAAGAAGATGTGTCCTACAATTGTATGTCCAGGTTAATGCCTTAATAACTTTATATAGGAGAATTTCGAAGATTTAATGCACATGCACATAAGGAATCCAAATGTATTTCATATTTTCAAATAAATACTTTATATAGCTTTATATATGGAAATTTTATAAAAGAGACTCTATTTATAGTATTCTATTTGTAGTCTTCTATCCAAATGCATGCCAGGATATTTTTCACTGGTAATTTCTATTTATCGTGGTAAATGTGGTATCAGTAGACTTTTCGATATTGATATTAAACTCCCAGCATTTAGGCAGGGCAATAAACTCATTATGTATGTAAAGGAAATTCAATTACAAAAGTGAGTTATTAAAAAATTGCGAAACCCGATAGGCCCACTTTTTTGCTAATGTGTCTTATAACAAATATATAACACAGTTATGTTTGCAATACATTTTTGAAGTTATTATTATTAAATAAACAGATACTATAAAATTAAATTAAGTTTTTTATAAAATCTTAGTACACGATTTCATTATATTATAACTATATGTACAATTATTCTTTATTCCACTACCTTGGCGTTTAGCATAAAGAGTCTACCATTCCTTTGGCTCTTAGTCTATTACAAACTTAATTAATTATTTATCTTATATTATAAAAGCTTGACTATGGTTAATGTATAGTGTGTGACGAAAACTTCAGTATCTATCGTTCTTTTTCACGTTCTTGAATGCTATTTCAGACGATAAGAGATCCATTATATGGATTGTCTAGAAACGTATACTTTCATTAATTTAACATTTACTCTTCTACATGATTATCGTAGAGTTTTTTTTATTACATTTAATATCAACTTAAATAAAAAGGTTTAGACATGAAAGATAGCCTCTTGAACACAACTTCATATTACATACACTGCCACGCACTTGAATAGGTACAAATATTTTATTACGAATACACAAATAGACAAATATTTTTTTATTGTTCATTATCTCATTTTGTATTGAATTAAAAAACTTTTCAAATTAACATAGTTTTTTTAACTATTTTTGAAAATTGAATATTTTTATGCAGCACTTGAATAGGGAATAGTATAAATAATACACATAGTTATACATATATAGGAGTATAATTAACCAAATAAGCGTAAATAAAAGCGTACATTAATGTAATATATAATTTTTATAATTATATAATAAAACAAACATATACTATTGTTTTACTTTAAAGTGTAAATTTAACTTGTCCAAAAGTTCTTTTTACGATAGTCTAAATTAGTTCAAAATTTATATTTAAATTTAAAAAATCGCTTTGACCATAAATGTAAATATAAAGTTAACTTCTTTTTAAAAATCAATCATATTTATTTGTGTTTAACATTTACAAACTTGTAAAAGTGCATTTAAAACAAAATAATTGTTTTCATGTCTGTTATATTAAAATGCCTTGTGCACTTACATACTAAATTACTTTCGTAATTATTATATTAAAATTATTTGTTTACAACATAAATGTCAACCAGCCCATAATAAGGCAAGTACCGCCAAAGGGTGCCATCATTTTCACAAGACTTTTGCCTGAAAACGCACGGTAATACAAGGCACCACTGAATAACAATGTGCCGATTCCAATAAGTGATCCAGTCTTAAAAGAATAAATATTTTATTAAAATAAGAGATTAAAACATATCATTACATACCACTACAGGGTACTTAGCTATTGGAGCTGATAGCAATACAATCGAGTGGAAGAAGTGAAAACGGTTGGCGGTTTCAAAAAGCAATTTGTTATCCTGTTCTTCTGGACCATTAAAATGCGAATGTGAACCAATTGCACCAATAATAACTGCAGCTGCCCCACTTAAACCGGCAATTTTTACAATAGTCTTGTTACGACCCAGAAGGCTCCATAATGGTGGCAAGCTTTGGAGCGGCTTTTCTACAACCCCAGCTGTAGCTTTGACTACAGTTTTTACTGTAGAACTAGCGTTCTATATATTATAAAAGAAATATAAGATTACTTTTATATTTTATAAATATAAACTTACTGCATTATCTTTAAACATTTCACCAATTTTCTTACTAACGGGGTTACCCACTGTCGCGTAACTCAAAATGTCAGAAAATGTCATGCCGTACGCTTCTGCCAAAGTTGCAATATTAAAATTTCACAATATTAAAACTAACTATATAAACGTTCGATTTATAATTAATAATTTTCTAATAACGTTACACTAAATAATATCAAAAACGAATTATTTTCTCTACAACACGACATACACATAATATTTACTTAGCTTTTTAGTACAGGAGTACGTTCAGTGCATACATTTAAAAATTCTCACGAATTGGTATAATTAAGCCGATTTCTTATTGAATTACAGTACGTTTCCACCGAGTTCGTTAGACCAATTAACTTATATGGCATTCACACTGGCCGCGAGATTCGAACTGTTAAATCAGTTATCTACACCAGGGCTGTTCAAATTAACACTCGTTAATGTTTGCGCAGCCCGCGATATGTTTTTAATTTACGACAATTACGAAAATTTTCTTTTGGTGTACTGGTATAATCACATTATTTAATATTTATGGTATACCAAATAAATGAGTTTAAATTGATAAATTAATAAAACTAAATTTTATTTTTTATCGAAAACAATTATAAACGTATGTATTTATTCTGCGGCCCTCCAATCTGTATAGTGATTTGTATTTACCCGCGATGGCATCGGGTCTGGACAGCCCTGATCTATACTATACAGATTACTAGGGTTTGATTACTTGAGAATAAAACGTCGTATTTCGATATGATTTAAAGGATTATGTTTATATATGTTGCGTTGTTGAAACTGACTTTGTTTTTCTGCATTTAACTCAAATAGATGATCAAGCTAGTTATTTAACCAAAGGTCAAATTTCTTTGTTTTATTTATATTTTACAAATTCAATATAAATTGTTTTAAAAAGCTAGTATTTCATATAGAAACTGATAAATTAATAACAAGGACGCAGTATAATTTCTTTTATGAATATTTTTAGGATTTGTAGCGAATTAACCAAACAGGCATATGAATTAAGTAATATCTGGCAATGATTATTTGAAATTAAAATGAAATGGCAAATATCAAAAACAGCTTTGGATATTATTAAGGTATGTTTAATACCTTATACAGTGTGTTCAGTGTTTAATTCTTACAAATTCTTATAGAATCCTAAAACTAAACGGCAATCTAGTATTGCAATAAGTCTGCAACAATTGTATGGCATTTATTGCAATTTGTATATCAATTAATACTATTTATTGAAATAAATAATAAAAATTGCACTCAATGTTGCAACTTGAACTAGTTATAATTTTTATGTATTAAAGTATATATATAAATATATGTTATAATTATATATTTTTTGTAATTAAAAGTAGTTAACGTGAGTCTCCGACTTACATTTCTAGAGATTGTTTTCTAAATGTGTAACTTAACAAAGTGACAAGTTCTTATACAAGAACTTCTATGCTTTACCAAAATATGCTTTGCGTTTACTCTTGAACCCGTTATATGTCTGTTCATTGTTAATGTACGATGACTGCTTAATAAGATAAAAATGACTGCTTAATAGATAAAAAATTTCTCTTTCACTACTGAAATTGTTTTAAATACAAGCTTTGGTTATCTTAAAACCAATAGTAAGTTGATTACAAAATAATCACTAAAACTTTTTGATGTGAATGGAATTAAACGCATTCAAATTACGTCTACTTTGAAGCTTGTTTCATTTATTGTAATAAATAATATTAATATGAATTTAATTAAATATAATGAAGTTATTTTTTTAGTTTAATTCTTTCTATGTATAAACCAATTTGTTGTGTATATTGTATAAAAAATAAATTCTAGACACAAACCTATTATGCCATTTTAAATAACACGCAGAATTTGTGTAAATACAACCCTATGTACATTTTAGTAGTAAAAAGCAAAATGCGTAAATTGGATAATCTATATTAAAAACTTTCGTTGTTACAAACAAAAAAAACTTAATTATTTTTAAACCATATTAACAAAGTTACTGAATATACATCTCCAAAAATTACTTTCTATATAACTAAAATTTCGTCCTTGTTACTATTAAACCTACATAATTTTGCAGTTATCTTCACTCCTGCTTGCTATATATTCCCAGCCGATATTAAATTGTTCACATTGTATAAAATTGTATATAACATTTATTGCAGATAATACTCTGTGTAACATTTAATCAAGTGTATAATAAATTACGCTACTCATTAGTAGACTTTGACGTATTTTTATCAATCCCCTGGTTATCTCCGAAATCATAACCATAGTTTCAGCATCAGTATCATTGTAAGCCTTATGAATATTACTGCAACTAGTACTATATTCAACTAGAAACCGTTTTTACTACTTCCTTTAAGTGTTTTGTTACTCAAGTCAATAGCGTTTAACTCCTATCATTTCATCAGAGTAAAATAAGATTCACTGAATCAATAGCAAAACTGAAAAAAACAAGAAATAAACATTTATAAAAACAATGTTTTAAGTATATATAATAAAAGTAAATAATGCATATTTGAATCAGACGTCCTAAACCGTCATTAGCAAACTTCTGGTGGAAACCGCAAAAGGAAAGCCATTTGGAATCATCATTTTAACTTTCTTAATTTTAAATATTGATATTATTTATGAAGTTAATATTTACCTTTAAGTAAAAGCTGTATTTCTATAATTGAATGTCGCTAATAAACTTGTATATGCGTCATTTCGCTATCACAATACACACAATAGTGTGTCAAATCTAAGAAGAAAAAAATAATAATATATTAATAATATTGCAATAAAACGACATTTTTAATATTTAAATAAAATATTTCAGTCCTATTGAGCTTTATTAGTTTTTAATCCTCATTGCAGATCGGTAAAAAGGTTTCATCACTTTTAAATTTATAAATATATTTTAATAAATGTAAAATACTAACCAATAATTCTCATACGTTAACTTCCAGCTTTCCCTGCCATGTAAATTTAACGACATAGTACTGTTGTTACATATATCCAAGCACTACTTGATATAGATAGTACCTGCAAATAATAAGAAGAGCTTATAAGTATACCAATCAATATTCATTTTAAATACATAAAATTATGAACGTTTATAAATCAGACGTCCATAACCATCACTAGCTAACTTCTGGTGGAAACCGCAAAAGGAAAGCCATGTTGTATCATCATTTTAGCATAATATAACAATTACATACAAGTTAAAACCAATAATTACCTTAATTATAGTAGTCCGACCAAGAGAACAATTCAGATATCCATCGATTGTGCTGAAATAAATACAATGCAATCTTATTAAAACTTTTATAACCGCATTTCATACTATATATATAAATATTAATTTAAGATCAGTGATTTACTTCTTTCACAAAATTACTAAGTACAGGTCTGTATTTGTTCATCATAATAAAATTAAAAAAAAGGTTTATTTAAAACAAATAAAGTGGTACTAACTTGATGGGCTGTCGCTTTACGTTGGTTCTGCGCCAAGACTTTAATGTAGTCATATACCGTATTGCACTGCAAATAAAAAATTTATATAGATTAAACATCTTTAAATCTTACTTTGGTTTAAAAAAAATTTTCTTAGTCTAATCAGATGACATTTCTATCAAAAATTTTCAGTACAGGTCTATTTTATTCATCACAAAATCAATCCTGCCCCAAGACAAATTTAAAAGCAAACTTACTTTTATTTTTGGTAGCCTTCCATGCAATTCAGTCAATGTTGGTAGTAATTAAGTTTGGTTAATGTATCCAATTATATAAAAGTAGCTGCAAAATAAGATTACTTTAATATTGGTAAAATCACTATTGTGATGATAAATTTATTTTATGTAAGTCAGGCTGCCGTATCATCTACGATTAACATTATAATTGCTTTAATTTCGTGAAAAATACACAAAATAAAAACATGGAAATATTAATCTCAGTCTCGTCATCTTTTATCATCATATTGTATTTAAAAAATAATTGAATATGAATTTCCGCTTTACCTTACCGGTATTAAAAGTCATCCTCCATTAAGCGGTATTTTTCCACGTGTTGCGTATCTATGCGCCATTTTCTATTTGCATAAAAAAAAACGTGTTAGGAGAAATACAATTTTTACACACAAATTAAAAATAGATAAAAATAGAAAATTCATGTAGATTATTTTCTTCAGACACCTTAAAGCCATCTTCAGAATTTTTAGAAAAAATTCTTCTGGTGGAAACCGCAAAAGGAATTATGAAATTTATCATCATAGCAAATTAATATTTAAACACGTGCAATAATAAAGATCGAATATAAAATAATAAAAAAAAATTTGATTGAGACAAAATTTGTACTTATTGCACTTCAATTAAGTAAATTAGCACATTTTTCCCCCAATAGAAATACTTACAATTAAAACACGTCCACACCTTAACTCCAGCAGAAATGAAATGAACAAAATTGCTAAGCGGAAATATAAAGTGAAGAATAGAAGATTTTGTAGAATGTGTGACTACGCACACGATACCCTCAGCCAGAGTTGTATTTTAACGAGTTGTATTTAACAAATTACGTATTTTAATTTTTCTAATAAAGAAAATTTAGTATTAGATATTAATACGATTTGCAACTATTTCGCTACAATTTTCAAAATCAATTAATTAATTTAGGGAAACATAAAAAACACACACAAAAAATTATTTTCTTTTTTAATTCGTTCTTGGCACAATCGAGTGTACGCTACCGCAAACTATAGTTGCAAATAATAGCTCTGTTCTACGAGCTACTCATAGTAACTTTGAGTAACACTGGTTATACACAAGTGCGTTCCACCAATAAATTTTCGAGTAAATGAGAGTATCTGAGAGAGCGTACCGTTCCTGTTGAAATTTGAAAATGCTACACAGTCTTTGCTCGTACATTTTATTTCAAGTAAGATTTGTGTTGATGTGTGAATCAGCTATTTTGGTTCGAATTCAAATTTTTGTGTTCTTTATTTGCGCGGCACTTGTGTTCTCATCAGATTTTACACAAAGCTGTAAAGAGTGTAAAGTGCCAACATTTTATTTGTGTTACGCTCTCAGTTTGTACTTTACTTGTGTTTTACTTAAGTTTTACTACGAGTTTAGGCTTGTGGAACAGACCTAATGTAAGCGTTTGACGTTTAAGAATCAACTTTAGTAAAGTTCGTACACTTAAGTTCGAAATATAAAAATGCTATTATTTAACTGCTAAGGGTTCGTAAAGCTAGTTAAGGCCCAGTGGAACTTAAATAATTACCCGTTGTAATATTAACAGGTGGAAAATGTTGAAAATATGATAAGTGCATAGTTCAACATATCTCAACTGTGAAACAGTTTGCAACGCTTGTGTTTGACAATATTTCTACGGTTGAAAATGTGTGCATATTAATTACGTATGCTTAATTAGTATTAGTGTGACACTGAATATAAATAATCCATTAGTGCAGTTCTTCGGCTAGTTAGACTTAATACAACTTTTTCATTATTTCATAAAAACTAGTATTAATTACTTTCAATATTTATAAATAAATATATAATCATGTATATATAATTTCTGTATACAATATATATTTTTATAATATTTGCACTCACTTGCGTAATTATTAGAATAAAATATCAAAAATGCAACACTGTCGATATTGGGTAGAGCCGAAATCATATGTTTTTTTGCATTTACTGTTCCACTCCATATCATTCCCATAAACTGAGAAAGTTAATGTAAATACTTTACTCACAGTAATTTCAGTTAACCAATTGTTTATTAAAAATTATGATTTTATATTAATTAATTAACAGTTTGGATTAGCAGGAAGGATGAGCCCTTCTGCGGCTAAGCCAGAAACACGTTTAGCAGCTACAACATTCTTTGCCAAAACACATCCTGGTGATGTTTGTGGCAGTAATGGTTTGTGAAAGTTTTATATTTCTAGTGATCGAAATAATAAGAATCAAATATTTTATCTTAATTCCTTTATAAGAAATGTAGGCAATATCATCTAAAATTTATTTCTGTATTTTGAATACGAGTTCATATCGAATTACTATTTTCAATTTTATTATCAAAAACATTTTAGGATTACCTTTGACACCGAATTCTATAGCAATATTAGGGCGTTCACAGCGTTTGAAGGAATTGCATCATGAGAACTTGTGCCAATACATCGACATCATACGTGGCAAACATGGTAATTATACACCGCCCATTAATCAAAGCGACTTAAATTTGAACGATTAAATTAATCTCTTTCAGAGCGTACAATCGTTGTGTCAGAATACTTCGGCACCACATTGCAAGATAAATCGAAAAATAGTAATTTGAGTGAAGAGCAAATTGTGCGTATTTTTTATCAAGTCGCTCGTGGCATTGAAAAGCTACACAAACACAAATTAGTTGTGCACAATCTAGAGCCAAAGCATATACTATTGGACCAATGGGATAATGCAAAATTATTTAATTATGGTTTATTTTATATGACAAACGGTGGCGAATATGTGCCTTTTCCCATAGGGTAGGAATGACATATATTTTATTAATAAATTAAATAAATTTTTATTGTTCGCAGTAACATAAAATATATGCCACCAGAGCGCTTGGTTGGTGGGAAAAATAATATAAAAAGTGATATTTGGTCCTTGGGTATGATTGTAGCTGAATTGCTGTTGAAACAATCACTCTGGCCAAACTTAAAAATTTCGGCCATATCACGTAAAATACTATCATTTTGTCAGTCAAACTCTGTGTTTGAGAAAATATCACGAGAACATGATTGCCTGGAGTTATATCAACAGTTAGATGTACATTTACGTGAAGCTGTTGACAGTTGTTTATGCCTTCAACCTGCTGGTCGTCCACTGCCTGAAATACTCGTAACGCACACATTATTTCAAAAGAATCTCTCTAAGTATTGCTACACAGTGCCAGAAAAGCCAAAACTTTGTTTGCTACGTTGTCCGCTGGAACAGATATACTATTTTTGGCAATTAGCCGGTGGTGATGTGCAAGCCGAGTTGAAGAAAGAAGGTTTAATTCGAAGTGAAGCACCAATCTTAGCTATACCACAAGTGGTATGTTTAAATGGCAGCATTGCTGGTCCAAAACGTAGTCAATCGTATTTGATGGATGATCGCGTTGTGCCGCTAAAGTTGAATAACTTAATCGAACGTTTACGCAACTTAACCTTCTTAGCTTATTTTCCCATTATACATTCAAAAAAACTTGTATATAATTTTGGATCTGGTATGGAGCAGTTACCATTAGTAATTAGAGAAAAAGATATTGAATATCAATTTTATCGCGTACGCTTACTTTCGAGGTTGTTAAAGGTATACATTTAAGATTTTTATTTATAATATATTTATTATATTTATTTTTCTTTATACTTTTCAAAAAAATTGGTGTTCAATTTATATTTATTTTTTTATTATTTCAGGGTTACCCGTATACCACCGACTTAATTTTAAAAGAAGCTGCCGTGGATATTCCACCATTGCTGCGCGGTCAAATTTGGGCTTGCCTTCTTGGTGTTATACCTAATGGCAGTTATATGAAAATCGATAAATTTACAGCCACGTCAACAGATCGACAGGTAAGTGATGCATACATATGTGTACCATAAAAGTTTATTTTTGTATTTATTTTTTTGAAATTTATTTTATATACAGATCGAAGTAGACATACCGCGTTGTCATCAGTACGATGAATTACTCTCTTCACCTTCAGGTCATCGTAAACTAAAACTATTACTTAAAGCTTGGGTGACGGCACATCCATATTATGTTTACTGGCAAGGCTTAGATTCACTAACTGCACCATTTTTATATTTAAATTTTAATAACGAAGGTGTGACAGGTACTCGATTTTGGTATATGCGCAAAAATTAACTTTTGTTTTTTTAGAATTGGCCTTTCTTAGTCTTTATAAATTTATACCAAAATATTTGCAATGGTTTTTCCTTAAGGATAACTCTGCAATAATAAAAGAATATCTATGTAAGTTCTCCCAATTAACCGCATTCCATGAACCGATATTAGCACGCCATTTAGCTAGTATAAATTTTATACCAGAACTATTCGCTATACCCTGGTTCCTTACAATGTTTTCACGTAAGTATTTCAGTCATCAAATTTAATATATATATAATTATATTCTGTGTTATATTTCAGATGTGTTTCCTTTACATAAAATCCTTCATTTGTGGGACAAACTTATGCTTGGCGATAATTCATATCCATTATTCATCGGAATTTCGATACTACGGCAACTTAAAAATACTTTGTTGGGGTCAGGTTTTAATGAGTGCATTTTACTGTTCTCTGATTTGCCCGATATAGTTATGGAAAATTGTGTAGTGGAATCGCAGAAAATGTATGAACTAACACCAAAAAGTGTATCACAACGTACGCATATGCTGCATACAAAACAATTAGGAGAATTTGTAAGTTTAAAAGTTACAACAATAATTTTAAACTATTACAGGCATTTATATATACTAAGAGTATAAGCAATAGTTCGCTACATATACCTGTTAATGTAAGATTATGACAGTTAAATATATTATTTCTCTTTTTCTATTCGTGTCGGTACAGAAACATTTGTCAACTCTCCTAAACCCCATGCCTAAGTTTTCATACAAAGTATAGTTTTATTGAGAAGGTATGGACGGATCTAAAAATACTTTTCGATTAAGAAAACTGTTCATTTTTAAGAAACTTACTTTGTATAAAAAATAAAACCAGGGATTAGCAATATTGGTCGGTTAAGAGAGTTGCCCGTTTATGAGACCCTTCGTTAAACAGTGATTCCAGTATACGAGTCAATTAATTTGTCATCAATTTATTAACATCTTCAATAACTATTTTTATTATAAATATTGTAGAATTGTACATTTTTTATTTGCAGGATATTAGTACCGATGTTACACTCACTCATCTGCAAATGGAAATGAGCCCGCGTATAAGTGCCAACAACTTCGTGCACTTGCTATTGTACGCACCACAAGATATGATATCTTTGGATATACGTAGTGTTAACGAATATGCTAGAGCGCGAGTAGATAACAGCATAAATATACCCTTCGTTGGTTTGCAATTGGATGAACCACGACTCGAAGCATTAAATGTACAAAACTTGGAACAAAAACTTCGCGATCGCATTGTAGTTTGCATAAGCACAAAGCATGATGACTCCGTAGAGGTATATGGTCTTAGTTTTTTATTAAATTTAATTTATTAATAATGTGAGTTTACTTTTTACAGTTCTCCAGGTTTCTAGTTTATTGTGGCATTGAACGAGTTTGCATATTACATAAAGGATTCAACATACTACACACAATCGAGCCGAATATTTTAATATCCAATTAAGAATAATTAACAATTAGTTAGTATCAACTTTTATAAATCAAAGAATTTTTTATTGTTTTCATCTATGTGAATATTTATATTAAACTGTGATTATAAATGAACAATGGTTTTTAATGTAGTAACTGTTCCTCTCTTCCTCTACTAAATTTCCGTACAATGTTTATTGTAACGTCAATAACTTTAGTTAATGCACTTCACAACAAATAATAGAAAGACACCAAATCTTGATGTGTCCATATTTTCATCAGTTAATAAAATTTATGTAAATAATTTCAACACGCCTTAGCGCTGACAATGTTCATATCCTGTTTATTACGTTTTTAAAATAGATAAAGGACATAATGAAGAATATTGTGGATACCATACATATAATAACCTATATATCAGCTGAATCAGTTCGACGACATTATTCCATTTAACGACGTCTGTTTGTCGTCGTTTTACTCGCAAATTAATGAAAACTCCACTTAACAGCAATAAACTACTATACACTGCTTTCAATTTTAGCATAAAATTGCAAAACTACAGGCTCCTAGCAATATGAAGTAACATTATTAGGAAGCAGTGGAATGACTCCATATTACAAGAACTACATACTACTAATAGCTGTCCTCACTAGTCACAGTATCCAAATGATATTCGCCTATTTAGTGTAAATGTTGATAATATAAAACACCTTTGTGCCAATCCTTTGGTGATAGCTCCCTAAACTTCTGAAACAGATTCTCGCCTTTGGATCAACGGTTTTTATAATTGAGCGGTATTTTTAGCTGTTGTAATGCTTGGAGATCTATATAGCAGAAAGTATGAGTGGAAGTACAGTATCAATGCATGGCAAGACTTACAGTAAATGGGTAATGTGGGACTGACAGTTGCTATATAGAGATCTATGTAACAAGATATATTTGAATGAAACTACAATATATATGGATAAGGTAGCAGCAAATGGGTATGGCGGGTTTCACATAATTTATTATTCCAAACAAAATAATATTAATTAGTGTTAGGCGATAACCCCAATATTGACATCATAATAAATTAGTAGGGCTTAATAAAAAATACTATGACATTAGGTGTATTAATATTTAAAAATAAAACACACTTCTTTAGATATTCAATTGAAAACCTAGGTATGTCATGTTACGATATTATTTTAACATTGTATTTAGAATTTGACAACAAAACTTAAACACTTTGTAAACCACGTCAGTTTTCACAGTGGCATTAATATAATTTCACGCACATTACGAAATAACAAATGTTTCATATCGAATCTCCCTACAATTAAATTGTCGCTATAATCAACGATAGAATCATGTCATGGACTACTAATTGTGCTACTAAGCAGTACTACCGTGTTCTATATTTGTATTTGAATGTATTATTATAAATTGGTTTACCACTCAGAAGTCGTTTTGCCTGTTTAACCGAGCGATCA
The DNA here is from genome assembly GCF_002237135.1 of Teleopsis dalmanni. Classification (NCBI taxonomy): domain Eukaryota; kingdom Metazoa; phylum Arthropoda; class Insecta; order Diptera; family Diopsidae; genus Teleopsis; species Teleopsis dalmanni. The sequence goes on from NC_051846.1 coordinate 204,500,392, forward strand.
TCGAAGAATATTTTCCCAAAACTCTGATACGAATCAGATCAGGGAGAATACTCATATCCTCACGCTACAGACAAACCGATATACCTCCTCATCGCGGGTAAAGTTGTGTTTACTTTGCATTTAAAGTAAAAGAAGACTGACTACAGAAATGATCCTGTGAAGTATAGTCTTAACATCAACAACGAAACGCTTCGCTTTTACACAAACACAACATTCAACTTGCTGAGAATTATAAGTTTTTCTGTGTGAAAAAAATATTGTCGTCAACGTCAATAATACTGCAAAGAGTTTCCACATTTTATTGTTCATATGGCATTCACATATTAAGACATATAATGTATGTGTTTGAGTTCTACATTTTATTATATTAACTTTATAAGTATTGAAGTCACATTGAAAATTATTTAAAAATAATTTATTTACACATAATAACAAATATTTAACTGTAGTTAGAGACATATGGATGGGCAATGTTTATACATTTCACATAATATTTTTTCTCTCAAGTGCCTGTTAACCCTAAAATTGTTTATTTTTAACTTTACTTCCAAATATATAAAATGTGACTTTTAAAGTAAATTATATTATTAATTAATTTATTCTAATGGCCTATTGTAGTTTTTCCAAAAAGTTTATTAAATTGTTTCAATTGCGTATCTATTATAAAAGTAATACTAAGTAGTTAATAATTTATTATTATCAAATTATTCAATATTTTATATACTTAAGTGCCTAACACGCGGCCACATATTAACGAAGGTCATGTATGTTGGAAACTTGGTATTCTGACGTGAAATAAATCGTTTGTAGAAATATTTGCAATTAATTTTGAAGTCTGACTTATGATCTGAATAAAATCAAAAAGTTTCGGTCCATAGTTAGACATTCGTCTGGGTGTTTGTAGGTTAATGTCGACAATAGTTACTTTGACAAAATCTAAACCCCTGAACGGTATTTTATAAGTTTATTAATTACATATGTATATATTATATATTAAAAAATGGGGCTAATCAACAAACCACTACCAAGAATTAGTTAAGATTTTCGCGTATATAAATGTATTTTTTTTTATTAAATCTTCTCTTACAATAGAAATTAACAATAAGTTAATAAATCTAAAATATTTCTTACTCTATGTTAGATTACAAATTATATACAATAATTATGCAAAGAAAGTAAAATTTTGAGGTAAAAAATTTGAGGTAACTCTTTTTAATAAGAGCCTCACGACGTTAATGTGTGCTAATATATGTATGTATGTATTTATGTATATTAATGTGGGGACGATAGTTTGTTTTCCTTAGAGACGCTAGCGAAAACACATGAAAAATTTTGACACCTAAATTCTGTTTGCCGTTTAAATTATTTTATAAAGCATCGATCAATTTTTTTCAACGAGAAATTATGGCAGTGAATGTAATGGCTAAATGACACAAGAACTAATGTGTTCCTTATTCTTCTAAATACCGACATACATATGTATATCTTTGCTTTATGTCGTTATGTTTGTATAATTATTCTAAGAATTAATTTCTTCAAAACATTATAAAAGTAAATCTCAACTGCAAGAATTGTATTGGTTTCTATCCTCAAAATTTATAAAATGTTTATAATCCCAATGCAAGTCTTTACTATATGCTGTTGTAGATGTAACAAAAAAGGTAAAATATAAATGCATACATACATACATATGTATGTACGTACAATATAATCTAATATATTATCAGTAGTCAAATACATATAATAAACATAATTTTAAACAAAATTATTTATTTAGTATTTCAATTCTTAATTACTATATAATAACTTATTTATCTTTTTTATAATGGATGTGCAATTAATATAATTTAATAAAATATTTATAAAAAACTAAAATATGTGGCTATTTATGTAAATTTTTTACTAGTTTTGAAGTAATTTCCTTCAAGAGTTGCGTTATTTACTCATTTCATATGTTTGGAAGTAAAGTTAAAAATAAACAATTTTAGGGTTAACAGGCACTTGAGAGAAAAAATATTATGTGAAATGTATAAACATTGCCCATCCATATGTCTCTAACTACAGTTAAATATTTGTTATTATGTGTAAATAAATTATTTTTAAATAATTTTCAATGTGACTTCAATACTTATAAAGTTAATATAATAAAATGTAGAACTCAAACACATACATTATATGTCTTAATATGTGAATGCCATATGAACAATAAAATGTGGAAACTCTTTGCAGTATTATTGACGTTGACGACAATATTTTTTTCACACAGAAAAACTTATAATTCTCAGCAAGTTGAATGTTGTGTTTGTGTAAAAGCGAAGCGTTTCGTTGTTGATGTTAAGACTATACTTCACAGGATCATTTCTGTAGTCAGTCTTCTTTTACTTTAAATGCAAAGTAAACACAACTTTACCCGCGATGAGGAGGTATATCGGTTTGTCTGTAGCGTGAGGATATGAGTATTCTCCCTGATCTGATTCGTATCAGAGTTTTGGGAAAATATTCTTCGATGATCGCTCGGTTAAACAGGCAAAACGACTTCTGAGTGGTAAACCAATTTATAATAATACATTCAACTAATTGTAAGGAAGTAGGGAAGGGGAAGTTATAGTAGGTGTTTGATAGTTATGTGGGTGTTTAATAGTTGTGTAGGTGTTTAGTTTTTATATTGTTTGTGTGTGCATTAATTGAAAACCGTATTAGTGAATTTATTTCGTATGTGGGTTAACAAAAAGTATGATTAGTGGTGGTGAGGAAATAAGCTCTTATGAAAATTTATGTCGTGAGCAATCTGTTCCATATGTTTACAGACACTGTAGGATGGTTTTCCATTTAAATAATGGGAGGTATTTTAGGTACTCAACGATCTTATGTAGCGAGTTCGGTTACGGTCCATAATGTTGAACAGCAAGGAGTATTGTGCATGTTTTTGTAAGGGGCTTCTAAAAAACGCCTGATGTTATTAATTAATAAATAAACCATTTATTTATATAAAAAATATGCTGACATCGGTTTTGAAATTTAGTTTCTTAGTGGGGTATTATTCTTCTTCGCAAAAATTTGCTATACTTTTCATTTTATTTTTACTATAGCGGGAGTAGTTATACTATGCTATAGACATACGACTTTGTTCACAGACTTTTGGGGTTTTTAAATGTTTAACTGACATATGCTTGGATTGGAGAAACTGTTTTGACTAGTTTAAAAAGCATTTTCAATAAAAGTAATTCAGTATACGTAGTATTGCACTCAATATTAAAAGATGTCTTAAATTCTTTAATCGAAAATTTGAACCATTCAAGAAGACATTAACTAACAGGTTTAATGTTTTGCATATATTTTTATTAAATATTTTATATAATCGTATTTCACAATTATTACAATTTTTTTCGAAATCAGTTTTTTAGTCTACAGAGTATACTTGTGTTACACATTACATATTTATATTAATACTAAAAATTATATTTATTTATTTAATAATGATAGTGACAAAGTAGTGAAATTCTATGTATACAAAATTGCTAACGACACCGATTGAATCTATATACAAAGCGACTATTTTATTTATATGAATACATATATATGTATAAAATATTTATAATAGTTTAAGTTAAATGTACTAATTATTTTAATACAATATAAGAAAAGATATTTCTGTTAATAATAATAGCACCTAAATAATTAAATTTATTAAAAAACAAGTAACTTAATAATTTAAAAATCTATTAGTATTAAAAAAAAATTAACTAAACAAAAAACAATTTATATTAGAAATATTACAGTGAAAAGTGTTGTTTTTGTAATTTTACTATAATTTTTTTTAATAGTTTTATTTATTTTTGTTAAAGTCTTGAATCTATTTTTTTATTCTAGTATTTTCATTGGGTACATTCGGTTGAAGTATTTGTTCTAGTTTTGTCATAACTAATATATAATATATAACTTTTATTTATAACTAATAAATATGGTTACCAAAAACCTAGTAAAATATAAAATTTCCATTAATTTTATTCATTATTTTTAGAAAATATTTAGCAATATAAAAAATTAGTTTAAATTAATATAGATAAATGCATTTGATTTTTGTAATTTTATACAATTTTTAATTTATTTGTTAAGAAATATTGTTTTGGCACTTGATTTGTTTACAGGTTTTAATTTTTTCAGCTTAAGTTTTTCATATTAAAATTTGGTGGTACGGAAAATGATTAATTTTTATTTTAAATATATAAAAAAATGCACTATTGACTTGTAAATTTCAGAAATGAAAACTTACTGGGTCAGAATAAATATTTTCATTTATAAAAATTTGACCTGTTTCGTGTTTGTCTATGTATATATTGAGACTTTTTCGAGTTAGTGCATCTGGATACTTTTACTCTTTGATAAATGGGGGGTTTCTGCAGATTGAAATTATAATTTTGTTTTAACTTTAAGATATAATAACTTGACTCTTTTAGCAGATACTTAGATACTTTTCTAAGATCAGTAGTAAGTCATGTTTACAATGCGGACTTTATTGCCTAAATTTGCGAAATCTCCAAATAGGGAATATGTATTATATTTATTATTTATATATATCATTAAAAAAATTAAATACATAAGGTATATATATATAACATATAGTAATAAGTATGACTCATAACTTGAGTGGCACTATTAAAGTTTTTTCGCATTTGAATAACAATAGTTTAAAAAAAATGTATATATAATTATTTTAACTTATATTCTTTTTGTGCAGTTTATGTGAAGATATAAGCCCTTATATTGATTTAATTTTAGCTCAATTACGAAGTTATTTTTTACTGAGTCATTTAAAGTAAATCTGGTTATGATATATAAAAGTAAAAAAGTAGTAAATATTAATTGAATGTCTTTAAAGTAGTGTGATAAACTTGAAATAATTCCAACATTATTTTTATATATATAAAAGTAAATAATTTTTATAATTGCAAAATCTTATTACAGTGTAATAGGGTAAACAATGAAATTAAGGTGATATAATTGGTAACGTAAATAGGCTTAACAATATAGAGATTATTATGCAGAATATAAATGCTATCTCAGTTAAATTATCTAATATCGCATCACTATTTTTGGCAATCTAGTGCGAAATGCTTTAAACAAACTTTAAATCAGCATTTTTGGTGCACTTTCCCATGTAATACGAAATGTAAGTGCTCCGAGTAAGCGGGGAGAAGCGCTTATTTTTAATTAACTGGCAACCTGTAAATATATGCGCTATCCGCATGGAGAGTGATGCGCTTTATAGCTTCTTAAGATCCCTTTAATAGCGTTATTCAGGCTGTTATACAGCTCTTAATCTGGTTAAACAATAACTAATTGTTTGTGAACACTCATAAGAACCATAAAATTGATCATTCTCTACTTGGTACACTCAAGTCTATTTCTTTATTGTTTATTTTGAATACAGACAAATTAAAAGAAATATAAATATTATATTAATCTTATATTTAGTAATTTTTTTACTGCTGTTGAATTAAGTTTAAAAAAAATGGTATTTAGTTCCTTCTGATATAATAAAATCATTCTAAAATTCTGTATAAATCGGTTTTTGAATGTATATTTATGTAAAATTCTGTGGGTCTATGTTTCTCTTTATTTTTCAAGATTTTTATATTTGTTTTTCAATTTTGAAATTTTCATTTGTAGATATTGTCGCGCACTTTTGAAATAAAAAAAGATATATTGTTTCTGAAATGTCTATATAATATCTATATAGTCTTTTTTATTAACTTTTAGCTTTTGTTATATATTTAGTTGCCGAATACAAACTAGTTTTTTTTCTTAATTACAAATGTTTAACTATGGACAAATAATTATTAAAATAATATTAAACAAAATTTAAAAATATATAAAACAAAAAAAAAAACTTTAATTACAGTATTACTTAAATAAAAAAATTTAACAAACACGTACAAATATAGTTAAAAATACATTATTATATATTGCGTTATGTTAATATAAAATTTTACATAGTTTTATATAATTTTTATATATGAAATTAATTTCATAATTATGATTTCTAATTATTGAAGTAATTAAAAGCGAGTTTAATTTTTTTTCTTTCTTTCTCTAAGCTTATACAAAAAATTATTACATTCCAAAAATTGTGGCCATACAAAAGTGATGATATACATATATTTGTTAGTTAGTGGTCTTAATTAATTACTTAATAGATTTAACAATAATAATAGTAATAATAATTATAATAATATTTTTAATTTTTATTCACAATTTATGTAAAATACGTTTATATGTTAAAATATTAAATATTTGTTCCTTGATTGGCGAGATTTCTACAATTGTTTTAATTTGTTTTTTCTTTTTTTTTTTAACTTTATAATTTTTATAAAATAGTGTTCGAGTTGGTTCCAACTTAGATTATGCATTACTTCTTGATATATATTCTATACGTTTTTCTATATTTTGTTATTCATATATAAGTTTTAAATGTATAATATCAGCATTTGTTTTATTTATTCGTTTAAGTTTCTGCGCTTTGTAATTACATTCCTGACTCCGCAATGCCCTCATCATCTGTAATATAAAAAAGAAATATTAAAACAATTTGAAAATATCTAAACTTTTAACAAATACATGCTACATCTATCATATGTATATATATACATAAATATATATTAAGTTTTATATATTTTTTTTTAAATGGTATGTTGTTAAACTATTATTTGAGATTATTAATACAAATATTAATATAATTCTAATAATTATATAGTTTTAAATTTTATGAAGAATTAAAAGTTTTTCTTTATTTATTTTTATTTTACATTAGTGTAAATTAATTTACATTACTCTATTTATCTTATAAAATCAAAGTTTATTTAGTTTAGTTGATTTAGTAATTATTTAGTTCAATAACATGCTATAAAAAAATATTGTCAATATTCCTCAATTTACAGACTAACATATTTGTATATCAAATTAATATCCTTAATTTAATATTGTTGATAAAAATGATAATAATATAATAACACTAATTATGATACCTAAAACCATAAAAAAAATCATAATAATAATAATGATTATAATCTAATAATAAAAACCATTCTACTAATTATAATCATAATAATAGCAATTATAAACTCAACCATTAACATTAAATGGGACATTATTATACATATTAACATTAAAAGTACTATAATGATTCCTGTCATATTTTAGAAATAATTTTAAATAGTGGACGGAACTATATGCTTTGTAATCGACTAAGGTATTTTAAAAATATGCACATTTTTAACCAGGGATAAATGACTGAATATTAAAACATAGAATTCAATAGAAATTATAATAATAATAATAATTACATTAATAATAATAATTACAATAATAAAAATAATAATAATCATTACAATAACTATAATAATACTAATTTTGATTATAATTAGAATTCCAATAAAAGCTCATGTATTAATAATAATTGATATCATAAAAACTACAAAAATAATAATCATAATAACATTAATAATAATAAAAATTATCATTATTATAAAAGTAACTAGAACAGTAATAATTATAATTATAACAAAAATAATAATTCTTTATTATTATGCTCTTATGTTTAGTAAAATGAAAAATGTCTCTTAGGTAAAGCTAATGAAAATATAAGCATATATGTATATTAATTAAGCATAAAACAACAAAAAACTTAAAATCAACATTTTTAATATAATAAAAATTTGTACAAACCCATAAATGGATTAGCGTATATAATGCCACCATTTTCACCGACACCACCACCATTACTACTACAGGTGGCATTACCAATTTTACCAGCGATACCATTAATAGCAATATTTTTATGCATTTTTGTGCTGAAGCGTTCACCGTCACCAATCAGTGTTGCAATATCATCCTCGTCGTTGCGTGTATTACAACTGCTTCCCAAAAACTGATCATAGCAACTAACATCCGTACTAATAACATCCACTTCATCGTCATCCTTTTCCAGACTATTACGATTACTACCACCCATTGAGCTGTGCAATGCATGTGATTCCTCGTAGCTACCACCGCCACTGTCATCGTTTGCATTATTCGATGCTTCGATATGTGTCTCGAATTCATCATCAAACAATTCTTCATCAACTTCTAGTGAACGACGTCGGAAAACATCATCTTCAAGATCTGCTTCATGTCCGGAGCCAGAACCACCAGAACCACTAACTGAGACAGATCCGACGCCACCACCACTTCCACCATTTGTAACAATAATTATATCCTCTTCTGCAAAACTAAGTCGTGCATTGGTTGCACTGCCAACACCACCAGCGCTGCTACTGCTACTTCCAGCTATGCTTCCGCGTCCACCACCATTAATGCTGCCATTCGTACCATTATTAACAATTATTATTTCATGACTTAGACTATTTTTTATATCACAGGACGATGCACTAAACGTTATGAGCTGCGATTTGCGTCGACTTTGTAGTGTATTATGTCCATTAGTTATTGTATGTTGTGTGCCATTACTATTTCTTCCCATTATTCCATTACTGCCACCGATGCTAATAACATCGATTGCACCCTCTTTGCAGATCATCGAACTGGGCTTGTTGTCAACCAGAACGATAACTACAGAGTTATTGTTATCGCCCTGGTTGACTGAATGTCATCTATCGTTCCCATCTGTGTTATATGTCTGTGGAGCAGTGCCAACGCCGAATGAGCTCATGGATGCACTGTGTGCTGCACCACCAAATCCTGTCAATGGTTGCTGATCATTATGTATGATACCAGCGTTTTCATGATCAATTTCTTCAGCTTCTTCTGGTTGTAGTTCATGCATTTCGTTATGTCCTTCAATTGTGGCGATTATCTCACCATTTTCGTCAAATTGTGGTTGTTGTCCTAATGTATTTTAGTGCATTTGCAATGGCGTTGATTATGTGGAGTTGTTGTGGAAATTGACAGTTAAAGTGAATATGTGTGTGTTTGTGTTTGTTTGTTTGTTAATGCCATAAATTTGTTTAAGTTTTGTAAGAAAATGCAAGAAAAGAGAAAAATAGTTCGCCATTGTTAGTTACTTCTTAAGCCCAACACCTTAGATTATCTATACATATTTTATAAATTGCTAAATCATAGAACCAAAGAAATATAATATATAATAATCGACATAGAAAATAAGCAGACTCCTCTCATAGCTTTTGGTTTAATTAAGTTCTTATTATTTTATAAGCTATAATAAGTTGGTTTTAACTAAGATTAAAGAATAATTTTACATACAAATTATACGAAATTCGAATTCATTCATTCAAAATTTATCAAAAACCTATCGTTTAACCTTTACTTTCCCCTTCAATTGAATGAGGGTTTTCGAAAAACCGTTTGTAGTCTATATGCATATACAATACACATTTTCATATTAAATATTTATAAAGTGTAGACTCGTAAAACCTTCAACCTTCAACTCATTAATGTATACTATCTTCCTGTAATCTCAGAAAATTGTGACTATAGATAATATTCATATAATCTCGGTGGAGATAAAATTACGTATCTATATTTTATAATAGAAAAAAATTTTGTTTTTCTTAATTTATCTGTAGTAAAATGTAAAAATTATGCGAATTGCATTTGATAATCCCACCAAAAACTATGAAAAAAGCTTAAATATCCAAAAAGGAGAGAGAAAGAAAAAATATATATATATAACCAAAGAAAACTTATATTTATAAAAAAGCAAAATTAATGTGTAATGTTTTAAGATGAGTTTACCTTCATAGCCCTCATTATCATGTATTTCACGCGCTGGTCCTACTATATTTTCCTTACCCTCCAACACAGCCAATAGACATTGGTAAATGCAGATATATTGTTGCTCAGTTTGCACCATCCAAACACGTTCTAAGATTTAATTTTTAAGTCAATGAAAAATATGTTAAAAAAAGCTAGTAATGAAACAAACCTTTACGCATAGCATAGACAATACCAAAGATATCAACAAAATCGGAAGTTTTTATTTGCTGCAATATGCGATCCAGTGTTATAAATGTACCGGAACGGCCAACACCTGCACTGCAATGCACAACTATTGGACGCTGATCGGTACCAATACGATCGCGGAAAGCACGCACAAAACGTACAAGTGTTTGTGGTGGATTCGGTACACCAAAATCTGGCCATGTTATGAAATGGAAATGGCGTAATATACGTTGTTCACTTCCCTAAATTTAATAAAGTCATAAAGTCATAAATCAGTTATCAAAATTCAAACTGAATATTTATTTACCCTGCATAACATAAATTCTGTCATAACCCAATCTGCGTAGTGACTATCATTGAGTATTTGCACCTTTATATCACCATAAAAGACTGGCACCGTATCGTTTGGCCAATATTGATCGCATTTTTCACGTCCCTTTTCAAAGCAACGCGTTAACATCACAATTGCTCGTGAGTTGCTTTCCCAACACATACGCCAGAAATCATCACGTGTGGAATGTAAAGGTCCTTGTGTTACGATAAACTCGCGTGGAGAATTATGTCCGGGTACATAGTTTGCATTTATGTAGTCAGAGCCCTCATCATCATCGACAGGTTGCAGTTTGAAACGTGAATGATCATAGGGTAAAATATTCGTGAACCGATTCTTAGGTCGATTGCAAGGTAAATCAGCAAAAGTGCAGGGCTGATCACGGCCAACATGTTTAAGTTCTTCAAATTCTTCGCTAAAGCGGAAATCTGAGTCGGCTGACATAAGACGATAGTGTTCAGCGAAGTTCTTGATGAGGATCGGTCGATTTTGTTCGATAACACTGTCAGGGATCGACATGTTGTCATTGGCACGTGAGTCTTTTGTGGTTTTCCTACAGCTGTTACGACGTCTTTTGTAAAAGATGAGCGTCACGAGTAGTATGAGAATAATGGTTAATGGAACAGTAATAGCGACGATCAATGAGGTGTTATCTTGATCTGTTTAATATGAGAAAAGATATGAATATCAGCAAGAACCGCAAAGATAATAAGTAATATGATATGAATGATATAATTAAGTTTTAGCCTATGAGACCACATGTAAACCGACAATCGGAAAGACTCTTTAATGTATATTAACTTACCAGGTGATGATAAGAGATCTTTAAATAAAAGTATTCGTTTAGCAAGACATAGGAATAAGAATTTGAAAAAATTGTAGATACTTGTAAATGCGCATTCATAAATTTTTACAAATGTACATATTTGGTCAGAAAATGTTCTATATACAAAAAATAAAAATTCATCTTAAGCTCTTACCTGTTTGTATGGGAAAACTGTAAGCAGTATCCGTAAACTTATCAGGTGCAGTAAATGCTCGCACTTTAACTCTATAAGTAGTGCCTGATTTAAGTGCTCCATTACAGTAGCCGATTTTGCGGTTATCACAATTTTCAGTGCCAATTGTGAAATCTTCAACCGAACGATTTTCAAAGGGATAATATGGATCTATAGCTTGATATGGTAACCACACACTATAAGATTGTACATCATGCCAACTTGGCATTTCTAGACCAGATGCATTTTTAGTATCATCCTCCGCAACAATGATTGTATACCAACGCACCTTAACGCAAAAAAAAAAAAATTAAAAAAGATCTAACCAAACGAAAAAAAGTCTTTTACCTGTCCATTCTGATCGGAGAAGTAATTTTTGCGGAAACGTATTTGTATTGTAGACGAACTTCGGTAAACTTCGGTTGGTACTACTTGCGTTGCAGGTCTTGGTGGGGCTAAGATTGGCATAGTTTGTTTATATTCTCTTTCCGGTCCATAACCAATAGATGTTTTGGCTTGTATTTTGAATATGTATGTTTCACCAGGTTTAAGACTTCTAACTGCCCCAGTTGTCTCGCTAGAATCATAATCTTGAGTCCTCGTTTCAGACATGTTATTAACATTTGTATATGTAATTGAGAATTGTCTTATAACACCATTTGCTTCACTTGATGGCAGCAACCACTCGAAAACTACTTCACTTGGCTGTACATCGATGGGGTGGAAACGTTCAACACGACCAGGCACAGCTTCGTTGGTGCTAAAGCTGGCAGATAATGGTGAACTACTACGTAGTACTGAAGACTCTGTACCAGAACGTACAACAACAGTGAAAGTATAATTACGATGTGGTCGTAGGTCAATTATTGTTATCTCATTTCGTGTGGTAACATTTTGTGCGAGTATATTGTCAGCGGTTAAATATTGCACATCAAAATCGTTGTACTCTCCCTTTGGTATATCCCATTTAAGCGAAATTTCTGTGTCGGTAATATTCGTAGCATGTAATTGTGTAATCGGTTCAGGGAATAAGCGATCTTGCCTTTGTATTGGCAAACTAGAAACACCGCCACTAACGGTCCAAACTGTAATATTGTACAAACGTCCTGGTATGAGACCAGTGAAAGTAACCTTGCGATCAGTATCATTGGCAAGTTTTTCCTTATCTTTAATTTCAGGATCTCCCAATGAGAATCTATATATATCGAATTTAGATGAAGATTGAGGAGTAGGTGTATACGATAGGGTTATGGTATCTCGCTCATCTTCTTGCTTATCATTAACAACAACTACTTCAGATTGTATGAGAGGCATTGTACGTGTAGACAAATGAGTAGTGCCTGAATAAATTCCATATGATGTCGTTTGTATATCAAACTTATATTGCACACCAGGCATGAGGTCACCAATCAATACTCGCACTGTGGAATGATCATCGGCTGAAAGTTTGATAAAAGTTAGAATAAGATAAGAATATTATATATTATAATAAAATATTTATTTAGAGACAAACCTGATTTATTTTCTGACACATTTTTCGTTTGTGTTTTTGTGGGATTATCAGTAGGCCACCATTTTAGTATATATGATTCTACACGACCTTCTGGTTTTGGCCATTCCAAAGTGATATTTCGAGAATCCACCAAGGGTATAATATTTGAAACTGGATTAGGAGGCACAGTTGTATTCACTTCTTGTGGTGTTGGACTCTCGACACCGAAACTAATCGTATTCACTTGTATTGTATATTTTTCACCTTTCGTCATGTTGGAAATATCAGCTTCAGTCGAACGTACACTTGGTAAGCGCACCCATTGCTGTTCACTATCAGTGCGGTAACGTATAAAATACTCAGTGTAATCACTATTTTCTGGTGGTGACCAACGTACTAATACAGAATTACTACGTACGGTCTCGATCGTCATATTACGCGGTGGATTAGGATCTAAAAAATAAAAAAGACTATTATTAAGAATAAACAAAGAATTAATAAAAAGAAAATGCTTACAAACTGCTTGGAAATAGGAATGTGGTTCACTTCTTAAACCATGGCTTACAGCAAAAACTTTAACTTCATAACCAGCACCAGGATGCAAATTCTTTATAACTAAACGTGAGTCTTTAGTTAAAACTGTACGCACTTCTGAAGTACCATTACGCGAGTAGAGCACTTCAAATTGTTCTTGCTTAGAGTTCACATCACTCTTCCAGCTGATGTTTAGACCAGATTTAATACTTTTCAGATCTTCAATTATAGGTGATGAGGGACGTGTTACAACATATATTGCAGTTTCATTAGATTCCATTTTTTTAGAAACGGCTTGCACAGATAGTGAGTAATTACGACCTGGTAGTAAGCTTTCAAGATTGAAACGAGTGCGATCGGTGGTTAAAGTACTCGTATCACCATTAAAGGTCTCCAACTCATGATAGCTGCAATTTAAGTAATAATTATTTTAAATAATATAATAATATTAATCTTGTACATGTTTTATATTATGTTATTTATTTTACAGGTCAGCTCAAGTGAAAATAAAGATTCTGAGAATTACTATGATATTATTCCTAAAGATTGTATTTGGTTATGCTTATATATAAAAATATATATTTTTTTTTTTAAAGAGGATATATATATAATTAACCGAGTAGTTTGCTAACTATATTATACCCTACGAATCAATTGTGGTATCACTGCTTAACACGGGATATTAACTGATTTCGACTATCGAACCATTTCGATGCTCTTATAAAGCGCTGTGTATTTTCAGTCTTAATACTGGACACTGATCTGTGAAAACTAAAGACAAGAAAACTTTAACTAAGAAGTTTATCATGGTTATTCTTCGGGTTGGGCAGGTGCAATAAAGTGACAGGTAACAGGAAACTTCTAGCTTTAGGGGTTACTATCAAATAGCCTGTGGCTGGTTATATAAGCTTCGAACTTAGAGATATCTTGGTAGGCTGAAAAGGTCTCTCGAAAAGGAAAAGGTATTTTTGCTATCAAAAGTGGGTATGTTAAAAAAACTATATACATCACACGTAAAATTTAGATATAAATATTTCTAAATAAACCGGTTTTTGAATTGCACCAAAGGTTCACAATTGGTAGTAGTTCTATAAAACACATCGGTATAAAAAAGACTGATTTTCAAAATTGTTTCTTAAGAATATTTGAATTATATGTAAAATATTTTATTTCATAATTTTATTTTTTATATTAATTTTGATATGTAATTCATATGCGAAGGATTCCAGATTAAAGTGCAATTCAACACTACATTTTCGGAACTGTCACTCTAATAATACGACAATGCTCATATTTTTCTTATTTGGTTTTTTTTATAATCTTAAGAATTAAAAAAATTATTTAAACAGTGTTAAACTGTAATAAACGAAATGTATATAAAAATGAAAAACTATTGAAAACTTACACAATGCGATATTCATCTTGTGTACTCGCTGGGTCCGGTTCGAAGGTTATAATCATTGAATTTGCTTCATCGTTTAATGCTCTCAAATTACGCACTGGCAATGGTCTTAATGTGACATCACCAGTTGCTGGCCATGAAGTTACTTTTCCTGAAACCGTTTTCACAATGACATTAAACGTTTTGCCCGGTTCCATAATATCCCGAAAATCGAAATACGCTACCGGTTCATTTGTTCGCGATACAGGCGATTGGCGACGTGACGTAGCTAATGACACTTGGTATTTATCAAATTCTGAAACGCCTTTCGGCTCATCCCATTGCACACGGAATGAATTCGATGTTATGTAGTCTTTGTCGAAGGTAACATTCTGCGGACGCAGAGGTACTGTGCGATATTGTGCTGTTGTCGGCAATGAAATTTCATCTTCGGACATTGTCTGCACTGATATGTTATATGCACGTCCAGGCACGAGCCCTTTAAATGCTGCTTGTGCCGGACCGGGCGGTTCACCCTCCTTCTCTACGTACAACACACTTTCGAGTGCATCTGGTGGCTCAATGGACACTTTATAGTGCGTGTAAATACCGGCAGGATACGGTGGTTGCCAAAGCACAAGTAAAGTGGTTTCATTACGAAACCAGACTATAAATTTCCCTGGAGTGTTTGGCTCTGTTGTTGTTCATGTTTGTAGTTGTTTTTGATGTTGTTGTTGATGTTGATGTTATTGTTGTAGATGTTGTTGTAGTTGTAAGTTGCATTGTTTGATGAAAAATATGTGGTGCATCAGGCAGAAATAGAAGCAGAAATGATATATGTATTAGTTGTTGTTGTTGTTTTAATTGTTTAAAGGATTACTAAAATTGCTGGAATTTAGAGTGCAATTATTTTTGCATATACAAAAATGTGCTGAAAAGTGATTTACAATTAATAAAATCACATATCACATGCAGCAACAAAAAAAAAAAAAAGTAATGCATAAAAAGTGAAAATAACAAACACAAGAGATTCTTAAATTGATTTAGAGATCATACTTACATTTAAATAATTATAATAAATATATGAAATAATGAAGATATGAAAATAGAAATTAAAAGATTTACGACACTTCGACTAAAAAACCATTTTATTTAAATATTTTAAAGGATAACGTGTGCAATAATAAAATAAATTAAATAATTTCTGTGTGAACTAAACAAACTACATTTAAGTATAATTAAAGCTTAATTATATAGAGAGTATAAGCATAGATACACATATTGGTTATATTTAAAATGTTATGGATTTGTAGTGATGACCACAACTTTTACCTCGTAAGATTTTTATATCCAGCAAATCTTTATGCCGCGTCCTTCTACCTTTTAGTGGTTAACAATAAAATTAATTTTAGTTACAAAACACATATTGGATTACATTTTAGTAAAATGTTTTGGTTTTATTTAATATTAAATATTTAAATAATTATAGTGTTGAACCCAAAAAGCCACAGGTTAATTGTTAAAGTTAAACATAAAATAGACATAAACAAAATAGTAAAGCAAAAATAGTAATAACCCAACAAAATTTTGAAACCATTTCAAATTAATATTGACACTTATTTGGTCTTGGAGTTCCTTTACGAGACTTACTTGTAGTGAAGTTACGACTGGTGTATGCAACTGACTCTTTATTATCATAAATTGTGTATGCTTGCACTTGATATGTGGCACCTGGTGTCAGTTCCTTGGCACTGTGTTGGAGTGCATTTTCCACAAGAAACGTACGATTATATGAACTGGAAGCTTCAGAAAGACCCAGCACTTTTATTTTAAACGATGAATAATTGCCTTGTATAGGCGGAGACCAAGAGATTATGGCATTTTTACCGCTACGTACCTGCACTGATAAGTTCGAAGGCGGATCAGGTGCTGTAAATGATAAAATAAAAAGTATTTAATTATATTTAAATGGATTCCAAAATTAGGTTCATAAAAAGTAATCTATATTTATATAACTTTATATTAATTAAATAATCTATAATTTTTGTTGGTTTTAAATATTTTTTTTGTGATTTATTAAAACACTCAACTTAATTCGTTTGTGTTTAAGGTAAAAGTTAGTAACTAAAGTGATTTTTTATGAAAATTGAAAAAATGTTTATAGTTGGCCTAATAGTAGATAAATAAAAGTTCACAAAAATAAAGTATATTTAATTTGTGTATATCGGATTAGGTTTACTGAAGCTCACGTATATATTTTCTATTAAAGTATTTTAATTAATCAGTTTTCTGATTATTTAAAATGAATTGTTGCTTTTTTATTGCATATTTATTTTTATTTATTTCTATTCATTTTACTAAAGTATAATATTGAGCTCCGAAGCTCCAACTGCATCGGTGGTTCAGTGGTAGAATGCTCGCCTGCCACGCGGGCGGCCCGGGTTCGATTCCCGGCCGATGCAAAATACTTTTTTTTATTTTATAATTTTCATTATAAATTTAATTTATTTGGGAAATATTTCCGATTTAAACCTTATGTATATAAAATAATAATGTCTGAAAATACAAGATACTTTCTATTCGTAAAGAACTTATAATTAAAATTTATGATTAAACAAAATAAAAAATGTATATTGCATCGGCCGGGAATCGAACCCGGGCCGCCCGCGTGGCAGGCGAGCATTCTACCACTGAACCACCGATGCGCATGAGCGAGTCTGACCAAATATGGAATTTGTTATTGTATAACTGCGATCAGTAACAATGCATGAGATCATTCCTTTGTAACCGAAAATCTTAAATTGTATTGGAAATAATTTGAATAAATTTTTTCTAAATCGGACATTTATTTGAATATATTGACTAAAGTATTATATATTATATTAACTACTTAACTACACCTTAGGCAGTTAGCAAGTTGCGGCTGGTGACAATCCATATGTCACCCCGCCATATACAAAAAAAAAACATTTTGAGATTCGATTTAATAATATTAGTAATTAACATTCAAGATTTCTAAAAAATTAATTAATTAATTTTAAAGCTTCCTTGCTATTTTTTTGGTTTCAGTAATTTTAATCACAGGTTTTTTTAATGCTGTTTGCTGGACGCTTTAGATGGTTTATATATGAATTTATTTTTATTGAGCTAACTGATATCTTGGGTAATTGGAATGAAAGGACTTACTTTTGTAACTGATATAAATTTAGTATAGTAGTGTGACAATTTCAATTTATAACTAATGTAATTATTTTAGTAAATAATGTATATTGAGTATATTGTCTTGAATCTGAAAGTAGTTAGAATTAGAAGTTTTTTTGCATATATTTCATAGTTTATATCCTATGGATTCAATTTATAACTGGAAAAAATACATCGTTTCGTTTATATTATTTTGATATACGCAATACTAAAACTAAAGTCAAAACCATGTAAGTTCATGTCATTGTAAGTTTATGTTACTATGTCATAAAACTTTATCTGACGGATTAGAAAATCAATAAAAGTAATTTAATCTATATATATGTATGTCTCTTATAGAAGATATGAATCTTATAGATAGAAGAAATCTCATATACACGTATATGAGATTTATATAGTTAATGTAATGAAAAATTAAATTAGTGACACTAATAAATTATTAAATAGCCACAAAATGCAGCAAAGTTTTAAGAATATATTTCGTTATATATAAAAAGAAAATAATATAAAATGAATATTAAAAAAAAAAAAAATTGCATCGGCCGGGAATCGAACCCGGGCCGCCCGCGTGGCAGGCGAGCATTCTACCACTGAACCACCGATGCTCATGCCAATCGTCAGCTAAATTTAAGAGTGGTTTCTGACGCAAATGATTTTATAGTCCGAGTTTTATATTGAATTTAAATTAATTAATCAATAAACAAAGAAATTGTTTTAATTAAATTATATATTGCTTTTAAAATTAACTTGAGCAGTAAATCCGTGATTTGATTAGATTCAAAACTTGCAACAAAAATATTTGAATTACAATCATCGTTGAGAATATTCAAATAACATTTCCGATTCTCAATCGATACAAATAACTTCGTAGCAATATAAATAATACACAAGAGAGGTATTTATTGTAGCTTCCTATTGATATATGAATATTGAAACATCTTGTGATATACAAATTCAAAAGGAATAGAAGCTCATAAATTTCAATAAGAAAAAAACTTTCCCCAAATTTCTGTTGAATAATTAGGCTGCTTTCACGTTCTGAACACGTTAAGTATATGGGAAAGTAAGTATCGTGAAACAAATTAGACCCCTGGGTAATTTATTTGGTGTTTGTTATTAAAACTTACTATTTGGATTAAGTTCATTGAGAACTCGTAACGAACTTTAGTGATTTTTTAAAGGAAAAATCAGCAGAATTAGAAAACGTTTGCTACGGTATGTATGTAGTCACCCCACCTGTCATTAGCTGTTTCCGAATTGGTGAGGGTGTGGTGTGGTATGGTGTGTATGTACATAATGCAATACCCGCAGGTGTTGTGCGTTTACATTCCTTCTTCAGGTTAAGACTTTAGCTACGGGTTCGAGAGTTTCGGTGAGAGAAGTGTTTATTCGTCGGCAAGACAGACGATGTTACAAATGCGTTTGCATTTGTGTCTGTTATCATAGCAACCCACATAAATCATTTTCCTTTTACTTTGGATTATATTTTGTTTTTGTTGAAAAATTGATTTTTTCTGAATTTGTCTACTTAAACTCAATGAAAGGCTTAAAAATTTAGTATTTTGTAATACTATTTACTTGAAAGGTAGTTGAAAATGGTAGTTGAAGAGATTTAGATAAACTATGTATTAATAGTTACTATCGACAGTGAATATTCTCGTAGATTACTTTAATTTAAGTGCTCTAGTATATCTACTGAAGACATTCCTCAACTTTTTAAACTTCTATCGAGTTTGTATCGTTAGGAGGCTTAGCAAGTAGGTTTTACTTGGACTAAACTAAGTATATATATATTCTATACTAAAGTATATT
This sequence comes from Teleopsis dalmanni, assembly GCF_002237135.1. Classification (NCBI taxonomy): domain Eukaryota; kingdom Metazoa; phylum Arthropoda; class Insecta; order Diptera; family Diopsidae; genus Teleopsis; species Teleopsis dalmanni. The sequence continues at coordinate 204,520,101 of NC_051846.1, forward strand.
CACGTACAGATTCTCGGTAACAGTACTAGTGATTACTTATCGAAATGCTAGCTATTCAGCTAGTTCAGCCTGATGATTGCGACTTCTATTTCGGTTTCTTGGGTACCCTGATTTGATAATTGATTGTAGTAGTCAGCCATTTCTAGCAACTTTTTTCACTGCACTATATGTTGATAGCTTACTTCTTGAAATTTAACTAAATTTGTAAACTTTTTACATTGATTACATTAATAAAAAAAAATTACATTAACCATCTAGCGCTAATTAGTAAAAAACTAGTGACAAGTAGAGACCCCAAGCGGCAGTCAAAATAGCCGTCTACACTAAAATCTATTATGAAATAGCGCAGCCTGGATTGCGACAATCGTACTCATCGTTTGATCGATTTAATATATATCGGACTTGTATTTCGTTACGGCAAGTTAAGCATATTTATGGTCTCTTCTTAGTCATAAATTATTGTGAAAAATTCGATAAATCGTATATAAATAATCATGTACATTAAATCCTACATTTAAAGTCTGACAATTTTCTATTTTTATATATAAAAATGAAGAAAGAAATTATTAGTTCGAACTTCCTACTTGTTTTCTTTTTAAATGCTACTTGTTTGCTTTTAATTTAAATTTTTTATATAGAATAACATATCAAACCAATTTTCTTTCTCTAGTCTTTTTTCAATTATTTTTTCCAACTATTAGTTATAATAAAAACTTACCCGTTGTAATGGTCACCGTCCACGTTAACCAATCATGGTGCGTGAAATTTGTGTAGTACAACCAAAAATTGTACTTTGTGCCCGGCAAGGCACGCGAGAATTGAATCTCATCGCCAATATCCCTAGAGGCGATTGTTGTGTTTGGCTCGGGAAACCCGTATGGCGGACTATAGTCTAGACGATAAAAGGCATCGTCTAATCCTTGATTATTAGGTATGCTTATGGCTAAATCCGCACAGTTGACATGCTAGAAAGAAATAAACACATATGGAAATAGAAGAGGTTAGTGTAAGAATAAACCGGAAAAGTCATTTAATTTTAAATGTCAGAAAAATATTCAAAATGAACAGAAATGCAACAGAAATAGTCGTTGCATGCAAATTGTACAAAAAGTCATTAAAAAGTTATTTATGTTTATATGCTGGCACGTGAATGCAATTTTAAAAGTTCCTAGCTACGACAATTGGCTTAATAGTTCGTAAATGAAACTTTTAATTAAAAAATTTTCAAAAATAGTCACGTTAAACAACGATTGTTGTTAAATTAACAAAATTAAAGTTTTATTTATTTGTTAAAAACTGTAGTTAACGTTATTGTTATTGCTTTTCAATAACAATAAATATTTTAATATTTAACAAATGCTTCAGTTTTAAGTAGGCTTAAAATATTTAAATTTAAACACGAAAGTGCAATGACATTATAAAAAGGTAAAAAAACACTCATTAAAAAGATACGAATATTAAATTATAAGCGAAAATAGAACCGAAAATTCAACAATGATACGACAAATCCACTGGCACCTAAAAAGCACATAAAAGCTATATAAGAACAAGCATTGAGAGTGTTCTCCGATACACCCATATTTGTTACAAAAAAAAAAAAAAAATAAAAAAATACACTGAAGGTTTGTAGAGAGATACATATTTTATGTGACAATATACTTGTGTATAGAGGAGCAGTGATGAAAAATGTTGCAGACTACAAATATTAACAGTGCAAACAATGGCGACACATTGCATCTGGAAAAGTGATAAAAATAATGGGATTCACAGTACCGATATACAGACTCAAAACAGAAAAAAGGATAAAAAATAGTCGAAAGTGCATACAATGATTACTGCAAATGCACAACCATTGGAGAGGCAACATTAAAATAGCAAGGAATTTTTAATACATTTTGGCAAAAAGGATACAGTTGTTATTTGTCTGTGCATTGTCGGATTTGAGTGAGAAGTCATTAACTTTTTAATTACTGATGGATTATGTTTGATTAAATATACAAAGCTTAAGGTAGTTTTAAAGTCTTTTGGGTACTTAGTGGAATATATTTTCATTTCAGAAGATAATATAAGAAATATTTGACAGAACTTTATTTAATTTTTATATATTTTATCACAATCACATAAAGTATTTTAAAAATAAGTCATATCAGACGTCATATAACCGTTTCTGTTACTCATGGAATCAAACTAAGTCTACAAATGAATAATTTCTACAATTCACCTATATATTCAATTTAGCAGCAGATTATAAAGAACTATCTCACCCGCTATTAGATATACTAGGTAGTTGAGGACAGTTCCCATAGAACTTTTGGTCTCTAAAAGCTCTTCAACTTAAGTTAAATTTGATTTAAAAAATCCCTTAAAGCTATTGGAACATATTTCAAATACTCGTTTGGTTTTATATATTACTGTTCTTAGCGATACTACTCTTTAAATTTTAAAAAACCATTGATTATGTATAAATACCGAAAAAAAAAGTTTAATAAAATCATTACAAAATATAGTTTCAGTTCTCCATTTAATAATAAAGTGCAAAGCGATTAGAAGTACTTTTCGACTGCCACACATTCTCTCTTACGAAGAATGCGGAGAATGGGGAACGGACTTATAGAGCAATTTTAAAATTTGTAAACTCTTAGTGATAGTCACTCTTTGTAAGCTATCTTATGTAAGAACACTGCTTTTATAACTTTTTATGAAGTTCCCAAAAGAAATAAAAAGAAGAACAGAGACTCTATATAGACGGTTCAACATTTGAAAACGTTTAAAATGACGTTTATTGACTCAAATTCAATACACTCGTTCCCACAATTTTTTTGATTAGAAGTATACCGTTGTATATTGTAATTTATAAAGAAATAGATAGATATACTATTCAAATCTATGCTATAGATTGCATAGATACACCTAAATATTTTGAAGAGTTAGATATAAAATCCGAAGTTGGTATCTAGCAGCATGAATATTAAATCTAAGTGAGCTACTACGTAACGTTTTGAATAAATTAACACTTGTCTAGAGATCTAGCTCTGAAGAATTTGACTGTAAAATGTGGTAATTTATCTTATAAGACCTGATTTTTTTTTTGCAGAACTGCAATCAGTTTAAGTATGGTATTCTCTAAAATAATATTTGACGATGATAGGTTCATTAGTCTAAACACATCTGAACACTGATGAATCATTGGTTTCCAGCAAAACAATTATTCGTTAACTATAATCTTTGTTCAAAGATCCGATTAAAGAAGACATAAATTGCAACGTTTGAATAGATATTATTGGACTTCGGTATTTTTTAATACAATATCAATAGTGATCAAACAGAAATTAAATAAAATTTAATAAAGAGGTTTTTCAAACAGTAGTGACTACAACAACAAAAATTCATTTTATATTATTTTAATTAATTGAATTTTTGGCTGACCATACAGATGTTTCGAGTATTGTCAAATACCCATCATTGGTGGTCTTGGAACTAATTCTTATATTTATTTATTCGTAAATAATTTTTTTGAGACTGCAAGTACCAGGAATCGAAGTTATGCCCTGTCAAATTTGAAGTTTAGAGTCAGCGCACATTTGTTGCATTATTTATAATATATTATATTATGACATGATATATATTATTATTATGTTGAAGCTAGTTGAGTCAGTGCACTTGAGCAGTTTTACTCTGTATTAACTGCGAGGTTTCGGAAGAGGCAATAAAACTCTGTAAAGTAGGTTCTATGCTACTTATTATTGACGCAAAGACCTACTCTAAGCTCAGAAGGGGGCATAATAGACTCGACGTTCGCAGTGCTACATCTCTTAATAATAATAATAATAACTGCGAGGTTTCTTCAAAACCTCTCTCTACGCCTTGACTGGATTATTGTTTATCCCTTCATCAGACTAAGCAATAATTCACTTCAGATCTGCATACCTTCCCGAGGAGCTTGAAACCATTCTTAGATTCGATATATTATATATATACATATATATGTTATATATATACATATATAAATTATATATATACATGTATATATTATTATATGATATATTATTTATGATAAAAAATAAAATAATACAAAAAGTGTTAGTTATTTTCACCAAATATACAGAATAAGAATAAGAGAAAAATTTCTGTAGCAAATCTCTTTATAAATTTTTTTGATATTAAAAATTAAAATTAAATATGTATGACAAAAATTAAGCGATTAAAATTCATAACTTTTACTAAAATGCGCATTTAATTAAAATTTCAAGTAAAAATGCTAATTGATGACGTTTGCCATACAAATTAGCAGCCATTAATTATTTTACTTTAAAATTAGCGTGACAATGATTTATTGTATTAAAAAGAAAATTAAAAATTCTCTTTCATATAAACTGTTTATATTAAAATACAATGTTTAAGTAATTTAATATATTTAATTTTTAGTTCATTTTCGTAGTAGTTAGAGTATTTAAAGCCAATGCCACCACGTTACTCCATTGAATATTGGCAGATAGATACTTCAGTGTTATGAGCACTCAACTAAGCGAGCAATAACTCAAAAAATATCAATAAATTTTGAAATGCATTAAAACTTGTACTAAAATTCCAAATTATAGTTTACATACTCCGAAACATAGTATATATGGTATATAGTATCTATTTTACATGATTGTAGTTTTCGTAGCTGTTGAACTCGAACTTCGTTCTATTTTTCGCAATTTGCAACTGAAATAAGTCGAATAAAGTTGCTGGCACGTTGCCGTTTTATGGTTTTATGGTATGTGCATAAAATACACATAAATTGAAACATTTTACTATTATCAGACTTCAGTACCATTTAACGCTCTTAACTGCAATAGTGAACTGACTGAGCACATAGCTTTATTGCATTTCTAGGGTAATGAAACTACAGTATTTTCCTTCATCATTTAGTCAAAAATAACAATTTATGCTATTAGATTTTTTTATATAATTGGTTTTTAAGCCAATGGCACTCGTAAGCGGCTTAAAATAATTCCAAGCACTTATAAATGTAAAAGTAATAAAATATTAATAGGGTTCCTTCTTTTTGCTTTGTATACTTGAGTTCATAATTCCTTGATGCACCTGAACTAAGAATTAATGGAAATTATAATTTGCACTGCATTTGATCTCTTCCATTTCTAAACAATTTTGGTTAAATATTCTATTTTCAGTCTGTTGCGGTTACACATTTTGTTAATTTCCCGTAAATACTGTTGTTTAAACTACAAAAGACAAAGCATCACCTCCCTACGCCCACAAATAGTTGGAAAATTGCTAACGTCACTGCAACCGCTACCGAAAGGATAAATTTGCATATTTGCAATTTGTAGTAGAGAGGAGGTGGAAGTAGTCTGAGGGGAGAGTATATTGGTAGAGTATATTTTTAAACAAAAAACAAACAAAAAAAACAACAACAATGCAACATCAAGTGCAGGCCAAGTGTTATGGAGCAGTAATGAAAAAGGGCTAAACTTGTTGACATGATTGTTGCAAGTTAGTAGTGCAGTGCAGTGCAGTGCAGTTTTAAAAATATTCGTCGTCGTACCCAAAGCATAAATTTCATTCTGGGTATTGCATTTTCAAGTTTAAATGCGCCCACACACCTACGGAACGTGGCGAGTAAATGAAATTTGTCATGCTAAAGTGCATGCATTCACATGCATTAACTTGTTGCAAAATATTTCATGGAACTGCGACTGAGAATACCTGTCTTGGTTGGAATGTGTCACAATGTGAAACAAACTGAAATATTTCATATACTAAGTACAATAACTCAACAAGAATAAAACTTCTACTCTTATTTAAGTTATTCTGTTGTTGATTTCAAACTATAATTTAAATAAAAAAAAACATCGTTTATGAGAATTTTTGTTTTAATTTACTCTTAAAGAAGTTTTAATGATGTTTGCGTAACGTAATTGGCATTATTAACATACCACCACAAATATAATTACAGAAACATTTATCAAAATAAGTAAAACCATATAATTATATATAGAATATTAACAGATACATATTTAATTATTTTAATATAGTACTGCAATAAGTTAGATATTCTTTCAATTTACATAAATATATCAGAATATTCGATGGTGATAAAGCTTTAACTGAAATTGCAAGCCATTGGTTTTGAATGCTAAACCACATTAAAAGCAACTTAAAAGAAATAGCTATAAAAGAACACGATTCTCGAGAATGGGAATCTCTTCATTTAAAGCTAGAATCGAAGTAGCAGAAGTAACTTCGACATGAAAGATCATGGTTGGCTGCGGCAAACACTAATTCCCACCGAGAAATCTTCTAAACATAGTTAGAGTCGGAGTAGCAAAAGTAGCTCTCTCAGTGAAGACCTTATTATTATTTTGCAAAGAGATAGTACACTGCGATCTAAAAGGTCTATTGTGCTCCTTAGTCGAATTAGAGTGTTTCTCCAAATCTCATTTCTTTAATGAAAGACAATATAGAGCCGATCTTTCCAAGTCTTGAATCCCTATGTGCCCCTTAGTCGGATTAGAGTGTTTCTTCAAGTTCCATTTTTTACCGAACGACAGTATAGAGCCGATCTTTCCAAGTCTTGAATTTCTATGTTCCATTAAATACCCTCCTAGGTGTTTATTTCGCTTGTGCATCAGTGCCGAGCACGTGTTATACAGTTTCTCTCTCTCTTCTCTACAGTATCTGCAGTTGGATACCTATCTTTGTAAAATGATGATTCAATCTATAGTGACCGGTTAGTAATCCCGTCATAATTCTAAGGTTACTCTTAATTTGTTGTATGCAATTCTTGAAGCATGAAGACCTTAGTTAACTGCAAAAAATGCAAGTTAGCATCAGTAAGTTCCCATCTATAGAGAACCAATATTTTTTTGGGTAAAGACAGAATTAAAGAAATAAAAATAGCTTTTTCATGGAAGACTATGGTTAACTGCAGAAAATGCAGGTTACCATTAATAAGCTCCAATACTTTGAAAATAAGATAAAATAAGAATCCACTTGTGTTTAGCAATAGTTAAAGTAGCAAAAGTAGTTTTTCAATGAAAATCATGATTTGCTCCATAAAATTAGTTATAGATTAAAAAGCCATTGCTGAACTAAGAACCATATGGAATTAATTAATACTGATGAATGTACATTATTGATTCTTATTCATAAGAAAACGTTGCAATTGGATCAAAATCATTCCCCGAGTCTTCAATGAAGTGAAGTGATTTGTTGTTACGCGCTGTATCAAACTTTTGTTTTGTTATCCAGTCCAAATGTATATATTGTCGAATTCATTGTTAAAAGTGCTTTTTTTGAGATACAAATTGATCAAATTTAGGTTGCATGTTGATATTAATTTAGAAATTATATTTCCATGTTGCTATGGGCTCTACAAACTGCTTAGTCTCATGACCCAACCTATAAAACTAAAAATTTTAATTAAAATAAATAAAACAGACGCTGACTAGACTATGTAGGCTAGACAAAATAAATGTTTTCATAAAATCATTATAAATGAAAAATTTGTTTCGTTTCAATAGCAAATGAAATTTAAAATTATTTAATTTAATTTAATTTAATTTAATTGAATTTGTAGTTTTTCTTTGTTGGTTTTTCCATATAAGTTTAGTGGTTAACCACTTTATTAAATGGTTTTCATCTATCCTTGTGTATATGTATGTATATGGAAGTATAAATTTTAATGAATTACACCAAATTTAATTACAGATAATAAACAATTATTTATACATGAGTATGTTTGACAGCTTTAGAGTTTTGATTGGATGTTTGCATTTTTTAAAATGAAAATTATTTTATTTTAATTTTTTTAAAAATCAATAAATTCAATATTAAAAATTGATACTTTTGTATTGAAGAATAATAGAAAAATTGTTCAGAAGCGTTATCAAAGGTTATCAAACGTAATCTGAAAACCGTTTTAAATTTTAATTTTTCAATATGTTTTATTTGAAATTATTTGCAGTTTCTAATAAGCACTTTAAAACAATTTAAATTTTATTTGTTTATTTAAAATAAAAAAAAAATTTATCAACCTATCTAAAACAGTCTCTTATAGACTCGCTTAACTAAACAGAGTGAATACCGAAATTGTTAAAGGGTGCCCTACAGAGTACTGTAGGCTGAATCATCACAATAAATTGGGCCTTTTAGAAACCAGTATCAGTTGCATTTTCTCATTCTATGTGAGTGTCCACAATTGAGTTGCAGAAGAACTCAAAGTCTCAAAGTCACGTGATGAGGACCACCTACTCAAAAGTCAAGTTGACATCTGCAGAAGCTGGTAAATTCAGAGTCAAACATTCATTTACCATATCTTATCTTTTTGTGTCTTGCGTTTTTGGAAAATGGATCCAGCATGATTTTCATTAAACCGAATAAAGTGAGTTGTCTTGAACCAAGAGATATTGTCCTCTTATTAATTTTGTTAAATTGGTGAGGTCAGTTAAGGAGAGGATTGCTTAATATATTTTAAAGGTTGAAGTTACAAATATTATTTTTTTCTTTACTTTTATTTCCTTTACGTTGTACGTTACTTTTAGTGAAAATGACACGATTCCTTTTGAGGATTACCAACTTGTCAGTCTGCAGATATCGAATATATATATATATAATATAACACACAACTAATTTGGTAAAATAACAGGCTGACATTTTTCTTACGTCTTGATAAATAATAGCTTATATTAATTACTATTAACTAGGTATGAGCTATAAAGAATTATCAGCTCTTCAAGATAGGGTTAAGTCACGTCGACATCAGCAGTTACTGTGAAATGTGGAGTGTAGCATTCGCTTATTTTATCTGCTTAAGTTTTACTATTATCAGAAAATGACCTCAGTATCTTTAACTGGTTTTTCGTTGAACCAAATTGGATCAAGACACATTGTTTAATTATCAATAGCCTTAGTTTATTGAGGTTAGTTTGGCAAAATTTCTCCTGGGATAGCACAATAGGTGTTATAGCATTAGGATTATCCTTGTATTTTTTACAAAAAATAAATAAATAAATAACATTGCCGCAATATAAAATATACTATATATATGCAAATGTATATGATTCGTTCATCGAGCAAGTTATTTTCTTAATTGTTTTTTTAATTATATATTTCAATAAATAATTTACATAAATAATTTTCCGCATAAATATTTTTCGTTACTTTTATTGCTTAACAAGCATTAATAATTATCGATACATTAATAATGTATATTTTTTGGATAATTTATTTAAATACATTTTGGTTTATTATTATATTTATTTCTTATTAATAATTTAACATGGGTTTAATATACATATTAATTATTTAAAAGGAAAATTAAAGTAATTAAAAATGCAAACTTTATTGTTAAATTATTTATGCTTAAAAGAACTCAGCATTGGAAAGTGTTTTACACATTGCAATTGCAATAGATAGAAAAAAAATATATTTCTTGCAGTGTATAAAAAAAATACACGTTTGTTCGAAAAGTTATTAACATTTAAACATAATATTTAACAATGCAAGTTACTGCATTTCATAAAAATGCACAAAACTGCATTGTTTCTTATGGCAACAAAGTAATGGAGACGCTTTGAACGTAATGGAAAAAAGGTTCATAGTTGCATGGCGTACCAGGTTGCGTATGAGTGTTGGCAATTCGCACTTTTTTGCAATTTATTTCGTTTGGTTTTATTCGTATGCATACACACACAGTTGCATTTTGTGGGAATTATGCATATGTAATTGTGGTTTCTCTTTGTCTGTTGTCTTTGAGGTCATGAGTTTGTTTTTATTTGTTGTTTTGTGTATTTCGGTTTCTTTTATGTGTTAAATCTGTTGCCGCAGCGTTGCATTCTCGTGTCAGTGAAGCTATGCGCTTTTGAGTCTTTTGTGCATATGAGTGTAAATATTGTAAAAAAAAAGAGTTTACAAATTCCACCAAAACGGAAATAGTGGGTGTAAAAGTTACTACTTATTCGGTATTTTGTTTTGAAGCAAATGATTTTATTCTTTATATCTTCACCGTAGTGAAATGGTGGAATAAGTATTTTTTCTTTAATTTTGTTTTTTTTTGATATGTCAGTTTAAAAAATAAATTACACGAGTACTTTAGAAACGTGCCTTTTCAGTCTAGATTTAACTAACCTCTATTATATTAATTTCTATTTAAATTAAAAGCATTTCTTAGTATTTGAAACAGGTTAAACTGTGCCGTAGATATTTTTACGTGTTTTTACACTGCTAAACAACAAGTTTTAGGACTCACCACTTAACCTTAAAAATAAATAAAAATAAAATAATTAATATTAATTTTGAAACTATATAATAACTCTTAAAAATTTTATTCTAATTAACTAGAATCATAATTAAACTATATTGCAATATGCGGTTTGTTGCAATGAATAACCACATTCATGTATAATATGTTAAGTGTAACTTAAGTCCATACAGATATTAGCACAATTACAATTACAAAAACCGCAAAAGTCTTAAAATTAATTGTAAAAAAATTCATTTTATGTAATGAACATCTAAAGTATTCTATTAAGTAATTTTAATAAGATTATTAAAAAAAAATGATAATAAAACAACATACATAGACGGTGTACAGTACAACATATACCAGTGAATTAAATTTCTAAGCACTACCCACAGAAAAACTCATATTGCGTGTATAACACAAATGTTGCCACCTTTTCAGTAATAACAGTTTAAGTAATGAAAATTACAATGTGTAAGTTTTCGTAAGGCAATTGCGTACTTTAATTATATTTAATTATAGCACATATTTTTCCATATTAACTAACATCGTTACAATTAAATTTAATGTTAGGAATACATACTCTAACAATACACAAATATTGCAAAAATATTAAAGAAAAATTTCACGCATATGTTAAATTCAAAAGAAATTATTGCCGATAGATGCTAATGGCAGTGGATCTTATAGAAAACGGTTAGGAAGTCGTCACTTTCCGATAACAATATATATAAAGTAGTAGTTAATTGTTTGGCCATTGGTTGTCGAATTACATTACAATCTACTTTGTTATATATACATTCATAAAATTTTAAAATGTAATATATATTAACTAGTACAAAATACAGGATATAAAAATGCATAACAAATTAAAAAATTACATTTTGTAAAATGTGATTTTAATATTTTAACAAATTTACAGTTTAAATTACTTTTTTTTTTAGTTTTATGCTTAGTAACATTCGAAACCATAAAGATAAAAATATTCTTCGGGCTTTCACTTAGTTTTGCAATCAACAAATTGTCACGAAGTTAGCATATAACATCTAGCAATAAACATATTTTTTGAAAACACGTACTGCACTAGATAGCGTGGCGATGTGCTTGTTAAATTGGGAATATTTTGCAAATCACTATTATATCTATTGTATCCAAACTGCTTAGAGTTTAGATGAAACTACAACACAGTATTTTAAGCATATATAATAAAATATAAAATAGCAAATATGAAAGAACATATAAAATAAACTGTATTCAACTATCTATTGTTGATACTATCTATTGACTTCTCTATCTGAAATAGAGAAGTTCAAACATTTTAACATACAAGAACATTAAGTTAGTTTTTAATTTTTAAAGAGGCAAATAAAAAATGTATTATTTTTAAATGAGTTTATGGTCTATTTCTATTATTAGGAAACATTGTAATATGTGATTTTATGATAATTGATGAAAGCACTAAACAATAAAAAAGGTTAAATTTAAAATATACTTCTATCAAATAGCAAATATTGCTTAAACAGTTTTTAAACGGAAACGATAAAATATATTAGCCATTAGGTAATAATACAAAATTAAAATAAAATCATTCTATTATAATATATACAGTTTTCGTCGATTGTTTAAACAACTTATTATATTCATTCGGTTTTACTTTAGGACATTATTTTTGTTTCATTCAAACTCCTGTTTACTCATATCAGTTTAACTTCAACTACCGAATAAGTAATGGGTGTCGTCTTCTACTATTCTTCTATTTTTTTATTTTTAAATTTTTTGATGCTATGAGCTGGAGTTCTATCATACTTTTCTTTTTCACTTTGCTTTTCGTTTATATGCACTGTATGCATGAGTGAAGTAAATGAGTTTACTTCGTTGTGTAATGTTAGCATGGCAAATTTAATGCAATGTGATATTTTGAATACTTTTGTTAACATTTCAATATAGATTGACTTTTTTATAGTTTTCACATGTAAATGTATATTTATTTATATAGTTTTTTTCAAAATAAAATTGCTAACGTAATAGAGTTTAAAGAATTCTATATTACGAATTCTTAAATAATGTTAATATGATTATTATCAGAATTAAAAGTAAGAAAGTGTTAAATAAAACATGAATAAATAAAGGATATTTTTTAAACTCACTTTTTATGGAATATATGATTTCATTAAATTTGTAACAATTGTCATGATTTATTCATAGCCACTACCATTTTAAGCAACTATGTTTTTAACAAAAGTAGGGTAGTGGCGATCGTTTTATAATATCAATAAAGTTTTTGTATTCAAACTGTTAACCACTTTTTTTTTATTACCAGTGACTCATACTATAAACATACTATGAAACATTATTCATATGTACAGACGGTACAATTTCATTTGTGAAGACAGCGGTTAAGTGACTATAACTTCAAGGTTTTCGCGACATTCAACACTGAAATAGTTTTTCATTTTTGCAACTTGTAAATTACTTTAATATACAAATAAACACGTCGTTTTGTGTTAATTAATAAACAAAATAATTATTCCAACATATTGTATGTTTACTGAACATAATATTTTACAAAATCACGTTTATTTTCTTAACTGTATTATACATTATTGACAAAATAGTGCTAGAAATATATTTTCTACTTAAGACCGCTAAACTTATTAATAATTTCATATTTTTAAACTTAGGATTACGAATTTCAAATTTAGAGAGGGCTTAGGATAATAAAACAATGCTTTAGTCACATAAATGTGATATGAAGCACAATTTTTTTACCGTTAAAATAATTTAATTAAATAATTAAAAATATGAGTTATGACTCGAAAAAGATTTCGTAATATCATATATTAAAAAAATATTAAGGAAGCAATATTTAAGTCCATTATTTTGTATTTGTATGCGAAACATATTTTTATAAAGCTGATTTTAGTCCGAAATTAGTAGTCCGTAAAGTCTAATATTATACTCTAGTACATATTTAGTACATATTTTTAAAAATTTCATTTAAATTTTAATTACTTGAACGTGTTAATTTTAATAGATTGTACAGAAAAAGGTTCGATGGTTGCATATGCTGACTGTGTCTACTTTAAAGTCACTAAAAGTTTTACTATTGCTTCCTATATTGTCATGAAGTACCTAAAATTGTTTTTAAAAACTGCCATAATTGGCATCTTCTTAATTAAATAGTTTTATGCTTAGTTTACTATGTTAAATCTATTAAAATGTAAGTAAAGGCATTCACCGATATTATTTTACAAAAAATATTCGGTTATATATGGTTTCCACACGTAATTGGTGTGAAACCATTATTGTTTTATTATGGTAAGAAACAACTGTGATTTCCTTACAAAGTACATTTCATTATTACACTAATTATTGCTTATTGATTTACATTCTTCGTATATAATTCTCTTCTCTCCAAATATAAAATCCTATAAAATAGTAACAATATACAAGCAATAGACGATTTTTATGTGGATATAAAGTGTTTTGTTGAGTGTTGGATATTTCGCAACTGTCAAGCAAAATGGTATTAAGTGATATTACTTATATTATATATATTTTCGTTGTCCACAGTTTTACCCTAAACATAACATATTTTGCTATTTTATTAATAATGTCGATTGTCGGTGGCTCAAATTGGAACACACAAAAACTTGAACCCATCGTCTAAGCAATGATGATGATGAGAATGAAAATATTTTATAGATAGTTTCTAACATCGAATGTGCTTTGGGAGTGCCCGGCACTGATATATAAGCGAACGAAATACACCTATTTCATGGATCATAAGGATCCAATACTAGAAATGATAGGCTCTATACTGTCTTTCATTAAATCGGACTTGGAGAAACACTCTAATACGACTTAGGGGCACAATAGATCTTTTAGGTCGCAGTGCACGATCTCTTCCTTTCAATAATAATAATAATTGTAACATCGTAGTTATTTGGTTTAATTATGATACTAAAATAGAAAAAACCTTATTTAGTGCAAAATAATTATTATTAAATATGAAATTATTTATCTTGCAAACTCATATAACCGATATATTTCATTTTCGAGTAAGTGTTTCAAAATTTTTTCACTTTTTGCTACTTATTTGGTCATTGCCACATTAATGCTAACAATCTGCAAATTATATATATGTTGTCAACATATATACTCGTATGTACATATATTTAACTAACCTCTGTAACATTAAAAAATTTCACTAGTGTTATGCATATGCAAACTTTTATTTTATATTCATAAAAGCCACTCAAAAGTATATTTTGCAAACATGAGTTTCTTACAAAACTACAAAATAAACGTATGTGCGTGTCAATATATAACTGACTCTTTTGCTTCCTACTCTTTGACAATATGTCTGTCTGCCGTTTTATTATCTATATAAATAATGTATCTGTTTATCTTTGCCATGTTCATTGAGGAAGTTCAACGTCGTTTCAAGAAGGTTGTTACAACTACACCAAAGTCAAGCAACATAATAATAAATAATAGCGAAGATACTCGTAACAACAACGACAACTACAAAAATGTTTGTTACAACAACTTAAGCGCATCAATAGTAACGTTTGTTCAACAGGTTCTTCAAGCTTTTATCTTCTCCTTCAGATGTTTTGAATTTTTAAATACCGTACCATACTCATAAAGAAGAAACACTTTTAAGACTTCAAAAATTATGTTGAAACGTAAATGAATTACTTTTAGGAAGACGAGAGCTTAGGTACAGAAGTCCCTACATATATAGCACTTGAATTATAATTGCTATTAACAGTACCTTTTAGTAACCTTTAGAAAAAACTTTAAACTGAATGGTTAAAGTGTTAACACTGTGAGTTAGCACTTGTAGTTGACATTGCAGTGATAAAATGTAAAAGGCATTTTCTACTCATTTCATCTCTTTTAGCTTTCTTCCATTATTTCTCTATACTGTACACTGTATTGGGTTTTCTATTTACACTTTTCATTATTTCATTTGAATTTGGATTTAATTAATATTCATCACATGCGCTGTCAGAATTCAAATTGTTCAAGTCGTTTACTGTTTGTGATGATTGACAATATGATTGCATCTCAAAGCGGGGTCTACCAGTGCCGCGGGTCGGTAATGCGTGACTGGAATTATTTGTTGTCATAACAAACTTAAATCGTCGTACTCTTAGCATAGCAATAAGTATTTGCTTTGGCATTCGTAACTTTTTATACAAACTTAATGGGTGTTCAGGTAGAAAAAGAAATTAAACACCTTAAAATATTGATTGCAAGAGTTTGGAAGCTTTAGAAAAAAAACTAAAAAATAAAGAGTATACCAAATTTAAGCTGTTTTAAATTCATTTGATTGAAAATGAATTTTTAAATAAAATTTTCTTTAAACCTACATACTTCAAATGTGACAAACCCCCACAAAAAGGGATAATATAACATAAAATATAATAAAACCAAAAATGTTATAAAGTTTTTCCTGTATTACTTAAGGGTGCAATCTTTCTAAAAGTATTTTTACAGCACACAAATGGTATTTATACTTATATTCTGTTTTGAGTAACACTGAAGTGATTTGCTAAAAAAAATGTTCTGTCATGTAAACTTCGGTTGTAAACTGCGAGTATTTCAGCACAAATTTCTAGGCGCTTTAAGATATTTCAACAACTGTACACACATGGCATCGATATCAAATGTTGTAAAATGTATTCCATACATTTGTCCTTATATAGTTAAATATACTGTAGTACATTCCCCTACGGGAGGTGACAACATATACTTGTCAATATAATGTATGAGTATGTTCTTTATAAGGATTTATTTGAAGTACAATATGTGACAAAATACTTCAACAACTGAATGCGATATGACAACACCAGTAACAACAATGATATCAGTAATAACAATAAAATCACAACAAAATTTTAATATAACAACGCAGGGATTACAATATTAAATTTGCTACTGAGCATTGAAAGTTCTCAAGTAAACATTGTAATTGTTTATATAAAATTTTATTACTTTTCTATTTAGATACTATTTTCAACAGTTGAAATTTTGTTAAAAGAAGTTTTAATTAAATTTAATTATTTCAAGGCAATAGTACTATTTGCAGATAAATAAAGAAGAAATTAATTTTAAATAGTATTTGAGTTTTATCCAACATTATGTTTAGACTATTGAATTTTAATTCGACAAATATGCAGCGATATGTGACATTTTTCATACAAATTCCATACAAGAATGTAGTAAAAAGCTTAAGTATAAGTCTAACTATGAACACATTTAGTATAATAATGATATTCTTTTTAAAGGAACCTGCACTGCTAGTATATGATGAATTCGTATATGTGTGTGTTATCTATTGATAAGAATAACTAATAATATATTCAGACAGTTTGAAAATGAATGAAGGTATTTTACTTCATTTATCAATAAATGAAGATACAAATTCAAATAAATCAATATGATACTGAGATGTTGAAAATGCTATTTAAAATTAAAATGAGTTAATATAAGTTTGTATTTCCATCGTTTTCAAATATTTATTCTTCGTATGAAAAACTTCTTTTCAGTCTTTTTCGTTCTCAAGATGAAATCCATGTGCAGAAATAGGTTAAATCTATAAACCTTTTTATTTTGGTTGTTTAACCATAAATAAAATTCGGATTAGTATTTTATCGATATATGCGACAGGTAGCTGTTACTTAAGACAAAGCCTCATTTTCTCATTAAAATTATAATACGTAAATGTCCCATTGTAAAGTCCACTTAAACCCATTTAAAATAGAAACAGATATATACAGATGTCTAAAACTCTTCGCTAATTTTTACTATGTAACGACTTTACAACTATATTATTACAATTATATTATTGGATATTCTGCTTGGGTTAGGTTAGGTTATGTTCCCAGATAAAAAAGGCCACGCGTAGACAATTAAGGTCCATTGCGATACCAGATCAGAGTCTTA
>NC_051846.1:204537406-204592118 GCF_002237135.1 Teleopsis dalmanni
TTTAATTAGCAATAGCTAACTATTGTGTGTACTCTTACAGTATACATAATTTGAGTTTAACAACTATAATAACACAGATAACTTATAATTACAAATATATGGCATAATAAACTAGTATTACACTTAACTCAGTAAAAGATAAGATATGTAAAACAACATATCGATTATTTTGCTAAATTACAAATGAGTTGTATAAGTTTTGATTATGTGTGTTTAAAAAAAATTGTTTAACATGATCTAATCCCAATCAATTAAGTTATTTTTTAAAAAATTTCAAAAAAATAATTTTAGATATATTTTTTGCCAATGAAATTATTATAATATCACGTCCTACTCTGAAAAGAAAATCACACCCAGCTATATTTACCACTCAGAAGCAGGTTTATAGGTCTTTATTACATTCATTGTCATTTCCAATTTCAATTTCAATGCAATATTTAAATTACTTGTGGATGGAGTCAATCTATAAAGAACTTAATATTCTTTCCAACATACAAGGTCACCATCAAAATATGCACAGCAATTACAAGTAAAAATTATAGTGCAAAACGTTCACAACAAAAAAATACCGAAGAAATTAGAACACTGCAACGAGGGGTGACAAATTGACAAAAAACAAAAGTAGTCAGAGGAAATATGTTGGTGATGGATGGATGAATGCGTCACTGCTGCTATTGTGTCGGTTTATTTAACCCTCCTTAGTAAAGCCATAACATGCAGCACAAGCTTAGCATGAGACTGAATGAACTTCTGCCCAGAGTGATTTCAGATGAAAACAAAAAAAACATTATTAAAATTAATTCCCAACTGGGACAAAAACGCAACACCGATTCTTTTTAGGGTGGAATGAGTGAGGTGTGTTTTACTACAATTTTACTATAAAGTACTATATAGTATTTTATATCGACGCATTCGTATCTTCTTTATTGTCTTCTCCGCATTGTGTCGTGACCCCATTTACAACAGGTATTAGATGAACCATATAATTTTTAAAACCTTTGTACGTTTTTTATTTTTAATTAAATTAAATATCTTCTTGTAATATCTATGATAAAAGCATTATGTCTTTTATCTATGGTAGTAACTATCTATCAACCGGCCGACGAAACGTCTATCTATCACGTGCTCTTAGTTTTTTTTTTTTTTGCTGCTTCTGCTTGTTCTTTTTTTATTGCTGCAATATTTTAAATTAATCCTTTGTTTAGTTAGCTTTGTGCTTTTATTTATTTGCTCATTTGCTCATGGCTTTGTGTACTTAAGTTCACTTAGTTTTGTTTACAAATACTTTATCTTTATTATACATCAAAGGTAAACAACATTAGTGCACAAATATTGTTTATGTTTTTATTGCCTTTGGATTACTTATTCTGAGCCATCTGTTTGTCTCTTAAACACATATATTTTTTATTATAAACCATGAGTTTATAAATTAATTAAAAATAAATTTGTTTTTCTAATTTCAGGTAAAAATCTATAACTAGTGTGTATTTAAACACGTTTACTTAATAACTATGAGAGCTGTAATATATGTAAGTTCTTCATTATTTTATGTATTCGTTAGAGATTAGGAATAGACTATAAATTCTCCGAATTTCTTCCACAAACGTAATTTTTAAACATTAATTAAATAAGAGCTTAATAAGGGCGGTTATAGTTCGCATGAAGACTAAACCAATCGATTGACAAACAAAACAGATGAACTCCACTAATCCGGATATATTAAAAGTAAATGAATCCAAATTATTGACACATTCGAATTGCGCAAATCATATTTAAAATCAAACAAATGTTCTATATATGTTTAAATATTTATATTAACAATAAAAACTGAACTGAACGATAAGTCACTGTTCATTAAGCGAATTCATAAATGATATGATACATTCACATCATATATGTATAATTAACATAAATAGCAAACAAAGTAAACATAATTTATAACTAAATCACATATTATTAAACTACCAAGCAGCGATAATCATAACATATTCTCTACAATAGCGAATCAATGGACGACCCAGTCTACAAGACATAATGTACATTTTGAATTTCCAAAATTACCGGAGATTCCGTCCAGCCGAGATCTACTATGCTATTGTATACGTATTAAAATTATAATTTGTCTAAAAGTATACGAAAGATTTCAAACTATTAACCATTGATTTATATATGATATACACATATATGCAAGTTGGATCTATTCAAACAATTATTATTTTAATAATTAATAAAACTATTATTGGTTTTTCTTAAGAACTCATGTTCAACTTTAGACACCTTGAATGTAATTTTGAATTGACCATACTAGTTTGTTCTAACAAGATACTTAGTATCTAACAAAATACTTAGTATCTAACAAAATACTTAGTATCTAACAAGATACTTGGTACCTAATAAGATACTGAGTATCTAACTAGATACTGACTATCTAACAAGATACTGAGTATTTAACAAGATACAGAGTATTTAACAAGATACTGAGTATCTAACAAGATACTTAGTATCTAACAAAATACTTGGTACCTAACAAGATACTGAGTATCTAACTAGATACTGACTATCTAACGAGATACTGACTATCTGACAAGATACTGAGTATCTAATAAGGTACTGAATATCTAAAAAGATACTGATTATCTAACAGAATACTGAGCATCTAACAAGATACTGAGTATTTTAAAAAATTTGACAAATATCAATAGGTTAAATACGAACACATTACATTGACATGAATACGCTTAAAGGCTTAGTGGATCCACTATTTAGAAAGTTAGTGGTCGTATCAGAAATGGAGTTTCCAACTTTCTTCAGACTCGCAAAAAGTATCGAAAACTCACTCGATATAATATCGTTAGGAACCAATTGGCTGACGACCAGCCAGATTAATCTAGCCTAAATTATTAGCTGAATATAGGATGATTACTGCGATATTATATAACAGAACGGACAGTGTTAATGTAAGTCTAGTAAATTTGTCACTAACCATATCTATTTAACCTAAATCCAACCCTCTATATATCTCAAGTAATATCGTTTAATTTAAAGAATAATTGTTTCTTCACGATCAAAAAAATTGTTTCTTAACCTTGTTTTGCTCTTGAGAGTTATACGTTCACAGCATAAAATTACTTTTGTTTTATTAAAATTGGGAATGAATAAATTGTTTTGTGATAAGATCTTTACATTAACATTTCTTTAGCGTATATCTGATTTATACACTACTTACTACACCCACACTCATTATTCATGACACTAAATTTAACTCAGTGTAAGATACTTGAATGTTTCTACATAAATTGAGTTCCTAATGACAGCGAAACAGCAGCCTCATTATCACCGACCAACATCATTGGCAACAGATTCAGATTTAGAACCAACATCACAACACTAGCACCAGCACCAATCGACGAAAGCATTTCGAGGCGGAAATAAAACAGACTGTCACATTAATATTGTATATGGCGGGTTGCTGCATCAAATGCAAATAAATTACAGCCAAAGAAAAATGTTCGCAATGATGCGCACTGTATGCAATTCAATTTCTCTTTTCACATGTGCATTGTGCATACTTCAACATTTTGCATGCTCGTGTAAAAGTGCACTTACCATTGGTATTTGGATTGTCCCCGGCTCCACTTAAATACTTGCACTCCAAAAAATATTTTCGCTCATTTTCGTTTGCCATGCAACATTGTGTGGCAAGTTCCACATATGACGGCATACAGGGATTTCACTATGCGACCCAATGTTAGGGTTAAGGTTGCAATCTGCGTGTGAGTTGCATGTGCATGTTTACATTTTTATGTTTTTAACAATTTTTCGTTTGTCACATGCGACTCATTTGGAATTTCATTATCTGTGGGTGGGTGAAAGTATCTTGCACGTACTGCAATTACATACGTAACGCTTAGTCCGCTGTTGTTGTTGTTGTTATTGTTATTGTTTTAACAACTCCCTTAGAGAGGACCAAGTTCTTACAGTTGTTATGTAAATGGACTCCGTTGTGACTGTTGACAACATCGCGCTTTGCTTGCATTTGCAGACAAATGGAATTTTGTGCACTTTTTATATTTGTTCTGCATTTTTTTCGTTTATTTATTTATATTTTTTTTCTTTTTTGTTTTTTGTTAAGCAGTGAATGCACTTTTAAGCATTTTTTGGTTTGCTTTTCATTTGTGTTATTCAAGTGGGAAGGATTGTTGGCAGAAAATGGTATGAGTAGTCGTAAGGGCACATTTACCTGGATAAAAGTTTCATCCAAATATTTTAAAACGAGATTAAATGTCAACACTTGTAAATTCTTCTCGCTTAAATGCTGATAAACTACGTGACATTTGCATATTCATTTGTGTTATTTTTATATGAAATTTTCATTTTATAACGAACAGAAATTCCAACACTACAATAAATATTTGCAATATCGCATGAATTCAATTTGCGCCACCATTAAGCATGCACCCCTAAATGGTCATTTTAATTTGATATCCTTTCCATTATATATGCTGACGCTGACGCTGACCTGACCTGACCACAGGCGTACTAGCAGATAAAGCTTTAATTAAATCTCATACACAATCTATTCGTTGTTTGCTTACCGATTTTATAACGTCACGCTTCAATTAGGCAAATAAAAGGTGTTGATAAGTCAAGTGATTTTAATAAACTGCAATAAAATTCGTAATACTGCAGTAAAAATGCAAGCATAATGCGCTTGTGTCCGCAAATATTGGCTTTAATTTTATCTGAGAAGGGTTTTACCATAAAGTTTTTATATGCACACGTGGATAAATTCGATTGTCAAGTGTGGCATTAAAATATGTAGAAGGTTTTTTATTCGTCTGTACTGACTGGTAAACCACTTGCCACCGGTAGTGTCATTAACAGATGCCTCGACAGTGTCTGTGCTCTGAAGGAAGTATATATTAAGTGCATATCCTTTTTCACAACGGCCATCTGTTTGGTTCACTTTTGCTTTTATTTTTGAACTTATTTAATGAATACGCAATGAAGTGTCTTGCTATGGTTACATAGCATTTACCGCAGACAAGAGTTTCCAATTGAACTGACCAAAAATTTGTTTTGTTGGTATTTCAATATTATTGTTAAAGTTATGAGTAGTAAATTTGCATACAACAGCAATATTTTTGGCTTAAAGGATTTAATTAAGTCACCTTTTGTCATACGAATTTGTTTTCATTTACTCTAATAAATAAATTATTATTTAAAATTGAATAAAATTTACAATATATTCAAACAGTTTTGTGTATAATTGCAAAGTATTATACTGTACTTTGCAGCTGAATAATACACTAACTTTTGTAAGATATTTGAAATTGCTTAAAATATGTTATAATAATAACATAAAAAATAAATAATAACATAAAAATAATAAATATAATGTTATTGCAGGTATTTATCATATAATTCGTAAGAGAAGTACATATTCAGTTGTCTTGCTCCTTTATTCAAGTGTCTTTAAAGCTCGTTGTGGGGTTTAAGCCCGGTAGAGTTTGTTCTATAAAGTCTTATATTTAGAGCAGTTAGGATTGTGTTATGGAGAGAGTGATGAAATTTAAAAATGTTGGTGGTTTCAATTTAAATTAAAAACTTAAAATAAAAGAAGAAGAGAAATTTGGTCCCGGTATCTCATCACTGTTGGTTAAACAATGTTGCTCAGTAATAATTGTCAGAAAAGCCGAGTAAATATGTTTATTTTTGTTATTGATATGCTTAATATCCATATAAAAGTAAAGATTTTTTAAATATAAACACAAAGGATCATACTAATAAGGAAGTAAAAGTAGGACAATAAGTCTCTGTATAACATATGTTTTGGTCATGACCAAAAAGCGCATTAAACTGCCATGACCATTTGTTATATGACTGCCTTTATAAAATAACTCTTAGTGTTCACTTTTATTATCTTGAATATCCTGAAACCAAACAAATCTGTGAGTATTGTTTAGATATTATTTATATTGTAACAAATTTTACAACAACCCTTAACAGTTTAAACCTAAAAAAAGGTTTCTAGTTGTGACTAATGTCAAAAACCGCACAAACTTGTACCAAAACATTGAAATTAAACTGGAATTAAACTTTATTTTAAATGAAATATAAGCATTTTGCAATCGAACTTGGTTAATGAAAACGGTTGCCCTTAACAAATCGAGTAGTTTGCGTGCTTCTGACACTAATACTAGAAGTCACGTGAACCGCACACTTCTCGGTCTGCTAATTGAAACATGAGAAGTGTTGAAATGTATTAAAAAATTCATATAATGCTAAAAAGAGATTGAGCATTGTAAGAAATTAATCCAAAGAAGCAGGAGCCAAATTCAATGAAATTCTACTTATAATAAAAGTCTAGATACTTAAAAAAAGAAACTTAAAAGCAAAGAACTATTCTTCGCCATGGCAAATACAGAAAAAAAAACACCAAAACAACGTAAGACGGCGTCAGAAACCCATGGAAGTGAATTTAAACTGAATTTCTCGTAGTAAATAAATGAGGTTAAGAAAAAGATTTAAATTGCTGGCTCATGCTTTATTGTTTTAGCACTTTTTCCTTTTATATTCTTTGAGCGATAAATGGCCACGCATATAAAGTGATTAATAGCATTTTCACATCACTCAAACCAGAGCGATGTTTACAGATATTTTCAGGCAAAAATTCTTTGAGGTTTTGCTTTTGAAGCTTAAATTTTGCTATTTAGATCGGTTGCGTTTGTGGTATTGTACTTTATGCAGGCGTAACTATTTCCAGGGGTTGTTGTGCCATACAAGGCACAAGTTGCCCTAAATCGCGTATAGCAACTTTAATATGATAAATTAAATTATTTTTGTATTTGATGTTGAAGTTATTTGAAATAGAACAAAACAGAACAACCGGCAACCGAACAAACATTGATGAAATCCGTTTATATACAACTTTACTTAAGATTAAGCAGAACGTAAATATACTTTGGGGGTTGCCGTCGCATACGTTGGCCTTTAAAATTCTCCAATAAAACTGGGGAGCATATTTAACTTCCCTTCTGGTTGTCAGTCAGTCTGTTAGTTGGTCTACGTTTGTATGACACAAGCTTTCATGACTCTGATGGTTATTGTTATGTCGTCTCCCCATTTTTACTGAGCTGCTTATTTTGGATTAAATTCTATTTTGGAACATTTGTTTTTTTGCAATTAGGGTTGCTGCTGGTTATAACATACACTTTGTTATGTCACATATCTCTTGCTCGCTATAGTTAACGTTCTTTATAAATCTTTAATAGGTTTCGCAATAACGAAGTGTCGAATCTTGTCGTTTCTCTTATGACAATGCGGGGATTTCATTGCTTTGCTTTGACAGCTGTCATTATCCTTAAAAATGTTTATTTAGTATGATGAAAAAAGCATTTATAATTTTGACTAATCGGAATGTTCAGTTTTGATATTCAAAATCAGTTTGAAGTTAATAATTAGTTAGTAGAAATGTTATTTGAGCAGAGTTTTTAATTAATTTGAATAGAAAATATTAAGTATTTTTGATGTATTAAAAAAATTGCATTTTCATATAATCTTATAAAAACTTTCTGTAAATATACTATATTAATTAATTTAAATTAAAATCCATAATTTTTTAACTTTTAAACTAAGTTGCTCATATTTTGCTTTGCCGCTGCATGCAAATTATGGCATAATATTTCTTTCTGCTCTGAGTTTTAACCACAACTGACATTTTGCCACTTAAGTTTTAAAAGTTTTACTAAAACTTTTAGGGAAGATTTCTGCGACCGTCATGATGTCAATGTTAATATAGTTTTAAATGAGGAAGTATCTGTTGTGCAGAAACTACCATCTCAGTGCAAAGTCTTGAGGGCATGCAATAATACTTTTCAATATTGCAATATAGTTAGCAGACATTTATTTAAAGTAGTTGAATATTGAAAATTATTCAATATATTTCTACATAGAACAGTAAATACGAACTTAAATCAAACAAAAAAATATCTTCTTATATAAAAAATTTTCTTAAACCTTTCCTTAATTAGTCTTAAATGTTGCTTTTCTATCAAAAAAACTTTTTTAATTTTCTTGATAAAATTAAAAACAAACTTCGGAAATAGAACAAATTACTAGCCGACAACAACATTAGTCTACCCAACAGTAGCTGCAAAAATTGCAACACCAGCATGTCTGGCAGGGTTTTTATCCTTTTTTTGTGGCACAAACTGTGAAAAGTATTTCAAGTGCGAAAATAAAAATGTGAAAAAAAGTGGCCAACAACTATGTGCACTAAACTAAATATGACTACCTTCAACTCAGCCAAGAGAGTTTATGACAAGCGTTTCTATAGCCATATCTACATGCCGCCAGTTGCCACATTTATAAATCAGGAGTTGGCCACACTACTGCACTTCAATGACTTTTTTTCTATATTTTTTTAATATAATTTTATACTTTTTTACTTAAGTGTTTATTTTTGAGCTCCAACATTTTGTCTGCCATGAAAACTGTTATTACAATTCTCACTGTCTATAAAAAAAAGAAGAAAAATATAGTGTTAACGTTGCCAACCTTATAAAGCACAAAAAGTGCAACTGGTTGTATGCCATATTGTGCACCATTAACGCTAGTTTGTTCCTACATAACGAGTTAAATTGTTGGCATAAACTAATAGCCGGAAAAACAACGATTTGCTACTTAAGTACATTTATATTTATATTTCAACACCAGCGCCTTCTTAAGCGTACATAAAACCATGAACAAATCAGTGAAGAAAAAACTTATTTAATTTATTGGAACTTGTCCGCCATTTTGTATTACGAGTATTTCCGTTTGACATTTTTCCTGTACAAGTTTGAACAATCCTTTTGCGCCAACACTGACATTATTGTGCATTTAACAGATAGGAAAATATTAACTTTTAATTTGCAACAATAAGTGTTGCACAATTTATTGTCCTTTACCGTCATCCTATCTACACCTGTCAGTGTCATTATTGCTTTTATGCCATTTGCACTTAGCAAAATAATTTTTATTTCCGTGTATATCCTGCGGGTGTACACGTAGAAGCACTTGCACCTTAATCACCCACTGCATCCACTCATATTTAACGTGTAATTAAATTATAATGGAATGCGATAAATTGTCGGTTTTGTCGCAAATTCTCTACCATTGAAATGCTATTAAACTACAATACTTCGCGTTTTATATAATGGTTTGCATAATTGCAATTGTTTTATTGATGTTCATCTCAAGCACTTTTATTAATCATCTAGTTGTGATAAGAGAACCATAAAGTATATAACATGGAAATATTTAAAGAACAATTTATGTTAAGATAAAAAGTTGATCCTTACTACAGACTTTTTGTCAAATAGGAATTATATTGAAAAAATACTCAACATTTTTTCCTTAAGTAGTAAAATTATGTATAAAAAATGTCGTAGCGTAGAAATGTCGTTTTATTAAGTATAACTTCAGTTATGCATACAGACAGTGCTAATGGTTTCAAAAAATATGGTATATAGAAAATAAGAAAAAGTATGACAAAAGTTTTTGTTTCAAACTTAACAACAAATCTTAATATTTTTATATGAATTGAATATTATTAGTACTAGTAATAAATATCTATTAAAAAGTATTAAGCTCAATTAACAAAACAAGCGATCTTGAGAACTACGTTAACAAACGTGAGGTTTTTTAAACATTCCATCTTAGGTTCTTGAAGTCCACCATTATCTATCACTATCCTTTACATTCTAGAAAGGAACTAAGTTGATACATATTATCTTTATGTCGATTTACATACCGTTTTTGACGTTACGATTAGAAACGCTAAATCTAAATTTGATATCTCGCAAAACTTATTAATGATGATGTTATAGAACAATGGATACAATGGATATGTAAAATTATTAAATGAATTTTCTAATGATTCTTAAAGTAGCATTACAGAATATTACATTGTGTAATATTCTAGTAATAGTAATATACTTACACAGTACTACAACTTTATTTTGTTATATATAATTCAATATACTTTGCTTTCCTAGCATTATAGTCATTTGGTTATCGACACCCTCAAATGCAATTGTCTATTATGTTACCTTCAACGTTATGAGTGTTTCTATCTCTAAGCTATTCTCTATCCATTACCTTAATGCAGTTGTGTAACTTTTAATTTTTTGTTTTTCTGCTCAAAATGAAAAATTCTAAAGTCAATCAATTATTTGCTCGATTAAGCATCAAAGCCAAGCTGCAGCTTTATAAACAACATAATGAAATCAAGTATGAATTGCGGAAGTCAATATAAAAGCCCTCAAAAATGAAATGTTTGCCGAGTAAGATTTTTATCAGCACAACGAGTAAGCATTAATTAAATGCAGAAATATTTAATATGTGCTAACTAATTTTGAAATAAAGCCACTAAAAATTAAAACCCACGTATAATTCTTGGCAATTTATCTGCATTGAATATACACGAAAGTTGTTTTTGGTGTTCAAAATTCCCACACATAAACCGCCAACGCAAAATTTGAATTTGTTACTATAGCGACGGCAACAGGATAATTCCTGCATTTAACATACACCCACACCCACTATAAACACGGTGTATATGTGGGAGTTCTAATATAACAGTTTTAATATCATCTGGCAGCATTGTTGACGCTCATTATCATCATCATCATCACCATCGTCATCGTCATAACCAACAACAGCGGCAATGGTAACATTTATGCATTCTTGTTGCCGCCAGGCATTTGCCATTTGCCATTTTCTGAAGCTGAGTAGTATACCTACCAAAAAATATTGATTTTCATACGTCGCTCCGGTCGTATCCCCTTAATATCCTTACTAGTTTCAATTTCGGGTCTGCCTTTGTTGTTTTGCCAACAGTTTTCATGTAGCTGCTTTGCTTTTCCGCACTTCCGCACTTGCGTTTCTTTATTGTTTTTGTTGTTGATGTCTTTCTTTTCGTTAGTATACGCATTTTCCCAAAAAAACAAAAAAAAAAGGAACAAAAATATTTGAAAAACACACAAAATCAAATACTTCCGCATTTTTTCTCTCTTTCATGCAAGTGAAAATTTCAAATGCATTTACACACACTTACATACTTGATTTCCTAAAATAAAAAAAAAAACAATAAAAAAAGTGCTAGTAAAGCAACCGGTAAAAAATCTATTTTGTGCTTTCGTCCTCTTGGACGGCATTTTTAATACGTTCTCTCTGTTGATTTTGACTTTCATTGTTTGTATGTATTGCTTTCGCTTGTATTTGCATGTGTTGGTGCTACCCTGAAAGTGAATCTGTTGCTGCCGCTGGTGAAAATTTGTATTCCTCGCTGATTTCGTTTGCACCTGCAGTACCGTAATAGTCCTTTGGGAGTTTTGGGGCACAAATCTTTGGAAAAATGGTACATATATTTTCAAAACAATTTGATATAACAACAAAAACAACATAAAAACTTCTTCAACCAATATTGAGGATTCTAATAAAATGCTGTGGAACAGCACTTAAATGAATAAAATGAAATTTAAAGACGTTCTCGTGGAGCGTGTGTACAGAATTTATGTTTACACACGCATATCTTGCTGTGGGTGGAGTACATACGAATTATTAGTGTTTAAGTATAAGATTTGTGTGCGGTAAAAATTTTATATCAGGAATTAACTTATGCTAATGAAGATTAATCCAATTTGTATTTTAAAAACGTTTGTATAATTCTCTACTTAATTTATTATTAGGCAAAAAATATATAAAAATAAACTAATAAAATAGAGGAAATACAACAAATTGGTGTAAAATTCAAATAAAAAAGATAAAAAAAGGGAGAAAAAATGTTTACTAAAAGTTCTTATTTAATATAGACTTTGTAGTGTCTTGCAGTACACGACATCTATTGTAGCTATAGTACTCTGCTCTACTTGAAGTATACATCTCTATTCCATTCCAATAGAATGTAATTCAGAAATTTGAGTTCAAGGATATGATCTTTTGTTATAAACGTACTCATTATAAATATTATTTAGTTTAGTAACTTAGCACTGCAACCTAAATATCTATTTTGTTAGCTTTAGAGACTTAGTATGTTTCTATGAACCCGATTTTTTCGATCCGCTTTTATCGTGTCTTATTTATTCGTCTCACATAAAGCCTACGTATATCGTTCATTTTTGCCAGATAAACTCATAACATATGTTTTGTGATCTCATTTATTTCCCTAAAAACTCTACAAGTTTCATTAGAGTAAGTTCTTAGTTTTATTAGGTAACATTTTAACCTACAGTGTCTTGTCAGAATTACTATAATCCTTAAGTTCTTATTATTTAGATGCATTCAATATTGAAATCATTTCAAATTTGAAGTCTCTGTAAGCTATTTTGATTGTGAGTTTATCCGAGTATAGTTTTACTGCTCCTCTTCTTCTTTCTAAATAAGTAAGAACGAATTACATATTGCTAGTTCACGTATTGGTTCCAGGCATACAAGCACCAAGACTGCTGCTTCTCTGGCATGTTCACCTACAATTTCAACGCAATCAAAGAAATAATAAGATTTACTTATTAATTAGGGAATTATAATTCATAGATTGAATGTGAGAATGCCAACACGATGAAAACAGTTAACTTTACGTTAGATATTATATATTAAATACTTATAGTATCCCTTATATAGAAAGACTCTTAAAAGCATTAAAGCGTAAAAAGCTAACTACTGTAACACCAGTTTTAGAATATCCTTTAGTTTTTGAAATAAAACATAATTATATCGACTTATTATAATGAAAGTGTTTAATGTCTTTACTAATGATATCAGTTAGATACATGAGAGAGCGAAACACTATAGGCACTAATGCGAAGCAATGGCGGAACACTTTTAACTGGTTCCTTATATTTGTAGAATTATATATATTTATATATTTAATAATTTTTTAATAAAATAAATTATTAAAATAGCAATTTTCATTACCATCCTTTTTGTTTTAATTTGCAGATATTGCAATATATAATTACTTTCACAAAAGTTTTCTTCAGGTTATGTGTCATTAAAGCTAAAAGTATAGACTCTCTAACGTGTAAGATATTACAGGAAATGTCCTTTGTGCAATATATTTCACGGTTTCAAGGGCATTATCTCGTAATTTTTCCGAAAGCACAAAGAAAATGTTTATTCTCATTTTTTTTTGTATTCACAAACATTTCCTTTGTTTTCTTATAATTTCCTAGTCCTTATATATCACTGTATAATATTTTTTAAATGTCCCTTTTTGTTTGTATCACTGTCTGCATCTCTTGGAAAAATATAGAAAAAGAATGAAAAATATATGTTCTTTGCTGTGTTTTTACTCCCCAATAGGTTGAAGAAAAAAAGGGAAAAATGTATATATTTTTGTATACATTATAAGAAGACATACAAAACATAAAATATATTGCTTCCCGGATGTTGTTGATTAAAATAAAAACACATAAACTCCGCAGCCAATGTTGTCATTTGCAACGCAAATTTATTTATTTCCATAATTTTTTTCAGCGTTTGCCTTAATTGAAAGGAGTAAACTTTTTATTTTATTTTCTCGCATTTGAAATGTAAATTTATTTGCCAAATTTATACATGGAATATTTAAAGCTTCGGTCTTTAAGTATATAAAATTTGTACCTAAAGGTGAGAGAGGAGAAAATTATATGCTTAATATTTAAATTAGCTTAATCACCATATTAAGAAATTAGTGTTATTTGGGGCACTAAATACATTGTGTCATTTTTGTATATTGGGTTTAAAGAGTGTTGTTGTTATTAAAGTTTTATATATAATGAAACCTCTCCTGACGCACACCTATCTGTGGTGAGCAACTTTTCTAAACTATAAACTTTTTTATCATTATCTTGAGCAACGTAATTTATTTAGGCCGATTAGTCATTTTAAAGAAGTTATCTTTACTAGAGACTAGAAATAAATCTCGGCTTATTAGAGTTTTTACTGTATTGTATTAATCAAATCCTAAATAAATGCAGTTAGTATTTGTACTTTATTTCTCCATTATATGTAAGTATGTATTTAGAACTCGGCCTGGGTGGTGAAAATTTACTGATAATTGTGTTGACCTAATATCGATTACTGATTTATATAAATAATAATTATCTGTTAACTTCGTCATTATGAAATCTTAAATATATCGATAAATTTAAAAAAAAAATCAAAAAGGAACACCAGCTAGTAATCATTAATCATTATTAAATTAAACATTTTCAATAAGCAAATATAGACTAGAGATGAATTTCGGCTTATTAGAGTTTTCACTGTTTGTACTAATCAAATCCTAAATAAATACAATTGGTCTTTGTTCTTTATCCGTTCGTTATATGCAAGTATGTATTTAGAACTCGAACTGGGCCCTGAAATTTACTGATAATCATGTTGACTTAATATCGATTGCTTATTTATATGTTGAAATTTCATAATAAATATATCAGATATTTATTATAATATTATTATTTATTTTCAATAAATAATAATTATCTGTAAACTACATCAAATAATTAAATAATTAAATAAGTAATAATTATACCAGCTGGTAAAACTACATATAGTAAAAATTATTTATAATGAGATATTTATTATAAGAGGAAGTACATAAGATTGTTTAACCTGTGCTGATATTTGTGTAATTACCTAAATTTATATTTTTCTTTAAAAAATGTAGCTCAATCAAAATATTTTTTTTTTTTGATTTTCATTTACATATATTACTTTTCTAATGACTTTGTTTTTCTCATCATTAAGTGTAATTTTTCAAAGTTTTTCCTTCATGCAATTGCCACTATTCAACAATTCAACACAAAAACCGCCCTAACAATCAGCGGCGGACAGCGATGCACTTAAATAGTTCAACACCAGTTTTTAATGAAGTCATTTTTTGTCATTGTTGCAACTTTGCCACACTTGAGTACTTCCTTCTTGACACATGCAACCTAGTATATTCCATTTGTGAAGTGTAACTCGGTTGCAAGGCACTGACATGCATTTCATCATGTCATGCAAATAGTGCAGTAGCACTGCACCATTTCCACATTACTTATCCATTGTATACAAAGAAAAAGTTCAAATTAATCAAGCTACTTTTACTTTGTTACATTTTATTTTCTTTTTCTTTTCTACACATTTTCATTATGACAATTGTTATTATGTCATCACAATGGTACTATATAGTGATGAAAACTGGATTCTTGAATGGTTATAACTTCTTTCTGTCATATGACTAAAGCTTATATCCAAAATGATAAAGAATAGATGTCATAGCAATATTAAAGATTTTATTTTTATTTCACTTTCTTTGCAACTTTGTAGTACTTCACTTCTTGCTAATGTTATTTAAAAATTTTGCCAATAAAATTTTTCATCTAATCAATATTAAATTTTTCTACTTTTACTTAATGAAATTAAATTTAGGCTTTAAATATTAAAGCAAAGCACCCAGGAGTGTGTCTGTTACACATTTTACACAACACGTGCAAATATTTCATATTAGCATTTTTTTTTTTTGCTTATGTATTCGCACTATGTGCTGTCCCGGTTTTATTGCAATGTGATCCCCTTCTTTGTTTATGAGCAACATACAATTATTTCATTGCATTCAAACTTTATTTTTTCCGCTTCGTAAGCCCTGTTGCATTTTGTAGTTCAGCTGAGTTGAGTAGAATACAATTCTGTATTTCTTAACCTCACATGCATCTTAGCAATTGTATATACCCAGCTATGAGTTTTTATATCTATATCATATATATGGTTAAGGCACATTTCCTAGACGACAAAATACGCGCATCGTATATGGCTTGAGTTGCTTTTACCGCTTTTAACTGTTTGTTATTGTATGGCAGCAGAGCACACATAGCACACAAAGCACACAAAATCGTATGCCTGCACTTATGTCAGTGATTTGCAACCTCGAGACGTCTGTTGGGTCCTTGCACTCTCCCTACAAAATTATGTGTAAAATAAATTGCAAAGAAAAAACAAACTAGGACCAATATCAGCAACAGCTACATCAGTAACAACAGCAACAACATCGTCTGCAATTACATACATTCAATGTTCAAAACGTGTAGTCGCCATTGCTACATTCAGAAGCAGCAAAAATCACATTCAACTCTGAAACAAAACAAAATATTTAATGTTGCATTTGTATGCTACTCACAATTGTACTTCAAGTAGAAAACACACTGTAAAAAATAATTGAGTAAATTCATTAAGAAAATATTTTATATATTTTCTGTTCTTCGCAAACGAAGTATAGAATAAATTTATATTAATTTAATTAGAAAAAAAAACAAATCAAATTTTAAACATATTGTATAACTCAAATATGTGATAGAACGATAGTTATTGGTTAGAATTAATATGTGGCAACACTGAAAAGGTTTATGTTAGAATGGAATGACAGCCTTATGCTTACTTAATCATACTTAACTATTCATTCTACTACCACTTATAAGACATCGTCCGAACACCTTAAAAAAGACCAAACATATACTGCACCATTGTCAAATATGTGATAGCACGATAGTTATTGATTAGAATTAATATGTGTCAACACTGAAAAGGTTTATGTTAGAATGGAGCGGCAGCCTTGTGCAAAGTTTACTTAATCATACTTAACTACT
This sequence comes from Teleopsis dalmanni, assembly GCF_002237135.1. Taxonomy (NCBI): domain Eukaryota; kingdom Metazoa; phylum Arthropoda; class Insecta; order Diptera; family Diopsidae; genus Teleopsis; species Teleopsis dalmanni. The sequence continues at coordinate 204,554,056 of NC_051846.1, forward strand.
CATTCTACTACCACGTATAAGACATCGTCCGAACACCTTAAAAAAGACCAAACATATACTGCACCATTGTCCTTTTCTTGAGAAGGCGCCATTTCCCCATTCATGTAGAAGGAAACCAACCTGAAGAGTCTGTGAACTTGACTACGATCCTTATTTTAAAGGATCGTCAACACCTTAAAAAAGACCAAACATATACTGCACCATTGTCCTTTCCTTGAGAAGGCGCCATTTCCCCATTCATGTAGAAGGAAACCAACCTGAAGAGTCTATGAACTTGACTACGATCCTTATTTTAAAAGTACCCCAGTTAGAAAAGGACACTAACACATGACGTGGAGTATAGTTTTCTTCCCATCCGCAAAGCGACAGCCCCACGCAAAGTCGTTCAAAGGTAGACAATTTTATTAAAAAACTTCCTAATATGCTGGAAAATAGTACTGGGTCAATCGCGCTTTACATCAAGCAGCTTACTGGTACGAATTATATTCAGTTTGAGCCAGTTGAGTCTTGTATTCGCTAAGTGTCTCCATTTGACCAAGATTTCTTTGCCAACTTCAGTTATTTATATTTAATTATCAGTTAATTGTTTTAGTGAGTTTGTCTGATTTAAAGTTGCCCAATTATATGTTCAGGTACCAATATGAGTTGAACAGTGACAAAACCAGACAAACATTACAACAATAAAAATAACAGTAACGACACTAAAAAAGTACTAGCAATGAAAAAGTGAATTACCGTAAAAATTACGGAAAAAATATATTATTTTTCTACTTAACTTGTAATTATTCACACTAAATAAATGTATCACAAGTTTACTTTTTTTGTTTTTATTTTTATTATTATTATGTTTTCTAATTATTAGTCAATCAGAGTTAAGGTAATTGGAATAAACGACCAATAACTTCTCTTTTAACGTTTGGCACTACAAGTTTATCAGTAAAAATAACTTACTAATCAACAAAAAACTGAACAATATATAGGAAGAGCATGTAGAAAATAATAAATTTAATTTTTTAAGATTTGTAACTCAATTAGTCATACATACTCTTAAATAACTAAATAATTTTACTATTTGTAATCATTATTTAAAGTGTTTTACAAATTCAGGTATTATTTTTTTATTTTTCAGTTATGTTCTGAAAATAAACCATAAGAAACTAATGGTTTAGTGGTTTAATAGTAAACTTTTTTATAAACCGCATGTTGTTGCACTGGGTTAAGTTTTAACAGAGATAAAGCTAATTTATTTAAATACATAAGAAAATCACACAATAATACCGAATAAATAGCAAAGTTGTAATTATTTTTATTCATTGGTACGACAGGAGTAAATAATCACTTTATCAAAATATCAAACAAAGCGTACTTATTCACTTCACAAATATTCTATCTGTAAATATGTAAATAATATATTTCTTATACATTATTCTCTTGCATTTTTATACTACACTATTGTTCTTAACATAATAAAATTCAAAAAAATGCTGTATTTGTCTTTTTATTAGATTCTGTGCTTCTATACTTATCTGCAATAACCGTCATGTTTATTTAAAACTTCCGGTTAGTTTATTTCCCTTTACTTGAACGTGTGAAAGAAAACTCTAAGGTAAATAAGACTTATGCAGAAGTTATTGTACTCGGAAAGTAGATTATTAGAAATTCATTCCATATGATGAGCCTGAGAGTCTGTAAACACTATAGATACCTTTTAATTTATTCTTCCCACATTTCTTTATTTACTCGCTATGCTGTTTATCATTAATGCATTATTTGATGAAATGATTATAATTATTTAGTATCTTAATGATTCATTTCATGTTATTTGTACATCAAATATAATATAAATCACAATTACATTAGTGTTAATAGAAACCCTGAATCCCATTTGATGACATCCATCGCTTGTGCTAGAAATGTCCTCAACTGAACTGAGGATATTTAACCTTAAAACTGTAGGCTTAAATAATTTTCGTTAAAGAATTCTTAAGACTGGCAGTTTTAAGCGTTGGCGTGCGGTTGGCAGTCAGTCTGCTTTGACTGGTAGACGGAGTGCTGTCGATTTTTTTGGATGTTAATTGGATTGAATTAGACGCCGGTGTACTGTGACTGGTACAACCGGTATTGGAATCGGCAACGATCTCGTCGTCCGATTTCAACAGTTCGTTCTCCGTAAGTTTGGTGGGTTTATACTCTCCAGCCACGAGTTCCGAGACGTTATCGGAAGAATTCATATCATATGCATAATCGTCCACCTTACCCGGTAAGACAGGCGCGGCGGACCCGAGGATAGTTGGACGAAAGAAGCGACCACCACAGCAGCGTCCCATACCATGGCTAGACCACAGTTACTCCCCAAGGCAGTCATATATTGGAGAGGCTCCGCAAAAATACAGTCGGACAGACCTCTTGACTGCAAACCTACACTCGGTGAGCACGGATCGCGTAACACTCCCGAGTTAAGGGGACCTTCAAACCATGATCAGAAAGCATTGAGTGGTGTGCAGCTATTAAAGAGCTAAGGACATTCACTCAATTCCTCCTGATCTTAGCTGGGCACCGTCCTGACAACGTACAGGACGAGAAAACTGTGTGACCCATTACCAGACGGCACCCTCGTGGAGGGTTCAGTAGAAGGATTTTTTGCCATCCATTCTTAGTACTCTTATTACTGCTAAAATACAATTGGCTTTTTTTACCTCCATTAGCATAGTTCATAGATATCTGAATCATGTGCGATTTTGTACTGAACACTTCATCTCATTTCAGTAGTGTTCTCGTTTATCTCGCCTCTCTAATATGCAATACTTAGCCAGTTAACTTTTGGTTTTCATTTTCTTCCATTTCCCTGCGGATTGCAGTCAAGTGAGTCCGACCAATTTTATGAGTTGATTTTCTTAGCTTATATCCAATCCGTTTGCATTTGCGGCTAGTAATTACGTGGGATACCTATTTAATATTGCACTGTTAAAAGAAATTATAATTACTTTTTAAGATGCAAATTAAAAATACATATTTAAAAAAAGTTTGTTCATACACTATAAAGTATAAAGTTTATTTTTGTTTTCTTTTTATTTAAAATCTGTGTATTACGTAAGTATTTCAACTTAACTTGTGTATATTTTTAAAAAAAAATTCTATTATGCATATACATCTAACTGTATCTACTCGTAATTTTAGTGATGCATCATTAATTTTTATTCTGATAGGTATGAAAATTATTTTTCTGCCTTAAATTTGTACACATGAAGTCATCATTTTGAAAATTGTTTTACTGACAGTACAAATTTTTTAAGTGTAAAAATAATTTCTCTATAGTTTTCATCATTTGTTCAACTTCATTTCATAGAGAGCTATTAAAATATAAAAAGTCTTGTTAAAAGTTTAATAAATTTTAAGAGATTGCACTTTCTGACTATCACATGCACTTTACACTTAAACTCGAAAAAAATTTTGTGCATTTTTCTAACAACTAACAACTAACTTAGTACAGATACAATACCTTCAAGTGCAATAACTAAACTTTTAGTAAGCAAAATTTGCACGTACATTATATGTATGTTTTGCACAAAACTTATTGTAAATAATTCCTCCTTTGTTATATATTGTTATAATATTTTTTTTAATATTTATTATATACTGATGCAATTTTGCTACTGAAGCGTTTTCGTACGTTAAACTGCAATAAATCATTCAATATACAGTAAACGACTATGATTTATGTGTTTTGACATGTTTTTATCATTTTAATGATAAAGCAAAAACTATTTATCATAATAAACATTGTACAAGTGTTGATATCCTTTTTATTATAAATTACAGAAAATGTACTTTTAGCTTGTTAACAATATCCGAATTTCTAGTAGTAGGAGATGGATTTACTCTATGTACAAGAATATTTCTACTACTCTTACGAGTCTGCTTATACTTGCATAACAGAATTTAGTCAATTGTGTCGTCGTCTTATGTACATTATAATGTTTTATGTTTTTTTTTTGGATGTGCTATGCATATTGTGCCGAACATCAAGAAAATCCTTAAAAAATCTTATCAAATAAGGGTCACTTAACCCCTTTTGAAGAGCCACACAATATGCCAAAATAAACTGCTATTAAATAAGAGTTGCTTTTATTTATTTCTTCTTCTTTTTTTTTGTCTCGTTCGGAAATTTATTGTATGGCTTCTATGCCAGAAAAATGGAAAATGGGGGTTTGATGTAGGTAATAAAAGGATATCGAACCCATAATAATGATTTCGTAATTTTTGACGAAATAATATCTATTCAAGGCAAATACAATAAAATAGTTGCGTTTCTTTGACCCCAATAAATTTTTTTTTTTTTCATAAAATCCTCATATACAACAAAAGTAATATATTAGAATCATAATAGGTAAAAGAATTTAATTTCTGAAGAAAACTTATGCAATATATTTAAGGATTATTACTTAAACTTACTCAAGCTTTATCATTTAGCTGTTGTGAAAAGAGAGTACTTGCAACTTTTGCAATATTACCACAGTACTTTTGCAACACTAATTGCTATTGCAACATAGTTTTTCTGTTCTTGAATGTTTCCTTTGTTTAAATTGCAATTTCTGTTTTCGTTGTCAATGCAAGACGTCTATTGAAAATCCTTGCCAACTTTCTTCTAACGATGAAATGGAAGTTCAATGTCTTCTTGCTCTATTATTTTCAGGCGCGTATTTTTATACTTCTCTAACTCCTTCGCTGTTGTGCACATGGGTTATGTTGGAAGTGCATCTGGTTTTCTTGTTGCTTGAGCAGTTATGATTTGGGTTGTGGCTGTGACATACAATAGGAATTAACAACTTGAAAATGTGTTGTTGCTGCACTGCACACACAGCAATCTATGAGATAATTTTGCTATGAAAGTAAATTTTCCTCACTAATTTGCATAAATTATAATCATAATGTTTCAGAAGTTACTTTGATAATAGCAAAGAATAGTAAAATTTACTTTTTAATTATTCTTGCTTTACTTCTTGGATATTTCAATTCTTTGTGCGCTTTCCATTGTTACTTTGAAAATTATTTTATTTTCGCAATGAATCTTAAAAAGTTTTTGCATGCACATTAAATTTTCACTACATAAATCAACAAATAAAATATAAAGGTTCTTTATATATATATATATCTATTAATATAACAATTTTCTATCCAGACTGAAGCGGACAAGTAAGTGGGCATGTCTGTTTGTCGCATTTTATGTAGAAAGTTCAAAATAGCGGTGCGATTCATTCCGTCTGCAATACAAACTTTAATGTTTTATTGATTTGGCTATAAATTGTAACAAGCCAAAGTCAACAAAATAAAAAAATAAATATATTGATTTAGGTTTTTTAAGACCTCATAAGTTTCCCAAAAAAAAAAAAATTACATACACAATTTTTAACCACATTTTTTATGAGAGCTGTGTGGCTCTTTGTAAAACTTTGTCTGAAAGAAGAAACTGCAACAAACGACTACTGAATATACTGAATTCCTACTGCTGTCATTCAAAAATTCTTTTCAAATTTTTCCGAATTTTTTTCTATTTACTAAAATCTCATTCATTCATAAAAGAAACACTGTCTGCCAACATGAAAGAAAATCGAAAACATTCATAGTGTGTAACAAATCTCATTTTTTAAGAGTAGCTAAATTTTTGTGTAATGTAATGTAATGTGTAATCTGTGCGGTTGGTTTGTGCAGCCCATATAACGTTTTGTAACTTAATCATCGCTTTGTGTTAACTTAAAATAGTTCGAATTAATTGTAATTCACAGAACGCGAGTTACTAGACTTTTCCAAACTTTGTAAAAATAAAACAAATTATTAAAATCTTTACAATATATTAATTCTTGATATTTGTGTAGCACATTTAAGAAGTCGGTTAGAATGTAATGTAGGGTAATTTGTCTCGACATCTGCACTACATAAATAAAGTTTATTTCTTTTTTATATACTTTTTTTTTTGTAAACACATTTTAAATTGTACAATTCCCTATTGTTAAAATTTTTTGTTATATTTATTCTTACCTTTATTAAAAATAGTAAAGTGTTTTATTAGTTTTTAAATACATAATAAACTAATTTGTCAGTATAAAAATTATTTGAAATTATTTTCGAAAACTGACAGCCTTACCAACACCGCGTTATCAAATCTCATACCTTCCCGAGGTATGCAGATTAGAGGTCAGTTATTGCTTAGTCTGATGAAGTGATAAACAATAATCCAGTCAAGGCGTAAAGAGGGGTTTTAAAAATAGAAAGAAAAAAATAAAAATAGAAAGAGTAAAAGTTCTCAAGTGCACTGAGCAAGTAGAAATAACCAATAGAAATAAATTATAATAAGTATATATAAATATATTCATAAATTTGTTTTAAATTTTTATAATTTATATTAAATTACTTTGTATATGTATTTATATAGTACTTATTCTTAGGCCAACTTAATTGCACTGAACGTAGCCTATATAGAGGCCTTGCCTCTATTTAAATTTATAGTAGACATCATGCAGTACAAAGTTGAAGTTTTTTATATATATTTGAAACGTTTAATGCTACATTTCTGAAACTATTTTAGATTAGCTTAATCTAAATGATTGTGACCCATACATAGACCTATTAATTCTTAGCGATACCAGCTAAGGCAAAACTGTTCTCTATATAGACTTTTAGTAATCATCATTTAATGCAACTTGAATTTATTTCTAGATTACAATATATATTGTATCTGTACTATATCAACAATCTTTCCGTAAAAGCGTTAAAAATATTATTTCTTTTTATATTTAATAATTTATAAAAACGTGTTCTATATATATTTTCAGGTCGAATAGTAATTTTGCCAATCGGCATCGATTTACTGTCATTATTGCTTTCTTATTATTGTTTTCTTCTTTACTGAGTTATGCAGAGCTGCAGTGAAAGCAACTCAGGAGTTAGGGCACTGGGGATCAAAAATAAACAATGCAAATGCAGAAACTATGCACAGTTACACTTCTTTCTGCACCATTGTTGCTACAGATTATAGTAGCTTTATCATTTAACTTCCCTTTATATCTTACTACCAATAATGTTCATACTATATAAGCTTTGTAGAAAAGTGGAACTAAAATAAAGAAGCTGAGTTAAAATTTACTTTCAATTTTTTTCCAAACGTTCCAAATGTTACTTCTTTAAAGCCCCAAATACAGCAAGTATTATATATTCTTTAAAAAGTTTTTTTCTTAAAAATTTCTATGCACTTCCTAAATTGAGGTTATGTTAATAAAGTCTTTTGAAAATATTAGTATATTCAGAGTTTTATTAGAACTTTTTATAAGAGAGCACGAAGTAAACAACAGTTACGTAAATTGAAAACATAAAATATGAACTGGTGACCTAAAAATAAGCCTGCGACAAATTCTTAAGGACTGAAAGGAAATCACTTTTGCAATAGAAAAGTACGGAGAAAAAATAAAAAACAAATTTTTTTTCTAAAAGAAAGCTAAGCATATATAAATGTCTAAAATTGGGCCAATTTTCTTTAATATAAAATTTTTTTCTAAATAGAAATGCAATCATAGTAGAGGCACTCGGTACCATTCAACCCAATATATCAAAACAAAGTTGTTAAAAAATGCAAATTTAAAAACAAGTTGAATGTTTCATTTATCTTGGTGGAAAAATATTTAAATAATAAAATAAAAACAAGCAATGAAATTGATACAAAAGTACCATTTTATTATAGTACATTGAAGATGAAAGCGAGTACAGAAAACGCAATTTAGGTCACTTTGCATATTGCACCCCTGAGCGATTGTCTGACAGTTCTTATGGTCTACGGTAGTACAACATACCTTTTACAGCGTTTTCGAGTTTACTGGAATTTAAATTTTTACACAATATTTTTTCCTTTTCCGTATTAATGAATTCTTTTTTCGAACTACCAACAAATGTTGCTACTGACGCTTCTATTTATATAGCAATATTGCTGGTGATATAATGGTTGTCATATTTTTGCATCGGAGAGTGTCTGCCTAAGAGTGTTGAAGAGTGAAGTGAATAAAGTGTGTAAAGTGTCTGCCATTTTTTACAAAAACGCTATAAAATGCATTTCCTGCTTGATGAAAACAGAAACAAAAAAAAAATCGAGCAACAGAAGCATTTTCTGTAATAAAGTGATATACTCCACTTTTCTGTGTACGTAAACATCACTCATACGCCTTGGTGCAGAATTTATTTATATGTGCTGGAAACTATAATAACAGAAATATGTCAAAATGGATTAATTTTGTGTATAAATACCACACATTTTATAAGCATTTAATAATGCGATAATAATTAAACAATAATATTATCTGCTCTAAAAAATATAAGAGATATAAGGAAATGCATACGAAAGATATTTGTTTGATGTTAGTCAAGCTACCAACACAGAGGTGGTTTTCGGTATTCTGAGGCAATATATTTTTTACCAATTGAATGTACATCGCTCCTTACAATCAATTTGCCAAGAGAAGGTTTTTCTTTCAAAATTAATATACCATATAATTTAGAAAAATTTATTTAACTTGTTTCGTTTTATATTTTTGCGATGTTCCGGAAATTTTGGTCCCCATAGTTGCGCCAGAGAATGTTCAATAAAAGCAACATATAATTTTATGCGGTATATGTATTTTTAGGTTACTTTTTTTTTTAAATTATGTGTAGTCATTTTAAGATATTTTTCTTCCGAAGTTTTTTTAACGAAGCCAAAAATTAATACCAAAGTCTTTTTCACTCTTAGGTCTATATGTATAAATGAATCTGTGACAGACAGCATATTAACTGCCTATATGTTTCCTTAGGGCTCTTCTTATTAAATATCACTTTTATAATAATTGTAGAAAAGTTAAAGGTTATTTTTGTAATTTATGTACTTCTGATTAAATAAGTTACTCATAACACTTACCAAATTATTTTATGAGGTTTCGATAACAATTTCTAATTGGTCTGCAGATATCTCGAAAAAGGGGTTTACAAGAATTCTTATTGTGTGAGTTGCTTAGAATGGCACTCTACAAAATAATATATGTGCAAGTGATAATTGAGTAATACTTTTTCTTTTGACTTCTTGATATTCTAATCTTTTATTGATTATAAATTTATAACAATATGTGTATCTGATACACTAACAGTCAATAATTATATATAAATATTTTCAAATAAATTATTACTAAAGATTAAAATATTGGTCTGCATTGTGACTAAACTAACTGTTTTAAATTGCTTTTATATATGTTTTTTGAAATATATTTTATTAAATATTTGTTGGTGCATAACAGTATTATTAATTTTCATGAAAAATGTTTAAAAAACTATTTAAGATTCTATATCAAACATAAAATGTGCGCTTTTAACTACAGCAATAATTATCCTTGACATGAAAAATGCTATATATCTCAAAATTGATGCTGGCTTAGTCAAACAGATAACATTTTCCTTATTGACATTTTTAATTTCGTTCTATCTATACTTTCATTATACCGTTTGACCCAATTTCTTAATTCCTCCAGCAACCTTGTCACAGTTTCCGCATGAAATCTTTGTCATATGAAAAATTGTGTGTATGATTAAAATCTTAAGTTTACTTTAGCGTGTATTTACACTTAATTACACAACTAAAAAGAATATGAGCAGATCTAGATTAATATTAAATTCTTTTCAATATGCATTTTATTAAGATTATGTTTCATACTGAGTTTTACTTAAAATGGACATTTGCACACATCGTAAACACATTAACTTAAATGAAACTATATTTTATCTTATATGTACTATACATTTATAAAAAAAATCATTAAATAAATTAATTATGTATTAATTTAAAATTTACTTAATTTTTTTAATAACGAAAAATTTTGACTGTGACTTTTAATATGTGTTCGGGTTTGTTCACATAAACCCTTTGAAAATTTTATGCACACAGACGGACGAACTTATAACATTTAAGTATTAAATATATTTAACATAAAAAGATATATGTATAATATAAATTTTTGTACTGCAGAAATTCTGAAAAGTTCACAATCCTCAACTGGCAGGCTGACAATGCGCCAAAAGCTCCATAATTTATGTGGCATTATTACCACAAAAAGAGGTCTTTTGTGGTTTGACACCACAAAGAAATGAAATTAGAATTGTTGGTCTGCAACAATTAAGCGAATAAATTTTAATTTTTTATCATTTAAAATAATTTAAAATTTTCTATTTAATGTTGAAAAGTTGTAATTTTTAATCATTTTTATATTATAATGTTGTGATATTGTTACAAAAATGAATTAATTCACTATAAAATTATTTTATTTATCACTTATTAAATTGTAAAAATAAGAATAAAATTAAAAAACTTAATGAGATGCATTCTTTTTGTGTTTATTTTATTTTTCACTAAATCCAATAATTAATCATTTTGGAATATTAATTTTTTTTGTGTTTAAAGTTTTTCAAACTTTTGTGTGATTAACATAATATTTCCGCTAATTTTCAAGTTTTTATAATTAGTTTTATTTCTTTAAAAAAAAAATACATATTTTTTAAATTTTCCTACTTATACCGACTTAAGTTTGCTTTGTTTATGCAGCTATCTTTTCCATGTGCACTTAATTAATACCACTTGAATCCTTTTACGCTTGAATGCACTACTAAATACGCTCGTCATAAGCCGCTTAGCTATACACTTGACCACCTGTTTTATGTATAGTCTAGCAAAATGACTAATCACCAGACATTTTGGTGCCGGGGGAATTGTAACCATTTCATTTTCGTTACACTATTTACCGTTTATGTTTATACATTTTTATGTTTTAATCTTACAGTTTTACATATTCCCAATTACAAAAACACTTTTCAACTTAATTAAATTTTGAAATTGGAGCTTAGAAAGCATATTTAAGCAAAAAATAAAAACTTTACTCTATGTGCCATATAAATTTCAGTTCACCTGGGCGTATGAGTGACAAAAAATCAACTAATGCACACAGCAGCATTAATTAAATTTTTTTATGCAACTCAACACAAATAAATTTTAATGTTTTTTCTTATTTAATTATACTTGCCATAGTTTTCTTTAAAGCATACTCAATTAATTTTATTAAAACTAATTAAAAGTGTCAAAAAAATAAATAATTAAGTTTTAATTATATTAGTTGCAATTACGTATCAGTTGTGCATTATCCTAACATTATTTTCGTATCTGTGTTCATAATTTTAACTAAGTATGCTTAATTATATCTTGTTTAACATAAAAATTCACATGTTTTAAAAACTACAATTAACTAAAATAATTGTCTTAATAATTTATTTTTTAATTTTTTGCATGACAGAAAGATTTGTACAACTTAATAATGATAGTTTATAAAATCTCTGCGCAAACATATTTGAATTATAATATACGTTATGTCAAAACTTCAAAATATATATATTAATATACTTGAAAAAAGTTATATTCGTACTTTGAAATTATTAATAGTGACATATAATAAATTTATGTAACAAAACTAAGCAGACACTTTTGATAGCATTTATTTTTCCCTGTATATTAAAACTTTTACCAAACTAACCAGACACCATAATCTAGACGTTTGTCAAAGTATTTGACACTTCGGATATTCCCATCATACATTGCATTTAACTTTTAACATATGTATAGTATGGTTCCGGAAATGAATGTATCTCTGTATTATATAGAAAAAGAAAAACCTTTAAAATTTGCCTCAATCCATATCATACTATTCGTTCCATTGCTTTTTTTTATTTTCTTAATTTTTTTTTCTTTCCTTTAAACCAAATGCTTGCTATGTGCAATTGTGCAATTTAAGATAAGCTCATTGCACCAATTGCTTTCACACACTGTGGTGAGCTATAAAATATTTTTCTTATCACTTTAAACCGAATACCTTTTAAAGTTATCCCTCTTAAGTGCTTCCAAAGATAGTCTTATTAAATTCTACTTGGTTTATTTCCAACCTAGCTTTCCAAAAGAAAAGCTATTTGTGCTAACAGAACCTTTGGCTTGTAACATTTTTTCTATGCTCACTTTCTGCAAATATATGTGCAGTTTTGCTTGTGCTCCTTAGTTTGTCTATTTGTGTCTAGCGTCAGTAATGTTGCAATTTCATGGTAAACGGGTACAGTAAATGGAAGTAGTTTCTGTTTGAGAAATGATAAGCCAAAACAAAAATAGTTCAGTAAAAGCTAATTGGAACTGATGTTGCCTAAGGTGTACAGAAGGTTACCTTTGCTGCTATAAGTACATTATAAACCTTTTGTGTTTGATGAATGCTAGCCACAATGTAATGTGACAGAGAATTATTTGATAAGAGAAATAATTTTTTGATAGATATATATATACTCAAAATTGTAAAATTATTTGATGTGAATATTATTTTTTAAATGACAAAAAAGTTTTAATGTAACTAATTGTTATTATTACTCAGGCTAATTATTGCAAAAAGATAATTCAAGTATTCAACTTTATGCTTGATTACATCTAATTATTAGTGCTAAATACTCGTAATGAAGTCACTTTTTTTTATAAATTCCATATATACTTGAAATACACATTCAAAAGTAATAACATTGTTTTAACAATTGTCCTCTTAAGCATAAACGCTAACATTATACGACTTTGCATATACAACCCTACACCCACTTAACCACAGTGTATGTATCTTGACTATGTAACGCGTTAACAACATTGACAAAGTCAACGAATTATTTTTGCATGTAGATGACAGCCTTGTGGCCATTATGTAAATGAAGCAGTAGTTTAAATGATGATTAAGATAAGCTCTGCATTCGTCTAAATAAACGGTGCCGTGTTGTTGCGGTGGTGGTGCGAAACTGTCACCAAGGGTCCTATGCCTAAGTATCTAACATAAAATGAAGTGTTCAGAAAGCATAAAAAGAAAGACGTGCATATGCATGTTATAGCAGAAAAACCATATCTACTATTATTAATCGCAGCGGTTTTCGCATTTTGAAAGTGTGAGAGAAGACAAGTTAAATATGCTACCACGATGATAACAACAATTATTATTAAGATGTTGATGTCAATAGAGTCTAAGAGAAAGCATGCTATGCAAAATATATTGCATTTTATGATTACGGATACATTTTTAGATCATATCTTAAGATATCACTGATAATTAATTAGTATGATAATTATTGAGTTTTCTAATTATTCTTTTCTATTATCAAGTAATTAATACTTTGCATAATAATTTTTTAGTCTGCTATTTGCATACACTACATTACGTGCTATATGTGCTTGCATTCATGGATGCAACTTTTTCGCAACTGCTGTCACTTATCAGATTGCATCATCTGTAATATATCTTTCTCACTTACTTCGGTTTTCCACATTTTAGTTGAATTTTTCATGTTATTTGCATTGTTTTTACATTTTCTCAGTTATTTATTACTTTTATTTCTGTTGAAATATTGAAATTTGCAATTGTATCGCAACTTTACTGCATAATCAAATGCTATATTCTCTCCATAATTTAACTACATTCATTACATTATGACCATAAAATTCATTATTCAATGTGCACTTAATGCAATATTATTTTAAAAAATTGTTATTAACAATGCAATAAATTGCTAATTTGTATCTGCAAGTTGTGCATTATTTAATGCATAATACATAATATTAATTATACATAACATTTATATGTGTATAATGGCTTTTAATTAAAATAAAGTCACGTATGTATACACAGAAAATTCTACAAGAGAAATTACAATATGTAAATTATATATAATAAAAATTATTATTTAGTTTTAATGTACAATATTTTATATACAATAATTAACATACAAGATGCAATTTTAACGTAAAACAACTGTAGTTGCTTCATTCTACATATATAAAATTAAATATAGTTTCTTAATGATATATTGTTTTCTACTACTTTAATTGCTTAAGATTAATTTACATTTTTTTCTTTGCAGGTATAAAAAATTTTTTAATCATAATAAAAACTGACTGCTGACTCTCTGTAAGTACTATTTAAGTAATTTAACTTAATAGAATTAAATAATGGAAAATATTTCCATTAACAATAATATAGTTTAATTAACTCAAGTAACTCAAATTCTACAGAAGCTAAAGTGCTCAAACTTCAATCTTAGATCGCAGAAGGATTTGTGATCTTCAGCAGTTGTATTATGTATCAGAATAATGGAAGATATATTTTGAAGATATTTTTGATGTTTTTGTCAATAATGACAGTGTTTGACTGTACAATACTGTCACCTAAATTGGTACGACGACGTTTAAGTCAGCAACTCCCTTTTTTATTACATGTGATGAAAAGAGAGGCATACGAAAAGGTTGGCCCTAATATGCGTACCCGAAGTAATATTTCATACCAAAAACCGGGCCCAAATGATAATGCAACCACACCACACTATATCTCAGTCTCTCTTTCTCTCTCTCTATCCCTCTCTCTCTTAAATATGATAGATACTTTGCGAAAGTATAAGCATGTCTACAGGCTAGCAGTCGTGTTCCGTAATGATGACTTTTTTCTTATTTATTTTTTTATATAATAAGCTTTTTTTTTCTCTATTTTTCTCTTTTAGATTGAATGGAGGCAAATAAAATAACGAAAATCAGTTCATTCAGTAATTAAAACTAGTTACTATTGTAGTTGATGGTGTAAATAATGATACTCATAGAAAATCTTAAAATTAGTGTCACATTTTCGAGAAGTTCTGTTCCTTTAGAATTCTCTAGCAAAAAATAATTTTTAATTAAAAAACTATTTTTAATTAAATCTGTATGTAGAGCATTTAATCATCGTTAAAACTATAGAGCTGCATTTCTCCAGACTTTTAATTACTTTTGCACTGCAAATACTTAATTATAAGTTTAAAAACGAAGTAATAGAAAAAATAGTGAAATATTGTTGGGAAGTTCTTTAACTTTTTTGAAATTTTATTGCAAATTATAGGAAACATATACGTAAAAATTTAACAAAAAATTTCTAAAAACTATATATAATATGAATAGTTAAGTTATAGATGGATTAGTAAAATATAATAATTACTATCATGAGGGGAATATATCAACGTAGCAGAAGGATGGATCTACTGTGCTGTCTTTTCTGGACGTACCCACCAGTAAGGGCATATGAGATAGTCTTCACCTAAAGGTGTCAATCTTTTGAATTCATTTTTGCATGAAAATTAAGTTCGAAAATCATGCAATAAAATAATATATATTAAGCAATACTTTATCAATTATTTTCACTATATCAATTTTTGTTTTATAATATTCTATTTTATATGAAAACATTTCCCCCGTTTCAATCCCTATGCTCCTTTAATGGGCTCAGAGTGACATTCTTACTGTCTTATTTCTTTACTAGATACTAGTATTTGTCCTATTTTCTTGTTTTTTTCTTAATTATTAGAGTTAATGTCAATCAGTACCACTAGTCTATTTTAGAATAAATTTAAATCAAGCTTTGAATTAGTTTCTTGGTGTGTGTAGTTTTGTATATCATTTGTTGAGTTTGGACAGACCTTTTACTGGCTTTGTGTTAAGTTTATGTTTTATGTTATGTTTTTTATCGAAGAGTTTTATTGCTTTATTTTATATATTTTTTAAGAATGCCTGTGTAAATTTATATATACATTATGTATGTTGGACCTCTCGATAGTCTCAATTTTTAATACTCAGTTACATAAAATTATAAAAAATATATTATTATTTAAAATATTATTTCAATAGTTCGATTTGAAATTTCCTTGATTACTTTGAAATTAAATGAACTTAAATAAATTGTTGTGGGGGAACATATTAATGCACATTTATAAAGTTATTAACACTGTATACCTTGAAACCCTTGCAATTCATTTGTTTATATATAAAATACAATTTACTATATGCAAATGAACATATCAATGCATTTGAATGCAAACAAAAACTTACTTACGCACAATACAGCACACCGCCCAGTCTTCAACACATACATTATTTATGGGTATAAATCGCGCTCGATTTCAATACACAATGTAAACAACAATTTTACACTGAATTTGTAAGTAAATAAAATGGAATTTTACTTGTAAATTCCTTTTGAGCTGGAAACGAGGAGCGAACTGCTAAAAGCCTTTCGTGTCGAGCTCATCCTTAAATCATTAAGACTTCTGCCAACTCTGCAATCAAGCACATTCCATTTCACATGTATGCCACCAATTTTGGGAGGGAATGTAAATTGTAGAAGCAAATGTGTTTTTGTTTCGATAATTACTTGACGTGCACTGTCAAAGCAGTCACAACAAGCGGAAATCCATTTCTGGTTGTGCTCTGGAAATCTAAGGCTGGTGCAGGGCCTGTCTTCAGACATAAACGTAATAGAAATAATTGCTTTACTGTTAGTGAAAATATGTTTTAAGCCAGCTATGTGTAAGGGAGTCATTTCGCTATGATAAAAGCAGCGTGTTTGTTTTAATAAACAAAAACATTCTTTGACAAAATCCATAAACCATTTTAATTTTCTGTTGTCTTTATGAATAAATTTAATTTAATGTCTTTACACAAAATGACTTTATGCTTAGAAAATAAATTCTAATTGCATTACTAAAACATACATTAAAAATTCTTCAACTTTAATGTTGGAAAGCTTAATACTTATTAGTAAAAGGAATTAATATTTTAATCTTATATTTTCTGAAACAATAAATTGTCATATTTAAATTTATAAGTTAGTTGAAATAGCTCTTATAAGTTAAAATAGGTCTTGAGTTCGACCTGTAACTCCATTTCCGTACATACCGCTAAATCCTGACGCGAACATTATCTCATTTGACAAGACTTCTATTCTCCAATAGAATTTTTAAATTGCTTAGTCATATATAACTATAATTTGCATTATAAACAGGCTTTTAGAACACATCTGTAAGCTAATACATAATCAAAGATACTATAGTAGTGTAGATAAATGAATATAGCTTTATCAATTAAGACGCTAACTTTAAACAAATAAGTGAAATTTCTGAATATAAAATGTTGAAAGTAATCTGCATATAAAATTTTTTAAATAATTTTTATATGAAATGGATTCTCACCTGTGGGAGAGAATTGTGAATAATGGAGCTTTCATATTTTAAGCTTCTATAGTTAAAACAAAAAAATCCTCACAAAAATATTGAATTTAGTAAAAATCATTTTGAGATACTAAAACGAATATAATATAAAGTAGCTGGGTTTTAAATGAATAACTAGTAAAAGTAACCAACGATTTGTTGCATTTATGTAAACCTAGATTTGCTGATAATTAAACAGAACATGTCTAGCCAAATGAACTGTAGAACATTAATTGATGTATTGACAGATCACTGTAATTCCGAAACCTAAACCGATGCAAAGGAAAATCTGAACCATTTGCTTTGTAAGTGCCCAACACTCTCAAGAACTTGACAAAAATACTTGAGGGCTGTCAGTTTCACTGGACTGGAGCACATACCTAACGTTTCTGTTGAAATCCTAATAAAATTCGCTAATAATACGCGCATCCTAAGCGATGCACACTATCGCTAAAAAAATTAAGACTCTGATCTGGTATCGTAATAGACCTTAATTGTCTACGCGTGACTTTTTTAATCTGTCAACATAACACAACCTAATCTATGCGGAATATCCATATTGCTTTTAATGAATTTTTGTGACTAATATAGTTGTAAAGTCGTTACAAAGTAAAATTTAGCGAAGAGTTTCAGACATCTATACATATCTGCTTCTATTTTAAATGGGTTTAAGTGGACTTTACTATACGACATTTACGTATTATAAACTTAATGAGAAAAGGAGGCTTTTTCTTAAGTAACAGCTACCTATCGCATATATCGATAAAATTCTAATCCGTATTTTATTTATGGTTAAACAACCAAAATAAAAAGGTTTATAGATTTAACTTATTTCTGCACATGGCTTTCATCTTGAGAACGAAAAAGACTGTGAAAAGAAGTTTTTCATACGAAGAATAAATATTTGAAAACGATGAGAGGAAATACAAACTTAAAAATTCATTTTAATTTTAAATAGCATTTTCAACATCTCAGTATCATATTGATTTATTTGAATTTGTATCTTCATTTATTGATAAATGAAGTAAAATATCTTCATTCATTTTCAAACTGTCTGAATATATTATTAGTTATTCTTATCAATAGATTACACACACATAAACGAATTCATTATATACTAGCAGTGCAGCTTCCTTTAAAAAAGTTTCATTCTTATACTAAATCTGTTCATAGTTAGACTTATACTTAAGCTTTTTACTACATTTTTGTATGGAATTTGTATGAAAAATGTTACAATCGCTGCATATTTGTCGAATTAAAACTCAATAGTCTAAACATAATGTTAGTTAAAACTCAAATACTATTTAAAATTAATTTCTTCTTTATTTAACTGCAAATAGTACTATTGCCTTGAAATAATTAAATTTAATTAAAACTTCTTTTAACAAAGTTTCAACTGTTGAAAATAGTATCTAAATAGAAAAGTAATAAAATTTTATATAAACAATTACAATGTTTACTTGAGAACTTTCAATGCTCAGTAGCAAATTTAATATTGTAATCCCTGCGTTGTTATATTAAAATTTTGTTGTGATTTTATTGTTATTACTGATATCATTGTTGTTACTGATGTTGTCATATCGCATTCAGTTGCTGAAGTATTTTGTCACATATTGTACTTCAAATAAATCCTTATAAAGAACATACTCATACATTATATTGACAAGTATATGTTGTCACCTCCCGTAGGGGAATGTACTACAGTATATTTAACTATATAAGGACAAATGTATGGAATACATTTTACAACATTTGATATCGATGCCATGTGTGTACAGTTGTTGAAATATCTTAAAGCGCCTAGAAATTTGTGCTGAAATACTCGCAGTTTACAACCGAAGTTTACATGACAGAACATTTTTTTTTAGCAAATCACTTCAGTGTTACTCAAAACAGAATATAAGTATAAATAGCATTTGTGTGCTGTAAAAATACTTTTAGAAAGATTGCACCCTTAAGTAATACAGGAAAAACTTTATAACATTTTTGGTTTTATTATATTTTATGTTATATTATCCCTTTTTGTGGGGGTTTGTCACATTTGAAGTATGTAGGTTTAAAGAAAATTTTATTTAAAAATTCATTTTCAATCAAATGAATTTAAAACAGCTTAAATTTGGTATACTCTTTATTTTTTAGTTTTTTTTCTAAAGCTTCCAAACTCTTGCAATCAATATTTTAAGGTGTTTAATTTCTTTTTCTACCTGAACACCCATTAAGTTTGTATAAAAAGTTACGAATGCCAAAGCAAATACTTATTGCTATGCTAAGAGTACAACGATTTAAGTTTGTTATGACAACAAATAATTCCAGTCACGCATTACCGACCCGCGGCACTGGTAGACCCTGCTTTGAGATGCAATCATATTGTCAATCATCACAAACAGTAAACGACTTGAACAATTTGAATTCTGACAGCGCATGTGATGAATATTAATTAAATCCAAATTCAAATGAAATGACGAAAAGTGTAAATAGAAAACCCAATACAGTATACAGTATAGAGAAATAATGGAAGAAAGCTAAAAGAGATGAAATGAGTTGAAAATACCTTTTACATTTAATCACTACAATGTCAACTACAAGTGCTAACTCACAGTGTTAACACTTTAACCATTCAGTTTAAAGTTTTTTCTAAAGGTTACTAAAAGGTACTGTTAATAGCAATTATAATTCAAGTGCTATATATGTAGGGACTCCTGTACCTAAGCTCTCGTCTTCCTAAAAGTAATTCATTTACGTTTCAACATAATTTTTGAAGTCTTAAAAGTGTTTCTTCTTTATGAGAATGGTACGGTATTTAAAAATTCAAAACATCTGAAGGAGAAGATAAAAGCTTGAAGAACCTGTTGAACAAACGTTACTATTGATGCGCTTAAGTTGTTGTAACAAACATTTTTGTAGTTGTCGTTGTTGTTACGAGTATCTTCGCTATTATTTATTATTATGTTGCTTGACTTTGGTGTAGTTGTAACAACCTTCTTGAAACGACGTTGAACTTCCTCAATGAACATGGCAAAGATAAACAGATACATTATTTATATAGATAATAAAACGGCAGACAGACATATTGTCAAAAAGTAGGAAGCAAAAGAGTCAGTTATATATTGACACGCACATACGTTTATTTTGTAGTTTTGTAAGAAACTCATGTTTGCAAAATATACTTTTGAGTGGCTTTTATGAATATAAAATAAAAGTTTGCATATGCATAACACTAGTGAAATTTTTTAATGTTACAGAGGTTAGTTAAATATATGTACATACGAGTATATATGTTGACAACATATATATAATTTGCAGATTGTTAGCATTAATGTGGCAAGGACCAAATAAGTAGCAAAAAGTGAAAAAATTTTGAAACACTTACTCGAAAATGAAATATGTCAGTTATATGAGTTTGCAAGATAAATAATTTTATAATTAATAATAATAATTTTGCATTAAATAAAGTTTTTTCTATTTTAGTTTCATAACTAAACTCAATAAATACGATGTTACAATTATTATTATTATTATTGAAAGGAAGAGATCGTGCACTGCGACCTAAAAGATCTATTGTGCCCCTTCATCCATTGACCCAATAACTACGATGTTACAGTTATTATTATTATTGAAAAGAAGAGATCGTTAACTGCGACCTAAAATATCTATTGTGCACCTTATTCGGATTAGAGTCTTTCTCCAAGTCCGATTTCTTTAATGAAAGACAGTATAGAGCCTATTCTAGTATTGGATCCTTATGATCCATGAAATAGGTGTATTTCGTCCGCTTGTATATCAGTGCCGGGCACTCCCAAAGCACATTCGATGTTAGAAACTATCTATAAAATATATTCATTCTCATCATCATCATTGCTTAGACGATGGGTTCAAGTTTTTGTGTTATGTTTAGGGTAAAACTGTGGACAACGAAAATATATATAATATAAGTAATATCACTTAATACCATTTTGCTTGACAGTTGCGAAATATCCAACACTCAAGAAAACACTTTATATCCACATAAAAATCGTCTATTGCTTGTACATTGTTACTATTTTATAGGATTTTATATTTGGAGAGAAGAGAATTATATACGAAGAATGTAAATAATAAGAGATATAAAACAATTAGCAATAATTATTGTAATAATGAAATGTACTTTGTAAGGAAATCACAGTTGTTTCTTACTATAATAAAACAATAATGGTTTCACACCAATTACGTGTGGAAACCATATATAACTGAATATTTTTTGTAAAATAATATCGGTGAATGCCTTTACTTACATTTTAATAGATTTAACATAGTAAACTAAGCATAAAACTATTTAATTAAGAAGATGCCAATTATGGCAGTTTTTAAAAACAATTTTAGGTACTTCATGACAATATAGGAAGTAATAGTAAAACTTTTAGTGACTTTAAAGTAGACACAGTCAGTATATGCAACCATCGAACCTTTTTCTGTACAATCTATTAAAATTAACACGTTCAAGTAATTAAAATTTAAATGAAATTTTTAAAAATATGTACTAAATATGTACTAGAGTATAATATTAGACTTTACGGACTACTAATTTCGGACTAAAATCAGCTTTATAAAAATATGTTTCGCATACAAATACAAAATAATGGACTTAAATATTGCTTCCTTAATATTTTTTTAATATATGATATTACGAAATCTTTTTCGAGTCATAACTCATATTTTTAATTATTTAATTAAATTATTTTAACGGTAAAAAAATTGTGCTTCATATCACATTTATGTGACTAAAGCATTGTTTTATTATCCTAAGCCCTCTCTAAATTTGAAATTCGTAATCCTAAGTTTAAAAAATTAAATTATTAATAAGTTTAGCTGTCTTAAGTAGAAAATATATTTTTAGCACTATTTTGTCAATAATGTATAATACAGTTAAGAAAATAAACGTGATTTTATAAAATATTACGTTCAGTAAACATACAATATGTTAGAATAATTATTTTGTTTATTAATTAACACAAAACGACGTGTTTATTTGTATATTAAAGTAATTTACAAGTTGCAAAAATGAAAAACTATTTCAGTGTTGAATGTCGCGAAAACCTTGAAGTTATAGTCACTTAACCGCTGTCTTCACAAATGAAATTGTACCGTCTGTACATATGAATAATGTTTCATAGTATGTTTATAGTATGAGTCACTGGTAATAAAAAAAAAGTGGTTAACAGTTTGAATACAAAAACTTTATTGATATTATAAAACGATCGCCACTACCCTACTTTTCTTAAAAACATAGTTGCTTAAAATGGTAGTGGCTATGAATAAATCATGAAAATTGTTACAAATGAAATGAAATTATATATTCCATAAAAAGTGAGTTTAAAAAATATCCTTTATTTAATCATGTTTTGTTTAACACTTTCTTACTTTTAATTCTGATAATAATCACATTAACATTATTTAAATATGTCATAATATAGAATTATTTAAACTCTAATACGTTAGCAGTTTTATTTTGAAAAAAACTATATACATTCACATGTGAAAACTATAAAAACATCAATCTATATTGAAATGTTAACAAAAGTATTGAAAATATCACATTGCATTAAATTTGCCATACTAACATTACACAACGAAGTAAACTCTTTTACTTCACTCATGCATACAGTGCATATAAACGAAAAGCAAAGTGAAAAAGAAAAGTATGATAGAACTCCAGCTCATAGCACCAAAAAATTTAGGAAATAAAAAAATAGAAGTGTAGAAAAAGATGAAACCCATTACATATTCGGTAGTTGAAGTTAAACTGATATGAGTAAACAGAAGCTTGAATGAAACAAAAATAATGTCCTAAAGTAAAACCGAATGTAAATAAGTTGTTTAAACAATCGACGAAAACTGTATATATTATAATAGAATGATTTTATTTTAATTTTGTATTATTACCTAATGGCTAATATATTTTATCGTTTCCGTTTAAAAACTGTTTAAGCAATATTTGCTATTTGCTAGAAGTATATTTTAAATTTAACCTTTTTTATTGTTTAGTGCTTTCATCACTTATCCTAAAATCACATATTACAATGTTTCCTAATAATAGAAATAGACCATAAACTCGTTTAAAAATAATGCATTTTTTATTTGCCTCTTTAAAGATTAAAAACTAACTTAATGTTCTTGTATGTTTAAATGTTTGAACTTCTCTATTTCAGATAGAGTAGTCAATAGATAGTATCAACAATAGATAGTTGAATACACTTTATTGTATATGTTCTTTCTTATTTGCTATTTTATATTTTATTATATCTGCTTAAAATATTGTGTTGTAGTTTCATCTAAACTCTAAGCAGTTTAGATACAATAGATAAAATAGTGATTTGCAAAATATTCCCAATTTAACAAGCACATCGCCACGCTATCTAGTGCAGTACGTGTTTTCAAAAAATATGTTTATTGCTAGATGTTATATGCTAACTTCGTGACAATTTGTTGATTGCAAAACTAAGTGAAAGCCCGAAGAATATTTTTATCTTTATGGTTTCTTATGTTACTAAGCATAAAACTAAAAAAAAAGTAATTTAAACTGTAAATTTGTTAAAATAATAAAATCACATTTTACAAAATGTAATTTTTCAATTTGTTATGCATTTTTATATCCTGTATTTTGTACTAGTTAATATATATTACATTTTAAAATTTTATAAATGTATATATAACAAAGTAGATTGTAATGTAACTCGACAACCAACTGCTTCAAATATTCTCTCATGACAACCAAACAAATAACTACTACTTTATATATATTGTTATCGGAAAGTGACGACTTCCTAACCGTTTTCTATAAGATCCACTGCCACTTGCATCTATCGACAATAATTTCTTTCGAATTTTACATATGCGTGAATTTTTTCTTTAATATTTTTGCAATATTTATGTATTTTTAGAGTATGTATTCCCAACATTAAATTTAATTTTAACGACTTTAGTTAATATGGAAAAATATGTGCTATAATTAAATACAATTAAAGTACGCAATTGCCTTACGAAAACTTACACATTGTAATTTTCATTACTTAAACCGTTATTACTGAAAAGGTGGCAACATTTGTGTTATACACGCAATATGAGTTTTTCTGTGGGTAGTGCTTAGAAATTTAATTCACTGGTATATGTTGTACTGTACACCGTCTATGTATGTTGCTACATTATCATTTTTTTTTTTTTGTAATAATCTTATTAAAATTACTTAATAGAATACTTTAGATGTTCATTACATAAAATGAATTTTTTTACAATTAATTTTAAGACTTTTGCGGTTTTTGTAATTGTAATTGTGCTAATATCTGTATGGACTTAAGTTACACTTAACATATTATACATGAATGTGGTTATTCATTGCAACAAACCGCATATTGCAATATAGTTTAATTATGATTCTAGTTAATTAGAATAAAATTTTTAAGAGTTATTATATAGTTTCAAAATTAATATTAATTATTTTATTTTTATTTATTTTTAAGGTTAAGTGGTCAATCCTAAAACTTGTTGTTTAGCAGTGTAAAAACACGTAAAAATATCTACGGCACAGTTTAACCTGTTTCAAATACTAAGAAATGCTTTTAATTTAAATAGAAATTAATATAATAGAGGTTAGTTAAATCTAGACTGAAAAGGCACGTTTCTAAAGTACTCGTGTAATTTATTTTTTAAACTGACATATCAAAAAAAAACAAAATTAAAGAAAAAATACTTATTCCACCATTTCACTACGGTGAAGATATAAAGAATAAAATCATTTGCTTCAAAACAAAATACCGAATAAGTAGTAACTTTTACACCCACTATTTCCGTTTTGGTGGAATTTGTAAACTCTTTTTTTTTACAATATTTACACTCATATGCACAAAAGACTCAAAAGCGCATAGCTTCACTGACACGAGAATGCAACGCTGCGGCAACAGATTTAACACATAAAAGAAACCGAAATACACAAAACAACAAATAAAAACAAACTCATGACCTCAAAGACAACAGACAAAGAGAAACCACAATTACATATGCATAATTCCCACAAAATGCAACTGTGTGTGTATGCTTACGAATAAAACCAAACGAAATAAATTGAAAAAAGTGCGAATTGCCAACACTCATACGCAACCTGGTACGCCATGCAACTATGAACCTTTTTTCCATTACGTTCAAAGCGTCTCCATTACTTTGTTGCCATAAGAAACAATGCAGTTTTGTGCATTTTTATGAAATGCAGTAACTTGCATTGTTAAATATTATGTTTAAATGTTAATAACTTTTCGAACAAACGTGTATTTTTTTTATACACTGCAAGAAATATATTTTTTTTCTATCTATTGCAATTGCAATGTGTAAAACACTTTCCAATGCTGAGTTCTTTTCAGCATAAATAATTTAACAATAAAGTTTGCATTTTTAATTACTTTAATTTTCCTTTTAAATAATTAATATGTATATTAAACCCATGTTAAATTATTAATAAGAAATAAATATAATAATAAACCAAAATGTATTTAAATAAATTATCCAAAAAATATACATTATTAATGTATCGATAATTATTAATGCTTGTTAAGCAATAAAAGTAACGAAAAATATTTATGCGGAAAATTATTTATGTAAATTATTTATTGCAATATATAATTAAAAAAACAATTAAGAAAATAACGTGCTCGATGAACGAATCGTATACATTTGCATATATATAGTATATTTTATATTGCGGCAATGTTATTTATTTATTTATTTTTTGTAAAAAATACAAGGATAATCCTTAAACTATAAAACCTATTGTGCTATCCCTGGAGAAATTTTGCCAAACTAACCTCAACAAACTAAGGCTATTGATAATTAAACAATGGTCTTGATTCAATTTGGTTCAACGAAAAACCAGATAAAGATACTGGGGTCATTTTTTGATAATAGTAAGACTTAAGCAGGTAAAATAAGCGAATACTACACTCCACATTTCACAGTAACTGCTGATGTCGACGTGACTTAATCTCATCTTCAAGAAGTGATAACTCTTTATAGCTCATGCCTAGTTAATAGTAATTAATATAAGGTATCTTTTATCAAGACATATGAAACCCGTCAGCAGTTTTGTTATTTTACCGAATTTGTTGTTTGGATGGTGACACAATTTTGGCAGAGACCCATAATTTCGTAAACTACTTATATTCGATATCTGCAGCCTGACAACTTGGTAATCCTCAAAAGCAATCGTGTCGTTTCCATTAAAAGTAACGTAAAAAGTAAAGAAATTAAAAGAAAAGAATGAAAACCACCTCAACCTTTAAAATATATTAAACTATCCTAATAAACAGTCTCCTCAACTAACCCCAACAATATAATCCAATTAATAAGAGAATAATATCTCTTAGTTCAAGACAACTGATTTTATTCGGTTTAACGGAAATCAAATGGAGGGTGCTGATTCCTTTTTACAAAAATGCAAGACTTAAACAGTATCTGCAGATATCAACATGGCTTCTGATAAGATGGTCTTCATCACATGAGTTGACCTCTAATAAATTCATGTTGAGTTAATAGTTATTAATATTAATTCTAATATATTTAGAATTAAAAACTGTTAGCATTGTTGTTATAATACCAAATTAGTTGTGATGATTCAGCCTACAGTACCCTGTAGGGCACCCGTTAACAATTTCGATATTCACTCTGTTTAGTGAAGCGAGTCTTTAAGCGACTGTCTTAGAGGTTGATAAATCTCTTTTTATGTTAAAGAACTATATAAAACAAATAAAATTTAAATTGTTTTAAAGTGCTTGTTGGAAACTGCAAATAATTTCAAATAAAACATATTGAAAAAATAAAATTTAAAACGGTTTTCAGATTACGTTTGATAACCTTTGATAACGGATCTGAATAATTTTTCTATTATTCTTTAATACAAAAGTATCAATTTTTAATATTGAATTTATTGATTTTTAAAAAAATTAAATTAAAATATTTTTAAAAAATGCAAACATCCAATCAAAACTCTAAAGCTGTCAAACATACTCATGTATAAATAATTGTTTATTATCTGTAATTAAATTTGGTGTAATTCATTAAAATTTATACTTACGATATACATACATATACACAAGGATAGATGAAAACCATTTAATAAAGTGGTTAACCACTAAACTTATATGGAAAAACCAACAAAGAAAAACTACAAATTCAATTAAATTAAAATAAATTAAATTAAATAATTTTAAATTTCATTTGCTATTGAAACGAAACAAATTTTTCATTTATAATGATTTTATGAAAACATTTATTTTGTCTAGCCTACATAGTCTAGTCAGCGTCTGTTTTATTTATTTTAATTAAAATTTTTAGTTTTATAGGTTGGGTCATGAAACTAAGCAGTTTGTAGAGCCCATAGCAACATGGAAATATAATTTCTAAATTAATATCAACATGCAACCTAAATTTGATCAATTTGTATCTCAAAAAAAGCACTTCTAACAATGAATACGACAATATATACATTTGGACTGGACAACAAAACAAAAGTTTAATACAGCGCGTAACAACAAATCACTTCACTTCATTGAAGACTCGGGAAATGATTTTGTCCCAATTGCAAAGTTTTCTTATGAATAAGAATCAATAATGTACATTCATAAGTATTAATTAATTCCATATGGTTCTTAGTTTAGCAATGGCTTTTTAATCTATAACTAATTTTATTAGACATAATGGAGCAAACTATAAATTTGATTGAAAAACTACTTTTGCTACTTTGACTATTACTAAACACAAGTGGATTGGAGCTTATTAATGGTAACCTGCATTTTCTGCAGCTAACCATAGTCTTCCATGGTAAAGCTATTTTTATTTCTTTAATTCTGTCTTTACCCATGAAAATTCTAATTCTCTATAGATGGGAACTTACTGATGCTAACTTGCATTTTTTGTAGTCAACTAAGGTCTTCATGCTTCAAGGATTGCATAGCAGAAATTAAGAGTAACCTAAGAATTATGGGGGGATTACTAACTGGTCACTGTGGATTGAATAATCATTTAACAAAGATAGGTATCCAACTGCAGATACTGTAGAGAAAAAAGGGAGAAACCGCATAACACGTACTCGGCACTGATGTACAAGCGAAATAAACACCTAGGAGGGTATTAAAGACTAGGAAGGATAGGCTCTATACTGTCTTTCGGTAAAGAAATCGAACTTGGAGAAACACTCTAATCCGACCAAGGGGCACAGGGATTCTAAACTAGGAAAGATAGGCTCTATACTGTCTTTCATTAAAGAAATCAGACATGGAGAAACAGTCTTTTCCGACTTAGAGGCACAATAGATCTTTTAGGTCGCAGTATACTATCCCTTTGCAAATTAATAATAATGTCTTCACTGAGAAAACTACTTTTGCTACTCCGACTCTAACTATATTTAGGAGATTTCTCGGTGGGAATTAGTGTTTCCCACAGCAAATCATGATCTTTCATGTCAAAGTTACTTCTGCTACTTCGACTCTAGCTTTAAATGAAGAGATTCTCGTTCTCTAGAACCGTGTTGTTTTATAGCTATTTCTTTTAAGTTACTTTTGATGTGCTTTAGCATTACAAAACCGATGGGTTGCCATTTCAGTTAAAGCTTTATCACCATCGAATATTCTGATATATTTATGTTAATTGAAAGAATATCTTAACTTATTGCAGTACTGTATTAAAATTATTAAATATATACATATCTGTTAATATTCTATATATAATTATATGGTTTTACTTATTTTGATAAATGTTTCTGTAATTAAATTTGTAGTGGTATTTTAATAATGCCAATTACGTTACGCAAACATCATTAAAACTTCTTCAAGAGTAAATTAAAACGAAAATTCTCATAAACGATGTTTTTTTTTTATTTAAATTATAATTTGAAATCAACAACAGAATAACTTAAATAAGAGTAGAAGTTTTATTCTTGTTGAGTTATTGTACTTAGTATATGAAATATTTCAGTTTGTTTCACATTGTGACACATTCCAACCAAGACAGGTATTCTCAGTCGCAGTTCCATGAAATATTTTGCAACAAGTTAATGCATGTGAATGCATGCACTTTAGCATGACAAATTTCATTTACTCGCCACGTTCCGTAGGTGTGTGGGCGCATTTAAACTTGAAAATGCAATACCCAGAATGAAATTTATGCTTTGGGTACGACGACGAATATTTTTAAAACTGCACTGCACTGCACTGCACTACTAACTTGCAACAATCATGTCAACAAGTTTAGCCCTTTTTCATTACTGCTCCATAACACTTGGCCTGCACTTGATGTTGCATTGTTGTTTTTTTCTTGTTTGTTTTTTGTTTAAAAATATACTCTACCAATATACTCTCCCCTCAGACTACTTCCACCTCCTCTCTACTACAAATTGCAAATATGCAAATTTATCCTTTCGGTAGCGGTTGCAGTGACGTTAGCAATTTTCCAACTATTTGTGGGCGTAGGGAGGTGATGCTTTGTCTTTTGTAGTTTAAACAACAGTATTTACGGGAAATTAACAAAATGTGTAACCGCAACAGACTGAAAATAGAATATTTAACCAAAATTGTTTAGAAATGGAAGAGATCAAATGCAGTGCAAATTATAATTTCCATTAATTCTTAGTTCAGGTGCATCAAGGAATTATGAACTCAAGTATACAAAGCAAAAAGAAGGAACCCTATTAATATTTTATTACTTTTACATTTATAAGTGCTTGGAATTATTTTAAGCCGCTTACGAGTGCCATTGGCTTAAAAACCAATTATATAAAAAAATCTAATAGCATAAATTGTTATTTTTGACTAAATGATGAAGGAAATTACTGTAGTTTCATTACCCTAGAAATGCATAAAGCTATGTGCTCAGTCAGTTCACTATTGCAGTTAAGAGCGTTAAATGGTACTGAAGTCTGATAATAGTAAAATGTTTCAATTTATGTGTATTTTATGCACATACCATAAAACCATAAAACGGCAACGTGCCAGCAACTTTATTCGACTTATTTCAGTTGCAAATTGCGAAAAATAGAACGAAGTTCGAGTTCAACAGCTACGAAAACTACAATCATGTAAAATAGATACTATATACCATATATACTATGTTTCGGAGTATGTAAACTATAATTTGGAATTTTAGTACAAGTTTTAATGCATTTCAAAATTTATTGATATTTTTTGAGTTATTGCTCGCTTAGTTGAGTGCTCATAACACTGAAGTATCTATCTGCCAATATTCAATGGAGTAACGTGGTGGCATTGGCTTTAAATACTCTAACTACTACGAAAATGAACTAAAACTTAAATATATTAAATTACTTGAACATTGTATTTTAATATAAACAGTTTATATGAAAGAGAATTTTTAATTTTCTTTTTAATACAATAAATCATTGTCACGCTAATTTTAAAGTAAAATAATTAATGGCTGCTAATTTGTATGGCAAACGTCATCAATTAGCATTTTTACTTGAAATTTTAATTAAATGCGCATTTTAGTAAAAGTTATGAATTTTAATCGCTTAATTTTTGTCATATTTAATTTTAATTTTTAATATCAAAAAAATTTATAAAGAGATTTGCTACAGAAATTTTTGTCTTATTCTTATTCTGTATATTTGGTGAAAATAACTAACACTTTTTGTATTATTTTATTTGTTATCATAAATAATATATCATATAATAATATATATATGTATATATATAATATATATATGTATATATATAATATATATATGTATATATATAACATATATATGTATATATATAATATATATATATTTATAAAATATATATATATAATATATCGAATCTAAGAATGGTTTCAAGCTCCTCGGGGAGGTATGCAGATCTGAAGTGAATTATTGCTTAGTCTGATGAAGTGATAAACAATAATCCGATCAAGGCGTAGAGAGAGTTATTATCAGTTATTATCATTATAGTTAGGAGATGTAGCACTGCGACCGTCGTTTCTATTATGCCCCCTTCTGAGCTTAGAGTAGGTCTTTAAGCCCTGTTGCGTCAATAATAAGTAGTATAGAACCTACTTTACAGAGTTTTTTTGCCTCTTCCGAAACCTCGCAGTTAATAGAGAGTGAAACTGCTCAAGTGCACTGACTCAACTAGTTTCAACATAATAATAATATATATCATATTATAATATAATATAATATATTATAAATAATGCAACAAATAATGCCTCTACAAACAGAATAGTATTGAAATTTAACTATTAAAAATAAAAATATAATTAATTAATTCAATTATTCTAATATAAACACAGCAAGTTAATTTGTTAATAAAACTCACAGTAAAGTAACAAAACTCCAGAAAAATGTGCGAACATAAATCTAAAGTACGGCTTTAAGTCAGTTGGTTAAGGTGCGCTGACTCTGAACTTCAAATTTGACAGGGCATAACTTCGATTCCTGGTACTTACAGTCTCAAAAAAATTATTTACGAATAAATAAATATAAGAATTAGTTCCAAGACCACCAATGATGGGTATTTGACAATACGCGAAACAGCTGTATGGTCAGCCAAAAATTCAATTAATTAAAATAATATAAAATGAATTTTTGTTGTTGTAGTTCACTACTGTTTGAAAAACCTCTTTATTAAATTTTATTTAATTTCTGTTTGATCACTATAGATATTGTATTAAATAGTACCGAAGTCCAATAATTTCTATTCAAACGTTGCAATTTATGTCTTCTTTAATCGGATCTTTGAACAAAGATGATAGTTAACGAATAATTGTTTTGCTGGAAACCAATGATTCATCAGTGTTCAGATGTGTTTAGACTAATGAACCTGTCATCGTCAAATATTATTTTAAAGAATACTTAAACTGATTGCAGTTCTGCAAAAAAAAAATCAGGTCTTATAAGATAAATTACCACATTTTACAGTCAAATTCTTCAGAGCTAGATCTCTAGACAAGTGTTACTTTATTCAAAACGTTACGTAGTAGCTCACTTAGATTTAATAGTCATGCTGCTAGATACCAACTTGAATTTGAATTTTATATCTAACTATTCTAAATATTTAGGTGTATCTATGTAATCTATAGCATAGATTTGAATAGTATATCTGTCTATTTCTTTATAAATTACAATATACAACGGTATACTTCTAATCAAAAAAATTATGGGAACGAGTGTATTGAATTTGAGTCAATAAACGTCATTTTAAACGTTTTCAAATTTTTACCCGTCTATATAGAGTCTCTGTTTTTCTTTTTATTTCTTTTGGGAACTTCGTATAAAGTTATAAAAGAAGTTCTCTTACATAGGATAACTTACAAAGAGTGACTATCACTAACAGTTTATAAATTTTAAAATTACTCTATAAGTCCGTTCTCCATTCCCCGCATTCTTCGTAAGAGAATGTGTGGCAGTCGAAAACTACTTCTGGAGAACTGAAACTATATTTTGTAATGATTTTATTTATCTTTTTTTTTTTGATTTTAATACATAATAAATAGTTCCTTAAAATTTAAAGAGTAGCATCGCTAAGAACAGTAATATATAAAAACAAACGAGTATTTGAATTATGTTCCAATAGCTTTAAAGGATTTTTTAATTAAACTTAAGTTGAAGAGCTTTTAGAGACCAAAACTTCTATGAGAGCTGTCCTTAACTACCTAGTATATGTAATAGCGGGTGAGATAGTTCGTTATAATCTGCATGCTAAATTGAATTTATAGGCGAATTGTAAAACTTATTCATTTGTAGACTTAGTTTGATTGCATGAGTAACAGAAACGGTTATATGACGTCTGATATGACTTATTTTTAAAATACTTTATGTGATTGTGATAAAATATATAAAAAGTAAATAAAGTTCTGTCAAATATTTCTTATATTATCTTCTGAAATGAAAATATATTCCACTAAGTACCCAAAAGACTTTAAAACTACCTTAAGCTTTTTATATTTAATCAAACATAATCCATCAGTAATTAAAAAGTTAATGACTTCTCACTCAAATCCGACAATGCACAGACAAATAACAACTGTATCCTTTTTGCCAAAATGTATTAAAAATTCCTTGCTATTTTACTGTTGCCTCTCCAATGGTTGTGCATTTGCAGTAATCATTGTATGCAGTTTCGACTATTTTTTATCCTTTTTGCTGTTTTGAGTCTGTATATCGGTACTGTGAATCCCATTATTTTTATCACTTTTCCAGATGCAATGTGTCGCCATTGTTTGCACTGTTAATATTTGTAGTCTGCAACATTTTTCATCACTGCTCCTCTATACACAAGTATATTGTCACATAAAATATGTATCTCTCTACAAACCTTCAGTGTATTTTTTTATTTTTTTTTTTTTTTTGTAACAAATATGGGTGTATCGGAGAACACTCTCAATGCTTGTTCTTATATAGCTTTTATGTGCTTTTTAGGTGCCAGTGGATTTGTCGTATCATTGTTGAATTTTCGGTTCTATTTTCGCTTATAATTTAATATTCGTATCTTTTTAATGAGTGTTTTTTTACCTTTTTATAATGTCATTGCACTTTCGTGTTTAAATTTAAATATTTTAAGCCTACTTAAAACTGAAGCATTTGTTAAATATTAAAATATTTATTGTTATTGAAAAGCAATAACAATAACGTTAACTACAGTTTTTAACAAATAAATAAAACTTTAATTTTGTTAATTTAACAACAATCGTTGTTTAACGTGACTATTTTTGAAAATTTTTTAATTAAAAGTTTCATTTACGAACTATTAAGCCAATTGTCGTAGCTAGGAACTTTTAAAATTGCATTCACGTGCCAGCATATAAACATAAATAACTTTTTAATGACTTTTTGTACAATTTGCATGCAACGACTACGACTATTTCTGTTGCATTTCTGTTTATTTTGAATATTTTTCTGACATTTAAAATTAAATGACTTTTCCGGTTTATTCTTACACTAACCTTTTCTATTTCCATATGTGTTTATTTCTTTCTAGCATGTCAACTGTGCGGATTTAGCCATAAGCATACCTAATAATCAAGGATTAGACGATGCCTTTTATCGTCTAGACTATAGTCCGCCATACGGGTTTCCCGAGCCAAACACAACAATCGCCTCTAGGGATATTGGCGATGAGATTCAATTCTCGCGTGCCTTGCCGGGCACAAAGTACAATTTTTGGTTGTACTACACAAATTTCACGCACCATGATTGGTTAACGTGGACGGTGACCATTACAACGGGTAAGTTTTTATTATAACTAATAGTTGGAAAAAATAATTGAAAAAAGACTAGAGAAAGAAAATTGGTTTGATATGTTATTCTATATAAAAAATTTAAATTAAAAGCAAACAAGTAGCATTTAAAAAGAAAACAAGTAGGAAGTTCGAACTAATAATTTCTTTCTTCATTTTTATATATAAAAATAGAAAATTGTCAGACTTTAAATGTAGGATTTAATGTACATGATTATTTATATACGATTTATCGAATTTTTCACAATAATTTATGACTAAGAAGAGACCATAAATATGCTTAACTTGCCGTAACGAAATACAAGTCCGATATATATTAAATCGATCAAACGATGAGTACGATTGTCGCAATCCAGGCTGCGCTATTTCATAATAGATTTTAGTGTAGACGGCTATTTTGACTGCCGCTTGGGGTCTCTACTTGTCACTAGTTTTTTACTAATTAGCGCTAGATGGTTAATGTAATTTTTTTTTATTAATGTAATCAATGTAAAAAGTTTACAAATTTAGTTAAATTTCAAGAAGTAAGCTATCAACATATAGTGCAGTGAAAAAAGTTGCTAGAAATGGCTGACTACTACAATCAATTATCAAATCAGGGTACCCAAGAAACCGAAATAGAAGTCGCAATCATCAGGCTGAACTAGCTGAATAGCTAGCATTTCGATAAGTAATCACTAGTACTGTTACCGAGAATCTGTACGTGAATATACTTTAGTATAGAATATATATATACTTAGTTTAGTCCAAGTAAAACCTACTTGCTAAGCCTCCTAACGATACAAACTCGATAGAAGTTTAAAAAGTTGAGGAATGTCTTCAGTAGATATACTAGAGCACTTAAATTAAAGTAATCTACGAGAATATTCACTGTCGATAGTAACTATTAATACATAGTTTATCTAAATCTCTTCAACTACCATTTTCAACTACCTTTCAAGTAAATAGTATTACAAAATACTAAATTTTTAAGCCTTTCATTGAGTTTAAGTAGACAAATTCAGAAAAAATCAATTTTTCAACAAAAACAAAATATAATCCAAAGTAAAAGGAAAATGATTTATGTGGGTTGCTATGATAACAGACACAAATGCAAACGCATTTGTAACATCGTCTGTCTTGCCGACGAATAAACACTTCTCTCACCGAAACTCTCGAACCCGTAGCTAAAGTCTTAACCTGAAGAAGGAATGTAAACGCACAACACCTGCGGGTATTGCATTATGTACATACACACCATACCACACCACACCCTCACCAATTCGGAAACAGCTAATGACAGGTGGGGTGACTACATACATACCGTAGCAAACGTTTTCTAATTCTGCTGATTTTTCCTTTAAAAAATCACTAAAGTTCGTTACGAGTTCTCAATGAACTTAATCCAAATAGTAAGTTTTAATAACAAACACCAAATAAATTACCCAGGGGTCTAATTTGTTTCACGATACTTACTTTCCCATATACTTAACGTGTTCAGAACGTGAAAGCAGCCTAATTATTCAACAGAAATTTGGGGAAAGTTTTTTTCTTATTGAAATTTATGAGCTTCTATTCCTTTTGAATTTGTATATCACAAGATGTTTCAATATTCATATATCAATAGGAAGCTACAATAAATACCTCTCTTGTGTATTATTTATATTGCTACGAAGTTATTTGTATCGATTGAGAATCGGAAATGTTATTTGAATATTCTCAACGATGATTGTAATTCAAATATTTTTGTTGCAAGTTTTGAATCTAATCAAATCACGGATTTACTGCTCAAGTTAATTTTAAAAGCAATATATAATTTAATTAAAACAATTTCTTTGTTTATTGATTAATTAATTTAAATTCAATATAAAACTCGGACTATAAAATCATTTGCGTCAGAAACCACTCTTAAATTTAGCTGACGATTGGCATGAGCATCGGTGGTTCAGTGGTAGAATGCTCGCCTGCCACGCGGGCGGCCCGGGTTCGATTCCCGGCCGATGCAATTTTTTTTTTTTTTAATATTCATTTTATATTATTTTCTTTTTATATATAACGAAATATATTCTTAAAACTTTGCTGCATTTTGTGGCTATTTAATAATTTATTAGTGTCACTAATTTAATTTTTCATTACATTAACTATATAAATCTCATATACGTGTATATGAGATTTCTTCTATCTATAAGATTCATATCTTCTATAAGAGACATACATATATATAGATTAAATTACTTTTATTGATTTTCTAATCCGTCAGATAAAGTTTTATGACATAGTAACATAAACTTACAATGACATGAACTTACATGGTTTTGACTTTAGTTTTAGTATTGCGTATATCAAAATAATATAAACGAAACGATGTATTTTTTCCAGTTATAAATTGAATCCATAGGATATAAACTATGAAATATATGCAAAAAAACTTCTAATTCTAACTACTTTCAGATTCAAGACAATATACTCAATATACATTATTTACTAAAATAATTACATTAGTTATAAATTGAAATTGTCACACTACTATACTAAATTTATATCAGTTACAAAAGTAAGTCCTTTCATTCCAATTACCCAAGATATCAGTTAGCTCAATAAAAATAAATTCATATATAAACCATCTAAAGCGTCCAGCAAACAGCATTAAAAAAACCTGTGATTAAAATTACTGAAACCAAAAAAATAGCAAGGAAGCTTTAAAATTAATTAATTAATTTTTTAGAAATCTTGAATGTTAATTACTAATATTATTAAATCGAATCTCAAAATGTTTTTTTTTTGTATATGGCGGGGTGACATATGGATTGTCACCAGCCGCAACTTGCTAACTGCCTAAGGTGTAGTTAAGTAGTTAATATAATATATAATACTTTAGTCAATATATTCAAATAAATGTCCGATTTAGAAAAAATTTATTCAAATTATTTCCAATACAATTTAAGATTTTCGGTTACAAAGGAATGATCTCATGCATTGTTACTGATCGCAGTTATACAATAACAAATTCCATATTTGGTCAGACTCGCTCATGCGCATCGGTGGTTCAGTGGTAGAATGCTCGCCTGCCACGCGGGCGGCCCGGGTTCGATTCCCGGCCGATGCAATATACATTTTTTATTTTGTTTAATCATAAATTTTAATTATAAGTTCTTTACGAATAGAAAGTATCTTGTATTTTCAGACATTATTATTTTATATACATAAGGTTTAAATCGGAAATATTTCCCAAATAAATTAAATTTATAATGAAAATTATAAAATAAAAAAAAGTATTTTGCATCGGCCGGGAATCGAACCCGGGCCGCCCGCGTGGCAGGCGAGCATTCTACCACTGAACCACCGATGCAGTTGGAGCTTCGGAGCTCAATATTATACTTTAGTAAAATGAATAGAAATAAATAAAAATAAATATGCAATAAAAAAGCAACAATTCATTTTAAATAATCAGAAAACTGATTAATTAAAATACTTTAATAGAAAATATATACGTGAGCTTCAGTAAACCTAATCCGATATACACAAATTAAATATACTTTATTTTTGTGAACTTTTATTTATCTACTATTAGGCCAACTATAAACATTTTTTCAATTTTCATAAAAAATCACTTTAGTTACTAACTTTTACCTTAAACACAAACGAATTAAGTTGAGTGTTTTAATAAATCACAAAAAAAATATTTAAAACCAACAAAAATTATAGATTATTTA
>NC_051846.1:204592218-204601019 GCF_002237135.1 Teleopsis dalmanni
ATTACACGTTAAATATGAGTGGATGCAGTGGGTGATTAAGGTGCAAGTGCTTCTGCGTGTACACCCGCAGGATATACACGGAAATAAAAAATTATTTTGCTAAGTGCAAATGGCATAAAAGCAATAATGACACTGACAGGTGTAGATAGGATGACGGTAAAGGACAATAAATTGTGCAACACTTATTGTTGCAAATTAAAAGTTAATATTTTCCTATCTGTTAAATGCACAATAATGTCAGTGTTGGCGCAAAAGGATTGTTCAAACTTGTACAGGAAAAATGTCAAACGGAAATACTCGTAATACAAAATGGCGGACAAGTTCCAATAAATTAAATAAGTTTTTTCTTCACTGATTTGTTCA
This sequence comes from Teleopsis dalmanni, assembly GCF_002237135.1. NCBI lineage: Eukaryota > Metazoa > Arthropoda > Insecta > Diptera > Diopsidae > Teleopsis > Teleopsis dalmanni. The sequence continues at coordinate 204,592,582 of NC_051846.1, forward strand.
TGGTTTTATGTACGCTTAAGAAGGCGCTGGTGTTGAAATATAAATATAAATGTACTTAAGTAGCAAATCGTTGTTTTTCCGGCTATTAGTTTATGCCAACAATTTAACTCGTTATGTAGGAACAAACTAGCGTTAATGGTGCACAATATGGCATACAACCAGTTGCACTTTTTGTGCTTTATAAGGTTGGCAACGTTAACACTATATTTTTCTTCTTTTTTTTATAGACAGTGAGAATTGTAATAACAGTTTTCATGGCAGACAAAATGTTGGAGCTCAAAAATAAACACTTAAGTAAAAAAGTATAAAATTATATTAAAAAAAATATAGAAAAAAAGTCATTGAAGTGCAGTAGTGTGGCCAACTCCTGATTTATAAATGTGGCAACTGGCGGCATGTAGATATGGCTATAGAAACGCTTGTCATAAACTCTCTTGGCTGAGTTGAAGGTAGTCATATTTAGTTTAGTGCACATAGTTGTTGGCCACTTTTTTTCACATTTTTATTTTCGCACTTGAAATACTTTTCACAGTTTGTGCCACAAAAAAAGGATAAAAACCCTGCCAGACATGCTGGTGTTGCAATTTTTGCAGCTACTGTTGGGTAGACTAATGTTGTTGTCGGCTAGTAATTTGTTCTATTTCCGAAGTTTGTTTTTAATTTTATCAAGAAAATTAAAAAAGTTTTTTTGATAGAAAAGCAACATTTAAGACTAATTAAGGAAAGGTTTAAGAAAATTTTTTATATAAGAAGATATGTTTTTTGTTTGATTTAAGTTCGTATTTACTGTCCTAGGTAGAAATATATTGAATAGTTTTCAATATTCAACTACTTTAAATAAATGTCTGCTAACTATATTGCATTATTGAAAAGTATTATTGCATGCCCTCAAGACTTTGCACTGAGATGGTAGTCTTTGCACAACAGATACTTCCTCATTTAAAACTATATTAACATTGACATCATGACGGTCGCAGAAATCTTCCCTAAAAGTTTTAGTAAAACTTTTAAAACTTAAGTGGTAAAATGTCAGTTGTGGTTAAAACTCAGAGCAGAAAGAAATATTATGCCATAATTTGCATGCAGCGGCAAAGCAAAATATGAGCAACTTAGTTTAAAAGTTAAAAAATTATGGATTTTAATTTAAATTAATTAATATAGTATATTTACAGAAAGTTTTTATAAGATTATATGAAAATGTAATTTTTTTAATGCATCAAAAATTCTTAATATTTTTTATTCAAATTAATTAAAAACTCTGCTCAAATAACATTTCTACTAACTAATTATTAACTTCAAACTGATTGTGAATATCAAAACTGAACATTCCGATTAGTCAAAATTATAAATGCTTTTTTCATCATACTAAATAAACATTTTTAAGGATAATGACAGCTGTCAAAGCAAAGCAATGAAATCCCCGCATTGTCATAAGAGAGACGACAAGATTCGACACTTCGTTATTGCGAAACCTATTAAAGATTTATAAAGAACGTTAACTATAGCGAGCAAGAGATATGTGACATAACAAAGTGTATGTTATAACCAGCAGCAACCCTAATTGCAAAAAAACAAATGTTCCAAAATAGAATTTAATCCAAAATAAGCAGCTCAGTAAAAATGGGGAGACGACATAACAATAACCATCAGAGTCATGAAAGCTTGTGTCATACAAACGTAGACCAACTAACAGACTGACTGACAACCAAAAGGGAAGTTAAATATGCTCCCCAGTTTTATTGGAGAATTTTAAAGGCCAACGTATGCAACGGCAACCCCCAAAGTATATTTACGTTCTGCTTAATCTTAAGTAAAGTTGTATATAAACGGATTTCATCAATGTTTGTTCGTTTGCCGGTTGTTCTGTTTTGTTCTATTTCAAATAACTTCAACATCAAATACAAAAATAATTTAATTTATCATATTAAAGTTGCTATACGCGATTTAGGGCAACTTGTGCCTTGTATGGCACAACAACCCCTGGAAATACTTACGCCTGCATAAAGTACAATACCACAAACGCAACCGATCTAAATAGCAAAATTTTAGCTTCAAAAGCAAAACCTCAAAGAATTTTTGCCTGAAAATATCTGTAAACATCGCTCTGGTTTGAGTGATGTGAAAATGCTATTAATCACTTTATATGCGTGGCCATTTATCGCTCAAAGAATATATAAGGAAAAAGTGCTAAAACAATAAAGCATGAGCCAGCAATTTAAATCTTTTTCTTAACCTCATTTATTTACTACGAGAAATTCAGTTTAAATTCACTTCCATGGGTTTCTGACGCCGTCTTACGTTGTTTTGGTGTTTTTTTTTCTGTATTTGCCATGGCGAAGAATAGTTCTTTGCTTTTAACTTTCATTTTTTAAATATCTAGACTCTTATTATAAGTAGCATTTCATTGAATTTGGCTCCTGCTTCTTTGGATTAATTTGTTACAATGCTCAATCTCTTTTTAGCATTATATGAATTTTTTAATACATTTCAACACTTCTCATGTTTCAATTAGCAAACCGAGAAGTGTGCGGTTCACGTGACTTCTAGTATTAGTGTCAGAAGCACGCAAACTACTCGATTTGTTAAGGGCAACCGTTTTCATTAACCAAGTTCGATTGCAAAATGCTTATATTTCATTTAAAATAAAGTTTAATTCCAGTTTAATTTCAATGTTTTGGTACAAGTTTGTGCGGTGTTTGACATTAGTCACACAATTAGAAACCTTTTTTTAGCTTTAAACTGTTAAGGGTTGTTGTAAAATTTGTTACAATATAAATAATATCTAAACAATACCAACATATTTGTTTGGTTTCAGGATATTCAAGATAATAAAAGTGAACACTAAGAGTTATTTTATAAAGACAGTCATATAACAAATGGTCATGGCAGTTTAATGCGCTTTTTGGTCATGACCAAAACATATGTTATACAGAGACTTATTGTCCTACTTTTACTTCCTTATTAGTATGATCCTTTGTGTTTATATTTAAAAAATCTTTACTTTTATATGGATATTAAGCATATCAATAACAAAAATAAACATATTTACTCGGCTTTTCTGACAATTATTACTGAGCAACATTGTTTAACCAACAGTGATGAGATACCGGGACCAAATTACTCTTCTTCTTTTATTTTAAGTTTTTAATTTAAATTGAAACCACCAACATTTTTAAATTTCATCACTCTCTCCATAACACAATCCTAACTGCTCTAAGACTTTATAGAACAAACTCTACCGGGCTTAAACCCCACAACGAGCTTTAAAGACACTTGAATAAAGGAGCAAGACAACTGAATATGTACTTCTCTTACGAATTATATGCCAAATACCTGCAATAACATTATATTTATTATTTTTAAATAACATATTTTAAGCAATTTCAAATATCTTACAAAAGTTAGTGTATTATTCAGGTACAAAGAACAGAATAATACTTTGTAATTATACACAAAACTGTTTGAATATATTGTAAATTTCATTCAATTTTAAATAATAATTTACTTATTAGGGTAAATGAAAACAAATGCGTATGACAAAAGGTGGCTTAATTAAATCCTTTAAGCCAAAAATATTGCTGTTGTATGCAAATTTACTACTCATAACTTTAACAATAATAATGAAATACCAACAAAACAAATTTTTGGTCAGCTCAATTGGAAGCTCTTGTCTGCGGTAAATGCTATATAACCATAGTAAGACACTTCATTGCGTATTCATTAAATAAGTTCAAAAATAAAAGCAAAAGTGAACCAAACAGATGGCCGTTGTGAAAAAGGATATGCACTTAATATATACTTCCTTCAGAGCACAGACACTGTCGAGGCATCTGTTAATGACACTACCGGTGGCAAGTGGTTTACCAGTCAGTACAGACGAATAAAAAACCTTCTACATATATTAATGCCACACTTGACAATCGAATTTATCCACGTGTGCATATAAAAACTTTATGGTAAAACCCTTCTCAGATAAAATTAAAGCCAATATTTGCGGACACAAGCGCATTATGCTTGCATTTTTACTGCAGTATTACGAATTTTATTGCAGTTTATTAAAATCACTTGACTTATCAACACCTTTTATTTGCCTAATTGCAGCGTGACGTTATAAAATCGTTAAGCAAACACCGAATAGATTGTGTATGAGATTTAATTAAAGCTTTATCTGTTAGTACGCCTGTGGTCAGGTCAGGTCAGGTCAGCGTCAGCATATATAATGGAAAGGATATCAAATTAAAATGACCATTTAGGGGTGCATGCTTAATGGTGGCGCAAATTGAATTCATGCGATATTGCAAATATTTATTGTAGTGTTGGAATTTCTGTTCGTTATAAAATGAAAATTTCATATAAAAATAACACAAATGAATATGCAAATGTCACGTAGTTTATCAGCATTTAAGCGAAAAGAATTTACAAGTGTTGACATTTAATCTCGTTTTAAAATATTTGGATGAAACTTTTATCCAGGTAAATGTGCCCTTACGACTACTCATACCATTTTCTGCCAACCCACTTCAATAACACAAATGAAAAGCAAACCAAAAAATGCTTAAAAGTGCATTCACTGCTTAACAAAAAAGAAAAAAGAAAAAAAATATAAATAAATAAACGAAAAAAATGCAGAACAAATATAAAAAGTGCACAAAATTCCATTTGTCTGCAAATGCAAGCAAAGCGCGATGTTGTCAACAGTCACAACGGAGTCCATTTACACAACAACTGTAAGAACTTGGTCCTCTCTAAGGGAGTTGTTAAAACAATAACAATAACAACAACAACAACAGCGGACTAAGCGTTACGTATGTAATTGCAGTACGTGCAAGATACTTTCACCCACCCACAGATAATGAAATTCCAAATGAGTCGCATGTGACAAACGAAAAATTGTTAAAAACATAAAAATGTAAACATGCACATGCAACTCACACGCAGATTGCAACCTTAACCCTAACATTGGGTCGCATAGTGAAATCCCTGTATGCCGTCATATGTGGAACTTGCCACACAATGTTGCATGGCAAACGAAAATGAGCGAAAATATTTTTTGGAGTGCAAGTATTTAAGTGGAGCCGGGGACAATCCAAATACCAATGGTAAGTGCACTTTTACACGAGCATGCAAAATGTTGAAGTATGCACGATGCACATGTGAAAAGAGAAATTGAATTGCATACAGTGCGCATCATTGCGAACATTTTTCTTTGGCTGTAATTTATTTGCATTTGATGCAGCAACCCGCCATATACAATATTAATGTGACAGTCTGTTTTATTTCCGCCTCGAAATGCTTTCGTCGATTGGTGCTGGTGCTGGTGTTGCGATGTTGGTTCTAAATCTGAATCTGTTGCCAATGATGTTGGTCGGTGATAATGAGGCTGCTGTTTCGCTGTCATTAGGAACTCAATTTATGTAGAAACATTCAAGTATCTTACACTGACTTAAATTTAGTGTCATGAATAATGAGTGTGGGTGTAGTAAGTAGTGTATAAATCAGATATACGCTAAAGAAATGTTAATGTAAAGATCTCATCACAAAACAATTCATTCATTCCCAATTTTAATAAAACAAAAGTAATTTTATGCTGTGAACGTAAAACAAGGTTAAGAAACAATTTTTATGATCGTGAAAATGTTGTCTTTATAAAAACAATTATTCTTTAAATTAAAAGAAATAACTTGCGAAATGAAGAGGGTTGGATCTAGATTAAATAAATACGGTTAGTGACAAATCGACTAGACTTCACACTGATCATCCTATATTCAGCTAAGAATTTAGACTAGGTTAATCTGGCTGGTCGTCAGCCTATTTGTCCCTAACGATATTATATCGAGTGAAGTTTCGATGCTTTTTGCGAGTCTAAAGAAAGTTTGACTCCATTTCTAAAACGACCACTAACTTTCTAAATTGTGGACCCACTAAACTAAAAAATATTCAGTATCTTGTTTGATACTCACTACCTTGTTAAATACTTAGTACCTTGTTAAAAACTCAGTATCTTGTTAAATACTCAGTATCTTGTTAGATACTCCGTATCTTGTTAGGTACTTAATATCTTGTTAAATACTCAGTATCTTGTTAGATACTAAGTATCTTTATCTTGTTAAATACTCAGTATCTTGTTAGATACTAAGTATCTTGATAAATACTAAGTATCTTGTTAGATACTTAGTATCTCGTTAAATACTCAGTATCTAATTAGATACTTTGTATCTTGTTAGATACTCAGTATCTTGTTAGATACTTCGTATCTTGTTAGGTACTTAATATCTTGTTAAATACTCAGTATCTTGTTAGATACTCAGTATCTTGTTAGATACTAAGTATCTTTATCTTGTTAAATACTCAGTATCTTGTTAGATACTAAGTATCTTGATAAATACTAAGTATCTTGTTAGATACTTAGTATCTCGTTAAATACTCAGTATCTAATTAGATACTTTGTATCTTGTTAGATACTCAGTATCTTGTTAGATACTTCGTATCTTGTTAGGTACTTAATATCTTGTTAAATACTCAGTATCTTGTTAGATACTCAGTATCTTGTTAGATACTAAGTATCTTTATCTTGTTAAATACTCAGTATCTTGTTAGATACTAAGTATCTTGATAAATACTAAGTATCTTGTTAGAAACTAAGTATCTCGGTTAATACTCGGTATTTTGTTAGATACTTTGTATCTTGTTAGATACTAAGTATCGTTAAATACTCAGTATATTGTTAGATATTCAGTACCTTGTTAGACTATACTAGTCAATTCAAAGTTACATTCAAGGTGTCTAAAGTTGAACATGAGTTTTTAAGAAAAACCAATAATAATTTTATTAATTATTAAAATAATATTTGTTTTAATAGATCAAACTTGCATATATGTTTTATCATATAAATCAATGGTTAATAGTTTGAAATGTTTCGTATACTTTTTGACAAATTATAATTTTAATACGTATACAACAGTACAGTAGATCTCGGCTGGTCTAAATCTCCGGTAATTAGGATTTCCTCGTAATCCGGAAAAAATTAGGAAATTCAAAATGAACATTGTGTCTTGTAGACTGGGTCGTCCATTGATTCGCTATTCTAGAGAATATGTTATGATTATCGCTGCTTGGTAGTTTAATAATATGTGATTTAGTTATAAATTATGTTTACTTTGTTTGCTATTTATGTTAATTATACATATATGATGTGAATGTATCATATCATTTATGAATTCGCTTAATGAACAGTGACTTATCGTTCAGTTCAGTTTTTGTTGTTAATATAAATATTTAAACATATATAGGACATTTGTTTGATTTTAAATATGATTTGCGCAATTCGAATGTGTCAATAATTCGGATTCATTTACTTTTAATATATCCGGATTAGTGGAGTTCATCTGTTTTGTTTGTCAATCGATTTGTTTAGTCTTCATGCGAACTATATCCGCCCTTATTAAGCTCTTATTTAATTAATGTTTAAAAATTACGTTTGTGTAAGAACTTCGAAAAATTTAAAGTCTATTCCTAATCTCTAACGAATACATAAAATAATGAAGAACTTACATATATTACAGCTCTCATAGTTATTAAGTAAACGTGTTTAAATACACACTAGTTATAGATTTTTACCTGAAATTAGAAAAACAAATTCATTTTTAATTAATTTATAAACTCATGGTTTATTATAAAAAATATATGTGTTTAAGAGACAAACAGATGGCTCAGAATAAGTAATCCAAAGGCAATAAAAACATAAACAATATTTGTGCACTAATGTTGTTTACCTTTGATGTATAATAAAGATAAAGTATTTGTAAACAAAACTAAGTGAACTTAAGTACACAAAGCCATGAGCAAATGAGCAAATAAATAAAAGCACAAAGCTAACTAAACAAAGGATTAATTTAAAATATTGCAGCAATAAAAAAAGAACAAGCAGAAGCAGCAAAAAAAAAAAAACTAAGAGCACGTGATAGATAGACGGTTCGTCGGCCGGTTGATAGATAGTTACTAGATAAAAGACATAATGCTTTTATCATAGATATTACAAGAAGATATTTAATTTAATTAAAAATAAAAAACGTACAAAGGTTTTAAAAATTATATTCATCTAATACCTGTTGTAAATGGGGTCACGACACAATGCGGAGAAGGCAATAAAGAAGATACGAATGCGTCGATATAAAATACTATATAGTACTTTATAGTAAAATTGTAGTAAAACACACCTCACTCATTCCACCCTAAAAAGAATCGGTGTTGCGTTTTTGTCCCAGTTGGGAATTAATTTTAATAATGTTTTTTTTGTTTTCATCTGAAATCACTCTGGGCAGAAGTTCATTCAGTCTCATGCTAAGCTTGTGCTGCATGTTACGGCTTTACTAAGGAGGGTTAAATAAACCGACACAATAGCAGCAGTGACGCAGTGACGCATTCATCCATCCATCACC
>NC_051846.1:204601119-204608205 GCF_002237135.1 Teleopsis dalmanni
AAATGTGGTTTCCTTCCGACTACCGCCATTACGTTTTGCAGCATTGCTATGGTTCGAAACGTAGTCTCCCTTAATTCATATAGCTCTAATACTAATACTACAAGTTCTTATCAAAGCTCTGATCTACCTTACGGTTTGTCGCTCACAATTTCATTATTTATGTGGTCTATATGATAAATGTGGAAGAGTCCGATGCACGTTTACTCAATACTATCTGTGATCACTTCGGTAATCCACTATAAGCATTCAAATATCATTCAAAAATGATAATAAATAATAGGACTATAGAAGTAAAGTTTGTAGCCCAGCATATCTACCTGATGGAATATAAATTTGTTTTAAGAGAGTGCAAATCTGAAGTAGTTTGAGCATCCACAGAACCAAACAATTTTAGCGCTATGTATTTAATATAGCATTGCACGCTCTCAGTTTTTCAAATCTGTTTATATCTATCTTTTTGGTATATCTTTTATGCGCTTTTATTTTATGTTTCAATATATAATTTTGATGAATAATAATAAAGGATGAATCATCATATAGTCTCATATGGTCTTCAAAGAATTTTCATTCCCTTGTAGAGATTTTCTTCTTTACGCAATTAGTGAGATAATAACCCAGAGGATATTATTTTGATAAAGGTATATATTGGATATTGGTTAATATAAGTTAAACTAAGATAGCAATTTCATATGAAGTTGCATTTTAGTAAATGTTATAAATTTAAAATAAAACAAAATTACTTTATTTTTTGGTTAAAAAAATAAACAACTGAATTCTTGTACTAATAATCTTTTGTAAGAATCAAATTTTTGTTTCAACATCTGTGAAATATGGTACTGTATGACTTATTTTATGATCGATCTTTCCTTATTTCAATTTTTTTGTTTCTTTGTATTGTGATTACATCTGAGTTCTTTTTCTGGGTGTAAGATTAAATAAATATAATTTTAAAATGAAAATTCTGTTTAAGCTTAAATGTAGAATCGTTTAATCCATTTTGGGCTTATGTAAGGTTAAGTGCTGATACTGTAAAGAATTAACAATGGATCAATAAATCAATCATTTGTCAGAACAAATATAAGTGAACTACAAAATGTTGCCAGCAGAACTGATATAAAAATTATAAGAACAACGTTTAGAATATACGTATATAAAGGGGAAATCCTAAAATGGATATTATTTACTTACGTATTAATTTGTCAGTGAAGCATCAGAAACAACGAATGAAGTTTGACATTTGGTTTGGCTTTTTCCTTGCATTTCTTTGAACGTTTGCCAAAATTAAATAAAGAACAAAACGCCCGAAGACCGCGGCACAGCAATTCCTTAAAGTGGGTCAAGCAAATCAGAAAAATTACGAAAAAACGCACAAATTGAATTTGAGGCATCAGACATTCCAGACTACGCATTCTACAGTCAGAGAGGTAGCTGATAGCGCTGGTAGCGCTGCACGGCTCTTGTTGTCAACCTTTGCATATTAATTAGTCAGGCAAGAAGGTAACCATAGTCTGGATGGCTTGGTGCTTGGTTGCTTGCGTGGTGACATGATGGCCACGAATGTGCACGGTTCAAGCACAAAAGTGTTACTTTATTCTTGTTTTAATTTTCTTGTCAAAGTTGGGGATTTGTTGGATTTGTGGCGTCGTTGTCAATGCAATGTACGCGCATATCTCAACTTTGATTTCAAAAAATTTGTACAAAAATATTTTTCCTTTTTTCATAAAATATATTTTTAGTTTTTTTTTTTCGTTTTCTTTGAAGATTTATGTTGTAAGTTTATGTAATTTTGAGATTTATGTTGCTTTTAAAATTTATTTATTACATTATTTAAAATGTGCGGCACTTCTGGTATCTTTGAGTTTCAGTCCTGAACTAAACTGTGTAAGTAGAATGTTAGAATTGAGCTGCAAATCAAAAGTCAAAATTTATGTACATAATAAGTCTTAGGAACCCATTATAATATAAATACACAGCAATAAAAGCTTATACAAACAGATGAAAATTCTTACAAAAATATATATTATGTTCAATCGTTAAGATGCAGTATCTCATACGATGCACGCACCTGCAGCTTCTCTACTTTAACGTTTTTATTAAGATTTTGAGTTTAACATAACGATTTTTAATTTCATTAATATTTTTCCTAGTTTCGATTTTCTTATATTTTACACTATAACTGGAGTTTTCTATATAAAAAAAATATAACCAAACATTGAAGTAATAAAAATGTAAGCAAAGTTCTTGTAGTAAATCAAAAAGATTGACTTGACTGGTTTTTGTTGGAGGAAATAATAATCGCAGCAGGTACTTCAAAAATTTTATAACTTAGTTCTTTCAGATATGAAATTTATATACATATATCAGAATTGAAATGCAATTATATCCCAAATTGAAAATTTCGATAGTAAACTCAATTGCTTATAAACATTTACAATTGCTGGATATTGCATTCAGATACTTAAACTATCCTTGCTACTTTATAAGGACAACTATTCGATATTAATAAGGAACAAATTGAAGTCACCTCAATAGTTTCAATACTACATTTAATAATTTAGACATCGTCTAATACAATACTAAAAAATGGAAATAAAATGATATATATAAAATATATATACGTTTAAAAAAATAATACTTACGAGTGGGTTAGGGTATTTAAATTTGAAAGAAATTTATACTTTTAGATAAAGTATAATTAGTAAACACTTTATACATCACTTTTTTTATACATTATATATTTATTTTTGTGGAGTTAGAATCAAATGATATATATTAGAAGTATGTAGGCCATGTCGACCTGACTCAATTGTCTAAGAAATGTTAAACCGATTCGTCTTATATCTCATTCTACATCAGTGACTGTCAGGAATAGGGTTAGATGCGAGAAGTACTATTGAAGATCCACTAAATCTGGATAGCAGTAAGTGTATTTTGTTTTCTTCTATGTTTATGTACCCAGAAATCCAAATTAAAGTTACTTTAAAACTGCTATCCAGTCCGTTCATATACCGCATACATTAATGAAATACGTTGAACTGGGTGTATTCCAGTGAAATAGATTTAAAAGGTGTCTCACTGTCTGTGGTCTGTGTGAACATAGACTTTCTTTTTCTTGAAACTTATTATCGCGGCATAAGGAACAGACTTTTAGAATGACGAAAACTTCCGCTTAAAATATTGTAGTAAGTGGAAGCTATCACGCCCCTAGGTCTGGTGTAAAGCAAAAGGATATGTTAGTCACCAATCTATTTAAGAGCACTGTGCACTCTGTAATAGCGAGTATAACAAGAGCCGGTCACTTCATCAAATGCTTAGCTGTTCTGATTGCATTTGCTCATGATTACCGATTGAAATAAACGAAGCATGGAGTAGGTTAGGTTAGGTTATACCGGTGATCCCTAGTGGATCCACTTAGGCCTATTGGCCCCTTGTGATGCCGTATATAAATAATAAAAACCTCAGAGTTTAAAACCACCTAGAACCTTTTGCGAAGCATAAAATGCTATTTAAATCCCGATCCTGTAACTGGTCCAGGTCCTCAAGGAAGGGGGCTCCTAGAGTACTAAATCGCCGACGTGCATGAGCTGGACAAAACCACAAAAGATGAGATGCGTTCTCATCGTCCTCCCCACAGCTACGACAGATTTGGTTGAAAGGAAGACCTAGTCTTCTAGCATGGTTCCCTAGTTTACAGTGTCCTGTAGTCAACCCTACCAGAAGACCAATGTCCTTGCGGGACATCTCAATTAGAGTTTTCGATTTCATTTTATCGGAAAGTGGCCAGATTGCATTCAGACGTCTACATATCGTTGAGTCTTCCCATCTTTTGTTAAAAGTATTAGTGCAGAAAGAACTCAATAACAATTTACATTAGCATGAAGTAACCCAATTTACATTAGCAAGTAAAGGCAAAAAATAAGTTAATACCATTTCAATTTTTAACAAAATTTACTTTGCAAATACAACATAAAACTCTACACTGCCTCACTATCACCATGAAATATTGAAATTTAGCTAACAATGATAGTTGCAAAATATTTCTTATCATAATTCTTTCATGACTTTGAGCATCGGTGTGCACAGAACCCATTAAGTGACGCAAACCAAAACATAAAAATTAGAAGTAATCACTTCGATGCAATTTTAAAGATTTAAGCAGAGAACTGCAAACTGAAAATAATGTGGGTATGAACTCGAAGCTAAGTATCTCAGTATCTCAGTACGTTGCAGTAGTTCTGCACTGTGCTCGCGGTAATAATGCGTTACATATGAAAACATTATCGGCAACAGCGCCATCTGCATTTTATCGGTAATATTGTGGTGTATAGCACAAATGGGTAGATTCTGAAGAGCACGTACGGGTATGAGTTTAGATATTAATTAAATTAATTGATGTTTAAAAGATAAAGTGTAGGAAGCATACAATTGCCATATTTGTGTTTGTTGGAATTGCATTAAAAGATGATGCGGCAACGGATTTCGGAATTGTTGCATGCCGCTCAAGTTGCCGTTATTAGTTCGGCTAATGTACGTGTCAAATTACGTTGACTGCTATAATTTGTCTTTAATATTACTGATTACAAAATTAATAGAATATTTTTCATATCTCTTACATCTTTAGTTATCTTTATGATTTAGAACAGTTAAGTGATATGTGCCAGGCACTTTAATGTAAGTGCATATAATGAAGAGATGAATATTTTAAATATACACACAAATGCTCGCTATAAATATAGGATTGGTGAGATATAAATAAAATTTGTTGATTTTGTGTAATAAAATTAAATGAATAATTTTATAAATAGATAAGATTTTCTAAGATAATATTGCCATTATAGCTTTGCCGATATTAGACTAGATTTTGCTACTATAGAGCTCAATTTAACCTCATATTATTATTTTCAAACAACCACGTATTCATTAAAATTCAATTTCATGAAGATATTTAAACAACTACAGATTTACAAATTATTTATGCATTGTCATTAATATCTATTCAACAGCATTTTGAAGATTTATTTTCTATCTTGTTTAAAAATGTTCTATTTTAATATTTTATATTTTCTTTATTCTGTTCATAGAATTTTCGATACTAATTTCGTTATTCTACTATATGAGATCACGAACCAACCTAAACCAAATTTTGATTAAAACTAAATTTTGATTTTATATCAGTAAAAACTTAGTTCTGACTTAATTGAACATAACAATCCGTTTCCAGATTTCAGCCTAAAGTACACTCCTCTCCAGGTACTTTTGCAACATGCTCGCCTTCTCCAATTTTCAGTCAGTGGGCACTCATGACAAGAAGTTAGGTAGAATCTTGAAAAATCTCTTGAAAACTTTATATGAAAATATCTAGACCTGACGTAATAAAGGTAATCGACCACGGGGATCCGCAAATTAATGAACCATGCGGAAACCAAAAAATAGATTTTTCAGAAATAGTGAAGTTTAAACTAAGAATTCCAGGCCTGGCATGATTAAGACAGTAAACCTTAAAAGATTACAAATTCATGAGTCATGCGGAAACTCAAAATATAAATTTTACAGAAATAATTGTTTTTATCAATAGTAAAGTTTGGGTTAAAACTAAGAATCCTGGGCCTGGTATGATTAAGACAGTCTACTTCAAAAGTCTACTAGTTAATGATCCTGCGGACACTCCAATCAGATTTTACAGAATCACATTCAGCCGTAAATGTTCATTTCTAGATTTAAAATCTTATATCATAGAGGATATGAATTGGTTTGGTTGGCCACTAAAACCAACCAAACCATCCACTGTGTGGTTTTATAAAGTCAAATTATTGTAAAATTTTTTTCTCTGGAACAGATGACGAAGTCTTATTACTATTTTAAACATTTGAAATATGCTATTGTTTCTATCGACTATTTGTTGACTTTCACATTTTGTCATACTAACAAAACATATTCACAATCTGCGTGAAGTTCCTACGATGAATATTAGAGCAATATGTTATGTTTTAATTTTATTCAAGAACATAGACATTCTCTAACATTTCGATGAGTTTTTAGTTTATACGATCATTTTTTAAAAGCTTTCTCTAAAAAACTAGTTTTAGTTTTAATGGTAGTTACTTGAATTCATACTCGGAGAATACGGTGGTTTGGAAAGCAAAATTTTGATCAACTTAATGTTTTAACTGGAAATATGGTCTATCTTCCACTTCCTTCAATTGACGATTCATGATCCTTTTTCGCTCGTGCTTCGCAAGACCGCTAAACGTTAAGACGCTAAATGATGTCCATATACGGTATATATGGTTCGTATAGCTCGGAATTCATTTTAATACGGCAGTCCCAACGAACACTTAGAGGGTCAAAAGGTATTTATACGATAGTTAAACGATACAATACTGCAGTCGTATGCTGATTTTTCAGAAATGATTAGTCATAGAGTACCTTTGTACTCATATGCAGCTTAACATCTTATTTAAAAATTATACAATCTTCGGATATATGAAATTTTCACCTCAGTAGGTGTTTTGTTATTTTTTTAATTTGCAAGCAATAAAAAGCTTAATTTTAGCAACAAGATAATGTCTTAATTTTTAAATGTGGAGTGGGATTCACAGTATTAACAGTATGTGGCTTTCAGCTAGCTGGCTTTCTTTGAAAGCAATAAAGTTGGTTTTATATGAAGAACATAATTAATTAGTACTGTTTATCTAATAGACGTCACTTTAAGTAAGAAATGTAATTTAGTTAAATTATTTATTTGTGTAAATGCATTTTAATATTTTGATTTACAAAATTTGTATCTACCCTCGTATTTACTGTTGATATCTCATAAAACTGCTTAACAAATGTTCATTTATGTCCGATAAAATCTCTTACCCATGCTTAAGAGACTACGAAAATATATGCATCTTTATAGATCGTTTAGTTTTTTTGAACCACTTATGGAAAATGTTAATTAATTTATGCACCAATATAGTTTAAGAAAAATCATCAAAAGATTTTGTAGTCCAATTGAGTCCCCCTAGCCTGTGCTTTACGGTACTTAAATTCTAACTTACACTAAACAAAGTATCTGGAAAGACTTATCAATTTAGTTTTTAT
>NC_051846.1:204608305-204622343 GCF_002237135.1 Teleopsis dalmanni
AGTAGTTAAAATCTACTTCCCAGCTTAACCAGGCCTTCGTAAGACCTGTGCTAACAATCCAAGAAAGTTGATTGTTGAACTCATCGAGAAGAAATGAGTGTTTGCTAAGATATATTGTTATATAAGATATAACTATTTGTTCTGGTATCGGGAAATAATCTCCTGCGTTACGATTTTGATGTATATTATTCCTAAAAAATGTAGTTGTGGTTACACAAACACGTGAGCCTCGTTTTGTATCTTCAAGCTGTTTAAGTGGATTTTGGCCATATGGTACAACTACAGAAACAAAATTTTTTGCAAAATTTATATCGTTTAGAATATCTTTACTCATAACATATGTATAGTTTTCTGCTAATAGTGTATCTATTGAATTTGGTATAGGCTTTGTTTGTTGCGTGCGTATCAAGTGAAATAATAAAGCTTGATAAGAATTACGTATTATAAACATAAGCCAAAACCATAGTAATAATAGAAATCGTCTTATAGAATTCTTTGGTAATCGAACATTAGGAATGCCGAGTACAGTTTCAACTACACTTAGAAAATTTTGCGGCTTATCCTCTACTTCTGCGGCAGAGCTCAACAGAATTGTGTTTTCAAAGTAACGCATAACAAAAGCCAATATCACTACTATAAAACACATTAGCCAAGCATAAGACGTAAATGGATGTACCAGCAATTCTAAAGAGTTAAACGCAAATGCCGGTTTATATACCACCGCAATTATTTGCTCCTGATGATAAACCATTGTTGGGGAAGCATGCCTGGAACGTTCGAATGTTTGACGGAAACAACCAAGCGATAAATCAGCAGTATGTTTTTCTAACTGAAAAATGTATTAAGGAGCTTATGTTTCAGTTTTGTTTAAATATATTAATACCATTCCCATAGCTCCATTAAAAGTACCATTGACTATCACGCCACGTTGTTCAGTAATTGGAGGAGACAATATTTCAATCGAAAAATTTAATTTCTCCGATATTGTTTTTAACATGGTGCCCTCAAATCCGCCATTTATTCTACGGTTCTCATTTTCATCAGTTTGTAATCTTAGATAGGGAGCTATGTTCCAAAGAGCTGCTTTAAGTTTACAACCATAAAAATTTTTTAATTTTCTTGGAAATAGTTCGGGATGTGTAAACATCGTTCCATTGAACTGATTAAATAAAACTGGTTGTATTTTATAGCAATGTTTCGCAGTAAAAGGAAAATAGGTGTACAGTTGTACTCCACCTTTCGCTGTTTGGATTTGGACTACACAATTAATGAGATAATGCAACCAGCAGTAATCAAATATTTGTTGCATTTCATCTCTCAGCAGGTGTTCCTGAGCTTGCAAAACTATGAAATAATATTCATTATTGCTATAGTCTTGAGTATAGCTGATGATATCAATTTCTCTATACAGAATAATATGAAAATAAAATAATACTTTGTGTTAATAAACTGTATTTATGCACAACTTACAAGAAAGCTTTGTAGGAATCGGTTAGTATCATGTTGTATTTCCTATCGCCGGGTACTCTTACTGTAGAGTTTGCGTGTACTACTATCAGCTGCAATATTTGGATGTCCCACAGTTGGAAAAGTTTCACCATCATATCATTATAGAAGTGGCAAGTATAATATCTTCGGCAGCTAAGCGTGTGGGAATAATATGATGCCCGCATCAAGAAGTAGTTTTTAATAACGTAAAATAATGCATGTGCCACAAGCCAGTGGATGTTTATATTCTGTTCTCCAGATCCATCATGAAATTCACTCATTAGTGCAGATATGTTCATGTTTTCTTAAGCTGATGGTTTGTAGAAATATTAAAATATGACTTGTGACCAAGTTTTTGCCTCAAATTATTAATGTTGTTTGAACAAATCTATTAGCAAAAATATATATAGAAGTAGCATTAATAAAGAATAATATGAGTGCATTTACTTTATAAAGATTGTTGCAAACGATTACAGTAAAACAAGTTTAAAAACTAATAAAAGTCATTTAAGTTAATAAAATGAATTAGTTTTTTAGAATAATAGTTTGCTTTTTAGAATAAGCAATCAATATCATTATTATTATTGTTAGGAGATGTGGCATTGCGACCGTCGGATCTATTGTGCCCTCTTCTGGAGTTAGAGTAGATCTCTAAGCCTTGTTGCGTCAATAAAAAGTAGTATAGAACCTACTTTACAGAGTTTTATTGCCTGTTCCGTAAGAATATACATTCCCAGGAACCTATTCGGTATGTGCATTAACTCCTCATTCTCTTCACAGAATCTTCAGTTTAGATGTTAGTTGACAGTGTCCTGTTAGAATCAGTATCATAACTTGGTTCATAAATTAAAGCGTTTTAGTAAAAGTTTAATCAAAATTTTAGTATACTCAATTTGTTCATTTTTTATACCTGTAGTATAGCTTGTGATAGTTTCAGACTTTATAACTCTGCTTCTGTTTATTCGAATTTTATAAAATTTTAACATTACATCAGCGTAGGATATCTTTTCGATACATATAATTGCCAATAAATATTTACTCATTTTAATATTTGTTTACTTACTTATCCCTACACTTGTATATGGTATTCTAAGTTTTCAAAATTTTGCAAGAAAATATTTATTTTATCACTTCTTGTTTGTTTCTTGTTTGTGAAATGTAGTTTATACTGACAAACGCTTTAGTTTGAAACAAAACTATTACTGCATAGCTAGATACTTTTCCAGCTGTGTAAGGCACCATAATTTACGAAAGCTCTTTCAAAAATTTCGTTTCATTTGAAATGTAATCAAAATCAATCAATTCCGTCAAAATGCTATAAATGCACTTAAGATATCAATCAAACTTTCTAAGTGCACTGTGTAACTAATGTCCTTTGCCTTTAGGAATACTTTTATTCATTTTCAATATAAACTTTTTAATAAAGTTCATTGAAAATAAACTGTGAACGAACATGTTTATTGTGATTTTTTTAGAAATTATACTGATTTTTGCTCTTACAATGGTTCAAATTGTAACCACAACGAGTTTTACTGATATTGATAACGAAGACAATACTAATAGATCAATTGTTAATTATTTAAGCTACATGGTGTTGAATTCCGTCAAAGATCAGAGAAACATTTTAATACAGACAAAAGGAAGTACTCACAAATCTGAGCAAATGTTACAATATATGGTAAATAATCTAATATATAATAATATAGATAATGCCCTTGTTTTAGGAGATGTTAAACGATTTGATAAGAACTTTCACATTCACATATATCTACTATTTGTAGACTCTTTCAATTCTTTCAAGTAAGCATATTTTTAATAATCGTTCAATTAAAAATTTTTAATAGACTTTTATACTTACAGTTATCTCCTAGAAAAACACAGAAATATTGACACCCACGAGATCTATTATTTGATTGTATTGCAACCTGTGAATAATACTGAACAACACAGTGCCAGCATGGCACGAATGTTTGAAAGACTCTTCCTCAAGTTGATTGTGAATGCAAATGTATTGACTTACAGTGAAGAAGTTGGCATAGAAATATTTACATATTTTCCCTATTCATCTGGTGATTGCCACTCCAAGGAACCTATTAAAATATATGAATCGAAAGATGTTGACTTTTTGTCCAAAAAAATAATGAAATTTACCAAATTTTTTCCACCAAAACTTTCGAATTTCAACGGCTGTCCTCTTAAGATATCTATCGCACCCATTAAACCATTTATTACTTTACATTCCAATAAAACGGGACTTAAACGTATTTCGGGCATTGAAGGGAATATGCTGCAATTGATTGCTACTAAATTAAATTTTAGTTGTGAATACTTTATATATGATAAACAGCATCCTGGATTTGTGAGTCCTGATTTATCCACTTCGGGAGTATTTAAAGAGGTAAAGCAAAAACTAGTTGTTATTTTACTATGAAAAATGATATATATAGTGTATATTATTAAAACGTATATATTATGTGTATATTTTATATGCAATAGATAATAGTTCTAGTTCTGTTTATAATTTATCATTTCAGCTGACAGAAGGAAGAGCAGATTTTGCTCTTGGTGGTACGAGTTGCAGTCATTTCCGTATGCGATTACTATCATGTTCCAAGCAGTATTTCATGTCAAAAATACGTGTTATGCTTAAACCTGGTGGGCATTACACAGCACTAGAGGTACTGTTCTATCCATTTAAAATAGAGGCTTGGTTGCTCTTATTTTCTTTAGTTAATTTGAGAATTCTATTGAAGCTACTGAGAAAGCATCTAGAAGTAAATCAAGGATGTGTACAACTTTTATTAATTATGTATTTATTGGTTATATTCCTTTATCGCGTTTCCTTTGAAGGATCTTATTTCAAATTTCTACATAATCAACCACTTAAACCACTGCCGGTCAATGCAGAAGAAATGAAGAAACAAAAATACGTCGTTATATCAGATTTGTGTAATAGGCGCTTTAAAGAATATTATAACGATTTAGAAATTGGTGTTATTAAACAACTAACTCCTTGGGAGACTATAGCGCTTATCAAGAATACAAATAAAAAACTTGCTGCTTTAGTTAGTACCGAAATACTGGCATATTATCTAAGTACAAATAAAGAAGAGCGTGGTAACTTTTTAATGATTAAAGATGGTATGATGCTTGATCCACTTTGCATATATTTCAAACGAAATTCATATCTGGTACATGCTTTTGACAACATTTTAATGGATTTGGATATTCATGGTATCATTAACAAAATAGTCAATGAATATGTGAACTATAATTATGTTCCAAGCACAACATACGACATAGATTCAATAAACCAAAGAGACAGAGTTGCACTTGGACTTCATCACTTGAGTGCAGCCTTTTACATGTTGGCGCTTTTCTTATTAATTGCAACTATAATCTTTATTTTCGAGTGCTTATCGGATAAATGTGTGCTTTTCAAGAAGTTCTTCGATTTGCTGAGTAACTAAGTGCATTCTTTTGATTTGTTATTAAAGACAAAGTATTTGTTATATATTTAGTGTTTAATTATATAGCTTTTACTTTAATAATCGTTTATGGACATAGTTATAACACAGAGCACATTGAGATAAATACTCAATAAAAAATAGAAGAAAATAATTTCTCAGTTTATTTTGAAGACCAACTCTTACTGGTTGCAGTAATTACAAATGGATGCTTAATGGCTAATATTGCTTTGATTTTTTGTATGTAACATAGATAAATGAATATTGTCTTTTACATGAAGATACATACACATATGAAGATATCTCACTCGTTTTCATAATATGCCATCTGACATTTTCCCTTTTGATTTTCTGCTGAATAAGCCACATTTTTCAAGTACATCTTGTTTTACTTTAATATTATAGTATAATTCTATAATCTGTTTTAATTGATTCAATGGTGTTAAAATAAACCTCGAGACAATAAAAACTGTAGTTTGTAAATATATATTTCTTTTAACATTAGTAAATATTGCTTAATGAGTCCAGTATATCCTATGTATCAATAAGTATTCATTTATTTTAGAATTACTGTCTAATAAGAAATTTAAATCCAAGACGTACTCAATTTTCAAAGGATGTCTTGACTTAATGTATTCGCTCAAGTAAATCGAATTTCGTTGTTTGTAATCAATAACTTGTATAATTGTCAGTTAAATCGGGAAATCTGAAAAAGAATCTGTAATAGTTTTGCATAAACTTATTTACAATTAGTTTTGCATTTATCCAGCTGATTTCTAATCTCATCTTAACTTTCTGCTATTTAAATTAGTTTTTCATAAACGATTTGCAACTATTTTTAAAGCTTTGGTGAAGACACGACTATACCTCTATCAGGCACTTAAACTTCATCTAGATATTTTCCTTATGCTAATTTTAAACTAATTTTTTTTCAATTTACCGCAATTAAATGCTACAGCATTTGCATTCCACTAATGTATTTGATTTGTGCACAGTTTTCAGTATGACTAATTTATATATCTAAACGTGTTGTTTAGATACTAATTTTTCAGTTTTTCTTTTCAAAGAAAATCAACTAAATAAACTAAGATTAAACATTACCAGAAAGCTCATTTCTTGACTTAAAGATGCTTACAGCATACAGCGTGTTGTAGAGATTTAATGCTACGAAGAACTTCTGGAGAGCAATTAAAAAAGTATTAGCGTATAAATTTCATAAGTTGTCTAGATTTAATTGAACCATGTCAAACTTCTTTTTATTAAGTATCTGTACTAATAAAAAATTTGATTATTTGATTATAATAATATTAATATTGTTGTTATTACAATGCAATTAATAAGGCTTATTATGAAGTAATGCAATGAAACAAATCAATTTTAACAGTTTTTTGTTTTTATTTATTCAATTGTTGTAAGTTGGCTAACGCTCCACAAATTAGTATATAGTACATTAGTACATATTTTTAAACAATTAATTTCGGAAACTTTTTTTGCAATAATTGGAAAGCATCAAAAGCCACAATGTGAGACTTGAATCCACTAAGACCACCTCTTAGGAATGAATGTGGAAAATTACAGCCGCGTGCAGCGGATACAACCCCATTCTAGTAATCAAGAGAGAGAGAGAGATTAGAGCAAGAGGCTTAATACCTAGCGGACTAAGTTTATCTAAGCCAGAATGTATGGACGTAAAGCAAGGAAATTGGGTGTTAGTGAAGGAGGTGGAGTTATTGGATAATCACGGGGGTACCAGCGGTAGACTTTGTGACCGGCGTCACGAGAGCCGCGGTTGAAGAGAGGGATGATAAAGGAATCAGAGTCCCACTCATACAGGTAAAGGGATAAGTATTGGAGGCGGTTTGTGGCGCAATGCCTGGACTAAGTCCGCAGGGATGGTGCTAGGACTCGTACTCGTCAATGTGAGTAATTTTGGCTGAGTCTAAAAGAATGGAGTTGGAAAAGTGCTTGGCGTTAGGCATGCGCTTGTAATTGTGCAATCGTGAAGGCGCTTTCACTCGAAAAGATGGACTCTTTTCATTTGGGCGGGCGTTAGAAGTTGAAGATACCTAAATAGTTAGTACCACGTTTGTTATATGATCTAAATGACAATTATATAAAAATAAATTCATCATTAGGTACTTATTTAGACTTATTCACTTTTATTAATCCCCTGGTTAGATTTACTTTACTAACGTTGGAAAGTACAGGGGTTTAATATGAAATATTTTAATATAGTATTAAATGATTTCCATGTCTTTTAGTTGTCTTCTAGTGTATTTGTCAATTTGATTTCTAGGGCAATATATTAGAACTGATTAAGTTTGTGGTAAATGCTAATACATTTATTTTGAGTGCGGAAAGTTAAGTATAGTATATATAAATTTTTAAGTTCAACATTTCTAAAATAACAGATATATTTTAGTATGAAGTAATTGTTAACTTTTGGAATATTTTTCTATTTCACTACTCGACAATAATCTGAAGTTTATAATTCAAGATAATATTGTACATGTTAATATCCACTAATATGTTTAATAATATTTTAAGAGTTTATAAATTTTACTGAGTCCGTCTTGCATTCGAAATATTTAAAAATGGTGTTTAATTCGCAAGTCATATCAATACATTCGCTTAATCTCTAATTTATATGCTAATTTCATTATATATTCACTCGCAAAAAAATTGATATTTAAATAATATTCCAAAAAAGCAACTCAGAGCAAGAGAGCAACAAATCGAAATTATCGTATATCATTTTTCCAGATACAACCGAACACGTTATATTCACATTTACGTTACAAACGGAACAGTAACTTAGCTGTAATATGAGTAGAAGCGGGCGGTCCCATAAAATCAACAAAGTAAAATTATACCAAATAAATGAACGGATTCACTGACAGATAAACAGACCGCCAGACAAAACAAAAGATGGACATGTGATATGGTGGCTATTTGATGTGATGCTTTGTTGACTCTTACTTGATTATTATTTCCGTTGTATCTACTATCTGTTGATGGGTACGTGTACGTGTAGAATATCCACAAACTTCTACTAAAGCACTGGTACTGGCGTACTGGCCATAACCAGACGTAATCTGGCTTATATTGAAGTTAAATAGCCTTTGATTCATTCTGTTCGGCCTAAGCTTTTTATTTTACATTTTTTGTAGCAAAAGTGCTAATTAACCCAACAAAACGACATGCTCAAGTCTGAGACCGTGAAATGTAAAATGTATCTTCAAATATGGAGTACGCAATGATTTATAGTAAGTAAACAACACGCGTGTGTAGTAGATACCTTCAGAATTATTAACGTTGTTCGTTATGTTGTTGTTATTGTTGTTGTTGTAAGTTTGTAAATGTGTTTTAAAACTTTTATGGTTAATGAATGTGAGGCTTTCAAGCCATAAAAATAAGATGCGATGTTGTTTACAACATTCGTGGTTCATTGAGTGCCAATGACATTAAACATTACAAAGCAAACTATCAGGTTAAATATGAGCAAATATGATGAAAACGAAAAAAGATGATGTGATAAAAACTTGTAAATACATCAGTTCGTAAGTGTTAATAAGATGATATCTTCGCTGATATATACAAAATGCAACTAAATACTTCATACAGTACAAAATGGTATACAAGATATAAGATAGAATATTCCATACTATGGATTTTATATATTATATAATAGATTTGTGAGAGATTACTAGATCGCTGCAGTAAAAATAATAAAAGCTGGATATCTTCGAAATTTATGTATTTATATATAGAAATATTTACATATTTCTTATTGATATATACAACAAGCCATATTTCTAGCTTTGAAATACAATTGCATAAACAATAAATCATATTTGTTATTGATTAAAATACTCATGTCCAGATGAGTCCATAGAAACAGAAAGATACGCCCATACAATGATCTATAACTGCGTATGGCTATGAAACCAGTAGTGTAAGTAGCAGAACAAAAAAGAGGGAACACAAAATCAGAGCCAAAATTTTAAGAGAAATATATGCAATAATCTGTGATAACGACATATGGAGTATTATGAAGTATTACGTCTACCTAAAATATTTACATTTATAGAGCAAAACTGAGCAGAGCGAGTATTTCCAATATCCAGTACTTCATGGAAATATTTGCAAATTTTGTTTAGATTATTTTGGTGCAAAACTTTTCATCAAAATTGATTTTAAAAACTGACATATGGGCTTAATACGTTCTTACATATACAAATATACTTTATTCCATTAATATTTGCTTATCGAACGCTAAAAGAATGTTAAGAAAACCATTGCCTCATCATACCAACTACTAACGACGTTACTAGGTATTACGATTTCCGCACAATCTTTTTTCCAGTGCATGTAAATTAGCTGCATTTGCAATTTTACTTTTGAGTGTTCTGCGATGGCAAAACGGCATCGCTATGCAAAAGTTTTCGACAAGAAGTAAATGAATGTAATCGAATAAATACCGTTCTAGTCCGGCATGGCTCTGTTTGATTTTTTTTTGTCTGTTCCTGAATCTAATATTACGATTTTGCTGTATTATTCGCTGAAGAAATTGAGAGCAGACCTCAAGCAATCCCCTAAAAATACATGGAATAATGCGTCAAACGGTAGAACAGTTGCATTATATTTAATGGCGTCTATTTTGAAGGTGAGCACATAAGTTTGCTTTGTATATAAAACGTATCTATATATATAAAAGAAAGATGTGTTTTTGTTACACCACTTATAACTCAAGAACGGCTGAACCGATTTAGCTGAAAATTGGCAGGGAGGTAGTTTAAGGCCAGGAGAAGGATATAGGCTGAACCGATTTAGCTGAAAATTGGCAGGGAGGTAGTTTAAGGCCAGGAGAAGGACATAGGATACCTGTTTATCCCGTTCACGACAAAGTAGGTTTTGAAATTATCAAATTTTTGATATAAGAAAATATTTTATTAAAATTTAACAGATAGAAATATAACTTAGTTAATGTGTTTTTAAAAGTTGTATTAGATCAATATAAGTTTGTGTTGCAATAAATATCGTTTTTAATCAATAAAACTACCTGGTTGTTGCAAACTCAACAAAATAAATAATTAACAATTACAATGTATGGTATGGTTGAAAATTTGAGTTTTTAGTTTTTTAATAATGCCACGACCAAGACGATCGAATCTTTCCCGACAAAGCCGTAATGCAAGAAGAATACGAAATACTGCAAATTTAAGGACTGAAGGTCGAGCGAACAACAGAGGTCAACAAATAGATAATTTGCGATGTGTACTAAAATACACAAATAAATTATGAATGATTAAGGTAGGTATTTTCTTTTTTTTGTATTTTTTCCAATTAAAAAAAAACTGCTTATTTATTGCCTTTAAGGCGGAACAGAGTTCGCCGGGTCATCTACTAGTAATATTATAAATATATTCAAAGATCAATTTTCAGTATGTGAAAATATTCTATACATAAAAATTATTTTTTGTTATTTGTTTGTTACTGTAAATTATATAAAATTTATGATCGTTCATCACACTTTTATTTAGGTAATAATTGGCATATTTTTAGCTTATTTGTTTACTGAGATACACAAAACTTTAATTTATTTATGTCTACAAGTTTGTTTATATTTTTCTCTCTTGACCTAATTTGCTAGGTAAATATAACGAAAACTTTTGATGTTATATAGCAGTTTTTGAATTTGACATTTTATGAAGTTTTTAGCCAATTCATTGAAATTTGTTAATTGATTACATCAGAATAACTGCGGAGTACAAAGTAATACAAATACAACTGGACGTTCTTTGAAATCCACATAAAAATGAAGATTTATGAAAAACGTATAGATTGAGCTATCAAGAAATTGATGCTTCCCATTATCAATACCACTAAAAAAACCAATTTATATACTAATAAATTTATTTGAGACGATAAACTTGTGTTCATTAGAAAGCTTAATCGAACCTAACATTTTGTGACAATTTGCTAACTAAAGTGTATCTATCGCATACGAGTCTGTTATGGATTTTATGGACTTTTGAACTGTTCGCGCTATTTTAACGGCACACTTTATCCACTTTATTGGGCTGTTAACAACTCGTGGTTACTATCTTGATTTACTCAGTAAGCAATAATTGCCTCTGATACTTGTTGACGTACAGTAAAGACACGGCTCATTATGTGTTGTTCTAACATGCGACAAATACGTAAATGCGTTTAATATTTTCATTTAAATTTCATTTGCATTGAAATTTTTGCATTAACTGGTTAAACTCAGCATGAGGCTGAACTTGATTTTCGTTTAACCAAACATTTTTTGTGCGCATCCATAACCTAACTATATTAAACAATTTCAGAAGTATTGAAAAAATATCTTATTTATAGTCCGACTACTACTTTTCACTTTGAGATACCCGCATTGTATCTTTCAAATTTTTAATTTTGATTTTTGTGCGTAAGGCAGAAGACGTAACAACTTTAGTCTGATAACTGCGCCTACGGCAAACATATTTCACTCATTCCATTTTTTTGTTTTTGTTTTTTGTTCTTTTTATACAACTTCTGAAATCACAATTTGCCAGTTAGGAACTAAATTGATGGTTGACTAACTTTTGGAGCAGCTAAATCAGCACGATCTGCTGGTCCGACTGCCTTCTCTGTACAGACAAGACGGCAGGCATTTGAAAAATGATCCCAACAAAAACAATAAGAAAAAATTCACTTTTTAAATTCGAGTAGCAACATTTTTACTTCAACATTTTTTACTTATTTACTTATAGGCCCTGAATCCCAAATTATACTTTAATATACTATAAAACATATCTGTATATATAGCAATCTAGTGAATTGCTTGCTTTACAAACAGTTTTTTTTGGTTTACTTACAAACGAAAGTCGACGTGATATTTAAAATTCTTTTCAAATTGAGATAATTGGAAAATTGCAGTATTTCTAAATAATAATTACATTTAATTTAATTATGGAGTTCAGTTCTGTACATTAGATTGGTTAGAATATTTTTAATTTTTATTTTAAAGTATATAATATATCTCATGATAACTACATTTAAAATTGTTATTAATTAATTTAAGTCAATTTCTATTCAAATATATATAGGTATATACCTACGCATTGCTAATCAAATAAAATAATACAGAGCTTTTTTATCACCATTAGAGAAATAGGGAATCTATCTTTTGATTTGATAGTTCTCATATTATTTGCCATTTATATTCGTCGTGGACTTACTAATTATCTTTTGCATCAATTGAATTCGAGAATTCTAAAGAATTAGTATGAGTATCCTTGTGATGTCATTTTCAAATTTCACAATTTGCAAATCACGTGACGAATATATGAATCTTTTCCATATATGGCAAAGATCCTATTAGATCCTATTTTGTTCTGAACCACAGCAACTGGAAAGAGGGCAGCATATGTAAAGTATTTTTAAATGATATCAGTTTATGAAAGCTTGAACATTTTGGATTTTAAGCGATACCTATAATGTTTCAAGTTTCACAGCAATAAAGCAAAGTATTTTACACCTACTAGATCCTGTTTTGGTCTGAATCACAGCAACTGGAAAGAGAGCAGTATACATGAAGTATTATAAAATCATATCAGTTTATAAAAGCTTGAACGCTGGATTTTGATCGATATAATGTTTCATGTTTCATAGCAATAAAGTAACGTAAAGTTCACAAATAAAGAGTAGATGTGATCTCTTGATATTATTTAGATATGCCTTACTTTTTTCTTCACCTCTCAAATACTATACCTAGATAATAAAAAATGGTTTATATCTTCAATGAATTAACAATTTTATTGAACAGTGAGGTGTTATATCTTTTGATTTTAAGCGTTGTTTTGACCTATTGCATATGTGCGAGAAAGCAAAGCACACTACTATAAATAAGAACCTATAATTAAGTTTCTATACTCCATATTATTTTCCGATGGGTGTTAGTCGCATTCGTTAATATTTCGTACCGCAGAATGTTGAATAAATGAAGCGAAATAACACATCCTTGTCTTATATTTCACTTGATAGAGTTATTGAAAACTTCGAGTTTTTTTTCTATTAAAGCTTACAAATTATTGGATTTCAATTAGTAAATTATTTATTAATTTCAGGTACTTGAAATTAAGAATGTGTGTCACAACCTATTAGTTTTTGGTTTAGATCAAATATATCTATAATAATAAACTTTGGACTTACTTTTGAATTAAACACACTTTTTTTCTTTTTTCTTTTTTTTTTGTGAGATTTGAATCCATTAAAACCACCTCTTAGGAATGAATATGGAAGAAAGCAGCCGCGTGTAGCGAATACAACCCCATTCCAGTAATCAAGAAAGAGAGAGAGAGATTAGAGCAAGAGGCTTAATACCTAGTGGACTAGGTTCATCTTAGCCAGAAAGCATGGGCGTAAAGCAGAGAAATTAGTTGTTAGTGCAGAGGGTGGGGTTATTGCACAAGCACGAGGCTACTAGCGGCAGACTCTGTGATCGGGATCACGAGAGCCGCAGTTGAAGAGAGGGATGATGGAGGGATCAGAGTCTTACTCATCGAGGTAAAGGGATAGGTATTGGAGGGGTTTGTGGTGTGAGGTCTGGACTTAGTCCCCAGGGAGAGTGCTAGGGGCTGAGATGTACCGAAAATAAAACACCCTAAGTCAATGTATTAAAAACAACAAAAAAAAGAAATTAAATTAAATAAGAACTTTATATTTTTATTATTTCTTTAAGTCTAATATAATTCTCATATGTTTTATACATAATTTTTTATAGAAACCAGTTGAAAGCTATAGTTTATTGAAATTTAATTTAATATAGGATTATAATCTTTGTGCAGTATCAACGGCGTTCCGTAGCGTTAGAAATCATATGGAGTATTCTATCCAAAAATCATTTCGTTGATTAATTTATTTTCGTAAACACTATTAGATTGTTATTAATTAGTTAGCCAATTTCTTTTCAAATTTTTGTGGAAATAATTCATAAAACAAACAATTCTCTGACTTCAGAAGATTAGAAGAAGAGAAAATTCGAACTCTGACACCGATATCCACTGTTTAATAATGTG
>NC_051846.1:204622443-204756956 GCF_002237135.1 Teleopsis dalmanni
CTTTATTTTTAATATCTAATATTGAATTGATAGCGGGATTTATATGATGCATTTGAGCTGAAATCTTTCATCTGTTCAATATATTTTAAATATTATGTGATGCAATCCCTTTTCAAATATGTAGTATATTTTGTATATTAAAAAGAAAGAGAAAAATTAGCTGAAACATATTTAATTTGAAAGTTTCACTATTTACTTAGTTGATCTTTTCAAACACTTCTGTCCTTGCTTGCGAGGACATTCAATAAATAATTTTTCATCGAAGACTCAGAAGTACTTTATCACGTATTTCACTAGAGATTTCCGAATCCAATCTTTTCATAGACCATTTTCAAAACGTGATGAAGCCAGCGTTTCAGTACGCCTAACTATGTTAATCTCGCGATATGGCGCATACAAGTAATCATCTACTACGTACAACTAATAATATTTTATGCAAAAAACAAAGCCATCATATATTGGTTGGTTGGTTGCAGTGATAGGCCATTAGATAATTGAGTAAAGATTAAATCCATACCGTCGAATTCAGATAATTTAATAGGTCTTTCGTCTTGATCAATAAACAGTCTGATTAACTTTCAAAAAAGTGTCTTCCTAAAAATCATTTTCTTCTAAACGTCAAGGCCAGGCATTCACAGAGAACCTGTTTTATGGTCTATTTTTCCTGCAGATTTCTACAACTTCTTTTAAGAATTATAAGGAATATGCAGTTTCTCTGCAGTAACTCTTGCAGTATTAACGCGGACTCTTTTGATAAGTTCCCAGGATCTAGTTTTCTTATAAGTGGGCCATATTAACCTGGAATATGCATATGATTTAAGTGCCTTCTATCTGTTATTGGCAAGTTGAAGAGAGTAGAGGTGAGCACTTCTCTTAATGGTCTCTAGGGTAATATAAACCGATACCACCAGGGACGCATCTAGGGAAGCACCATAGCCGGCTAAACTGTCAGCTTTCTCATTCAATTCTATATTCCTATGTCCAGGAACCCAGTTAAGTGTTCCTGGACTGGTTGTCGGCCAAACAGATTTAGGGGCTTTAGTTGCTGCCTATCATATATTGCTATCATTGTTATCATATATTAATTAACATGAATTAATTTTTGGCGGTTAATCAGCTTGCCTCTGTCTAAAGTAATCAAATTAAATTATTTCCCTCGAAAATATTACTATTAGTAGAAAATTTTTTTAGCAATAGTTCTCTACATTAGCTAAAAAAAGACTTAGAAGCAGTTTTACTTATATACACATATCAAAGAGGAAGGAATTTATTCTCTAATCCCCCCGCTTGGATATGGCATTAATACAAAAGTATTTTACAAAAACTTTTCTATCTAATTTTAAGTTTTTTTTGTATTTTTCACCATTTTAGATGCTGTTAGCTAGCACTTTTACACTTTTTGAAGTAACATTTTTTAAACTATTATAGAACGTATTTTTGTTTACCTATCTTAGCCATATTTAGTGCTGTTATCAAACATTTGTGTTTATCTTTGATTTAAGTTTCACACATTTTTGGTGCTATCCACAACCCATGGTATGACGTCTTTTTATATTATAATATAGATTTTCTCAAATACCATATATTATTATTATTGTTGATTATGAGCAAATATTTAATTTTTTGATTTAAATAAATTAATTCTTTTAAATATATATAAACTAATAAACACACTATTTTATACAACTTGTTTAAAATTATTAGAAACAAATTAATTTGTTTCTTTTTTGGCTTTAAAAACGTGAAAGCCAAGTTTGCTACTTCAATCTTTTGTTTGGTTAAAGGCAACTATTCGAATTGAATCTTTTCATTTTTTCGAAAGTTTTAATTAAAAAATTATTTAAATGCAAATTTAAAATTTGTATTTCGATAATTAATAAACAATTTCCAACAAGTTTGATGCACAATAAAAGTTATTTAAATTATGGCATTATTAATAAAGAAATATATTATGTATAATATATTTAAAAAAATCTTATTAATAATTTTATTTTAATTTTATGAATATTTTTATTAATAATATATTAATTCGAATTAATATTTCATTTAATATATTTATATAAATTATTAGTTTCAATTTGCATAACTGATTTACGATATTTATTAATTGAGTAAATAATATATATGTTTATTGTTATATAGTAAAATATTAAAGTTTAAACTTGCTAATACTTTATAGTAATTAAT
The DNA here is from genome assembly GCF_002237135.1 of Teleopsis dalmanni. Taxonomy (NCBI): domain Eukaryota; kingdom Metazoa; phylum Arthropoda; class Insecta; order Diptera; family Diopsidae; genus Teleopsis; species Teleopsis dalmanni. The sequence continues at coordinate 204,624,631 of NC_051846.1, forward strand.
AAAATTATTACATAGTTACATATACAATCATCATATGATCATTACCTGCTTCTGCATTATCTTCTGGAAACAGCAAATTGTCTATTGTTGTACTTATTAATATTAGTATAAGGAGGAATAATTATACAACACGACGTGAAAGATCTATTTTGCTATTTCTGTAAAGTCTATTTATAGTCTTTAAAAACTTTTGTTTCTTATTCTTACTATTTACTAAAAAACTCTTGTTACAAGTTCGTAGATCTCTTTCGGTTCAATTAAAGACTTATGGAGTTATTGGATTAGTTTTCTGGCTAAAGCTTGTCACGAGCAGTTAAAATGGGCAATTGTTTTAGTCTGCATTTAGTCTGGAACTTAAATTACCGCAATTTAATGTACACCGGTAAGACATGAGCGTAAGAATGCTTTCGAATTAAAAGTCCATAGAAAAATGTTTAATCTAGCGAAGGATTACGACTTTTGGAGATATTGACACAACATCGAGTTAAGAAGCCATAAACTGTAACTTAATTACAAATCGAAAGACTAAAATTCATCTGGTACATAAAGATATTAAGTAATGTTTTTCCACTATGATATATATTTTTGAAAATGAGCTATTTTGGGTCGTAGGTCGACGTCTACAAAAAAAGCAACCAATAATGCCTCTACAAACAGAATAGTATTGAAATTTAACAATTTAAAGTAAAAATATAATTAATTAATTCAATTATTCTATGGTTGGTTTATGATTTCGTTCTAATATAAACACAGCAAGTGCATTTTTTAATAAAACTTTTACAAAAAATTAACAAAACTCCAGAAAAATGTACGAACATAAAAGTCAAATATGGCTTTGTGTCAGTTGGTTAAGGTGCGCTGACTCTAAGAATCAAATTTGGTAGGGTACGAGTTCGGCCACTGATGATGAGTATTTGGCAATACTCGAAACAGTTGTATGGTTAGCTCAAAATTCGATTAATTAAAATAACATAAGAAGGAATTTTTGTTGTTGTAGTTCAGTACTTTTCGAAAACCTCTTTGTAAACATATTATTCCAAATTTTTAAATGATTAGAGAGTAGTTACTGCGAAAATAGTGCTAATTGTTTAAATGTTTCTACTCTGAAATCAATCTAAAAATATAAAATACTATGTTTATGTATATAATAATCTATTGCCATTTTAAAATAAGATAAGAAAAGATAAAATTAACTTCGCCTGAAATGTTTCGACTGCAAACATCTAATGTGAATTTAATGGACATAACAATTACACATAGAACTAAAAGTATTTCTTTTATACTAAAACCTAGAACTAATGTTATATCTTTTATACTAAAAACTTAATTTAAATGCTGTCACATAAATTTCACATTTTAAGTGATTCTCCAGTGTCAGTTTGAAACTGAAATCATATATTTTTCTAATAAAATTGGGAAGTCTGATTTGGTCTTCTTATCTCTGCTTAATGGTTTTAATATTGTAAAATACGAGAATTTTATTTTATGCAAAATTTTATAACACGGCAAGATGCAGTCAAATCACATGTAATATCTCTGCGCTGCAGTTTAAAATGCATTCGCTGTTCCGTCAAATCAACATAAAAAATTTTATGAAGCATAAAGAAGTTTTTTTTTTTCAATTCGTTTAAGTATGTAATCCATTTTGATATTAAATATCCGATTACTAAAACTAAATTTCAGAAATCGTCGGTAAAACTTAAAAAAATCATTTGGTTGATTTGGTTAAAATGTCACAATAAAGAGTAAACAAGGCATTAAATTACTGCTTAAAGCAGCAAAATTCATAAATACTTTTTCAATATTCTGCATATCAGAATTAACTGATTTTATATTTATGCTGTTGTACAAAATTTTGTCAAATTCGGTTTTTTCGGTTTATCTTCAAGATTTTGGATAAGCCTTGCTTGTTCACAAGGCTTGGAATATTTTAATTTTTGAAACATGAAATGCATTCAAAGTGAACTCATGGCTGAATTAACGTTTAAGAGGTTTCATCATTGCAGCAACAATAAATGTCATCTTTTTCCAACGTTGTTATGGTTGCCACTAAAGTTCCTTGACCTAAGTTAATGCCAACCGGCGAGTACAACACATATAAGTCAAGTAAGCAAAGTTAATTAATTTTATTTCTTTGAATTCTGTCGCACTTTTGGCATCTTAATCTCCGGCTGTTATGAGACGTGGTCTTTGCTACTGCCAGGCACATAGTAGCTTCCACTTCTTAACTTGGCTACTGTTATACTAACTTTGGTAGCTTCTTCATTCTTTTTACATATTTCACTAAAGTTGTGTTGTCATTGTAATGCATTGTAAAATCCGATTTTACATTCTTTCTCTATAAAAAGCTTCCCAGATGGTCTTAAGACTAATGTCAACGCTTGCAGTTGCGACTAATGCGCTTTTTTCAGCGCATTTAAGCAACTTTTATATAATTTTTTACGTTCCTTTTTATATTTTACTGATATCAACTTTTTATTTTATGTTGCAGCGTCGTTGCCCGCTTTTAATTGATCACTTTTCTTTAAACTCTTTTGTTGCCTTTAATTGTAATCAATCACATTAAAGCCATTCAATTCTCAGTAAAGTGATTCCGATGTAGTAATTTTCTATCGAACAAAGCACATTTCCAATCCAGAACTATTGTAAGTTGTTTCTAAATTGTTTCAGTAAATCAAAAAAAAAAAAAATTAAAAAAAAATAGAAAGAGAATAAGCTACTTTTTTATTGTTTACTACTTTTGAATATATAGATAAGTGAACAAAATAAAAGACAACCATATCATAAATATACATCATTGCATTTAATTATGTAAAAGAGCTATACATGTTTATATCACCCATCTATCCATCACAAGAATTTATCTTTTAACACCATTTCGCTTCTCCATATGTAAAATGAAATTAGTCACATATTTCATATGGATATGATTGGGATTTGTCGTACTTAATAAAACATGCAGGAAAACCATTTAACATCATTAAAACCATAAAAGGCTTGAAACGAGATTTTGCAAGAGACATTTGAGATTAGGAATGGCTTCATTTGCACCTAACTTCGTTCCAGTCTGTAAAATAGACAAATAAAAAATTGCATATATCAATCTTTGCAAAAGGAGTTAGAGTCATGACTCGTATGCCCAACTAAGCTTAAGTCTTTCTAAAGAAAATTCATTTTTTAATAAACTAATTTAATTAACTTCGCTTAAATACTCGCAGATGGTACATATTTACAGTTCACAATGGCCGCTCATAGTTATTTTTATGGAGCAAGTAAATTTCTTTCTATTATCCACTGAGTAAGGTAATTAATGAAGAATGATAGCCCATATCAGCTTTAATTATCTCACTTCTATTTATAGGTAATGTTTTGCACTAATCAGCAGTAACGGCATTATATAATTTATTCAGAAATTATGTAATTTTTTGTTCAGTTCAGATCATAATTTATAAGTTAATGTGTAATTAAAGTAAAAATTGTATCGAATAATAAGTAGAAATTGCAGATAAACACTACTCATTAAAAATAGAAGTCTTTTTATTTTGTCCACCTTTTTTGGACAAGAGATAAGATACTTATAATAGTTATATCTCTTCAACTAATTAGGGAATAAAAATACTTAATGAAGCCACTTGAGAGCATTAAAGTAATTCCACAACAACACAAGTTAAATTTAATAATATTAAATATTCATTTACCATAGATGGAAAGAGTTGCTCCGGAAAGATACTAGTGTTATACTCGTACACTTACATAAGAAACGAAACATGTTTAGATTTGTTTTAACTTTTTGTAATTAAAGACATTGTCCGTTTTATTACGTCCCTTAGAACAACTAGCAGGGGACTAAAAACTATTGTATCAAAATAGCTTAACCGAGCTGCGTTTTCTTGTGAGAGAAACTAAATCTTAGTCGAAAAATAAATTTTGCTACTTATTTTCGTAGTAATTAGAATATTCAGCTTAATAATTCTGCTATTGCAGATTGCTTCACGAGTCACTGTCGACTGGAAGACTGCACATTGTGAGTTTGAATATACTCTTCAATGACAGGTACTATAGCTCTAAGGAAGATGAAGAAAATGTTTTGCATATGTTTTGATTTTGTCCAGCACCTGCAGATTAAACATGCTGCGACCTTACTCTCCATGAATGTTAGTAGAACCTTGTACCAAAATATACAAGATCCTTTGTTCCGACCTAGAACAGACTGCATGCTGCCGTCTTATTCTCTGCACTGTACAAAAAAAAAACAAAGTGATGCTTTACTGGGTGCCTGATCACACAGGATTAAATGGTTATGAGTATGCCGCCAGTCTTGCGATATCAGGATCTGCCATTCAAATCTGTGGACCAGAGCTATATTGTGGATTAAGTTGGTCTCGGATTGATAAATGGTTTTCAGTCGAAAGAAGTCGCTACTGGCGCGACATTGCAGGTAACCGTCAGTCTTAAAAGCTGGTTCATTCTTACAGTAATGGTAAAGAATTCTTCTTCAGCAGAACAGAGTTAAGGTTGCTTGTAGGATATTTAACGGGTCACACGGACTACGTTATCACCTCATCAAAATAGGTCTGTCCGAAGAGATTGATTGACGACTCTGGCTAGAAGCAGACGAGACTACCAGTCACATTCTCTGTGACTGGCCAGCCTTGATCTGGGCCAGGAAGAACTCACTCGGTCGAGAATTACTCTTCCCTTCTGACATTTGAAGGTTCACAACGGCCGACATTCTGGCTTTCATTCGGACGGCGGAATGTCTTCTGTTCGGTTAGGATCTGTTGCAGCACAAGAGATCAATCAGCAGTGCTCCGCTCCCCATTTGTACCTATTCCTATGTATACATCAAAGGTTCGAAACATTTAAACTTTTGTATTGAATGTATTAGAGTAGAATGTGTTAGAGCAGAATGTATTAGTGTCCTAAGGAAACCATTGAAGTGGAGCATGGCAATCATGGAAGACCATCTGTGCTAATATCCTAATGTAACCTGTTACGAAAAAATGTTTGCTTTAACTATTAGAGTAGAATGTGTTAGAGCAGAATGTATTAGTGTCCTAAGGAAACCATTGATGTGGAGCACGGCAAACATGGAAGACCATCTGTGCTAATATACTAATGTAACCTGTTACGAAAAAATGTTTCCTTAGCATTTATTATTAGTTATAATAACAATTAATTATAAAGATTATAAATTACAAAAAAAATCATATATCTGTATTATATGAATCTTCTCTTCTTCTTATTTGGCACTACAGTCCAGTATGAACGATAGCCTCCCTCACGATCTGCCTCCATCTGTCCCTATCTTCTGCTGCTCTCTTTCAGTTCAGTATTCCAATCGTTCTTGCATCACCATATACGTTCTCATCTCATCTTGTTCTTGGCCTACCTCTGTGCCTGGTTGTCATCGGCTTTGCGTTGAATATGCTGTTCGGCTTTCTCTCCGACCCCATTCTTATTACATAAACAGCCCATTGAAACCTTTGCAAGTTTATATATCTTACTATATTTTCGTTTCTAAGCAGCTCTTCAACTTCATTATTTGTTCGTCTTTGAAAAGTTTCTGCATCAATTTGGATTGGTCCGTAGATTTGGCGAACTATTTTTTTTTAAAAATTTTCAAAGTTTCTTCGTTCGAATCAGTTCTTCGTAATTCAAAGAATTTCAATCCCTATTTAATTTATAGTAACCTTCATTTAATGTTTGAGTACTGACATTATCATTACTTTCTACAATGTATTTCCTTTTACTACATCTGAATAAAATGGAATAAGTTACATTGGTTATACCTAGAATATTCATGCTTGGAACCAAAACGGTATACAGTTCCAAATATATTGAATCGATAAAAGTTAAGCTATCTATGAAAAAATACTACTCATTCCAGTTGCAATTACAATTGCAATGCGAAATACTTTGTTAGGCATAATAGTGCGAATAGCTAACAGATACATTTAACCAAAAGTGATTAAATTAAAGAGCTTACTTTCGAAAAACCAAAGAATTACAATAGTTAAGAGATAGCACATTTCTAGTAGCTTACAATTTTGCAATTAAACAAATGACAAACATTTGAAATTGCTTTAACTACGTTGTCCAATGACTTGAAATGAGTTGAAAGTAACTAAATAAAAATGTTTCCATCTACAATTAAAACGATAGGCAATTTGCAGTTTAAAAATAGTCACAAACGTGAAGTACGAAATGCAATAAATTTTAGCTACAGAAGATACCTTGGCAAATAAAAAGGAACTTTGGTACTGTGCTGTGTAAGAAACTAATTTCAACAAATTCCTGTTTTGGTAAGTGCAGTGGACCAGGCAATTTATTTCCAGCTAAGCTCAATGAGGTTTAGGCCATTCTTTGTCGTTTTTTATATTAATATTTGCTGTATTTGTTTTTTATGGTCATTTTATTACATTAGACATGCTTTGATTTAAAACTGGAATTTCCAGATCCTTTGCAACTCCTTTTGGTTTATGGTATTATGATTTTGTTTTTTTTTTTTTGTTGAAAAAAGTTAGGAATAGTTGGCATCAGGTTTAATCCAAGATGAACTTGTATACAACGCATATATTAGTTGAAGTTCTGCAGCTTTTCATATTGTGTATTTGTAGCATTGGTTAAGTACACCCAATGTAAGGCATTAGGTTTACTCTAACTGCTAGAGCCAGTTCAAGTAAGTAAGATAGTATATCTATATTATAATATTTTATGTATTTGTTTTAATATGAATATGAAAGTTTTGGCGACATTTGAGAACTTACGCCAAACACTAAAAAAAATTGTTTAATGGGTTTGGTAATTGAGAATAATGTCCTATTCTCTTATAATACGACGAATGGAGTATGATAAAAAAATAACTAGAACTGTTGAAATTAGGCGCGCTGTATCTGTTTTGCATCGAGTCAATCCTATTTTGTGTATTGGTTGCGCTAACAACAAAGCACGTGTTAACTATTAGGCGGTGACGATTCTTAGTATGTGTTTATTGAATGCAAGAAAAGAAATCAAATAATTTGTGTAAAATTTAGTGTACGAATTTTGATTAAATGCAGCGACATGTTATTTATAGCGGCAGGTCAGCAGGTATACTTACATGTAACCTATAACTAACGAGTATTTAATGTTTCAACTCCATATATCTTATGGTTAATGAGTTCCTCGGCTCCGGTATAGTTACACAAAAGCCAGTTATTAGGAAGTTAAAAAAATATAGATAACTACTTCTCTAAACAGTCTGTGGTGGAAAATGAACTGTTGCTTCCTAACTTATTTAAGTGGTAATAATAACTCATTATTGGGTTTCAGTTTGATGACGTACTCCTCATCAAGTGAATCTGATGGGTATATGCCATCTTCTGTCGTCCATTCTCACCATATCACCAAACGAAGCCGATGGATCTTAGCTCGCTGAATGATACTAATGTCGTGATAAAGTTTGTAATTCAATTGAATTAAGATATTTTCTTTTGGAAATTCCCACTAAGCCTCCATTAGTGCTGCACCATACAGAAGCACAAGTAAGATAAACGACTTATAGAGTATTCGTTTTGTGGGTTGAAAGAAACTTTTACATACCAATTGGCCCCTGAGCCTATAATAGCACTTAATGATAATGTTAAATCTTCGTGAGATCTACAAACTGACATCGTTTTAGTACCTTACGGCAGTGCCAACAGAGACGAAATATACAAAATGCAACCAATCCATATTTAAGAAGAGGCAATCTAGAAAATTATCGGATTTCTCAAACTCAAAAAGACACTCATAAGTAAACGCTTATTTGTTAAGTATCAGATGAGATAAAAACAAAATCGCAGAGTAATCTCAGTACCATATCTAAAAATGTTTTACAGGAGTGTTTTCCAAACAAGAGAGGGAGATTGCTTGAAAAGGAATGGAATAAGTGTTTTTGATAACATCTCGTGGTATATAATTTATATCAGCGGGTAAAGTTTTCAATACTTACTTCAATATTTGTAATAGTTCACAGGATCTCATATATTACTATATACTATCACCACTTCAAATAATATTGTGCTTTAATTTACTATCGCATTAAGAGAGCTTTAGTTTAAAATATCAGTAATCTATAGCTACATCACTACACCTATTTGATATAATCGAAGAAATTTTGATAAATTTTTTGATTTTTTTTTACTTTATTGCCCATTTGAAGTAAAATTTTGATTAAGATTTTGTTAAGCAGCGCATGAACACATCTCATATTAATAGCAAAAATTTATTTATAATTAATTTTAAGACCAGTTTTTTGCATAATAATTATAAAATTCAGCTTTAACCAAAAAGGAAGTTTTCTGCTATATTTCAAGCTTTTAAAAAATTGTAAAAATAATTTCTTTAATTAAAATTTAAATGAATTTCTATATCAAATATGCATATCAAATGCTTATCGAGGTGTAATTATTTTTTCATTACTAATTTTGCAGTTATTTATAAGCCGGCTGAGTGGCGTTTTCTAAGCTAATATGACTTCATTATTTTAATTTGTTATGTCCAATCGGAGGCGGCAACATAAATTACTTCTTTATGACTAAAATATTTTGACTCAATAAATTAATTCGTTTAAATAATGCATTTATTTTGACTCACATTTCAGTTGCGTTTAGTATGAATCCTATATGAATCAGCGAAGCAAATAATCATGCACGTTCGTTATTTAATTTTTAATCATATTTAATTGTCAATTTTGATTTTATACATTTCCACAGCATCTTCTAAATCAAAATAATTAGTTTTTCTATTTAATTTTGCTGTCAGTAGTTGCATAAGTTCTTCTCTTATTATGACTTTTTAATATGACGAATCAGCTTAGAAGTGTGGCTCTAATATTATTTTGACGTAATCGTTGCATCGTAATAGAGAAATGACTCTTGCTTCAAGCACGACTTCTTAATGACTATAAATATTTAACCATTTTAATACCATATAAGGAATTTATTTAAAATCACAGCTAATACCAAGAGAATGGATATATTGAAATTTTTAAATAGAGCACATACTTTTAGCGATTTATGATGAATTTGGAATATTTATTTGTTTAAAAATCATAAATAGGTCGAAAAATAATTAATAATATTTCATTTTACCCAATATTAAAGAAAAATACACTTTCAGTTTTAAATATATGATGTTAGATATAGGGGTATCAGAAAATACCAATAGGGTATAAAGGATATTTTAGTGTAACAATATTGAAAAATAAAGGCAGGCCTCTTTATACTGTATTTTCCTTCTTTTAAAGTGAAACGCAGTGTCTTATCAATAAATTAGAATGATTTTTAATATATTTTTAATTTTTCCATATTATTATTTTATTTGATAAAAGAATAAAAAAAACTGTTATAAACAAATTTTTTCAGCTTACAGCTTCCCCGCCTCCCTCACTATATAGACACCTCACTATATTCATGGAAAAGTTAATGGGCTATTAATTAGGTAAAGGTAATTGTGAAATTATATCACAATTTTTAATGTAACTGCAATATATAATAAGAATGGAAGAAAACCGCTACTTCTGACCTCAAAACCCTAAACACACGATGTAAAGGTAGTCCAAGAATATGAATATATAAAGGTGACTGATCAGCTACGATAGCTGATTTGTGAAAGATGAGAGTCCGTATATGGTGTAAAACTGTGCAATGCTTAGATTCACAAAAAAAAGATGATGAAGATCTGATTAATTATAATTATTTGTGATCTACTTAAACAGGTAAACCGGTGTAAGGTGATGATGTCTACAGAAGAAAAGAACAAAAAATTTTATTATTTTTGTTTAATGTTATTTCAATAATTGGTTTATTTTTAGCTCTATTAATTGTATTTTTAGCTCTATTTTTTTTTTATCCAAAGTTTTAGTTATTTTCTAGCTCCTTTAGGTCTTATAATATATTTATTAGAACATTTTTTATATCTGTGTAAATTAGAAATCAAGATTAAACTGATATTAATAAACTCGATTAACAGACATATTACATTAATAATTATTTCTTATCTAAACCGATGTCTAATTTTTTTACATGAAATTAACTTAAATGGAATTGATTAATTTATTTTATTTTATTTATTTTTTTATTTATTTACTATATTATTATATTATATTTTATTTAAATTTTCTACATCTACTTCTTCCAATCAGTATTTTTCGCAATGCGTTTCTTCGTTCTCCGATAAATTCTTGATAAGACCTTATTTGGGTACTTTATAATGACTACTATTCTTTTCATATTCTTTCCAAAGAACTTATATAATTATTATTTGTTTCATTATCTTAATAATTAATTTCGATAAATTTGTAGTTATTAAAATTTTTGTGCTAATTCTTTAAAAACATACTATATACCATATATATTAGAAATGTATTTTTATAAAACCTATAAGACACTCTCTTAAAAGATTTTTTCTTACTGTCTTCAAAAAGTCTCTTTTTTGATTGAAATCAATAAATACTTGCAAAAGTACATAGGTATTTATTAAAATACACGTGTAGCATGAATATTCCAACCAGATGTATATCCATATACATACACACATCGTTAGTCCAATAAATAAAGACGTGCCAGCCCAAATGTTTTGAATTCTCCTTCGACATTTTGTAATTTCGATTCTTTGCATAACTGTTCTCCAATGAAAACAAAATGACCCAATCGCAAATTTAATAAACGTCGAGCCATGACAACGGGCTCGCTCGGGTGGCGGGTGTTAGTGAGCGAACGTGTATTACGCGATTCAGTTTTTATAAAGAAAATCGTGAGATTTATTTAAACTCGTAGTTGTTACACAATCAAAACTTTCAATATATACATACAAACGTCCACCAACAAAAATAGTCTTTTGCTGGAGAATTACTTTCATCGTTTGAAGTTCTTCTGGCTTCATCGCGTTCTTATTGACTCTTCCCCGTACATGGTCGCACGCGTTCTTTGCTTTTTCAATTGTGTTAGTTAGTATTTTTTATCATTTACATTTTAGCAATTTTAATGTTTGTTTTCAATATTTATTTGTTTTTGCTTTTCATTTCTTGTATCTTCGAGTTCTTTTTTTGGGTTCAGTGAAGGTGAATCTGATGAAATTATGGCTTGAAATTGGTTTTTTCCTAAGCGTCTCGACTTAACTTGACTCGTATCAACTTTGCTGGACTGGGCAATACTCGATTCGAATCGTTTCGTCTCCTTCCTTTGTGTGCTGTGCCCACACTCAATCGCTTATGAACTTATTAAAAATGTTCGTAAAAAACGTAGTGTTTGCCACGACTGAGATTGAAAGGATAAAATAACTGAAATGGAAAAATGAAAAATGTGTTTGAAGGTAAGAGACTATTAAAAACTTTATGGCAGGTTCAGGAAGGTCATGAGACCTATTGCAAATCTCATATGACTTAAACGTTAGTTAAGAAGTGAATAAAATTTTTTTGTTAGACGAAGCAGTTAATTTGTTTAATTGAAAATTTATCATTGAAGAACATATATGCTCTGTAGATACATTTACTTCTATACGAAATGTATATGCGCACAGTTTATGTATATATATATATATAAACATATACGTATAAATTGCATTTGAGATGCTTATCTTGAATCGTCGGCTCAATATGGAAACCTGTTTGGCTGCTATCTTAAAGGGTTTCTTCTGCTAAACCTTCTGTCGCTGTTAGTTTTGCTTTGGATACATTGAATAATGTGTGTCTGATTGCCTTGCTCGTTGAACTAAGTCAAGCCGAGCTCAGCAAGGCAAAGATGTTTGTCATGAAATCACAGTCACTCAGTTGTGTTGGCTCTTATGTCTGCCTTGGAATTCGCAAACTTTTAGAAGCCTTCCTTAGCTATGTTTCTGGGGAAATCAACTGTATTTGAAAAGGGAAAACCAGTTAAACGTTATCTCATCATCTCGCATCTCGGTGTATCTCGTCGCATTGCAGTTCATTACACTTTTTTTCTTATTTCATTCAATTTTTATGTCTTCGACTTTAGTTTGTCTTGACTTGATTTTTGTACACATTCAAAGCAAAAACAGAAAAAGCAATTTGATGAATTGTTTGCTATTGAAGTTACTTCTCTTTTTATTTTATTGCTTGTTATTCACCTGCTCTTTTGCTTAATTAAGAATGTAATTGATGGAAGAGGTAATTTGATGCGTTAGTCATTTCAAATTAAAATCGTACTTATTTCACAAGAGCTGTATGAACAATTAATATTAACATATGTAGGAATAAACAGATGGAGATGCGAATATTATGTTAGAATAGATTTTAACAAAATTTACACTATTCTGAGAAAGACTATGAGTTTTTCACATTATTAAACAGTGGATATCGGTGTCAGAGTTCGAATTTTCTCTTCTTCTAACCTTCTGAAGTCAGACAATTGTTTGTTTTATGAATTATTTCCACAAAAATTTGAAAAGAATTTGGCTAACTATTTAATAACAATCTAGTAGTGTTCACGAAAATAAATTAATCAACGAAATGATTTTTTGATATAATACTCCTTATGATTTCTAACGCTACGGAACGCCGTTGATACTGCACAAAGATTATAATCCTATATTAAATTAAATTTCAATAAACTATAGCTTTCAACTAGTTTCTATACGAAATCATGTATAAAACATATGAGAATTATATTATACTTAAAGAAATAATAAAAATATAAAGTTTTTAATACATTGACTTAGGGTGTTTTATTTTCGGTACATCTCAGCCCCTAGCACTCTCCCTGGGGACTAAGTCCAGACCTCACACCACAAACCCCTCCAATACATATCCCTTTACCTCGATGAGTGGAACTCTGATCCCTCCATCATCCCTCTCTTCAACTGCGGCTCTCGTGACCACGATCACAGAGTCTACCGCTAGTAGCCTCGTGCTTGTGCAATAACCCCACCCTCTGCACTAACAGATAATTTCTCTGCTTTACGCCAATGCTTTCTGGCTAAGATAAACTTAGTCCGCTAGCAATTAAGCTGCTTACTCTAATCTCTCTCTCTCTCACTCTCTCTCTTGATTACTGGAATGCGGTTGTATTCGCTACACGCGGCTGTTTTCTTCCATATGCATTCCTAAGAGGTGGTTTTAGTGGATTCAAGTCTCACACTACGGCTTTCGATGCTTTCCACGTACTGCAAAAAATAAAAAGAAAAAAAGTGTTTTTAATTCAAAAGTTAGTCACAAGTTTGTTATTGTAGTTATATTTAATCTAAACCAACAACTAATGGGTTGTAACACACATTCTTAATTTTAAGTACCTGAAATTAATAAATAAATAAATTAAATAAATTAAATAAATTAATAAATAATTTACTAATTGAAATCCAATAATTTGTAAGCTTTAATAGAATAAAAACTGGAAATATGAGATAAGGATGTGTTATTTCGCTTCATTTAATACGACAAAACCCCATCGGAAAATAATATGGAGTGTAGGAACTTAATTATAGGCTCTTAGTATAGTATAGTATAGTATAGTAGTGTGCTTTGCTTTCTCGCACATATGCAACAGGTCAAAACAACGCTTAAAATCAAAAGATATAACACCTCACTGTTCAATAGTTAATTCATTGAAGATAAAAACCTTTATTTATTATATGGGTAGTATTTGAGAGGTGAAGAAAAAAGTAAGGCATATCTAAATAATATTGAGAGATCAAATCTACTCTTTATTTGTGAACTTAACTTTGCTTAACTTTTATTGCTATGAAACATGAAACATTATATCGATCAAAATCCAGCGTTCAAGCTTTTATAAACTGATATGATTTAAAATACTTCATATATACTGCTCTCTTTCCAGTTGTTGTGGTTCAGAGCAAAACAGGATCTAGTAGGTGTGAAGTACTTTGCTTTATTGCTGCGAAACTTGAAACATTATAGGTATCGCTTTAAATCCAAAGTGTTCAAGCTTTCATAAACTGATATCATTTAAAAATATTTCATATTTGCTGCCCTCTTTCCAGTTGCTGTGATTCAGAACAAAATAGGATCTAATAGGATCTTTGCCATATATGGAAAAGATTCATATATTCGTCACGTGATTTGTAAATTTGAAAATTTGAAAATGACAACACAAGAATATTCATAGTAATTCATTAGAATTCTCGAAGTTAATTGATGCAAAAAATAATAAGTAAGTCCACGACGAATATAAATGGCAAATAATATGAGAACTATTAAATCAAAAGATAGATTCCCTATTTCTCTAATGGTAATAAAAAAAGCTCTGTAGTCTTTTATTTGATCAGCAATGCGTAGGTATATACCTATATATATTTGAATAGAAATTGACTTAAATTAATTAATAACAATTTTAAATGTAGTTATCATAAGATATTTAATACACTTTCAAATAAAAATTAAAAATATTCTAACCAATCTAATGTACAGAACTGAACTCCATAATTAAATTAAATGTAATTATTATTTAGAAATACTGCAATTTTCCAATTATCTCAATTTGAAAAGAATTTTAAATATCACGTCGACTTTCGTTTGTAAGTAAACCAAAAAAAAAACTGTTTTTAAAGCAAGCAGTTCACTAGATTGCTATATATACAGATATGTTTTATAGTATATTAAAGTTTAATTTGGGATTCAGGGCCTATAAGTAAATAAGTAAAAAATGTTGAAGTAAAAATGTTGCTACTCGAATTTAAAAAGTGAATTTTTTCTTATTTATTTTGTTGGGATCATTTTTCAAATGCCTGCCGTCTTGTCTGTACAGAGAAGGCAGTCGGACCAGCAGATCGTGCTGATTTAGCTGCTCCAAAAGTTAGTCAACCATCAATTTAGTTCCTAACTGGCAAATTGTGATTTCAGAAGTTGTATAAAAAGAACAAAAAACAAAAACAAAAAAAAATGGAATGAGTGAAATATGTTTGCCGTAGGCGCAGTTATCAGACTAAAGTTGTTACGTCTTCTGCCTTACGCACAAAAATCAAAATTAAAAATTTGAAAGATACAATGCGGGTATCTCAAAGTTAAAAGTAGTAGTCGGACTATAAATAAGATATTTTTTCAATACTTCTGAAATTGTTTAATATAGTTGGGTTATGGATGCGCACAAAAAATGTTTGGTTAAACGAAAATCAAGTTCAGCCTCATGCTGAGTTTAACCAGTTAATGCAAAAATTTCAATGCAAATGAAATTTAAATGAAATTATTAAACGCATTTACGTATTTGTCGCATGTTAGAACAACACATAATGAGCCGTGTCTTTACTGTACGTCAACATGTATTAGAGGCAATTATTGCTTACTGAGTAAATCAAGATTGTAACCACGAGTTGTTAACAGGCCAATAAAGTGGATGAAGTGTGCCGTTAAAATAGCGCGAACAGTCCAAAAGTCCATAAAACCCATAACAGACTCGTATGCGATAGATACACTTTAGTTAGCAAATTGTCACAAAATGTTAGGTTCGATTAAGCTTTCTAATGAACACAAGTTTATCGTCTCAAATAAATTTATTAGTATATAAATTGGTTTTTTTAGTGTTATTGATAATGGGAAGCATCAATTTCTTGATAGCTCAATCTGTACGTTTTTCATAAATTGTCATTTTTATGTGGATTTCAAAGAACGTCCAGTTGTATTTGTATTACTTTGTACTCCGCAGTTATTCTGATGTAATCAATTAACAAATTTCAATAAATTGGCTAAAAACTACATAAGATGTCAAATTCAAAAACTGCTATATAACATCAAAAGTTTTCGTTATATTTACCTAACAAATTAGGTCAAGAGAGAAAAATATAAACAAATTTGTAGACATAAATAAATTAAAGTTTTGTGTATCTCAGTAAACAAATAAGCTAAAAATATGCCAATTATTACCTAAATAAAAGTGTGATGAACGATCATAAATTTTATATTATTTACAGTAACAAACAAATAACAAAAAATAATTTTTATGTATAGAATATTTTCACATACTGAAAATTGATCTTTGAATATATTTATAATACCTTCAAAATACCTTCAAAATAGACGCCATTAAATATAATACAACTATTATAGTGCTTGACGTATTTTTCCATGCATTTTTCGTGGATTGCTTGAGGTCTGCTTCCAATTTCTTCAGCGAATAATACAGCAAAATCGTAATATTAGATTCAGGAACAGACAAAAAAAAATCAAACAGAGCCATGCCGGACTAGAACGGTATTTATTCGATTACATTCATTTACTTCTTGTCGAAAACTCTTGCATAGCGATGCCGTTTTGCTATCGCAGAACACTCAAAAGTAAAATTGCAAATGCAACTAATTTACATGCACTGGAAAAAAGATCGTGGGGAAATCGTAATACCTAGTAACGGCGTTAGTGGTTGGTATGATGAGGCAATGGTTTTCTTAATATTCTTCAAGCGTTCGATAAGCAAATATTAATGGAATATAGCATATTTGTATATGTAAGAACGTATTAAGCCCATATGTCAGTTTTTAAAATCAATTTTGATGAAAAGTTTTGCACCAAAGTAATCTAAACAAAATTTGCAAATATTTCCATGAAGTACTGGATATTGGAAATACTCGTTCTGCTCAGTTTTGCTCTTTAGGCAGACGTAATACTTCATAATACTCCATACGTCGTTATCACAGATTATTGCATATATTTCTCTTAAAATTTTGGCTCTGATTTTGTGTTCCCTCTTTTTTGTTCTGCTACTTACACTACTGGTTTCATAGCCATACGCAGTTATAGATAATTGTATGGGCGTATCTTTCTGTTTCTATGGACTCATCTGGACATGAGTATTTTAATCAATAACAAATATGACTTATTATATATGCAATTGTATTTCAAAGCGAGAAATATGGCTTGTTGTATATATCAATAAGAAATATGTAAATATTTCTATATATAAATACATTAAGACTGAAAAGTTTTCGGAAATTCTCATTTAAAATTCGCGCGCTGTATATTTTTCGATATTTTAAGTTTATGTAGTTTGGCAGCACTGTCCTTAATTACTATGCCAAAAATGAGCTCGATCTGTCAGACAGTTCGTTTACGGCAGCTGTTGAAACCAGTTCACCTCAGTAGTGCGTTGCGAAATGTCTTCGACGGTCGTACGACCGTCCTGGAAGGCTTTGTACCACTCATAAACTTGAGTTTTCGATAAAACTGATTCCCCATAAGCCTTTTGTAGCATTCGCAACGATTCTGCACACGAAATTTCGTTCGAAACACAAAATTTGATGCAAACTCTTTGTTCAATATTTTTTTCCATTGTTTTTTTCGCAACGCCCTACTGAGGTGAACTGGTTTCAACAGCTGCCGTAAACGAACTGTCTGACAGATCGCGCTCATTTTTGGCATAGTAATTAAGGACAGTGCTGCCAAACTACATAAACTTAAAATATCGGAAAATATACAGCGCGCGAATTTTAAATGAGAATTTCCGAAAACTTTTCGGTCTTAATGTACATAAATTTCGAAGATATCCAGCTTTTATTATTTTTACTGCAGCGATCTAGTAATCTCTCACAAATCTATTATATAATTTATAAAATCCATAGTATAGAATATTCTATCTTATATGTTGTATACCATTTTGTACTGTATGAAGTATTTAGTTGCATTTTGTATATATCAGCGAAGATATCATCTCATTAACACTTACGAACTGATGTATTTACAAGTTTTTATCACATCATCTTTTTTCGTTTTCATCATATTTGCTCATATTTAACCTGATAGTTTGCTTTGTAATGTTTAATGTCATTGGCACTCAATGAACCACGAATGTTGTAAACAACATCGCATCTTATTTTTATGGCTTGAAAGCCTCACATTCATTAACCATAAAAGTTTTAAAACACATTTACAAACTTACAACAACAACGATAATAACAATAACAACAACACAACGAACAACGTTAATAATTCTGAAGGTATCTACTACACACGCGTGTTGTTTATTTACTATAAATCATTGCGTACTCCATATTTGAAGATACATTTTACATTTCACGGTCTCAGACTTGAGCATGTCGTTTTGTTGGGTTAATTAGCACTTTTGCTACAAAAAATGTAAAATAAAAAGCTTAGGCCGAACAGAATGAATCAAAGGCTATTTAACTTCAATATAAGCCAGATTACGTCTGGTTATGGCCAGTACGCCAGTGCCAGTGCTTTAGTAGAAGTATGTGGATATTCTACACGTACACGTACCCATCAACAGATAGTAGATACAACGGAAATAATAATCAAGTAAGAGTCAACAAAGCATCACATCAAATAGCCACCATATCACATGTCCATCTTTTGTTTTGTCTGGCGGTCTGTTTATCTGTCAGTGAATCCGTTCATTTATTTGGTATAATTTTACTTTGTTGATTTTATGGGACCGCCCGCTTCTACTCATATTACAGCTAAGTTACTGTTCCGTTTGTAACGTAAATGTGAATATAACGTGTTCGGTTGTATCTGGAAAAATGATATACGATAATTTCGATTTGTTGCTCTCTTGCTCTGAGTTGCTTTTTTGGAATATTATTTAGACATCAATTTTTTTGCGAGTGAATATATAATGAAATTAGCATATAAATTAGAGATTAAGCGAATGTATTGATATGACTTGCGAATTAAACACCATTTTTAAATATTTCGAATGCAAGACGGACTCAGTGAAATTCATAAACTCTTGAAATATTATTAAACATATTATTGGATATTAACATATACAATATTATCTTGAATTATAAAATTCAGTTTATTGTTTTATTTAATAATCGAGTAGTGAAATAGAAAAATATTCCAAAAGTTAACAATTACTTCATACCAAAATACATCAGTTGTTTTAGAAATGTTAAACTTAAAAAGTTATGTATACTATATTTAACTTTCCGCACTCAAAATAAATGTATTAGCATTTACCACAAACTTATTGCCCTAGAAATCAAATTGGGAAATAAACTAGAAGACAATACATGGAAATCATTAAATGCTATATTAAAATATTTCATATTAAACCCCTGTACTTTCCAACGTTAGTAAAGTAAATCTAACCAGAGGATTAATAAAAGTGAATTTATTTTCATATAATTCTTATTTAGATCATATAACAAACGTGGTACTAACTATTTAGGTTTCTTCAAATTCTAACGCCCGCCCAAATGGAAAGAATCTGTCTTTTCGAGCGAAGTTTTTTTCGCGACTGCTCCAATTACAAGCGCATGCCTAAGGGCGAGCACTTTTCCAACTCCATCGTTCTAGACTCGCATCTAACGAGTACTCGCATCGACGAGTACCTTCTCTCACTCACTCGAAGATAACTCGCGCCTGCCATCTCAGCCCATAGTCCATCCCTGCGGACTTAGTCTAGGCCTTACGTCACAAGTCCCCCCAATATCTATCCCCTTACCTCGATGAGTAGGACTCTGATGCCCCTATCATCCCTCTCTTCAACCGCGGCTCTCGTAACCCCGGTCACAGAGTCTACCGCTGGTACCCCCGTGCTTGTCCAATAACCCCACCTTCTTCAC
Source organism: Teleopsis dalmanni (assembly GCF_002237135.1). NCBI lineage: Eukaryota > Metazoa > Arthropoda > Insecta > Diptera > Diopsidae > Teleopsis > Teleopsis dalmanni. The sequence continues at coordinate 204,644,143 of NC_051846.1, forward strand.
TAACAACCAATTTCCTTGCTTTACGCTCGTGCTTTCTGGCTTAGATAAACGTAGTTCGCTAGGAATTAAGCCTCTTGCTCTCTCTCTCTTGATTACTGGAAAGGGATTGTATCCGCTGCACGCGGTTGCAATCTTCCATATTCATTCCTAAGAGGTGGTTTTAGTGGATTCAAGTCTCACATTGTGGCTTTTGATGCTTTCCAATTACTGCAAAAACAGTTTCCGAAATCAATTGTTTAAAAATATACACTAATGTACTATATACTAATTTGTGCCAACTTATAGCAATTGAATAGACAAAAACAAAGAACTGTTAAAATTGATTTGTTTCATTGCATTACTTCATAATAAGCCTTATTAATTGTATTGTAATAACAACAATATTAATATTATTATAATCAAATCAAATTTTTTATTAGTACAGATACTTAATAAAAAGAAGTTTGACATGGTTCAATTAAATCTAGACAACTTATGAAATTTATACGCTAATACTTTTTTAATTGCTCTCCAGAAGTTCTTCGTAGCATTAAATCTCTACAACACGCTATATGCTGTATGCATCTTTAAGTCAAGAAATGAGCTTTCTGGTAATGTTTAATCTTAGTTTATTTAGTTGATTTTCTTTGAAAAAAAAACTGAAAAATTAGTATCTAAACAACACGTTTAGATATATAAATTAGTCATACTGAAAACTGTGCACAAATCAAATACATTAGTGGAATGCAAATGCTGTAGCATTTAATTGCGGTAAATTGAAAAAAAATTAGTTTAAAATTAGCATAAGGAAAATATCTAGATGAAGTTTAAGTGCCTGATAGAGGTATAGTCGTGTCTTCGCCAAAGCTTTAAAAATAGTTGCAAATTGTTTATGAAAAACTAATTTAAATAGCAGAAAGTTAAGATGAGATTAGAAATCAGCTGGATAAATGCAAAACTAATTGTAAATAAGTTTATGCAAAACTATTACAGATTCTTTTTCAGATTTCCCGATTTAACTGACAATTATACAAGTTATTGATTACAAACAACGAAATTCGATTTACTTGAGCGAATACATTAAGTCAAGACATCCTTTGAAAATTGAGTACGTCTTGGATTTGAATTTCTTATTAGACAGTAATTCTAAAATAAATGAATACTTATTGATACATAGGGTATACTGCACTCATTAAGCAATATTTACTAATGTTAAAAGAAATATATATTTACAAACTATTACAGTTTTTATTGTCTCAAGGAAATAATCAATTATTACAGATTATAGAATTATACTATAATATTAAAGCAAAATAGATGTACTTGAAAAATGGGCTCATTTAGCATAGAACCCAAGGGGAAAATGTCAGTTGGTGTATTATAAAAACGAGTGAGGTATCTTCATATGTGTATGTATCTTCATGCATGTATGTCATCGTTTATTTATCTATGCAAATTATGTTATATACAAAATCTCAAAGTAATACTAGCTATTAAGCATCCATTTGTAATTACCAGATCAGCACAATCACTCAAAGTTCAAAATAAACTGAGAAATTATTTTCTCTTATTTGTTATTGTATATTTATCTCAATCTGCACTGTGTTATAAATACATAAAACAAGTGCTTTGTTTTTAATAATAAATTAAAAGAATGCACTTAGTTGCTCAGAAAATCGAAGAACTTCTTGAAGAGCACACATTTATCCGATAAGCACTCGAAAATAAAGATTATAGTTGCAATTAATAAGAAAAGCGCCAGCATATAAAAGGCTGCACTCAAGTGATGAAGTCCAAGTGCAACTCTGTCTCTTTGGTTTATTGAATCTGTGTCGTATGTTGTACTTGGAACATAATTATAATTCACATATTCATTGACTATTTTGTTAATGATACCATGAATATCCAAATCCATTAAAATGTTGTCAAAAGCATGTACCAGATATGAATTTCGTTTGAAATATATGCAAAGTGGATCAAGCATCATACCATCTTTAATCATTAAAAAGTTACCACGCTCTTCCTTATTTGTACTTAGATAATATGTCAGTATTTCGGTACTAACTAAAGCAGCAAGTTTTTTATTGGTATTCTTGATAAGCGCTATAGTCTCCCAAGGAGTTAGTTGTTTAATAACACCAATTTCTAAATCGTTATAATATTCTTTAAAGCGCCTATTACACAAATCTGATATAACGCCGTATTTTTGTTTCTTCATTTCTTCTGCATTGACCGGCAGTGGTTTAAGTGGTTGATTATGTAGAAATTTGAAATAAGATCCTTCAAAGGAAACCCGATAAAGGAATATAACCAATAAATACATAATTAATAAAAGTTGTACATATCCTTGATTTACTTCTAGATGCTTTCTCAGTAGCTTCAATAGAATTCTCAAATTAACTAAAGAAAATAAGAGCAACCAAGCCTCTATTTTAAATGGATAGAACAGTACCTCTAGTGCTGTGTAATGCCCACCAGGTTTAAGCATAACACGTATTTTTGACATGAAATACTGCTTGGAACATGATAGTAATCGCATACGGAAATGACTGCAACTCGTACCACCAAGAGCAAAATCTGCTCTTCCTTCTGTCAGCTGAAATGATAAATTATAAACAGAACTAGAACTATCATCTATTGCATATAAAATATACACATAATATATATGTTTTAATAATATACACTATATATATCATTTTTCATAGTAAAATAACAACTAGTTTTTGCTTTACCTCTTTAAATACTCCCGAAGTGGATAAATCAGGACTCACAAATCCAGGATGCTGTTTATCATATATAAAATATTCATAACTAAAATTCAATTTAGTAGCAATCAATTGCAGCATATTCCCTTCAATGCCCGAAATACGTTTAAGTCCCGTTTCATTGGAATGTAAAGTAATAAATGGTTTAATGGGTGCGATAGATATCTTAAGAGGACAGCCGTTGAAATTCGAAAGTTTTGGTGAAAAAAATTTGGTAAATTTCATTATTTTTTTGGACAAAAAGTCAACATCTTTCGATTCATATATTTTAATAGGTTTCTTGGAGTGGCAATCACCAGATGAATAGGGAAAATATGTAAATATTTCTATGCCAACTTCTTCACTGTAAGTCAATACATTTGCATTCACAATCAACTTGAGGAAGAGTCTTTCAAACATTCGTGCCATGCTGGCACTGTGTTGTTCAGTATTATTCACAGATTGCAATACAATCAAATAATAGATCTCGTGGGTGTCAATATTTCTGTGTTTTTCTAGGAGATAACTGTAAGTATAAAAGTCTATTAAAAATTTTTAATTGAACGTTTATTAAAAATATGCTTACTTGAAAGAATTGAAAGAGTCTACAAATAGTAGATATATGTGAATGTGAAAGTTCTTATCAAATCGTTTAACATCTCCTAAAACAAGGGCATTATCTATATTATTATATATTAGATTATTTACCATATATTGTAACATTTGCTCAGATTTGTGAGTACTTCCTTTTGTCTGTATTAAAATGTTTCTCTGATCTTTGACGGAATTCAACACCATGTAGCTTAAATAATTAACAATTGATCTATTAGTATTGTCTTCGTTATCAATATCAGTAAAACTCGTTGTGGTTACAATTTGAACCATTGTAAGAGCAAAAATCAGTATAATTTCTAAAAAAATCACAATAAACATGTTCGTTCACAGTTTATTTTCAATGAACTTTATTAAAAAGTTTATATTGAAAATGAATAAAAGTATTCCTAAAGGCAAAGGACATTAGTTACACAGTGCACTTAGAAAGTTTGATTGATATCTTAAGTGCATTTATAGCATTTTGACGGAATTGATTGATTTTGATTACATTTCAAATGAAACGAAATTTTTGAAAGAGCTTTCGTAAATTATGGTGCCTTACACAGCTGGAAAAGTATCTAGCTACGCAGTAATAGTTTTGTTTCAAACTAAAGCGTTTGTCAGTAAAAACTACATTTCACTACAACGTAACGTAGAAACTTAATTTTATTTATAAAACAAGAAGTGATAAAATAAATATTTTCTTGCAAAATTTTGAAAACTTAGAATACCATATACAAGTGTAGGGATAAGTAAGTAAACAAATATTAAAATGAGTAAATATTTATTGGCAATTATATGTATAGAAAAGATATCCTACGCTGATGTAATGTTAAAATTTTATAAAATTCGAATAAACAGAGGCAGAGTTACAGAGTCTGAAACTACCACAAGCTATACTACAGGTATAAAAAATGAACAAATTGATTATACTAAAATATTGATAAAACTTTTACTAAAACGTTTTAATTTATGAACCAAGTTATGATACTGATTCTAACAGGCTACTGTTAACTAAAATCTAAACTGTAGATGCTGTGAAGAGAATGAGGAGTTAATGCACATACGGAATAGGTTCCTGGGAATGTATATTCTTACGGAAGAGGCAATGAACCTCTGTAAAGTAGGTTCTATACTACTTTTTATTGACGCAACAAGGCGTAGAGACCTGCTCTAAATCCAGAAGAGGGCACAATAGACCCGACGGTCGCAATGCCACATCCCCCAACAATAATAATAATGATATTGATTGCTTATTCTAAAAAACAAATTATTAATCTAAAAAACTAATTCATTTTATTAACTCAAATGACTTTTATTAGTTTTTAAACTTGTTTTACTGCAATCGTTTGCAACATTCTTTATAAAGTATATACACTCACATTACTCCTTATTAATGTTTACTTTTATATATATTTTTGTTAATAGATTTGTTCAAACAAAATTAATAATTTGAAGCAATAACTTCGTCACAAGTCATATTTTAATATTTCTACAAACCATCAGCTTAAGGAAACATGAACATATCTGCACTAATGAGTGAATTTCATGATGGATCTGGAGAACAGAATATAAACATTCACTGGCTTGTGGCACATGCATTATTTTACGTTATTAAAAACTACTTCTTGATGCGGGCATCATATTATTCCCACACGCTTAGCTGCCGAAGATATTATACTTGCCACTTCTATAATGATATGATGGTGAAACTTTTCCAACTGTGGGACATCCAAATATTGCAGCTGATAGTAGTACACACAAACTCTACAGTAAGAGTACCCGGCGATAGGAAATACAACATGATACTAACCGATTCCTACAAAGCTTTCTTGTAAGTTGTGCATAAATACAGTTTATTAACACAAAGTATTATTTCATTTTCATATTATTCTGTATAGAGAAATTGATATCATCAGCTATACTCAAGACTATAGCAATAATGAATATTATTTCATAGTTTTGCAAGCTCAGGAACACCTACTGAGAGATGAAATGCAACAAATATTTGATTACTGCTGGTTGCATTATCTCATTAATTGTGTAGTCCAAATCCAAACAGCGAAAGGTGGAGTACAACTGTACACCTATTTTCCTTTTACTGCGAAACTTTGCTATAAAATACAACCAGTTTTATTTAATCAGTTCAATGGAACGATGTTTACACATCCCGAACTATTTCCAAGGAAATTAAAAAATTTTTATGGTTGTAAACTTAAAGCAGCTCTTTGGAACATAGCTCCCTATCTAAGATTACAAACTGATGAAAATGAGAACCGTAGAATAAATGGCGGATTTGAGGGCACCATGTTAAAAACAATATCGCAGAAATTAAATTTTTCGATTGAAATATTGTCTCCTCCAATTACTGAACAACGTGGCGTGTTAGTCAATGGTACTTTTAATGGAGCTATGGGAATGGTATTAATATATTTAAACAAAACTGAAACATAAGCTCCTTAATACATTTTTCAGTTAGAAAAACATACTGCTGATTTATCGCTTGGTTGTTTCCGTCAAACATTCGAACGTTCCAGGCATGCTTCCCCAACAATGGTTTATCATCAGGAGCAAATAATTGCGGTGGTATATAAACCGGCATTTGCGTTTAACTCTTTAGAATTGCTGGTACATCCATTTACGTCTTATGCTTGGCTAATGTGTTTTATAGTAGTGATATTGGCTTTTGTTATGCGATACTTTGAAAACACAATTCTGTTGAGCTCTGCAGCAGAAATAGAGGATAAGCCGCAAAATTTTCTAAGTGTAGTTGAAACTGTACTCGGCATTCCTAATGTTCGATTACCAAAGAATTCTATAAGACGATTTCTATTATTACTATGGTTTTGGCTTATGTTTATAATACGTAATTCTTATCAAGCTTTATTATTTCACTTGATACGCACTCAACAAACAAAGCCTATACCAAATTCAATAGATACACTATTAGCAGGAAACTATACATATGTTATGAGTAAAGATATTCTAAACGACATAAATTTTGCAAAAAATTTTGTTTCTGTAGTTGTACCATATGGCCAAAATCCACTTAAACAGCTTGAAGATATAAAACGAGGCTCACGTGTTTGTGTAACCACAACTACATTTTTTAGGAATAATATACATCAAAATCGTAACGCAGGAGATTATTTTCCGATACCAGAACAAATAGTTATATCTTATATAACAATATATCTTAGCAAACACTCATTTCTTCTCGATGAGTTCAACAATCAACTTTCTTGGATTGTTAGCACAGGTCTTACGAAGGCCTGGTTAGGCTGGGAAGTAGATTTTAACTACTTCTCTAAAGGACATACCATGCAGGATCATTTATTTGGCATGAAAGAGCTTTGGGCTGCTTTTCTTATTGTTGTGATCGGTAGTTTATTTTCATGTTTTATATTTGTATTAGAATTAATATCTATAAAATATAAATATGTTCAGAAAACGCTTGATAATTTTAATTAAGTATTAAAATATTTAATAAAGAGCAAAAAAATTGAATAAAATTTCAATTATCTGTACCAGTTAACTTTGAAATTAGTGGTAGATAAACTTGTTACAATATGCATAGAGTTATGGTGCTATAAGTTTTATAGCTAGTCTGTAACTAAAGTATTGATTGACGTTTAATTTCCGGTAGAAGAGTGTGGCTTTTGTTATGACATAAAGAAAGCTGTATAATACTTTTCTTCGCAATACATAAACTAGATTATTAACAGACAACTTAATCAAATAGTCCAATCTGCGCTTACATCTTCAAAATATTGCAAAATGGCAACCCGATGGTACAAAGCAGCACCAACAAATTATATTTCAAGTAGATGTATTCTATTGTTATTATTAGAATATAAAGCTTGTTATTATTATTATTGTTAAGGGATGTGACACTGCGACTATTGCGTCAATAAAAAGTAGTATAGAACCTACTTTACAGAGTTTTATTGCCTCTTCCGTAAGAACACACACTCCCAGGAGCCTATTTCATGTGTGCATTAGTACAAGGCATTCTAACAGCACATGTGTGGCTGACTCCTCATTCTCTTCACAGAATCTACAGTTTACATCCGTATGTATAACCAGTCTCGTAAGGTGGTATTTTAGTTTACAGTGCCCTGTTAGGATTCCTGTGATCATTCTAAGTTTTTCTTTTGATAGGTTCATACAATCCTTGTATCTCTTGTTGTTACAGGTACCAATAAGAGATTTGAATTGTGTCAATTCTGGTATATTATCTTAGTAATTCTCTTATTATCATCATAAATCATAAATATCACAAACAAATATATATAAAAACAAAGTACATAAAGCATATTAACACTCAATTATAATTAAAAACATCATCACCTCCAAACGCTATTCAGAAATGAAAATCTCAATGCTAAGAACAGGAAACTGATATATAACTAAATAATTCGTCCGTTACTTCTATATGGATGTGTAGCGTTTAGCAAAGCTTCAAACACTACTATTCACCAGCTAGAAATTGCACAAAGCCAGGCTCTGAGAAGACTTTTCAAAGTTCCATGGTACATTAGGACGAATGACATCCTAAGGGACATCAAGATTGATCCATCAATACATAAGATCTGATCCTAAACTAAAAGTGATCTCAAAATGGTTACAGGCTCATCGCGGTGGTATGCATATCTGAGCTCAATTATTGCTTAGTCTGATGAAGTGATAAACTATAACCTAGTCAAGGTGTAAAGAGGGGTTTTGAAAATACCTCGAGTTAAAAAAGAATATAAATGCTTAGGTATGTGCACTGGTTCAAAACAGCTTCAATATAATAAAAACAAAATTTCATTTTCAAATTTACTTTTCAATTTTTTTCGCTTTTTAGATACATATAGACGTATCTAAGTGTATAAATAAATATAATTTTCAATAATTTAATAGGTTAACTTTAATTTGTTTTCATTTATGGTCATTGTACTTAAGTTGTTTCGTTAATTAAAATTCTTATTGAAATAAAATCTGTGACCCATTTGAAACACTTTTATTAATAGCACACTTTTAAGCCATTCACTTGACCAAAATATCCAATAGCACAAATATTTGGTAGAAAAAGCAACAATTAATAAATTTTAGAATAGAAAATATTGTTTTATCACAACAATAAACTTGAGCAAAACAAAAAAATTGTGCAGTTAGTTTAACTGTTTTTAAAATATTTAAACAAATCAAAAACAACTCGGAACAATAACCAAGACTGAAGCATCGTGGCATTATCAGTCAATTTCACAAGCAATTCGTATGTAGATTAACATTTTATTTATTGTTAAGATACAAAATTTACAAAAAAAATGTGAACAAATTTTTAAATTATGAGTTTGATTTTCCCTTTACAAATTATCGTTTCTTATTTAAAATTTTTAAAATAATTTTTCGATATCAACTTCATAATTCGGATTTTAATCTACAACATAGTCACATACTGACAAACTCTTGGGTACGCAGATAGTCGCAGATGTGAACTATTGAGCGAGTATTACGGCGCATCAAATTCTGTGGCTTTATCAATAAAACACCATAAATTAAAAACTTAAAGTACCGTAACACCTTTTATCAATCTTGAACAATAGGATCGCAGGCATCTTAGCTTAAAAGACACAACCGCGAAGCGATGAATTTACGTACGTATACGTATTCAGCTACACAGTATAAGCGCAAATGTCAAAGTATAGATATAAAGTATCTGGTGCGTCAATTCATCTTTTGTACTTGTACATTGACACCTGCTCCGAACTATGGAAATATGTATATTTTGAACTGAAGAAAAAAATTAAAAAAATATATTAGTAAATAAATAACTTAGTATTTGATTAAGACACGTAAAATTTCTGTCTTTTTTGCATAAAATTTTTCGAAAAAAAAATAAACTTTTAAGTATTCAAATCGAATCTAAACTCATATATCTTGAAATATTTGCCTTTGTTAAAAACAAATTTTTAATTAAAAGTGATAAAATATTTGTAGCTGCTTTTATAAATCGTTTTCATTGTTACTGTCATTTTGGGAATTATGTCATACGTATTTACTGAGCATAAAAAGATATCTGTTTGTTTGTTTATAAAAGTGAAAATATCGGATTTGATATGAAAATAGAAGACCTTGAGGTGTACTTGCTGCTAACCATTTACTAAAGTACAATAGCATTGTGTTATAGTTAATAGTTGTGTTATAGACTGTGCAAAATATGTATTTAAAATTAAAATATATATAATTTAATATATATATTGAATAATAAACGATGAATTTTTCCCCCAAAGTAACACAACATTTTATTTCTTCTTTAACCTTTTCATAATTCAAAAGAAGATCCTGAACATTATTTACTGAAATAATTAACAGAATAACAGAAAACGGAAAATTGAAATTTAAAAAATTAAAATAAAAATATAATTATTTAATTCAATTATTTTACAGCTGGTTTACGATTTTGTTCTAATATAAACACAGCAAGTGAAATTGTTAATAAAACTTTCACAAAAAATTAACAAAACTCCAGAAAAATGTGCGAACACAAAAGTCAAGTACGGCTTTGAGTCAGTTGGTTAAGGTGCGCTGACTCCGAACTTCAAATTTGGCAGGGCATAATTTCGATTCTTGATACTTGCAGTCGCAAAAAAATTATTTACGAATAATTAAATACAAGAATTAATTCCGAGATACTCGAAACAGCTGTATGGTCAGCCAAAAATTCAGTTAACTAAAATGAAAGAAAAAAGAATTTCTGTTGTTGTTTTTCACTACTTTTCGAAAAACTCTTTACTAAAACAATTAAGTCATTAGTCATTAGCTTTCAATGCCAAATTACATACCTAAATTAATGTCAAAATAGATGACAATATGAGCTTCTTCATTTTACTCATGCATGTTGGCTGTGCTCAACTTAGCTCAAATACAAACTTACATTAAGGAACCCCAATACTTTACTCAAGTATGTAGCTCAAATATATAGCTTTTTAAGGAAAAATACTTGCCGATTGTAGTCAAAATATGGAAAAGAATAATCGTCAACATAGTTTATTGAACCAATCAAATCATATGTGTATACCTCTTGTGTATAAAGTTTCTATTTCACTATAGGAAGCTTCGCTCAGGAAATTTAAAAATCTGCTGGAGTAAGCAGATGTATCACTCCAAGATGAAAAGCAAGGTTAATCACCTGCAGCTGAAGCGAGGCTTGGTCGCAAATCATACCGATAGAAGTCTTAAATGACTTTTAGAGACCCTACCTCGAAGTAATACTAACGTAGTTCCGGGTTAGGACAAGGTCTCTAGGAGTGAGGGGGAGTGGTTTAGTCCCTGTGAGTCACTTAGTCACTTCCCGGGGCGCCGGATTGTGGTAAGTGCGTAGGCATTCCACTCCTGTTTACCGCAAAAAAAAAAAAATCTTACCGTACTATACTGATGAGTCTTGTTATATTAGAACGTCTGTACCTTTTATTAAATTTGATAGTTCTGTTTAGTTTCTATTTAAAAAAGTAGCTTACTCTATTTCACTAATTGTAACAGTAGTTAAAAAATTTGTTAAACACTCAATTGATAAGAGTAAAATCAAATTTTGGGATTATCAACTTTTTCAGAAATATGCGGTACAGATATAACATTTAAAAATGTTTTTGACTTGTAGTATTTCAATTAAAAATTATTTTCTAAGATACTATTCTTGCAACTTTTATATTTCAAGGCAAAACTTTTATAATTTCAGTATCACTTTCAAATAAATTTGGTTTACTTATTTACTTATATTATTCTTTATTCAATATTGTGTGGCCTACAGTCTTCGACGCTGTAAAAGGGTTAAGAAGACCCATGTTACACATCGGAAACATTTTAAGTCGTTTAACGCTTTTTAACACGAGCAGACAGCGATGCACTTGTTACGTTAATGTATTTACGACCAGAAATTATTGACACGAATGTTGATACTAAAATATATTCTTACAGATAAATATATACACGGATGGGCAATAATATAACAATTCCAGCAACTACAACAACTCCAACAACTCCAACAAGAGCAGAAAAGTATTAAGGTATCATTTTAGTGCTGTAAATAGCACAAAAACAACAGTCTGAGCGCAACGCAGTATCTGCAACGGCAGTGGCAACAGCAAAAGCAGCGACAGCAGCAAACATCAACGTCAGTCAAACTGTCCATAATCGTAATGGCATCTTGTTGATCGCACACGTACTGCGCACACACGCGGTCACATTGTCTTGTAGATCTGCTGCAAAACCTCAGATACTCTGGTATTGTGTGGTACTGGACCATTGCGGTGTGTAACGTATTTACGCGCTAAAATATTGTATTTAGTTAAAAGATTTTAGGCATATACATTTTTTTGCAACTTTATTTTTCCGATTTCTGTGCTAATCCGAGCGGTGATCTCTTAGCTGGCACAAAACAAGTGATCTTGTATGCAGTTTGGCCTCGTAGCTTTAAAAAGGCAATTTTCGATTTAAAGTGCAACGTAAAATGATTTATTATTGGTCGCGCACTGCACTTTTTGTTGGTATATCTCTGAATCGGCTTTTGTTATAAAATTTTGTTGACTTCTTGTGGGATTTGTTTCATTTTATTCTTTATGTCCCGTATATTGTACAGTATAATATAGTATAGTATATTATTTATTTATATTTTTTTGTTTTTGTTTTCTGAATTTAATCTTTTAGTATTACTAATATAAGGTTATGAGGCGCAATGCGTTCATCTTAAATCAATCGAAACAATATGTTTTTAAAGGATTTGCTATGCTCTATAAAATAAATGTATCCCCAGGGTAAAGGCCTAAGGGTGCTTGAACTTTTGTAATACATTTCTGTTTAGCACACATCGAAGAAGACAAAAGATAAAAATACCGATTTACACTTTAATATTTAAAGTGTTTTTTTTTTCAGTCGATTGTGAAGTGTGTCATGCTTTTGGTTTAAATACTGAAAATTAAATGAGCCATTGACGTTTTATAGCCTATGTAAATTTTAAGACAATTTATATAAGACATGCAATAAAATTACCATTCATATAATACAAACCGAATTGAACGAATATTCTTGAATGAAGGTAGTAGGCTTAAGTATTGAACACTCCTTGTACATCACTGTTATTGTTCCAAAAGATAGATTGCGTGAGAAGCAGATATTTTTGGCTTTGACCATAAAGTTTATTAAAAATCTTAATTTATTGATTTCATGTAAGTCCTATAATTTTCAACAAGATTCATAATCTATATGCAATATGTTCATATTATATAGAATCAGTATAGCCTCTTTGATTTTAAGTTTTGAAGATCTTAATTTGTTTTTAATGAGTACTTTTTATTTCACTTTTGTTGGCGAATAAATCGTTCGTTTTATTTTATAAGTAATTGTTTTGATTCCCAACTAAAGATAATAAGTACTTTTAATATTTCAAAAAAAATCTGGTATAAAATTTATTAAGTTTATATTTTATTCCAAATATTGATGCTTTTTAGTTCCGTGGTTGTGCTTAAGATATATATTGAATTTTTGATTTCTTTAGATAATACTTGTTTATTAATTAACATTAACATTAAAACATTATTAATTAACCATAACATTAAATATGTTATCTTTAATATTACCTGCTCAAATAATTTATTTATTTTCAATTTTTTTTTCTTTTTTGTTGTAATATTCAGTTCCTTTAGGAATTCTAATCTAACTCACCAATATTTTAAGAATATTATATTTTATTATTATAGTTAGTTAGTTGTGATGGAGGGAGACACGAGTCCGCCTCAATTAGCTAAGAAAGCTGTTTTGAATCCACAAATCCTCGTAATAGTGGATAGTAGAGAGAAGGTCAAGCTAGAACCAGCCAAAGGCATTTATAAAGGCAAGAATCTTGCCAATGCTAATGCTAGAGATATCACCGAGTTTGTTGAAGAAGGTGGTTTCTAGAAACTTAAGTCTAGTTCTGGCCAAACCTGGATAGAAACACATCAGGTATTCTGGTGTTCTTTATTCGAAAGCTGGTGGACACGTATTGCAGGAGATACCACAGGGTAAGACAAACCTAGCTCCATGTCGTTCAGTGCCTTTAAATACAGATACTAACAGATTTGCTTCTGTGTATTAAGTCAGAGGTTCTACATTTGGAATATATTGGCGATGTAGTACTTTATAATTATATTTTATTTTATTTTATTTTATTTTATTTTATTTTATTTTATTTTATTTTTTGAACATTGATTGGGGCAAAGTAACGAATACCGTACTAGACAAGTTGAGGAAGTGCAAATCGTTCTCTCACTTAAACTAAGACCCTTCACTTATTTAAATGAATTAGTGAAAAGATAAATAAGTAAGTTAGGAGGTAAGAAAATATGTAGGTGGTGCCTTAGTAAAGAATCGATTAAACTGATATAATTTTTCTTCAAATATATAACTCTCGCATAATTAGTTTTTGTAAAATGCATCATATAAATACGCTTTCTATTGCGACCATCTTTTAGATGTATATTATGTTTAGAAAATGTTTGTAAAATTACTTGTAAATATATTCAATGAATTACAATATATGCAATAATGGCGTATGACAAAGCAGATCTTGAAAACTTTTAAATCACGTTGCATTTTAAAAAATTAATTCAAATTCAATTAAATTGCTGTTTTGAAATTCAATTTTAAATTAAAAATTTTGATAAGATTTAAGTGAAATCCATTCAGTTGGCATTAACAGAGCGGATACACCGAAATGCACGGAAAAAACCTTCATGAGTTTATTAGCCGATAAAGTAAATCGTTGCAACTGCAATTGAACTGCAATTTATTTCATTGCATTTGTTGTTGTCACCGCTGCAGATCGATTTGCATTTTAGGCAATTTAAGTGTTCGCAGATCGATTTGAAGTGTTTGTTTGTTAGTTGCTGTACCGACTGAAATAAGCAATTCAAATTGATGAGATAAACGTGCGCATATCGGTTGTAAAAAGTGTTGAACAAAATATGCAAATAAATAGAAATAATTGCCTACACGATGCTGAAATCGAAATAAGAACGGCGTTACATTGCCTGCTGGAGACATGGGAGACTACAGGCAATGAGCAGGTGACAGATACGATTCATTTGTATGGAAATAGGCTAAATTTGCAATTGAACGCATTTCTTTTGTTTCATGAAAGTCAAATGTTTCATACATAATTTCTTTATCTAATTTTTAATGATGAAAAATTTCTTATCGCAACTGAGAGAACTTGAAAAACAATTTACGTATTTTCACAATACCGCAAAAACAAACTTAGAAATTTGCATTTGAACAAGGAATTTAATTTAATTGTGATTTGATTAGAAAAAGTTTTTAATGTGGTTTTTTTAATGCAATTGAGTTTTACTCCTTCATTAATATTACTAGCTAATATTACTAGTGGTATTAAATTGAGTTTTTTATTTGATCTACTATGAACATTTATTTGAATGCATTTTCAAACTGGAAAGCATCTTATGCTGCATTATCATTAAACTGTCAGAGCGAAGATTGCTCACAGCTATGGGATATTAAATGTTTGACAACTGCATTAATCATTAGAAGGTTTATTAAGCAAAGTCGTAAGTTGTAAGTCGCAAGTCGCAAATCTACGTATAATTCAGCTTTTAAAAGTGCACTTAACGATTTGATCAAGACATATGTCAAAGCATGTCGTTAAGTAGATTAATTGGTGTCAATTTGCACGGATTAAAATGCTACTTCTTAAGACTTTATTAGCGAAAGAAGTAGCTTACACTTTTCGAAATAAAGTGCAGTCCAACTGAAGCGAATGATTATGTCGCTATTTTTATTGGAAGAAGTATTTTATTCTATAAATCTTCTTAAAGTTGAAGCCAATTGATTTTCTTGAATTATAAGCGATTAAAAGACATGTAAATATATGTCTTTAAAAGACATTTTACTTAACGTCAACGGTAATTATGATTAAGAGTACCGATATCAGTTATAAATCAAGCAGCTATTAGAATTGGGCAATATTTATGTTAATTTATTGTTATTGTTAAGTTTATTATATTAGGAAACTATCCCGTTAAACACTATTTCCACATAAGTGTGCTGCTGCAGATTTTCTACGAAAAATAATCCCTTTAATAGTAGCGAATTAAGTACGTGGGCTACACGGTTAAAAAGGCTTTTAAAGCTTCTAATTATACAATTAATGCAAGAATTTAATGTAATTGATATGCGATCGCCGGTCTTTTAAAAATGTTTTTATCTCTTTATATATTCATAAACAAATCCCTCCCATATAAAAATTTCTACAATGATTTAGCAACATGCATATTTCGACATATATATATATATATATTCATAAACAAATCCCTCCCATGTAAAAATTTCTACAATGATTTAGCAACATGCAGATTTCGACATTAAGGAACTCTTTTAAGCGTGGGGTATATGTTAAATACAAAAAATATATATAATTGACGTATCCTATATAGCAATGCGTAATTCAGTAGTTGAAACTCATATCTCAACATACCACTATATATATATACTTTAAACGATTTTTATTCAAGATTTTTTGATGTAAAGAATTATAATCTTTCTTGAAGTAGTGTTAAATACAAATACTTTAAATTCTGATTTCAGATTCTGATATCTAATTTCAAATTTCCAATGTTGAGCCCAACGATTTCATTTTTCCGAAGGTGGTTGAAGCTGCTGGTACTGAATTTATTATTGCTATTGATCTCCAGCAAATCTAAGCTGATATCAGAAGCACCCAACAACAACTTCTTAGAGATAGTTACTACTTCCTTAGTTGGCCATTACAGACGTGATGGTCTTGGCCGCGTCGAGTAGTCTCCGTCAGCCAGCCCGATAAGTTGCTTATACTAGGTCCAACTTCGAATAAATGATAAGATAAATCCCTATTACAAAATTTTAAAAATATATTTCATAAAATACTATTAATTTACGATTTACGATTATATTTTAAGTAATAAAATTATATAAAATTAAATGCAAAATTAATTTATAGCTTATTTTTAGCTGTGGTTTTGAATAGAGTTTTTAGGTAGAAATCTATAATTTATTTGACCTTTGATGATTAATGGTTACAAGAGTGAGACATTGTAGATATTGAATCAGTGAAATTAATAAGGAAATAGAGTGCACGAAAACTTGAATATGGCAGTGTAATTAATATCATTACAAAAGGTGTAATTGTTTAATTATGTAAAATTATTTTAATTATCTGCAGTTGTTTATACTCATGAGCTGACATGCAAATAATGGGTTTGGTAACCAATGACAGTAGAAACTGCATTTCAGCTAATGATGCATTTGCACTTTTTTTAGATCATGAACAAAAATTTAGATACTTGGTGTTACATTGAGTTGTAAAATAATGACGCATTATTATTATTTAACAGAAGACGTCAAAGGTTGGTTAATAACGTAACATAACTTAGTGACGTTATTAAATATTATTATATTTAGTATAATCAAATTCTTAGAAGCTATTTTAAAACTCTGAAGAGATGAATAAATTTTATTAAGTTGGTGATCGTAATAGTAACGATGTGATAGAGTTATCGAGTACAATTTAAACTGTTAGATGAAACAAAAGTATATAGTTATGACTACCTATAAAGCAGAATTAGAACTAACATGTCACTTAGATCATGTGAGAGATGAATAACATTTGACACATGGTTATCTTGGGACTTTAAATATTTATAGAAAACAAAACCTTAGACCTTAACTTTAAAAAGAAAATTTTTATTTAATAATATGAATATTTTAATATCACAATGTCTATTTATAAGTGATTTTCGCTTAATTAAATATGATTAGATATGATCCTTGTTAAAATATAAGTATATTGACAAAAAAATCTCTCTAAGCATTTGTTTTGAAAGTTTTTTTAGCTTCTTTCTTCTACGAATAAAAGTAAGAATTGATATATACAGGATATAATAGAGATTCAGCCCCGCAGTGGATTGAAGAACTGCGACCATAGTAGGTCTATTGTGCTTCGTTATGAATGAATTGTTATCTGAAGATAACAACAATATTTATATAGCTATAAATTAAATATTTTTGTTAGTTTTTTAAATAATATTAAATAAAATAAAGCACATAATTCAAATGTGATTTGGAATTCTACTGAACTTTCAGAATAAATGCAAAACATAAATTATAAGATTTTAAACTTTCGAATTTTATTTGAAGCTATTAAATTTTAAAATATGTTTCTATTATTAAATTAAATGCTAAACATAAATTATGCTAATTCTGAATTATATTACTGTTAAAGGTTGAGTGATTTAAATAAGAACTCTTAGTAGTATGAAATATTGTTTTATATTAATTTATATAAATATCGAACTAAAAACTGAAAGGTTTTTATTGAGCACTATGAAAGATACTTTCTTAGAAAGTGTGACTAATTTGAGAAGCTATTTATTTTATAATAATATAATAATAATATTGATTAATAAAATACACAATAATTTTTTCAATTAATAAAAATGAAACGTTTTGGTTTTGTCACTGATGAATCTGCAATACCCTTTACACAGTTAAGTTTATTAAAAATCAATTATTTAAAATATACAATGCATATATACAATATACATAATAATATAACTTATAACAATATAATATATAATATATTGTGAACTATAACTGCACAAAAGTGATGTGAAAGGGGTTGTCAAAATAAGTTTGCTAAAAATATTATATTGTTGTGTTGGTGATGTAGTATAATACCTATATAAACTATTCAACATAGCATGATAAATCATTAAATTTTATTTTTCGCTTTTTATACATCTGTCTGTCTATTCGCTTTTCTATGTGCCTGACTTCAGCCAGGCCCGTTCTAAGAATATCGGCTCCTGTGATTAACTGAAGATACTACGTTCTCAATATACAAAAAAAAACCCACACAATTTAGTAATTTAGCAACTATTTTTATGCTCATAAAATATTATTGGATCAAAGCGACTCCCAAAAAGCTTGTGGACTAAAGGCAATTGCCCAATAAGTGGATAGTGGCCTGTGAAAAAGATACTTATGGTTTCAGCGCCATATTGTGATGAGCTAGTTCCAACGTAGTTTTGTGTCTATAATAATACCTACACAAATATTTTTCCTAGGTATCGTTAACTGCAGCTTGGGGTGCTGCTTCAAATTTTTCGTTTACAGCTAATAGGAGTGGATCATTTGTTGTTATGTACTGAGATCTCATTTATATATATGTTAGGATATATAGCTTATGTATTAACTATTGTATTGATAACTTTGAAATAGATGAGAGTTAGATATAGTATAAAAGCTTGCAAAATTGTAATATTAATTCAAAATTTAAAACTTTATGAAGAACTTGTGCTACTATAATCACTACAATGTCAATAATTCTATGATCTTTCTATGATCAAGCATAAAATAGTTGAAGCAACCACACTTCTGGCGAATAAAGTTGATAAATAGATACATTTGGATCTTTCAAACAAAATAATTGCTCAAACGAGTTTGTTTTATTTGTTTATTTTATTTTAATTATCAAAAAGAGATATAGACTATGTGTATTTTTTGATATATATACCAATTCGTTGCAAACATCACAACAAACTTAATGAAAGCTTTATTTAGAAGAGTGTGAAAAGTAAAGTATTTCGTAGAATATATCAAACCATATATGAATTTAATCAAATAATTTCTAATTGGCTTTTAAAAAATCACATTTCACACATCATAGATCAATTGGAGATTCCATCTACCCATTTAGTATGCAAAAGTAACAAATGTGCAATCATTAAACCCAATTAACTTTTATTAACACAAACACTGGCTTGTTTTAAAACAAAACCAGCATCCTCGAGGCAAAAAGTATTTATGCTATTAAATACTTATGACAAAATATTTATAGCAGACGACAAATCAGCAAATCTGAAACATATACATACAAAAAAAAACACAAAAAAAATAGTAATAAATAACAGTTTTAAATTCACACGTGCCACTGTGAAATAAGAAACAAGTTGTTCGCTCAAAGTATCTGAATAATCACAAATTTACACCTGTGTTGACCAACCGATCAACAAATAAACTTAACCGGCGCTAAATTACAAACGATTAATTCTGAAGAAAAGAAGTAGAAAATTTCAAAAGCTCTCCCGGCTTTAACAAGTGCCTTTGGCCATAATGGCTCATCACACCGCGGCAATATTGAATGTCAAATGTCAGCGTTGGTCATCGATTTCACAGTTACGGCCTCAAGTTGAGCACACAAATATGCTAATTAATCAAAGAATCTGAGTTCGTAAGTTAATCTTAATTAAGTGCCCAAATTTTTTAGGCACTAAGTCGAAAAATTTGATTTCTTTCAGTCTTTTTAGTGTTCATTTCATATTTCTGAAGTTGTAGATATGGTGTTTAGTGTGAAATGTATTGGATGTCTGCTGGAATGTTACTTCAATCAATATTGGTAATTGAGAAATAACTGATTTTTATTTATTTTTATTATATGATTATATCAATATATACCTGTGTTTCAATTTGGTGTTAAATCAAATACTAGTCATTAAGTTAATCAGCGTACAGTTTCGAATTAATCATATTATGAAAGTAGTCAGATAATAGTACCGGTTATGTGATATCTTAAGTTTCTAAGTGGTATAGATGTTAGCTTAACATTTATTGATATTATCTAAGAAGTATTGTTTGAGTCCTGAACGTCAAAATACCGCATGTTCATACTTGCGCACGCACGCATACATATGTTTCAAGATGATATCGAAAGCATCTAGACCAATGATACTTCTTGTCCTCAGCAGACGAAACTCTCAAACTTGCAATTGTTGCGTTAAAATCCCGAACAATAACTTATAGAATGACAATAGCACAAAACTAGAGAATAGAGATATATCTCTTAATTGAGACCTTATATATCATTCGAAGTCTAATAGAAAGAAAAAAAGTTAAAAAAAGAAAATGAAAAATATATATAATTTTTCCATATGCTTTAAACAGATAGTTTAGAACAGCTAAGTAACAGGCACATAGGCTGCAATTTTAATAATATCTTCTACCTTCTTGGTTGCTTATAAACGTTTATCTACATCATTCGACAGATCATCGTAACCCAATAATCTACTATCTCAACAAGATAGATCTGTCTGAGATCATAACATGTTGTTTCTGCTTAGAAATGAATAAGACAGATAACTATCTGCTTTATAACTATCCGACTTTGAAAAAACAATGAATATACTGGGCCAATAGTTCTCTTCTCTGATACTTGAGGAACTACTCAACAAAAGACATTTTGGGCTTCATTGGAAATACTGTGTGTCTTTCTTTCGATTAGAATCAGTTGTTTGATCAAAAAAATTACTATGTTGCAGTGCTGAGGTAGAATTGGAGTCTATTTTCTATTCACTTCTATTCTAACTGCAGTAATCTAATATAAACTAATACCATGAAACAGGTTTCATAGTACTATCTGATTTTAAAAAGTTGAGTTTTCAATGCCAAGGAATACAGTCGACACTTAAGTACAAAATTGTAAATGATTGAAGTCATCCATATTTCTCAGAAAATTTTAAAATTCCTTTCTCATGACGTCAAAACTACTTTAAACCTCGTATTATATCAGTGAAGACTCATACTTCTATATATACTTCTATATGCGGTTAATAATTTTTCTACGTTTGAATTTTTTATTTCGATAAATTATTTTTTTCAGTTAAAAGGCATCACATCTTTCATTAATATATCTCCCGTCTTGATTTGATTGGCTTTTAATTTTATTTATTTATTTATTTTTTTTCAAATTTCTATATTTATTTTATAAATATTTCTGGTGTTATAATCTCAGTTTTTCTTTTGTCAACTAAATTGATTAATTTGTGCACGCAAGCCAGACACGTAAGTCAAGCACCTGTGCTCCGAGCTGGATAAGGTTTCTTTTTGTTAATGTGCTCACATTCTTCCATATAAACTAATTTATTTAAATTATTAGTTTTTGTTTCGTCAATTGATACTTTTATGAGCTTAATTAATTCGTAACTTTTCAAAATACCTTCAGCGAAGGGTTTTCCATTTTTTCGATTTTTTTCATTAATATTTTCTTAATTTATTATATTTTAATTTATGCATACATAATTAACGGCATTTATATTTTTTGAAAATTTAATTTTTTGTTGATATTTTGCTGTCATTTATAATTTGGTAAAATTAATTTTAGGCTATTTCTCTACTATCGAGACTTTGTCTCTTATTGTTCATCATTACTAAATTAATTTTGCTCTGTTGATAATTAATTTTGTTTTTATTTACTTATTTATTGTATATATTTATATACTATCTTTATATCTCCTCCATACGGCCACTCGTCTTGCTGGAGAATCAAAGTTCTTTCTTGAAATGCTCAGTCGCGCTACATAAGTGTTCTTCTCGCTTGGTAGACGTCACGGGACCAACATAGCGAGTCACTTACTTATTATTGGCCCTCTGCGTGGTCATTCATCAAATTTCATTGACTCTTTTATCGCATTCTTCATCTCCCTTCGTGCATCTTCTTCCACGATTCTTCCATCTTCCTCCACACTTCCTCCATCCTCCTCCATCCTTCTCTCCATCTTCCCTATCCCTCGTGCTTTCGCACATCGCGAGCTTGAATGTTAGACTTATAAATAAGTTGTGCACCGGGTAGTTCTAAAACTTTATGGTAGCCCTTCTGTAACTGTCATTCCGAAATTGTGTCACGCCTGTCACGTTCATTCAATATGCACAGTTTGTCCCATATTTTTGCCTATTGTAGCCAAAATCATAATTCTGTAGTCTTTATTTCATATAAATGAACAAGTGTTCGGCTGTTGCTTTGTCATTCCAATGGCAATTGGTTTCATTGGCCTTTGGGTGGCCACCAATGCCAAGTGCAAATGGCCTCAAGTACCTCAGCTATGTGGTTAAGTTCATGTTGACTGCTTCAAGGGTCTGATAAAGTACTCGTATTAAGTTAAGCCCAGTGTCAGTTCGATGTCGGCATTCACTGATGACTAGTATGGTGACTTATAAATTTTAATTATATTCTTAATGAATATATTTAGTGTTTCTGTATATGGTAAAAAGTACTAAAATATTTACTAATTTTAAAATATTAAAAATATTTCTTAGAAGTTAACCGAAATACTTTAAAGAAAAACAAATCTTAGCAATATTTAGCTTGAATATTGAATACTTTAAAGAAATGATATACAAAGATACTCCATATGTCCATTTAAGATGCATAAAATAAAATAATTTGTTTATATTTAATAAGTTATTTTACTTTAAAAAGAAAATAGAAATAATATAATTATGCTGCTCATAAGAAGTACTTTTATTCTCTCCATACTAAGACTGTATCTTTGATCCAACTTCTGCCAATGTCTTATATCCATTTAAAAATAATAATAATATATATTGGCATTTAGTCTTAAAATGTGCTCTTTATTTGTAAAAATTACACATCACTATAAATATTTATACCTTATTTATATCCATTTCCTGCAGTTTACAATAAGTTTACAATGAGAAATTTGTTCTGGAAGTCTACGCAATGCGAAAAAATGCATTAAATTAGATTATACCTAAGTATCACAGAGTTTAATATTATCTTCAGGAAAATGAAGTCATTATCTGCTTTCACATCTATTATATTTTATAATGCATTTAAATTAGTATATATGGATTCTCATCTCAGATATTTTTGTGTTGTTCGAAATAGACAATGCGATTAGTCTTGGTAGTAGAGAAGTTACAATATCAGTGTGACATAAAACCAAATTTAGAATAACATTGTTTGCTTTATGTAGTCAGTTGTCCTTGATCTCGTCTCTTCACTTCTGTGTAACAATATAGATATCGTTATATATTGTCATATTACAGCTTCTAAATAAGCTGGACTATATGTGATTATGTAGAGATTGCTGTACAATGCCATGTAAAATCATCCATCTTTACTGTCTCATAGACACTTTCGTTTCAGATTTGAAAACACTATGATAGAGAACCGTCTTAGTACCGTCTTCATTATATCCTAGTATGTTATAGAAATTAAAATTTTTTTTAAATAATTTAAATGAAAGTTAAAAATAACTGGGGAGCATATGACATCGGACTTTATTTTATATATTCGCTTAGATATACCATAACTACTACCAGCGTTTATTATACTAAAGTCACTAACATCTGAATAAGTCCACTGACTTCATCTTAACTAAATTCAGCTAAGTTGATTTCTGATGATTTTGTTTTTGTTCTACTGAATTGAAAAGCTCGAGGGTTAATTTGCAAAATTAAAAATTAAGTGTTGTTTGTTAATTTAAATGCTTAACAAATTAAAGAAAACTTAATAATAAAAAGTTATGATTTGCCAGAATTAAAAAAAAATATATATATATTTTATCAACCATAAAAAAATCAAAGAGACGAGAAACAATTTAAATGCAAAAAACGTTTTCAGCGCAACAATAAACGTTCGTGGTTTGTTAATAATTTTATTGAAATTTTTATATGAAATATTGAACGCATATAAAACTAAACAATTAATTGTTTGTATTTATTATTAATTTTTCTACGATTTTTTAATTATTTATTCTGTACAATATACAAACTAGAATGACAAAGTTCAATGTGCTTGAATATGAACAAATGATTTATGAAATGTTTATGTTGCGAATTTATTAATTTTGTGATTTAATTATATAAATTATTATTTAACTCATATTATTACAATATTATTTATTTTATACTTTAAACTCAAATTAAATTTAGTTTATAGTTAAAATAATGTTCATTACGAATTTTTATTATATTTAATAAACGTGTTTCGATGTAATTTAATGGGTATTAAGTTTTATTGCCCAGAGGCTTAAAGCGACAGCATCATAGCAACATCAAGAAAGACAGGAACATATATCAACATTGCAACATGTTTACAATAAACTCGCAACATAATGTCGCGTGCGCTCAAATGCAGTTATGCAGTTATGCAATTCTGTAATTGTTGGCAGTTGTCAATATGCAATGTACGGCAATAAAGTTTCAAAGTTAATGCCAATATTTTGCTAATAAATTTTTCACAATCATTTTGGTGCTAATAAAATTTGGCGGTAGCTTAAATGTTGATTGACAAATTTCTAACACAAAATGTCGGATTCTTTTATTTAGAGGTTCATAAAAAAGTATTTGCTACTTCAATTTTTATGACTGTACGAAGTTTATCTACATACATTGTGACCGAAAAGCTTCCGGAAATTTTAAATAAAACGCAAAATTCTTAATCTTCATCAATATTTATTTTATCTCCTTCAAAATATGCTCCATGAAAGCGAACACAAAATGCCAACGTTTCTTCCAATCATCAAAACATTTTATAGGCGCTTTCCGGTATGGCTTTGAGTTCCCTCTGCGAATTCTGTTTTACGTCTTCTATGGATTCAAAACGCGTTCCTCTGAGTGGTAATTTGAGGTTGGGAAACAGGAAAAAGTCACACGGTGCAAGATCAGGTGAATACGGTGGCTGTTCGATGGTATTTATTGAATGTTTGGCCTTAAAATCGTTGATAATGTTGAACAAATTGAGGTGAATCGGAACAAGCCGAGCGTTGACACGTCGCATACACAAATTGTCCACCAAAATCAAACGAGCCATCTCACGACCGATGCCTAGCTCTCGTGCTATCTCTCTAACACTCACATGAGGATTTTGGAACACGATTTCCTTTGCCTTTTCAATGTTTTCGTCGGGGGTAGAGGTCGAAGGTCGTCCAGAACGCGGCATGTCTTCGACGGTCGTACGACAGTCCTGAAAGGCTTTGTACCACTCATAAACTTGAGTTTTCGATAAAACTGATTCCCCATAAGCCTTTTGTAGCATTCGCAAAGATTCTGCACACGAAATTTCGTTCGAAAAACAAAATTTGATGCAAACTCTTTGTTCAATATTTTTTTCCATTGTTTTTTTCGCAACGCACTACTGAGGTGAACTGGTTTAAACAGCTGCCGTAAACGAACTGTCTGACAGATCGCGCTCATTTTTGGCATAGTAATTGTCCTTAATTGCTGCCAAACTACATAAACTTAAAATATCGAAAAATATACAGCGCGCGAATTTTAAATGAGAACCTCCGAAAACTTTTCGGTCACAATGTATATAACAATAAAAGTGCATTGATAACTTTTTGCGCTTTTACATTGTATTTGAAATAAAATAAAAATTGTATAACTTTAAGTGCAACTGACAATTGCCCTTGACCAACTCAATTTAATTCAAATCAATTTAAAAGCTAACAGCTTCGAAATCGACAGATACACTGCTGGATTGCTTTGCGATACAAACCCACTACACATGTTCGAACATTTGTTACAATTTCACTACCAACTGAGATTTAGAACTATTTGCATTCGGTAGTTGCGACTATGGGAATATCTTAGCTGATCTGTTTTAGATATTCTTAAAAATATATCATAATGAACACTGGACTAATCCGTTCTTCTGTTAAACAATCATCAGAACATTTTCACAACCGTTCAATGAATATAAATCTCGCATTTAAGATACTCAACAGTCGACATTTTTAGTCTTTAACAGGGGTTTCCGTGAAAAACAAGAAGAAAAGGTAAAAGGAAAAGCAAAAACTGCACAAGTATAAGAAAACCAAAATAATCTTTTAAAACAAAATCAGATATCTAACTAATCTAAGATATTAGATATTTAAATTTTTATGTAGCGCATATATGTCAAAATTTGTGGAAGACACTGTAGACTATAATAGACGTTAGTTAATATACTCTGAAGTTTCAGAATTATATAAATGCATAGTTGTGACATATTTACAAGACCAGAAAACTGTCATGGAAGAACTCAAAGCGCGGTGCAGACGATCATTTTTGAATATCATTCAAGTTGCGTTCTCTATTTCTTAAATTGAAACAAAATTTTTGAAGAATAAGGGTGTTTACGCACGCTGTAAGTATGTTAGTGCAACCATCCAAAAATATGCTCGTGAATGACGAATGCAAGTTTTTGGGTGACAGACTATCATTCGCAACATGTTAACGAGAAGCTAAAAGATGTGCTCACCAAAATTTTGGTAAGCATGTCATTCTAAGCTGCAGACTATCATTTTATAAATGATTTAAAAATGATAATCTGCACCGCTTTTAACAAAAAGTGTTTCCTGATTTAAGTACGAATGCATATTACTATTCACTCCTGTGTATTCATGTTTCAATAAAGTTGTAACTTTAGAATCTCATACATAGTCATTAGGAAGCACTCGTGGGTCTTGAATAACATTATAGTATACTTACTGATTCCAACATTTACTGCCGATGTTTGAAGAAATAATTATGATAACTGTAATTATCTTAATGTAAAAACATTATTCAATATTACAAAAAATTACTTTGAAATCTATTAAAACCACTACAAAAAACTCGATAATTCTTTTTGTATGATGTGGTCTTGATGCAATTATTAATGTAAACAATCAATTATACGCTCCAATAATGTAAGGCTTATGAATAGAAGCAACTGCACTGAGGCCATGAAAAAATAGTATAAAAACGATATCAACAATTTAAATGGCAAAATGCAAGTATTTGGCATGTGGAACGGCAACGTGCATCATATGTACCCACATCTGCACATAGACTCGTGCAATTGCTGGTTTGTATCTCATCAAAACGAACAGCATCACAACAAAATCAAAGTCATAGTTGATTGAAACCACAAGGCAGCTAACACCTGATAATGAAGCTGAAGCAGAAGCTGAGACTTTAGCTTGAAAGAAGACAATTGCAAGATGCAGCATTAAGCCATATAAAGTGGTTCCTCTATATTTTATTCAGTACATATTTTTTGCTACAATTGTTGTTGTACTCTATTATTACAAATGCACTGAATCTGCCGCTTTTAAACTGTTGTAAAGATTTTTTCTTGCTTTTTTTTGTTTTTTTTTTTTCGCAAATGAACGTGGTAAGAAATGTGCTCCAAACAAGCTCGATTACTGCTGTCTCGTATTAAGCGCTTCAATGTGGGAGGAAAATTATAGCCTTCAGGCGATGTGGCATTTGTGCAGCTACCAAACTAAGACTCCGCGGATAAACTTGTCAGTTTGTGGAAACGTGCTCATGTGCATATGTGCGCTGTTATTAAAATCTAATCTTGTTGATACGACGCCGGGCCCAAAGAAAAATTTTCTACTTATTTTTCCATTTATAAGTAAATATGTTTATATTTTGTAGTTGCAATATTTTTTTCCTTTTTTCGGGAAATTTATTTGCAATTTTTGGCATATGTGGTTAAGGCGACTTAACCTTTTAACAATTTGTGCTTATTTGAATGGGCGTCTTTGTTAGGTGTGCTAGTTGCCACCCACCGCCTACTGCACTTGTTGTAATCACATACTTTTAAGTAGATTTTACCTATAATTGAATACACACGCGCAACCTGTTTAAATATAAATGAATCGAATATATTTATTTATTCTACTTAAACTGAATTTATGGCTGCAAAATAAATCAAGTTACTTTAATTGTTCATTCATTAGCAATTCTATGGATTCTGTGCTCGATAATAGATGGCAGGCAATAAGGCAGTGATTTACCCTTATCATAGCAATATAATCTTACAATCTATAAATCTTAAATATAAATTAAAAAAGCAGGTGTAAGATGCAATTTAATAGCAGGAACACAAAATGCTAGATCGATTTAGAGACGTTGTTCAGCAACTTGAATTTGAACTCTAGATTTAACTGAGTTCACGTGACACTGATATCTAGGCTATCTTTTTGTAATGAAACTTACAAGTTGGTATAAAGTTAAGATTTTTTTACAAGATTTGCCATAAGTTCGCTAAATAATAAATTAAACTACACCATAACTCAGACATATGATTCAAAAACGAATTCTATAGTCAATAAAAAAAAATTTCTTGCTTAATTTACGTATATTAAACACAAAATATATATATTTGCCATATATATTTATTTAAGTCATGATACTCATACACCACATAATTTAAAAAATAAATTTATTTCCTTGACTATGAATACTAAATTTAATCTTGATGAAAGTCGTATGTTTGCTTAAAATAATTTTTTTTATTGAATTCGTAATCAACCCAAAATCAGTGTCTGGTAATTGGATCTTTATAATTTAAAAAATATTTGACACTCTACTACTGCTACAAATTGATTATCTATGAAAATCTGGTACGCATAAAATTGCAGTCGAAACGAGGTGAGATACTACAACCGGTGGAAAATTCAAAACTATTAGTATGAAAGATGATTATGTGAGTTGCGTAAAACTAGTAGGTCTTATATGCTTAGCTATTTTTTAACTAAATAATTATTTCTTCAATAAACTCTTAGTAGATAATAAAAGTTAATTAAGCAATTCATTTAGAACTTAACGTAGTGGCAATAGTTGCTTCGTAGCTCCATCAATAAACATTCTTGTGCAAAATGCATGCCTGAGCCATAGTGGCATTTATAGTAATTGGCGCCTCTTACTCGTTACTGTAGTTAGAAATACTGAATTATAGGAAGAGTCACCAGCTGCTCTTATCACCAACTGCTGCTAATTCGTGCATTAAGCATTACTAGAGGATCAAACTATCTTATGAGCTGGGTTTTGATGTTACTTATGACGTTTTAGTCCTTTATTATTTCTTCTATTTCAGCGCTATAGTACATGCGGAATGAGCTTATCTACTTGTTGCATAGAGTTTAATATTTTTTTTAAGATTTAATATCAATATAAGAGCAATTTTGAGATGTTACCACTTCTAAGTGTAGTTTAATGTGTAGTTTAGGCACATTTACGGATAAGAACGGGTTTAATCATCGCTTAGTACGAGCACCAGGATCTCAGACAAAAGGTGCTGTCTTTTCGTTAGTATGCTGATTTGTTATATTTATTCAAATTTAAGAGCTCATTCTTTATTAATCTTCTTGTCATACCAAGTCGACATGTACCCTTCGCTTTTGTATAGAATTATGTAGAATTTCTCTTAATGTTTTGCATTTGTACATAAGCATTTGTGAGATGTGACTACTTTTCAGTGTCTAGAGGCTTAGTTAGTTTCTTAATATAGCCAAAGAGTGGTGAATTTGTGTTGACTCATTATTGCATTTCTCATTATTCTTTCTATCATAGCAAATTTCAAATGATCTATCTGTCTTTTGTATAGAGTCACATATTTTTCCCAAAATCTTTCGTCAATATATGAGCAATTACTTACTTCTCAGTGTCCAGACTACGCATCTGTAGTCAAGAGGTTGGACATAGGATGATGAGTTTATGTCAATAAAAGCTTTTTTAATTAAATTATCAAATAAATTTAGTTATAAAGTATGTCGTAACGAATTCAAAATGATCTATTTGTCTTTTGTGTAGACAATAAATCTTTTTTAAGATCTTGAGTCAATATATAAGTACTTACTTTATGCGAGTAGTCAGACATTTGAAACACTACTCATATATAGTTAAGAATGGATACAATTAAAGCTTTATATGTATATGTAGCTAGGAATTTAAAAAACTGCAGTAAATTTATATTAATTGCAGTTTTCTTATTTATTTTTAAATTTATTTAATCAATTAAATTTGTGATAAAAAGTATTTGGTAAATTTGTTTCAGCATTTTTGAAATGCATCTGCAAACCCTTTTTTATCAAATAATATTTCACTAGGGCAATCATGCTATTCACCGTTCTTCTCTTGATCATGCCTATGTTTGCATGTGTTTTTACTCTCAAGACATAATTTTCATCTTATCTTATACCTGTGTCTGTTCTGTGATTGCTCTGAATATGTGTGTCTATTATAAATTTAAAATCATGAATAACATAAACTTTCTTCAGTAAATACAATATGCATGAAGAGTGTAAACCTGAATATATACTAAAATCTGTACTGCGATTGCTCTAAATTTATGTCTATTATATATATATAAATATTGATATGTATATTTATAAATATATTTAAAATTATGAAAAACATAAACTTAATTCAGTAAATACACTCTGCGTAAAGAGTGTATATATGAATACATAAATGAATCTCTTCTGCGATTGCTCTAAATGTATGTTTATTATATATATAAAATCATGGAAAACATAAAATTTCTTCAGTAAATACCTTCTGTATGAAGAGTGTAAATGGTTTACCTAATGTAGATAGACATGTTTGAATGTTTATTATAGTTTTATTAACTCTTTAAAGATTTATAGAGTTAGCAAAAAGTTATATTTATATATTTCAATGTTAATATCTAAAATAAAATTAAGTTAATAGTGTGCTATCTTCTTCAACGATAACTTAGTTCAACACCAATGTAAACTAATGTAAAAACCAAACTCTGCCTGAATTGAACCTCAACTTAATATATATAATATCATTTTAATTATATACTTGCCAATTGGTTTTATATAACGGCTTTCGTTTTGGCAATATTAATTATGGTTAATACAAATGAACTGTTAATTTATTAGCCATAATTGAGCTTAATGGTCAGAAAACTTAACATTATGCAAAACTTTTGTCAATTTGACCCTGAGCTCTGTAAATTTTTCTCTACAGCGATTATGTTATTTCTAAATTTACTGAATATCGAAAACATCAGTAATATTGTTGATTTTTAACTTCATTTTTTTTATATTTTTTTCTAGTATAATTATTGCTTAAAAAGCGAAAAATATGCATATATAAAACTTGTACAAATATTTGTGTAAAATTGTGTAGAAATATGAAGTTTTAGGCAAATTGATTTTTAATAATATAAGCTTACTAAAAGCATCCACTGAGCATACCATTTATTTTGAGAAAATAGCAAAACAGCAAATTATTTTAATTGCCCCTAGAAGTAATATTAAGATAAACTCCTGATACGAGGGTAGCCATAAATATCAGCAACTATGTAAATGAGGAACTATTAATTTATATTTTCAATACATTTGCATAATTAACTGATTAATATCTCAGCAGAAATAATACAGAAAAATATTTTCTACACAGTTTATATAATAAAAATGACGTTATTATAAAATTTCTTACACCCTTTTTGCCCTACAGAACCGGAGGCACTTTTTGTGCTGGCCAACATTTACATCCATGGCTTTGGCTGTCATTGACATTTGTTATTCGCTATTTTCCACGTTAAACTCAGTCTCTTCGACGACTGGTCACAATAATATAGAAAAAATATATTATGAACAAAAAATATAAAATAAGAAAATAAAATAAATAAAATACAATAAAATAAAATGAATTCTTTTCTCAAGCAAACATTACCAATAAATTCCCATGACAACTCATTTAGCCGGAATTATGCTTTTTTTCTGTGTGCCGACTTTATCTCTATTTGTATCCGACATTTCGATTATATTGGCTAAAGATAATGAATAACACTTTGGTCGTTGAACTGCATTTATGTTTCTTCTCAGACTGTGTGAAATGCGCATTCTGCTTAAGTGCGATACTTAACAAAGCGAATAAAATATATTTTATGTATATTTGCGAATAAAACGTGATATAAACATTTACTTATATTATATTATATTGCCATAATATGGTCTTAAATGAGGATTTATATACAAACCAAAACAATTTAAACTTAATATTTACAATTAAATCCTTAAAATTTAGTATATTTACTTTGAAATACCATAAAAAATAAATGAAAGTCGACTAATAGACTAATAAATGCGTAAATAGAATTTACTGTATCTATAGAAGAATATCCTTTCTGGGAAATTATTGTCTGATGTGTATATCAAAGCTGAATAGTTTGTAGCTTAATTTTTTTTTTACTTTACATGCAATCTCAATCTCCTAAGTTAGAACACAATAATACATTATTGAATTTCCCACCCATTAAGCTTGCGGAATAGTCCATAAGTCTGAAACCAAAAAAGCCGCTTTATCAATTATAGCTAATATGCAGAATAAATATTTGATTTATCCATCGCTAAAGGCTTAACGAAAAATTCAAATTACATACGGGTAAATATCCTGCCGCTATCGACATAAAAAATGTAATTGTGTGCAAATGCTTCCGTATCTTCCGCGGCCGCAATCAAACTCAGAGTTGGGAATACTGAGCACATCAAAATGTAATTGTTACGCCCCTAAGAAAAACTGAAAAACTGCAATAAGAAAAAAATTAAAATGTGAATTGCATGCGCAGATATGAAAGTTCTACGAAACACAAACATGCTCCTGCATTAAACATGTGAAGTTGGTTTGATGCGAAACAGAATTGTCCAAAAAGCAAATTAAATTTGTTAAATCTGCACAATGCACCACAATAAGACAACCAACAAAGTGCAGCAAATGCAGCAAATGCAACCAAAAATTTGCGATACAAAGGAAGAAGTGCATATTGATTTATGCACATATACTGCAGGCGTTTAATGCATATCGGACGAGCATCAAAGCTTTGAGCCGCCAATATTGTCGCAAAGCAATCTAAAATTTGAGAAATAACTTTATGTCCATCATATATTGGGATGCTACCACTAAATGTGGAAAGAATCTTCAACATCACTAATATAAGCTATTAAAGCCATGTGCAGTTTTTTATACAACTCAAAAGTATGACCAAAAAAAGATACTCATATGTCCAAGTATCTACGAATTTTACTTTATTAGACTTTACTTATAACTTTTTCGTCTTCTTTTATTATGGCATCTACTCACGCTGTTATGTTTTCAATTTATTGATTGCTGCTCCCCGGGTTCTACAGACTCATTAAATTGTTGGACAGTGCAATAAAAATTTTATTATCTTAATTCGCATAATAAATTAGTTAACTACTGTGTGAATTACTTTGTTTTCACTAAAATTTTAATAAAAATTTTCTCAGCTATTTAATTTTCATTTGATTTTAATTTACTGCATAAAAGAGAGCTGTGTGGTGTCAGATGTAGAAATAACTAGACAAGCTAGACATACTTACACTGTGGATGTCAACAGAGGTAATCGTATTCATTTAGTATGCGCAGTATTTTTAATCTGAAATGGGTTCCAAATGTAACATATGGGATTTGAAGTGTAATTAAATTGAACTAACCTGAAACAGATAACTACAAAAAAATGAATTACTTATTAATTTAATTAATTTTAATAACAAAATTTAAATATATATTATCACATAAATAGGCTTTCTTAATCATTGTTTCGATTGATTTGATAATCTAAAGATATTTCTACTTTGTATATTAAACCAAACCCAAAATTTCAGAGCATACACCTACAGTCCTTTTATATCTACTCTACTAAATGTATTTAAAATCAATTTATTCAAAGTAAACCTAATCAAATCGGAACTTAAGTGAAAGAAGAGCCAAAGTGACAAGTACTTGCATTAAAATAATGTAAAAATAATTAAAAAAAAAATTTTTTTTATATAAAACACAATAACGATTATATGAGGAATAATTTTTCTTAATGAAAATCTAAAGTCCAAAAAAAATATTTCCAATTTCATTTCCAGATCTAAATTGATGTTATCTTTAAAGAACAAAAAAACAACAAATAAAATTAAGTAAATTAATGTTTAAACATTTTAACGATATAATAAAATGTTCCCTACCAAGTTCCCTACTACCAAGTATTTAATTTGAATATTTTAACACCTTTTTTACGAGCATAACTAAATAATTCACTGTCGTATATCTTTAAAAATAAAAGAAGTCGTTAACATTTTTTCAATAAATGATTTTAGTCAGTTGAGCCAGTTTAAAACATTAAATTTTATGGTGTCAATTTTTAATCGTTTAAGTGTTATTTAGCTTTAATCATTTCTAAACCTACGAATATAAAATTAAAGTATCGAGATATGTAAAAAATTATTTTAAAAATGCGGTCCTAAGCACTATAGTAGTTTAAGAAAAATACTGCCGTTCTATTACTGAGATCTAATATAATGGGAGTTTTTAATCTGAGTCTGAGTTAAACTTCCCCACAAGATTGTATGAGAAGAGACAATATATAATATCAATATAATGAGTTGTCTCTAATATATGTCTTTAATAGTGAACTCCCCAATATATCACTGCATTAGTTACTAACTGTTCAAGTGCACAACTTCTCTTCGTATCTTATTCGGGTTATCTATTTTTAACATTGATAATGTATTATGGAAGAGTTTTTCAGATCAAATTTGTGTATTAATATTTTGGTACTTTTGTTACGACTGCTGTTGATGTTTTCATTTCCGGGAGTGGTGTAATCGTTGGAATGGATGTTTGCTTGTATTCGCAAGTATGAGTGACACTTATTTTGTTAGGACTGCTGTTGTCAACCACTGCTGTCGTTTAAATGTGTGTAGGTATGTATACTTATATTCACAAGTATGAATGCCAATAAATATAAAGTCTGTTAAAAATATATTTACGTTAATGTTTTAGAAGAAGTATGGTTAGATTGGACACACACTGCTTAAATCTTAAGATATTGCAGATGCTGCACTTCCTTAGAACTCTCAGGAGACTAGGCGCAGAGACAGACCGGCCTTGACTTGGAGAAGGACAGTTCAGCAGGAGACGAGCAAATCGTTTAACGAGTTGAGATCAATAGCACAAAATAGAAACCAGTGGAAAATTATTGTTGACTCATTAAGCTCCTAATGGAGTATAAAAATAATAATAATAATAAAATGTCCTTTTTTTATTTATTAAAAATTTGAATATTACACAAGTAATAGGTTTTAATCTTCTTGTGATTTTGATGCCGTTCCTGTTTATTCAGAAAGGTGAAGTCATTTCCAAGTTTTTAATGTATTTTAAGGTTGATAACGATTTTCATTACAGTTCATTATGGCCTAAAATATCATCTTCATAAACTACGATTATCTGCTAATTCGGAATGCAGATTATGCCTCGAAGATGAGGAAACTACTATGCATATTCTTTGTGACTGTCCAGTTTTAATAACACACAGAAGAAACTTGTTTCATATAGAATTTCTGTCATCAGAACAGATTAAGAGTTCTTCTACTAGATTTAGTTCTGGACTTTGTTCACAAAGCTTTAAAGGGGTTTGTGTAATCAATAGTGAAATTGGTACAATAGGACTCTTCTAGCCATAGTACCGGCTACTGGCCGATTTTACGTCAAAGCTTGAATAAAAATACATGTTTTTCATTGTTATTCATTCTTAGTTCATTCTTATTATTATTAGTATTCAGCTTATTATATGAGTTTGTGACTCGAAATCTATTATTTTAATCCAAGCTATTTAAAAGAATCTTTTATAATATCAATAACTTTTCTATAGAACTTATTATATATTAATTTTATTTTTTTTCTTTTTGAGTTTATTTTATCCTAGCTAATCGTTTTTATTTATAGCCCCCAGTTCCGGTAATTTGTTGTTTTGACAAAAATGATTATGATAATGATAAAGAAGAGCAAAAGAATCCGCTACAGAGCATTGACATTTCTTAGGTAGATAAACATAGGCTAATAAAAAACTAACAAAATAGAAAAATCGCAAAATGTTTCCAAGTATTGACAGCGCAGTTCACAGCAACAAATAGAGTTTTTTATCTTGTGAAGCATCATAAATCATATTCGCTAAGCGAAATAATAAAATATTATAGAAAAAACAACAAAAAGCTGCAAAAAAAAATCGAAATAACTGCAAAATTTCTAAATGAAAAAAGAATGAATCTCTGTTTTACTTAGAATGAAACACATTAAATAAACGCATAAACTGCCATTAAATGCCACAGAACAACACAGCACGGCTCCGGAGCAACTTCCACAATTAATGAGTAATTTTTACAGGTGAAGAAATATTCCATAGAATCCAACTACCACATCAAGTACATTCCTTTGCACTGGGGCCTCGCAAATATTTCCCTTCTTGACTTAATTACTCTTTACGTGTAATTACACAAGCGCTTTTGCAGTTTAACATTGTTGTTTTTAGATTTCAACTAAATAAATAAAATATAAGATAATACATAATGTATATGTGCTTGTGTATTTAAGACGGTTTCATATTTATTAGTGAATATGTGTGGAAACTGACAATAGATCCACCAAAGTAAAGATAACAATTAAGCAGCTCATTTTAGTGTTTATTTCATGGTACGGAAGAACTTTGCGCTGCTCTGCTGCCTCGAGCTTGTACAAAAAAGCCAGCGGAGCGCGAAAAATTTGGCGCCTTCTTCCAAGTTCTTAGCAGTCCGGAGCAGTTCGGAGCAGTACTGTGCTGAGCTCGAGCAGAGTGCGTGCCTGCAATTTGGTTTGTGTAGTCAATAAAAATTTTAAATGATTCAAAAATTACGAGCATTAATATTTCTTCCTCAATTTAGCATAAAAACTAAATTGATAAGTTTTTCCAGATACTTTGTTTAGTGTAAGTTAGAATTTAAGTACCGTAAAGCACAGGCTAGGGGGACTCAATTGGACTACAAAATCTTTTGATGATTTTTCTTAAACTATATTGGTGCATAAATTAATTAACATTTTCCATAAGTGGTTCAAAAAAACTAAACGATCTAAAAAGATGCATATATTTTCGTAGTCTCTTAAGCATGGGTAAGAGATTTTATCGGACATAAATGAACATTTGTTAAGCAGTTTTATGAGATATCAACAGTAAATACGAGGGTAGATACAAATTTTGTAAATCAAAATATTAAAATGCATTTACACAAATAAATAATTTAACTAAATTACATTTCTTACTTAAAGTGACGTCTATTAGATAAACAGTACTAATTAATTATGTTCTTCATATAAAACCAACTTTATTGCTTTCAAAGAAAGCCAGCTAGCTGAAAGCCACATACTGTTAATACTGTGAATCCCACTCCACATTTAAAAATTAAGACATTATCTTGTTGCTATAATTAAGCATTTTATTGCTTGCAAATTAAAAAAATAACAAAACACCTACTGAGGTAGAAAATTTCATATATCCGAAAATAGTATAATTTTTAAATAAGATGTTAAGCTGCATATGAGTACAAAGGTACTCTATGACTTATCATTTCTGAAAAATCAGCATACGACTGCAGTATTGTATCGTTTAACTATCGTATAAATACCCTTTGGCCCTCTAAGTTTCGTGGGGACTGCCGTATTAAAATAAAGTGCGAGCTATACGAACCATATATACCGTATATTGACATCATTTAGCGTATTAACGTTTAGCGGCCTTGCGAAACACGAGCGAAAAAGGATCATGAATCGTCAATTAAAGGCAGTGGAAGATAGACTATATTTCCAGTTAAAACATAAAGTTGACCAAAATTTTGCTTTCCAAACCACCGTATTCTCCGAATATGATTCCCAGTAACTACTATTAAAACTAAAACTAGTTTTTTAAAAAACTATCGTTTAAACTAAAAACTCATCGAAATGTTAGAGAATGTCTATGTTCTTGAATAAAATTAAAACATATTGCTCTATTATTCATCGTACGAACTTCTTGCAGATTGTGAATATGTTATGTTAGTATGACAAATTGCGAAAGTCAACAAACAGTCGATAGAAACAATAGCATATTTCAAATGTTTAAAATAGTGATAAGACTTCGTCATCTGTACCAGAGAAAAAAATTTTACAATAATTTGACTTTAAAAACCACACAGTGGATGGTTTGGTTGGTTTTAGTGGCCAACCAAACCAATTCATATCCTCTATGATATAAGATTTTAAATCTAAAAATGAATATTTACGGCTGAATGTGATTCTGTAAAATCTGATTGGAGTGTCCGCAGGATCATTAACTAGTAGACTTTTGAAGTAGACTGTCTTAATCATATTAGGCCTAGGATTCTTAGTTTTAACCCAAACTTTACTATTGATAAAAGCAATTGTTTCTGTAAAATTTATATTTTGAGTTTCCGCATGGCTCATGAATTTGTAATTTTTTTAAGGTTTACTGTCTTAATCATGCCAGGCCTGGGATTCTTAGTTTAAACTTCACTATTTCTGAAAAATCTATTTTTTGGTTTCTCATTGTTCATTAATTTGCGGATCCCCGTGGTCGATTACCTTTATTATATTTTCATATAAAGTTTTCAATCGTTTTCTTCCTATTTTTTTAAGATTCTACCTAACTTCTTGTCATGACTGCCCACTGACTGGAAATTGGAGAAGGCGAGCATGCTGTAAAAGTGCCTGGAGAGGGATGTTACTTAAAGCTGAAACCTGGAAATAGATTGTTATGTTCAATTAAGTCAGAACTAAGTTTTTACTGATATATTTTAGCCAAAAACTGGTTTAGGTCGGTTCATGATCTTATTTAATATAAGAACAAAATTAGTATCAAAAATTCTATGAACAGAATAAAGAAAATATAAAATACTAAAATAGAACATTTTCAAAAAAGATAGAAAATAAATCTTCAAACTGCCGTTGAATAGATATTAATGACAATGAATAAATAATTTGTAAATCTGTAGTTGTTTAAAAATCTTCACGAAATTGAATTTTAATGAATACTTGGTCGTTTGAAAATAATAATATGAGGTTAAATTGAGCTCTATACCATAGTAGCAAAATCTAGTCTACTATTGGCAAAGCTATAATGGCAATATTATCTTAGAAAATCTTATCTATTTATAAACTTATTCATTTAATTTTATTACACAAAATCAACGAATTTTATTTATATCTCACCAATCCTATATTTATAGCGAGTATTTGTGTGTATACTTAAAATATTCATCTCTTCATTATATGCACTTACATTAAAGTGCCTGGCACATATCACTTAACTGTTCTAAATCATAAAGATAACTAAAGATGTAAGAGATATGAAAAAAATTCTATTAATTTTGTAATCAGTAATATTAAAGACAAATTATAGCAGTCAACGTAATTTGACACGTACATTAGCCGAACTAATAACGGCAACTTGAGCGGCATGCAACAATTCCGAAATCCGTTGCCGCATCATCTTTTAATGCAATTCCAACAAACACAAATATGGCAATTGTATGCTTCCTACACTTTATCTTTTAAACATCAATTAATTTAATTAATATCTAAACTCATACCCGTACGTGCTCTTCAGAATCTACCCATTTGTGCTATGCACCACAATATTACCGATAAAATGCAGATGGCGCTGTTGCCGATAATGTTTTCATATGTAACGCATTATTACCGCGAGCACAGTGCAGAACTACTGCAACGTACTGAGATACTGAGATACTTGGCTTCGAGTTCATACCCACATTATTTTCAGTTTGCAATTCTCTGCTTAAATCTTTAAAATTGCATCGAAGTGATTACTTCTAATTTTCATGTTTTGGTTTGCGTCACTTAATGGGTTCTGTGCACACCGATGCTCAAAGTCATAAAAAAATTATGATAAGAAATATTTTGCAACTATCATTGTTAGCTAAATTTCAATATTTCATGGTGATAGTGAGGCAGTGTAGAGTTTTATGTTGTATTTGCAAAGTAAATTTTATTAAAAATCGAAATGGTATTAACTTATTTTTTGCCTTTCTTGCGATTATCTAAATGGGTTACTCCATGCTTCGTTTATTTCAATCGGTAATCATGAGCAAATGCAATCAGCACAGCTGAGCATTTGATGAAGTGACCGGCTCTTGTTATAGTCGCTATTGCAGAGTGCACAGTGCTCTTAAATAGATTCGTGAATAACATATCTCTTTGCTTTACACCATTCTCCGCAGACCTAGGGGCGTGATAGCTTCCACTTACTACTTTTAAGCGGAAGTTTTCGTCATTCTAAAAGTCTGTTCCTTATGCCGTGAATATAAGTTTCAAGAAAAAGAAAGTCTATGTTCTCTCATAGAAAGTGATTCCTGTCGACTCTGTCATGAGGAGAAGGAAACATCAGAACATGTTCTATGCAACTGCCCAGCGGTGGCAAGACGTAGACTCGATTAGTAGCGGGATCCTGGTCCCAAATCAAATAGGTAAAATTAAGCCCACTGCAATTATAAGATTTATAAATAGTCTAAAATTGTCCTAGTTGGGCCTATAGGCGCACAATAGATCTTTTAGGTCGGGGTGCACAAATAGCCTATTTTTAAATAATAAAATGTTCTCTCAGACCACAGACAGTGAGACACCTTTTAAATCTATTTTACTGGAATACACCCAGTTCAACGTATTTTATTAATGTATGCGGTATATGAATGGACTGGATGGCAGTTTCAAAGTAACTTTAATTTGAATTTCTGGGTACATAAACATAGAAGAAAACAAAATACACTTACTGCTATCCAGATTTGGTGGATCTTCAATAGTACTTCTCGCATCTATCCCTATTCCTGACAGTCACTGATGTAGAATGAGATATAAAACGAATCGGTTTAACATTTCTTAGACAATTGAGTCAGGTCGACATGGCCTACATACTTCTAATAAATATCATTTGATTCTAACTCCACAAAAATAAGTATAAGATATTAAAAATAGTGATGTAAAGTGTTTATTAATTATACTACATCTAAAAGTATAAATTTCTTTCAAATTTAAATACCCTAACACACTCGTATGTATTATTTTATTAAACGTATATATATTTTATATATATCATTTTATTTCCATTTTTTAGTATTGTATTAGACGATGTCTAAATTATCAAATGTAGTATTGAAATTATTGAGGTGCCTTCAATTTGTTCCTTATAAATATCGAATAGTTATCCTTATAAAGTAGTAAGGATGGTTTAAGTATCTGAATGCATACACCATTCCAATATCCAGCAATTGTAAATGTTTATAAGCAATTGAGTTTACTATCGAAATTTTCAATTTGGGATATAATTGCATTTCAAGAACTAAGTTATAAAATTTTTGAAGTACCTGCTGCGATTATTATTTCCTCCAACAAAAACCAGTCAAGTCAATCTCTTTGATTTACTACTTTGAGAACTTTGCTTACACTTTTATTACTTCAATGTTTGGTAATATTTTTTTTTATATAGAAAACTCCAGTTATAATGTAAAATATAAGAAAATCGAAACTAGGAAAAATATTAATGAAATTAAAAATCGTTATGTTAAACTCAAAATCTTAATAAAAACGTTAAAGTAGAGAAGCTGCAGGTGCGTGCATCGTATGAGATACTGCATCTTAACGATTGAACATAATATATTTTTGTAAGAATTTTCATCTGTTTGTATAAGCTTTTATTGCTGTGTATTTATAATATAATGGGTTCCTAAGACTTATTATGTACATAAATTTTGACTTTTGATTTGCAGCTCAATTCTAACATTCTACTTACACAGTTTAGTTCAGGACTGAAACTCAAAGATACCAGAAGTGCCGCACATTTTAAATAATGTAATAAATAAATTTTAAAAGCAACATAAATCTCAAAATTACATAAACTTACAACATAAATCTTCAAAGAAAATGAAAAAAAAAAAAAAAACAAAAAATATATTTTATGAAAAAAGGAAAAATATTTTTGTACAAATTTTTTGAAATCAAAGTTGAGATATGCGCGTACATTGCATTGACAACGACGCCACAAATCCAACAAGTCCCCAACTTTGACAAGAAAATTAAAACAAGAATAAAGTAACACTTTTGTGCTTGAACCGTGCACATTCGTGGCCATCATGTCACCACGCAAGCAACCAAGCACCAAGCCATCCAGACTATGGTTACCTTCTTGCCTGACTAATTAATATGCAAAGGTTGACAACAAGGGCCGTGCAGCGCTACCAGCGCTATCAGCTACCTCTCTGACTGTAGAATGCGTAGTCTGGAATGTCTGATGCCTCAAATTGAATTTGTGCGTTTTTTCGTAATTTTTCTGATTTGCTTGACCCACTTTAAGGAATTGCTGTGCCGCGGTCTTCGGGCGTTTTGTTCTTTATTTAATTTTGGCAAACGTTCAAAGAAATGCAAGGAAAAAGCCAAACCAAATGTCAAACTTCATTCGTTGTTTCTGATGCTTCACTGACAAATTAATACGTAAGTAAATAATATCCATTTTAGGATTTCCCCTTTATATACATAAGTATATTCTATACGTTGTTCTTATAATTTTTATATCA
This sequence comes from Teleopsis dalmanni, assembly GCF_002237135.1. Classification (NCBI taxonomy): domain Eukaryota; kingdom Metazoa; phylum Arthropoda; class Insecta; order Diptera; family Diopsidae; genus Teleopsis; species Teleopsis dalmanni. The sequence continues at coordinate 204,686,519 of NC_051846.1, forward strand.
GTTCTGTTGGCAACATTTTGTAGTTCACTTATATTTGTTCTGACAAATGATTGATTTATTGATCCATTGTTAATTCTTTACAGTATCAGCACTTAACCTTACATAAGCCCAAAATGGATTAAACGATTCTACATTTAAGCTTAAACAGAATTTTCATTTTAAAATTATGTTTATTTAATCTTACACCCAGAAAAAGAACTCAGATGCAATCACAACACAAAGAAACAAAAAAAATTGAAAAAAGGAAAGATCGATCATAAAATATAAGTCATACAGTACCATATTTCACAGATGTTGAAACAAAAATTTGATTCTTACAAAAGATTATTAGTACAAGAATACAGTTGTTTATTTTTTTAACTAAAAAATAAAACAATTTTGTTTTATTTTAAATTTATAACATTTACTAAAATGCAACTTCATATGAAATTGCTATCTTAGTTTAATACCTTTATCCAAAATAATATACCTTTATCAAAATAATATCCTCTGGGTTATTATCTCACTAATTGCGTAAAGAAGAAAATCTCTACAAAGGAATGAAAATTCTTCGAAGACCATATGAGACTATATGATGATTCAACCTTTATTATTATTCATCAAAATATTGTATTGAAACATATAATAAAAGCGCATAAAAGATATATCAAAAAGATAGATATAAACAGACTTGAAAATCTCAGAGCGTGCAAAGCTATATCAAAAACATAGTGCTGAAACTGTTTGATTCTGTGGAAGCTCACAGTAATTCAGATTTGCACTCTCTTAAAACATATTTATATTCCATCAGGTAGATATGCTGGGCTACAAACTTTACTTCTATAGTTCATTATCATTTTTGAATGATATTTGAATGCTTATAGTGGATTACCGAAGTGATCACAGATAGTATTGAGTAAACGTGCATCGGACTCTTCCACATTTATCATATAGACCACATAAATAATGAAATTGTGAGCGACAAACCGTAAGGTAGATCAGTATTAGAGCTTTGATAAGAACTTGTAGTGTTAGTATTAGAGCTATATGAATTAAGGGATACTACGTTTCGAACCATAGCAATGCTGCAAAACGTAATGGCGGTAGTCGGAAGGAAACCACATTTGTAACAAAATTACTTTAGAAAATAAATTATTTAGCAAAAATACTAATGGTTATATAGCTGAAGACTTGAAAACCAATTACTAGTAATACGCAAGAATAAGCTAACAAGCTCTGAAAAGTTCAAAATATTACCGATGTTCAAAAGAAAACTGGGTTTTATAAACAAGTGGACTATTGCAAAAACCAAGCCAATTGCTGTATACAATATTTGTCTTATGAAAACGATCAATTTTAAATTTTTAATTGGAAAATTAATCGAGACCTTATGAATCCAAAAAAATATAGACAATCGCTTGGCGACTTGCGGTCAAGAGTTGCGATCTATTAGTGTTTATTTTTTATAAGTATGAAGACCAAAGTGAAAGTCTTGGTTCCAAACGATTAATTTATAGACAATGCTCTAAAGCCAAAGGCAAGGCAATATATCGATGTGAGAGTGAGAATTTCATTATGTGAGAGTGAGAATTTCATTATCATTAAGCATTGTAACACAAATCATGCGTCAACCAATAATCGCTGAGAGGTAAAAACAAAGTTCAGATAAAAATCCAATGACTTCTCAATAGCTTGCAAGCCAAAGTCAGTACTTTAAAATACCAAAATGTTGAAAAAGATTCTATTTTGTAAATGTATTAAGATTCCATAGGTTTATGTCACTGCAGCGGGAGAAGGTTATGTGTTGATCAACTGAAAGCCGTTGTTCGCACTAAAGAATACCATATTGAAAACTCATAATGAGTTTAAAATTTATAATTGTTTTCCATTAATTTTTCGGGGTATAAAATTAACTTTGTTGATATACAAAGTTCTGCAAAGTTCCACTTCAGAAGTTATATATTCTTATTGTTCCTTGATATTTACTCATACCGAAGCTTCGTTCAATTTTGTTTCGTTTTAGTTGGTGTATATATTATCTGCTGATTTACTCTGTTAATCCTTGCCGATTAAGATATAAACTGTAACACAAAGTGTGCAAAATTGTAAACTTATATCTTTTTAAATTAGTATATATATATAGATTTAATACACGCATATAAATAGTCATAAACCTACATTGGCCATATATTGCAATTATTTCTATTACCAAACCCACTCTTCATTCGTATTTCTTCCCAGTTCCCAAGTTGTTTGCTGGATACAGTGAATGGGTACGAGTACGCCTCCTTGCAATTTGTAATCTTTTGTCAAAATTTTTGGTGGTATTCACTTTTTGACATTTTAACTTATTGCGAGTAATTCGATATTTTTCATATGATTTTATTTCACGTTATGAGCCATAAATTCTGTATAAACAAATTTTCGAAAGACCGTTAGAATTTGTATGACAAAATGATAAAAGAATTACTTCTTCAGTCCGGCCGTATAATGAATTTCAAATTTATATAAATAGTCGCGAAATTTTACAAGTACAAGCTGAAGGCCGTCAACTTGACAATATTACCTTGCTTGGTTAACATGGTTAACATGGAAAACTTGGTTAGTTTGCTTAACGTGACCACAAGTGGCATGTCGTCTGCTGCCGGCATAACTGCTAGTTGCAGCTTACCACGGCCCGTAGCCGTTTTTTTTTGGCTGGCCTAGTACACAGCTATTTGCGAGTACCTCTGCGCCATGTAAAAATTCTGTAAGTGCGCCACCTAAAATGCGCACATGCAACATGTGCAGCAAACATAACATTTGCAGCAGCAAGGCATACTATACTATATATGATAAAGATTTTACTATTAAAAATTTGACATTGAGTAATACGAAACTCGGACGATATTGCTTTCAAAGCAAAGCTGTGAAACATTGGCTCCGACTGCGACTTCAGAACAAGTTGTTCTTTCGGTGCATGCTTGTACTACACAAATTAGTTTTTGTTTAATTTGTTGTTGTCTTTTGGTGTTTTGGTGTGTTTCGGAGTGTTTTGGAGTGTTTTAGTATTGCAATGCAGTTTGTAGTTTTGTCAGCTATTAATTGCACAGCACTGGTATTTATTTGCAGGTTGCGCATATCTGATGACACCCAATGAGAGACAAATGCGGCTACCAATGCGTTGCTAATAAGCAGGAAAATGTGTACGACGTTAACACTGCATGGCGGAGCGAAGATGTGACCAATGTGCCACAATTTGATGACTGACGGACACGCAGATACTCGCCACATGTGGCACTTATGCGCTTAACACAAATTAGCGCTTAATTAAAATGCATTCCGCATGCTTGAAAGCTTGAAAGCTTGTCTCTTGGCCATTTCTCATCCTTTTCCATATCCAACAGTGCTGTTCTTTCAACTGTTGTTGCTATTTTCGGCTAATGTGTGTTCTTTGATTATTTTTTTATCAGCAACAGAGCATTTATAAATGCTTATTTGCGGAACTGTTGTTTGCATGTTTGCAACAATTTTAGACACATTTTAGTAGCCATTTTATTATGCTGCTTTCACATAGCAATTGTTGCTGTTTAAGTTGCAACTAAACCGTGTATTGTTGAACTGTTGCAATAAACAATACTTAACTACATGAATTACAACAAATCAAATAAATAATCTGCTGTTTGGCCTATGTTGCGTGCGGCTAATTGTAACACATAACATTTCGAATTATATTATATTTCATATCTAATTGTATGCACATTTGAATACATATGCTTCATATGCATATGTGAAGCCTTAAGTGGTTAATTGTTAGAAATTAAATAATTAAAAAGATATATCTGCATACAATGTATAAATCATTTCATAATGCGAGAATAGAACACAGTTTGCTGCCAATTCCAATTCCAACTATGATTGAATGACGAAGCTGACAATGGCTTTGGCGCAATGCTGCAACTCTTCATTTTACTGGTACTTCACAGTTTTGCCTTCAGTTAATTTAGACATAATTTCAGCAGAAATTATTTCCTGCTTCCGTTGTCTATTGCGGCACATTAACGCAGTTAACCCACACCAGGATATATTTACCAACAGGAAATGTGACATTTTCACCTTTTCCTCTTTCATGCTGGCAAGTGAGCCTCAGTCACTGCATTTTCCTCAACAGTTAACAGCAAATAATTCATCGATAATTAAATGAAGTTATTATTTCGTAATTGTCAGCACACTCAACACCTCTTTTTGTTGCTGGTCAGATTAACTACTTTAACTACTTTGGTGGCAGTATGGAATATATATTTGCATAAATCTCTACTCATTTAGACATAGTTTAGCGCTAATGTGCAGACTTCTTAATGCTTGCTTCCGTTTCTTTGTGGTTATTTCGCCATAGTTGTCATAGTTGCCATTATTGTCATTCCATTAAATATTTAAGTAGAAATCCAGGAAATTTTCTTTATCGCATTATTTAAATGCTTAAATACATTTCTTTATAATGACTTAATGGCTAATTTATTTAATTAATTTAACATTAACTATAATAACAGCACATATGAAACAAATTTACATATATTTTTCCGTCAACATTGTAATTAAGTTAACAAGTTACTAACTTAATTTAAATTATTTTACACACGGCGCTTGTGCTAAATATTTAAGACACAATGCAGGAAGACCAATCCACAACAAGGAACAAAACTATTAAGCAATTGCTTTTAATTTTTGTTACAGTTAAGATGAAGTTAATTAAAAGATTATTTCCTAAGCTCAAAATTATCGCAGATATAAGAGATTATCACTAAACTGACTTTACCACATACTAACAAAGGTGTAATAATAAAACAAAATATAGTTTAGCTATATCTATATCGAAGCTTTCATATCCCTTAGACAACGGAACAATTTTAAGTCATAGGCCATAACCAATAATCATCATCATCCATTAGTGGTGCAATGATCCTAGTTAAATCTTGGCCTCCCTTTGAAAACTCCTTCACGTATCTTTGTCGTTTGCTATCATTCTTCAGTTTCTTCTTCCAAGTTATTACGCTGTTTGATTCACATTATCTATCCAGCGTAAACTCAGACACCCTCTTTTCCTTCTTGCTTCTGTTGTATATTGAAATATTTTTTTTGTTGGGTTATCTATGCTCATCCTTTGAATATATCCAGCCCATTGTAATTTCTTTAGTTTTATTATCTTGCTTATTCCTGGTTCTCCTAGCTCTTTTTGATATTCGTCATTCAATCTTAGCCGATAGGTGCCGTCTTCTTCTCTAATCGGACCAAGTATGCGACATATAATCTTGAGTTCAAAGATATCTTATTTTCATAAAATTTTTTTATAGTCCAAGTTTCTGCACCATACGTTAAGATTGGAGATATCAGCGTTTTATATATTCTTAATTTTGACTTATTTGAACCGGGTGTTTTATACAGTTCACCAAAGCTTTTATTTGCCTTTGACGCCTTTATTCTTTTATTTATTTCCTGACTGTAGTTATTGGTTCAGTTTATTATTAATCGAAGATATTTGAAGAATTCAACTTGCTCAAAAATGTTGTCACCTTTTTGAATAAGAATATTTGTGGATTAACGATTACTTAACCAATAATATATTGTATTAATTCTCAGATAGACTGTCACACCTGTCTAGAGCTTTTTATGCTTTGACTACTTTTATTTTTCACCCTTGGTTTCAATTCGTTTTGAATGGAATGAATTCAAGATTTGAATTCTTGAATTCTTTAAATGGGTTGCAACAAAAATAATTAAGCCAGGACTGAATTGAATACTTTGCAACCCTGTTTACACAGTCTACAACTAACCTACCACCTGCGCTTGCGCAATTTCACTACCCGTTCCAGCTCCTGTAGCATGACCATGTTTTCTAGCTTACATAAAAATAGATTTGTAAGTACTAAGAGTTTTGATCTTAACTCTTCTTCATTTCTGTATCTGGTTGAAATCTTTTCATTTTAAAAAAAATGGTTTTAATAAGTTAAAGTCCTTACATTGCAACTATCGGTGTTTTCCACTTACGGCAAAAAAAAAAAAGGAAACCGGTTCTGATTACTTATATACCATTTATGCAATACATTGATTGCCTAATATTGAAAACTTCAAAAATGCACAATGTAAGTCCGTTTATATCTACATTCAAGACCAGCAGAATTAGGTTTATCGACACCTGCCTTTATAACTGCCTTTGTAATATAATATACATATATAGGTACAGTATGTTGCGAAACGGTTAAGAGTTTTTATAGTATTATTTAGTTTTACGGCGATCTCGCAATATGACCTAACGATCTATAGTGCTTAGTTATTACTTAAGTAGTTTGATATTTTAATGATTCATATTAATAAATGATGAAAAACTGTTGGATCTACTTTTATTAATTGCATAGCTAAAGTGAATTAACCTCTTTCTATATAAGTCCAAATTACCTGCCGGTCGTAGCCACTTTAAGAATGATTTAAACAAATATAAACATAATTAAGTCCATAATTTTATAAATTAAATTTGATCAAACGAAAAAAAAAACCTGTTAACAGAATTGTAGTCATAATTAAGCAGATAAGATATTTACGATGATGAATTAGTGCAACACATTGGCGCCTTAAAAAGATAAGAATTAAGAAATTAACACGAGTGAACTTCAATGGAAACTGCCAATTTCAAGTTATTAAAGCGAAGTTGCCGCTTGACAGTAGCGGACTCAAACGGTAAAGTTTATAACCAAAAATATAAGCAATTCTATTTTTAATTACTTCTCAGATACAAATTCTATATTATTTCATGCTTTTAATATGTCAACAGAAAATTTGTTCAAAATCAAGTTATTGTCGGTTGTTGGCAAGTTGTTGTAAATAATATATACATATGAGTATGAAAATCCAATATAAAATTTTATAACTACAAATTAAGGCGGAAAAAACTACAATCGATAATATTAAATAAATTATTTAATAAAAATATTTAAAATGCAGATAAACATACTGAAATGACTGTAATATAAGCTTTATTGCGCGGCTTCGCAGTTCATTTGTTTGGAAATTTATTACATAGTTACGAGTAGTAGGCCCCTCAGGCATGATGATTAAATAAATTGAACCAGCTTCAGTAATATTTTAGCAACGCTTGCCAACGATCAGTTGCAAATTGTCAACGATATTGCACTGTGTTGTCACACAAATGCCAAATAATGTTCCTGCTCGATGCTGCTTCTTGTTACTAGTCATTGGTTGCCGATTGCTGACTATTAAACTGCCACAATTATCAATATTGTTGTGCCAGTTTCATCTGGCGCTCAAGTATAGAAACTGTTGCTTCCTGTATCTGCAACGTGATGAATCTTCATTAACTGTCACTTGCTGCAGATTTTCATTGCCAAACAAAATACAACAGCAAACTTGTTTATTGATACGATTTTGAGTAGCCAATGCTGCTGCTGTTGTTGTTCTTGTGTTTGTTGTTGTTGTTGTTGCTCATATCGCAGCAACTGTTGCTCGGTTTGTTGATACTGCTTTAATAGTTTTAGAGCAGATTTTAGAGTTATAAACAGCAAATGCTATTAGTATTTGTTGTGATGCAATAGACAGCAGCTGTCACGGTTACTATATCAAATTAGAAACGCTTATATTTGTATCTGCAACAGCAGCAATAGCAGCAACATTGGCAGCAATCTTAGCTGCGCATCTGCACAATTCTTAATTATTTACTATTTAAATTTGTAGCTCGTGTATGACTTTGGCACGCGATGTTCATTACTCAATTTTCCTATGTTGCACTTGATAATTACACCGACGAGCAGCATTAGCAGCATTAGCAACACCAGCACCAGCACCAACAGCAACAGCAACAACAAGCAGCAACTTGTTGCTTCGTTGCCTACTTTTAATCACTCTTTCAACAAAAAACTCCAAGGAAATTATAGAAGAGATAACAGTTAATTTTTTACTACAATCAATCCTAAACTTGATGTGCACCTACATTTGAGCAAAGAATGAGCTATTTTGCTGTTGTTGTTGTTATTGTTGTTGCTATTAAATGCAATTGTTGCTGCCTCATATTTTTTGAACAATTAAAAAAATATAATTGACAAAGGAAGCAACTTCACCAAGCAGCAGGAATAATTAATTAAAACACTTAACGACTGTAGCTACACCAAATTATTGCCAGTAAGTTTATTGCAAGTCTTTTATCAACAACTTCTTTTGCAACTTCTTTGCAACTTTCTTGCAACTTTCTTGCAACTTCTTTACAACTTGAGTATTTTATTATTATTATTTTTTTTTGCTCTCCAACATTAATGACTTTTATATTTATTATTTAACAACTTTTTAATAGCTTTATTTGATGCGCACGTACTGCCTTCAACTGCACGCAGGAATGTCGATCGGTGAATATCGATCAACACTTAGTATTCCCCTTTTTTCCTCCGGGCTACTGTTTTTTTTCTATTTTTTCTATTCAAAGAATCATTTCATTGAGAACGAAGACATCTTAATCGTTTGACATACTTCATGTAATTAAGTGCAAATCTTTTCTGTAATTACTTATGCAAATTGTTACATTTGCAGCTTATTTGTTAAATATCTTAATTATGTTTGTTCTAAAAATTAAAATTCATTTATTTAATAGCCGCGAATAATGCGTTGATTAGGCCGCGCATGCGCATGTAGCAGAAATCCGCTGGTAGGTGTGTTAGGTAGATTTAATAAACTGTGTTCATGAAAGATTTATAATAGCGTTAAAAATAAAAAATAATTATAGTTAATAAAATGTATCTACTGCTTTTCAAAACTTCATTGCCAGAAAGAACCATTTTATATATTTATATTATTATTATTATTTTCATATAGGAGTTTTCACGATCATGCTATATTTAATTATGATATTAATTTAAACTATTTCTTAATCTAATGCATGTAATAATGGCGTGAATATATAATAGCATGGTATGTACATTGGTCGACTCGAATATTAATATTAACCCAACTTAAAATAATGTATAGTTGAGCAGTACTGCTGCACGTAACCAATACCTGACAGAATGAGGTAGTTAGAGACGAAAATCACTGATGGCTCCAAAACTGATCAGGTTTGAGAATCACGAATCTACAATCTAGATTAGGGCTGTCCAGATCAGATGCGATCACTGTACAGCTTGAACGGCTGCAGAAACAAATACAAACGTTGTTTTCGACAAAAATAAAAATTCGGTTATAATGTAAAATTTAGTTTTATTTATTAATTAATTTAACTTCATTTATTTGGTATATCATAAAAATAAAGTAATGTTGTTTTACTAGTACACCAAAACAAAATTTGAGTAATTGTCATAGATTAAAAACATGTCGTGGACCTCTCATACATTAGCCGCGGGCCGTGCTTTGAACAGACCTGATATATAATCGAATATTCGTCAGTGTAGAAATGTCGGCTTTAGTGTTTGAAATTGAAACCTATATCAGGCTGTTACTTAAGTTTAAGGCTCGATCTCGTCAAGCTTTCTACTAGATTTTAAGATAGTCTGTATTTTACAGAACCTTGCAGTAAATAAATGAAACAAATGATTTTTAAAAGGGATACCTCCAAACAGTGGTTTTGAGGGCATTGAAGTGGTGAACGAAAGCTGCGTCAAGCCAACCATAAACGCCGGAGCCAACTCTGGGTGTCAACAAAAATTACTTGAAAAGCCTAGTTAAACTGGACTACATCTATAAAGCTAACCACAAATGGTGAAAGCATCCGATGCACTAAGTTCTTTTTCAACAAATACTCTGAGAAGTATGGAAATACAGACTACATCTAAATAAATCGGATTTAAAAACAATGATTGGAATAATAAATGGACACTGTCTTTTAATTTGCTGACTATATTCAAGCTATTACTATATTAATAAAGTGCGTTTCGATCATACGTATAGAAAATGAACGCTTATGGGTCTCTAGTGAATGACTAGAAAATAGTATTGAGATTTATGTTAATGCTGAACTTAAGTTGTATCGTCAATAAAAAAATGGAACTTCCTAGATGGGCTTCCATCTTGTTCGATTTTTGATGTTGTTGTAATGTTAGATGTAATATGTGCTGACTAAAGCTATTTGTAAGAAAGTTAAGTTTATACTTAACTTGTTAGCTCATTATGTAGCTATTGACAGGAATATTCTTTTAGGCGTAATGTATATTAATTGAAGCTACCCACATTTATGAGTTCATAACTGTTATTTTTACTTTTTAACTTCTTTTTTATACTTCTTTGAAAATTATTATTTGATATATTAAAACGTTATTGGCTTTTATTCATTACATCAACGGAATTAGATAGTTTTTGAATTAAATAATGAACTTTATTTTAAGGGATTTCTTTGTTACTTCGATCATATTCATAAATTATTATAAAAGTGTGGGAACTGCTTTTCATAGCTTGTATTAAAGTTTGAACTATATTTTAATGTTTTTATTTATTATTTTGATTATACTAATGAATCAATATAAAAGCATGGGAACTTCTATAAAAATTATAGTACAAGCTATAACTCAAAAATTACCATTTCCAAAATATTGGCTTTTTTGAGAATAAAAATATCATATAACAACTACAATTTTTCTATTTCCTTTGAAGCTCATCAATTTCAAAATTAATTCATGATTGACTTCCCTTTTCGAAGCACTGCTCTAAGTTATGGGCGTGAGAAGCGACAAAATAGTTTAGTACCACCGAATTCAATATTCTGAACTACTTTTTAATATCTTTGGAACAACATCGAACAGTTTTAATTGAAACATTAACATTGTTGTCAGACTCAAATGATTGACGATTTCTTCTCTACGATATTTAGTATTCTTACTAGTGTCTAATGTCTAAATTAAAAAAAAAAATTTATATAAAAATATTTCGGTTTGTTTTGTTATTTCTTTTATTTGTTTTTTATTTTATAAATGCACCAATTTCCAAGCTATTTAAAGCATATTTTATTACAATAACAATTAAGAATAAAATTTATGCAACGATTCCAAGTAAATTTCACACAAAATGTGACACAATTGACACACCTACTGCAGCCAGATAAAAGATACAATATCTAATGTATAAATACATCTATATCGTTTTCATATTTAAATAATTTTTAAAAAATTATGCGGACTGCAGCAAGACAAAACTGTTGGTGGCAAATTTGACACCAACGTAAAGCAACGTTGCAACTCTGTTAACCAACTGAAATTCAAACAAAAATAAACTTAAATATTTATGAGCAGTAAATCAAGCATCTGAGATACAAAATTGGTTATACGATAAACAAAGTTTTGGAAAAGCACCGAAAAGTTGTATTCATTGAGAAAAGCACTGCATATTAAATACTTAAGCTCACCTGTTGCCTCAGCAACAATAACAGCAACAACAACAACAGTGGCTAGCTGCCGTTGACTTAGTTACTAGCAACGACAAGATGTTCTTATGAAGATGTATCTTTTCTCTTAACTTGAAAGCAATATCGAATGGTAATTTTTTCTGAATGGTTTTTTAAAATGTGTTAAAATTATTGTATAAATGCTTTTTATGCGTGTTGCACTTCGATGCACCTAGGTGCTCTATGAGCCAATCATTAATTATGCATCTACATTTGAGTGAAGATTTTTTGTTTGGACTTATCGCGCGCTGCCATATTCAAAACATTATCATCATAAGCTTTGGAATTCATTGGAAGATTATGTAAATGATACTCGTACATTCGAAATAGGCTTCGGACAAAGCCTTCTCACATGTACCAAACTTGTGACATTTTAATCTAGTCGACGATGTTGACGATGTGCTGTTGCACGGCTGGCTCAGTTCACAACAAATAAAAGATTAACTAAATTTATGACAGAAGCTCTGCAGCAATAGAAACAATATATCTGCGCCTAAAACTTATAGAGTTCTTCATATAAATTATGCATATCAGAGTATCAGAGTGTTAAAATAACTTCGTATCTATGTTTCACACTTACAAATATGCATATGCAAATCAGCTGAGCTGAGTTTTTTTTTTTTTTTTTTGTTGTTTGTTCGACTGTTTATGCTTTATAAAGCACACTTAAAGACAAATCCCTAAGTTATGAATATCATTTAAGTCTTTTTTAATGACAGCTGCTGTCACTAATTTGTGGCCAATCAATATGTATTTTTATTAACATTATTGGGCTGGCTAAAGCTAAAAACCACTGAAATAACAAAATCGTGCTCAAAATATACACGACTATATATAACAAGAATTAATTTATATATTCATATATCAGAAATAAATTAAAATTGCTGTCTTATTTATTTATTTATTTATTTTCGGTTTACTTCTCAGTCGAAGAGGTGTAAATTTGCCTGTCACAGTCAAAATTGTAATATTTCCAAATTTATTTGCATCTTATATTTAGACTACTTTGCATAAATCCAATAAAATAATAGATATGTTATCATATTTTAGCAATCATTGATATTTATATTCTATTAATTTCGCTTAACATTTTCATTAGGCAGCGGGTAATTATGCAAAAATTCAGATTTATGCAAGATTTTTTTGCCATCTTAATTCATTCATGACGACAGCTCCTTACAGAACGCGTGTGCATTTATCAAAATTTAAGCTCTTTCAGTATAAATCTTTAGAATTCGCAGATTCTAATTTACACTGAACAGTATTTGGTATTTGGTGTTTGGTTTCTTCTCTTTGGGTTTGTTTATTTATTAACAAAATATTTTTAGTATCAATAACGGGGTTTAATTGTTAGCACTTTTCAATTCCAGTTGTGGACAATAGTGGTCTTTCGAATCTTGTCGATTGTTGATTGTGGATTGTTGATTACAAAGGATGTATTAAAATTTATTAGTTTTTACCGAAACGTATTGTATTCTAACTAAGTAGTCGAAATGAAAAATCTATTCGAAAGGTTTTAGCAACGACTTAACATTACAGGTTCTAAAGTAGTTCTGTGATATTTGCCATTATTCAGCAAATGTGCTGTGCTTACTTGGTTGTTGACCCTTCACTATCGAAATGCGAAAACAAAATGCTCCCAAATAACATTATAATTTGTAAAACTGATTTTTTTATTTTAAATCTAATTCAGCGGAAACTTAAGCTTTCAGCCAATTATTGCTTGTTTACAAATTTACAAGTTAAACTTTATTGCTATCATTGAATAGACAACCAATAAGTCTTTTGTTAAAAATTTGAAAGGGAACTTTTTAGAAAAAAAAGTACAGAATTGTTAGTCATCATTAATAATTGCGTAGGTTGCAATAATCGAGCAAAGACTTCGAAACTTGTGGAGTTTCAAAGAATTTATACAATAAATATTAATATTAAGATTGCATAAGTATCTAACTTAAGACAAATATTTACAAATAGCTTTTCTTCCATTCTAAATAAGATGTGATAATATCAGTATCTTCTTGAGCTTGCGCCAGTTCAATGCATCCATACAGATATAAAACTCAGTCTTAAACTAGAAGAATCGAAAAATAATTAGCTCGGAATATGAAGTGATAAATCTGTTAGGAATATTTTTAGGATATTTTTAAATGAAATAATTTCATATTGAATCTTTTTCGAGTTAGTGCAACTGGGCACTGTTACTCTTTGATACGTGTGGGGTTTCTACAATTCCCACCCTTCTCACTGACTAGTTTATGTGTTCCTCAAAAGCTACGTGATAATTCGATGACAGATCTAACTAACTTGTTAAGAAACAACAAATTACATAAAAGTGATAAGTAGTTAACCTTCGCTCCAGACAACATTATCATCTTTTAAATATGCAATAGATATTTTTAATCACAAATAAGTTGAGAATTTGCAAAACAGTAATCATTCCGATTTTGAGATAAGGTATTGAATTGATAATAAACAGTTTTAGCACTTTTATACAGAAGAACTGTGATCTCAGGTAATTTTAAAAGGTTTTGAATTTGCACAATTTCGCAATTCACATACTTTGACTGTTTCGTTTAAAAAACGCTTTTCTAAGATACTTGTGGAAAGTTCCGTCAGAACTTTTGACGCAAATATGACGGGAGTAATCGTCCTACTCTGAAAATTATGTATTATTAACGTTAATTTTTTCTTGCCAATGATTCTTTATGACGAAAAGAAACTATTTAAAAGTTAGACGGTTTCGAATAGCAAAGAAAAGACAAAGACAAAAATTTAGTTAATTTATTGAAATTTCTCCAAACGCTGTTTGGAGTATTGCCAAGTACTCATCAATAGTGGTCTTAGGAAATATTCGAATTTCTTTTTAATTAGTTTTTATTTCGTATATAATTTGTTTGGACTTCAAGTACTGCAATGCGATCACTAAGGCTGCACAAAGTTTCAATGCTTAAGTTATATAGATTATATATTATTATTGTATATTCAATGGCTTGTATAGAATATAGCCTAACTAGCAATGGATGGCTTATTTGAATTCCTATAAATTACAACCACAATAGTCCGAATAGTGGCACCTCTCGCATACATAAAGTATTATTTAAATTTATGTTTTTGGATATTATCACAGATTATATCTCAAAATTTTAAACAGTTTAATGTGAAACAAATTATGCCACAATTTCTAAACATAACTAGTTGTTACCATTCTATATTAATTTATACATTAAATATAGAATAATATCATATAACGTACAAAACATAGAATTAATACTATTCTAAATCAGTTCATACCAAACATAGAATGACAGCATCATATCACATACTGAACATAGAACTAATACTATTCTAATTCAGTTCATACCAAACAGAATATTCGTAATATCATGATATAGGTATACTACTAAATACAGAATTAATACTATACTAGATCAAATCATACTAAACATAAAATAGTATTATGTTATATACTAAACTTACAATTGATGATATTCAAAACATGAAGTAGTATCATGTTATGTACTAAACTTAGAATTATTGATATTCTAGATAAATTCATACTGAACATGTAATAACATCATAGTGCACATTAAATATTGAATTAATATTGTAGCGAATTGAAGAATTAAAAAGATATATACATATATACTTAACATAAAATATTGTTACTCTACTGTTCGTCTCTATGAAAATTTTAACAAGAAAAACAGCTCTTACTTACATATTCTCATTTTCTATTTCACATGTACATGTCTAACTTTCAATTGAGTTAGCTAACACGAGTATCCGAAGAAAGATGGCATTGTAGAATTTCTAAATCACAACATATCATTTAAACTGCACAAATTGTCATATCCCAATGATTCATCACGATTACAATGTTTACAAGACCATACTACAAATTGAGCTCATCGCAGTAGAAATATCAGCACACCAACTGGGAACCACTTGAATGACAAAGCCAATCACTTCCAATATATTGAAGCATAAGTACGTGGAGATTAAAGCGTATAGCGAAGTTATTGAACTTCAGCAGAATGACATTTTGCACACGACTCAAGGCATTAAAGCTGAAACACAATGGCACGCTTTTGACCATTGAGGCTAAAGCCCAATAAATACTTAGAAGAAAAATTAAATAAATATGAAAAAGCAATAAAAGCTGAAAGCTATAAAAGTAAAAGATACTTAACGGATTGCTGCTCGCAATGATTACATACGCCAAAAAATTGTAAACAGCAAATAAGAATAAAAGAAATTATATGGAATATGAAATGTGAAATGTGCTCAGTACTAATCATAAAAAGTGGGCTCAC
This sequence comes from Teleopsis dalmanni, assembly GCF_002237135.1. Taxonomy (NCBI): domain Eukaryota; kingdom Metazoa; phylum Arthropoda; class Insecta; order Diptera; family Diopsidae; genus Teleopsis; species Teleopsis dalmanni. Next base: position 204,702,215 of record NC_051846.1, read on the forward strand.
CGCCATAATAAAAATTATATGAATATATGCTGTAAACTCCACCATTTTTTCTGGCTTCTTCAAACTCTAACAAACATGAGTGCTGCCTTGAAGTGAATCTTTGAAAGTCTTGCAGTAAAAAGTATGGTAAGTAAGGAATTCGTGCAGTGGACTATACAGTGGTCGGTCTCATGTTTATTTTTACAGCACGTGCCCCATTAACTCAAATAGAAATGCCACACAAAAAACAAAAACAAAAACAAAAAATAAATATACGTAACTTAAAATGAAAAATAAATAATATATATAAAAATATTCAATACAAAACAAAAAACAATATAAAAGACCAGAACCAAGTTATTAAATTTTAACTACATTAATTACGCGCTCAATACTGCAGTTGGCCACGTTCTACCTCGTCGCACAAACTTGTACTCTTACCTCTTACTTCGATCCTATACGGGTATGCGAGTATCTTTTTGTGGTGCGCTGCAGTACCGCCCAAAATTGCTTTAAACTTGAACAACTTTAATCAGCAACGAGTTAACTTCTTTTTATTATTTTGTGGCATGTGGCTTGTGGCGCTGCGGTTACTGCTTTGGTAAATTATAAGTATCTACTTAAGCTGGGACTGGAGCTGGGCTGGAGCTGGAGCTGAACGTTTGACTGATTTTTATGATACTGGCAGGCTTTTAAGCAACTCACACACACATAATTCAGAATCTAGCCAATCTGCCAAAAACAAAAAGTAATACTCGTACACTAAACTTGGAGCGTTGGAGCTTAAGTGTGATAAAGTTTCTGTAATTAAACAAGATTTTCCATAGAAAAATTGCTTAAAATTTATTTACTGAATTACTGAATTACTGAATTCATGTTTTGCATTTATTTTGATAGTTTTGTACTTAACTTATTTAGTTGGTCAAAATTATGTGGAAATTTCTGTTTGGTGGTCTTAGTCCGGCCTGAAACTGCCGGATGAAATCGATGTAAACATAAAAAAGTTCTCAGCTATTTATAAACTCAGCTATTTCGGATGGCGTGTGTGGGGTCTATTTTTGATGCTACTTACTGCTACTTTATTTGCGTTACGGAGACTTGTGAAAAAGGTAGTTGGATTTGTTGATCTTAACACATTTAATGTGCAAAGTCTTCAATTAAAATTGTAAATTTCTTTTTCCATACATAAATCATTTATCATTGGAAGATATATTCACATTACATGCAATGTAATTGAATACCCAATGAGGAAGTACTGCTTTGAACTTATTTAGTATGCGCGACTAATTTATGCTTAAACAAACTTTGTTAATATAAAATACAAACTACAAACTTTAGAAAAAACGAATTTTTAAACATATTGATTAGAATAACTAATTTAAATATAAAATAACAGAGATAAAACAAACATAATGGACTATGTACTCAACTCCAACTCAATAAATTTGTAGTAAAATTCTTAAAAGTTCTTGAAGATTAACACCCAGTTTACTTACAGGTCATTGTATGCTAGGTAATCATCCTACCAGACTAAATCTCCCTTTCAACCTTATCTGCCGCAGTTGTGGTGAGGATGATGAAAGTGCTTCCCACCTGCTTTGTTTCTGTCCGGCACATGTGTGGTGCTGCCTTAATATTTTAGGAGCTTTCTTTTTGAGAATCTTGTTGAACTTCAGTACCTTCCTTTAAATAGCATCATAAGCTTTGCCAAAGGTTCTAGATAGTTTTAGCCCTTGGGTTTTTACTACAGTAGCACAATGGGCCTATAAGGCTAAGTGGATCTCCCTGATTTTATTCCAATATTTCACATTTTTTCTTATCTTTTAAAATAAATTTTTAATTAAAGTAACTTTAACACAGATTAAAAATACACACAATGCACTCTTTACTATTTATTTTAAAAATAAACAAAAAATCCTGAAGGTGTTTTTTTCATATGTGTGTACCATTAAGAGATTAAACAGGTAACCCAGAAAAAGGACAATAATCCCATTAGAAATATTCTGTGCATTGAATACAAGTGCATTTTAGTTGCAAAAACTTTGTTTAAATTTCTAAACACTTATTTTAGGAACACAAAATAGGTCACGCTTACCATCTATTATATTCCAAAAAGATAAACAAACAATAATAAACCCAAGGATAATAGCATATAGATTAGTGAAACTCAAAAATAGAAAAAAAAGACCAAATGTGGTACAGTAGGATGAAAGATATTTAAATGACAAAAGATTTTGATAATGAGAACAAAAAACTCAACCTTAACCTTATAAGTACATTTGGGTCATTTAAGGACATTTAGGTCAGATTGTTCACTCTCACCTTTCATAGCACTTTTACTTTCAAAACGATAAGTTGAAGTTAAAAATTATGCAATTTGTAATTAGTTTAGAAACATAAATTAAAGAAACGCTGTACTCTATCTGATAAAATGACACTTCAATGTGACAGAGTGATAGAGTAAAAATGAGCTACCTAGAAACACAACAGATACAGATACAAATACTCGAAAGGAAGCTGCGTGCCTATAGGTGAATAGAGTGGATTGGCACCGTACAAAACAGAGGAGATAGAGAGATTAACAGATTGTTGAGAATTATTTGCAAAATCTTTTTGCTAATTTTTTTCTGATTATAGGAAGAAGAGGATGCGAACTCTTCCTGAATTGCTGTTCGTTCGAAATTTGATATGCACTTCATTGATTTTTTTAATATAGTTTCGTCTACGCATTCAGGATGCGTACATTAATAAATGTGCGTGAGTTTTGTTTTGTTTTTCTATTGGCATTAAAAATTTTTAACCAAAAAAAATATATCTTCTTCTCTGTATTTAATATATATTTTGTATTTCGATTAACAGGATGTTGGATGTTGAGAGCGTGGGAAACGAAGTTAAGGTGAGATACATTTCTGTAAATTGTGAAAGGTGCACTTATAAGCGTTTTCAACTCAGGAAGCGATATGGAATAAGGAAGAGTAACGTATCGTGAATTATATACGCGATTATTTCTTCTATGTAAAATATAAATTTTGTTTACTGTATTTTTATTTATAAGCAGTATCTTTATTCAATTATAGTAAAGCGTATGCTACTATCATATTCATCATAATAAAGAGTTAAACATGGCTTTCATTAAGTATACTGTTTAGATTGATAATACCGGCAGCTGGTCACACTTATGAAAATATTATATTTTGCCACAAATCAAGCTACTATTTAAATACTTCGACATTAGCTTTCAATAACAATAATTATCAAAGTTGCCGCATTACAAACATTTGTAAAACTCTAATTAAAACCAATTATTTTATCCATTAACCGCAAACCGATCATTTCAGTTGAAAATTTCAGCAAGATTTCCAACTTTTAAACAACTTGTAAGCAAGATAGTAATTTAGTAATTTATTGAATTCTCTCAAACAAATCTTTAAAGAATTGCAAATAGAATTGTAGAAGACACTGCCGAACAGCCGAATTGATGCTGCAGAAAATTCCGAAGGAAAACTTGAAATAATAAATCTTTCAGTCTATAAATGCCAAATTAATAATAGTCAATTATAGCACCAAAGCTTAATATTGAGAACCGTTAAGAAGCAGTGTTCTGGCTATGGTGTTGAACTAAGTTAGACATTAAACGCATGCCTCTAGAGGCATTATTAGCCACAATTACAGCCAATGTCGGCTCAAAAATGACAAAACAATACCCAATACCCAATGAGCAGAGCACACAAATGCGACTGGAATGAAATAATTTGTACAAGTTTTTAAGATGCAACTCAAATGCGTGGCGCTAAATTGAGTTGTGGCTTTTACCAATCCATTTCCATTGCACTTCTAAAGAAGCGATCGATCTTTAGTGAGCAGCTTGAGGAGCAAATTAAAAATCAATTACTTCTTTATGAAAAAGTGGAATTTTCTTATTGTCTTTGGAATTCGGAAGAAATTATACACAATACCAACAAGACAAGTTTATAAGAATTTTATTAATTGAACTTCAATCCACAGAATTGGTTGGGGAAGGGTGTCATTAACAACTGTAAAATATCATATAAAAAAGTTCATAACGATGTATTATTTGTAACCTCACAACAGTTAACAGTCAGTAGTTGATTGAAAGTGCTTATAAAGAAAGTACTCGATATTTAAAATAGTCAAGCTGTTTGGATGTACTCTAATTAGAACATTTGGATCGAACGCTTTAAATGTTTGAAAATGTTCGAACTTCTTAAAGATGTTCGAACTACTCAAACAACTGATCTGCTGAATGTACTATTTACATTCGTTTTGTTTTACGCAAAAACGTATAACAGCATATACTCGGTCCTCACTTCTTCAAACAGATCCGAAGCTTTAAAGAAGTAATCTGTAACAATTGAGACTTAGAGAATAGTAGCATGCGAATAGAAGGATGAAAATTATTTATGGACGATATTGTTACGTATACATATTATACAGATCCGAAGCTTTAATGTAGTGATCTGAAACAATTGTGGCTTATAGAACAGTAAAATGTGAATGGTATGATGAAAATTATTCATGGACGACATTGTTATTTATACTCATAATATATGTCAATTTAAATAGATTACATAAACTCTATGCTCCACTTAAGAGGACAGACATACACTCAGAAAAATAATTTGTTTAATTTAATCAGATTTTAACTAAATCTCAAAATATTCCAACTCGACACATGATGTTGGTTCAACCACACCACATGTTGGTTTTTATTTCTTCTTTAAAATATTACCTAAAATTTTTTCTAACAGAAGTGATCAGGTCAATTTGATATATATATATATAAAACGTGCACGTTGAAGTAGTACACCCGATGTTGACTGATCCGATGTCGTTGAAAATTATTTTAATTCGAAGTCAATATAAAAAACTTCATAAATAATATCATACTCTTCAATTCGCAATTTTTGTATATAATTTAAATATAATAGAAAGCTCTCTACTAAGAGTTTAAGGAATTATAACAAACTAGACTTGGCCTACCCTGTGATATCTTCTGTAGGTTTGACCAGAACTAGGCTTAATTTTCTGGGGACCCCCTTTTTCAACATACTCGGCGATATCTCTAGCATTAGCATTGGCTAAATTCTTGCCTTTATAAATGTCTTTAGCTTGACATTTTCTCTACTACCCACTATTACGAGATTTTGTGGACTCAAAACGGCTTTTTTAGCTAATTAAGGAGGACTCGTTTCTCCCTCCACCACAACTAACTAACTAACTAACAACAAACTTAGATTATATATTGATCTGTATGTTTCCTATTAGATAATTGGAGCACAAAACTTATTATTAATAATAAGATATAGAATAGTTAAAGAATACATAACCATGCATTCATAAATACTTCTCAGATTCATAGATTTAAATTCCATAAAAGTGCAGAATTGTTTACTAGTTCTTTTTGGCCCATTATGTTACCTACTAAGTCGCATTATTATTATTTTGTTGTGCTTATGAAAGTCACCAATCCGTGAAATACTATTTTTCTTGTTCATTGGCCAAAAAATTTTTTGTAATATTATTTTTTTTTGTTTTCTGCGCTGTTTTTCTATACTCACTCGTACGATACTAAAATCTGTCACGAGTTGGGTTCAACAGTAGTCAGACATTAGCTACGAATTCTTACAAACAACAAAACTAAACAGGTGCCTACTTTGCTTTATGGTTTGTTGCTGTTCTCGAGTTGCTTTTTAGTTCTAACAACGAATTGACAAATCATTTCTTCAGCTTCATGCACCCAAGACAACAATACCGGTGAGGCCCATTGAACCAGAACTGACCGCAGCTTAACAAAAACTTAAACGTGTAAATCTGCAAAATTCAAAATATTTTACTTCTTCTTAGAGTTTTGATAGAGAAATGCTATTTTGGGAATGCAAAGTAAATTTAAAGCATATATTAATTTAATTTTAAAATAAAAATTTGAATAAAAATTTTGATAGTAATAGTAATATTTTATTATTTTTTGCATCTTAGTGGAAATGGAAAGAAAGTTGTTAACAATATATAATAACATAAAAAAAGCTATATCATTTTAAAGATATTGTTATTTTTATCTATGTAACGCCATCAATATTTTCCTATAAGTACTACACCATCAAGTCTAGTCATATCACTCTTCACTAAAAAAAGAAACTAAGAAACTATAATCAAGTCATAGAACTTCTAAATACAGAATTGGAGAGGTTAAAAATAAAGACGATAGTCTCTAAAAGCACAACATATGAAATCGTGAGATGCGACTACCAATCAATAAAGCATATGTAGATATTACGAGCAGAATGCAGCCACGCGATAGCCAAATACTAGAAGATAGTTAAATTGCTGACAAAGAGGCGTATAGAAAATTTCATAAGTCAATGTGCAGTTCGTATAATTACGAACCTTAACTTTCTAAGTACAAGCTATGGTTTAAGTTGAAATCACAAAATAACGTAAATATATAATTTTCTATTCAGAATTTAAAAACCAGTCATCACCAGCTTTGTTTTATTAAACGCATTATGTATGCAATTATAAAAAATACAATTATCACCTATTATTATTATTGTAAGGGGATGTGGCACTGCGACCGCCGGATCTATTGTGCCCCTTCTGGGTTTAGACTAAGTCTCTAAGCCCTGTTGCGTCAATAAAAATTAGTATAGAACGTAGTATGATCACCTAATAATAATCACCTTATTCGCAACCTTTTAATGTCCTTTCCAAGTCAGTTCATCTAGAAAGGAGTCTGCAGATCTATAGATAACGCAGATCATTCCCGGTTTAGTTAATATAAAATGATTTTATATTGCAGATTAAGTAAATAAGTTACTCATATAAGGTAGCAACTTCCTTCTAACCTTTAGTTTACATAAATACAAATAATGTGTATTCGTATAGATATACATTATAGATTTAGTAAATAGAGTAGCTCATATAAGACACCTTTCCATAAATTTTCAGTTTATAAATTTAGTTAATAAAATTACTCAAAAAGCACTCACTTTATAAAAATAACAAAAATAATTTGTTGAAAACAGTTTTACTGTTAACAAAAATATATGTAAATTTCAATGAACCTAGTACTCCATCTTCACCTGATCAACTAAATTATTCCTTCATACCTGTTACTGCTATATATTTTGCCAGTTACTGAGAAAGCACACAATTTGTAGATAACTTCAAGCGTACCACAAAAACGAATACATATATAAAGAATATATTAAATATTTATTAAAAATTATAATAAATTCAAAAATTCATAAACAATGCCAAATCTTGATAGAATCGTCAGAGAAAGGCAACATTCTAATCTCATAAATATATAACGAAATAAATTCAAAACCATGAGAAAATTGAACATTTTTAATAAAACAAAAAGAAAATCCGATGGACAAAAGTGCACACAAATCAGATTAGAGAAATATTTTCATTGTTGCAAACATGTGTGTTGCATAAAAATATTTCCTTTATAGAAATATGAACAGAGACAAAGGACATGGAATTTGCACGCCCCTGACATATAGGCTAAGAGCATAAACATCATACCTTAAGAATAAAAATAAAAAAGATTGGAAATTTCTGCAAAATTTTTAGATGCAGCGAAACTGCATTCGAACAATATCGAAGCGAGAAGAAAACGTGAGCAAATATATTGAATTTCATATCAAATGAACCCAATGAAGACAACAACAAACATACAACACCCGAGGTTTGAAGAGCTCGCTGAAGAGGTGACAGCATGGCAAACAAAAGACAATCACCTACGCGTGAACTGCGTAATCTGCACCTGTGAGCGATTCCCACGTTATGATAGCAGAAATTGAATGATTGGAATAATATCAGCAACTCATCAATCCATAATGTACCGCGCTGTTCCTGCAAGCATCTTTACCAGTTCAGCGGTTCTATTGATATGCGAAATGCATATCGAAGTGCCATCAAATTTATATTGTACTTCCTACATACTAATCAATTCTATTCCAAGCTATGAAATTTGTGTCTGCGTTTATAACTGCATTGCCTGTACTCTTTCAAAAGATTTTCCCACATTAAAAGGATAACACATCGTCACCTATGCTCGCATAAGTACCGCTGACAGATTTTTGATCGACATGAGAAAGGGTTTTGCTTTTGTTATGCTCTGTACCAATTGTTATCGTACGGTAAATCGTCATGAAATGCTTAACGAGCATTGTAGGCTGGATTAAGGATATTAAGGACATTATCCATACGAAAATGTATTGCTTGCATGTTGCTATAGATGTGATGACTACATGATTTTATTTTTCATTTTTCATTTTATTTTGAAGGTGTCTCCTTTATGGGTTAAAATACTGAAATAGTAATAAATTGCAATTAAGTATAGTACCGGAGTTACGCCCACTAATATATTTTATTATAGTTCATTGTGAGCAACATATATAACGAAATAAATAAACAAACTTATGAAAGACGAAACAAGTGGATATACATTTAATATATTGAACTATAATATATAATAATAAATAAATAATAAATAATAAATAAATAATAAATAAATAATAAATAAAAACAAATAATAATAAATAATAATAAATAAATAATAAATAATATCATAAATCAAAAAAAAATGCCAAAAAAAAAATCTTCAATTTATATAATTATGAGCTGACATAACATAGTGAATGAGAATCATAATTTTTTTGTTGTTTACTTACTAACACATCTTACCATAAGCAAATAGTCGATATTAGTACCGACAGATTTTAAACAGATAATTAGCCATAATTTTAACCATGATTATAATGTTTAAACTATCCTTGGTATAATACTGTAAAACTTATAAAAATAAATAATATCAAAACAAACTATATTGTTCAATGATTCCACGATGGACATTCGTATAATTTCTCAGTAATTAACTAAGAGTAGTTGTTTCTTTATTCGAATATAGTAAATATGCAATTATACAAAATTCGTAAGAAATATTATTTTAATAGAAATCTGAAAAAAGTAATCACGTACAACATCAAGAAAGAAAGCATCTAGAATGTATCCAATATACCCTAGAGAAATATTTTATATTAAAGAAATGAGTACAGGAAGAAATGGAAGAAAAACTTTCATCTTTAAGGAGGTATTACTATCTAAAAAAGAATTTCTTCACAAGTTCCAGTGTTCCATATTAGGAAGCATTTATCATCTTAAAAGAAGTTGGTCTACAAGTCCCATTTTCTCATTATTGACAAAATACAAATGAGTTAAATCTATTATAATAAGTAAGACACAAGATTTTGCAAAACTTAGAAGGATATACCTACTGTGTAGAATGCAAAGAGATATAACTTTTCACTTTAAATTAACAGTCCAATTCATGGGATCAATTTTTTTCGAGCAGAATATTGGATTAATTAGTATATTAGAACATATTACTGCAGGTATAAAATATATTACTTCTAAGAAAGCAAGTACGTTGTGAGCTATCAATTCGTTTTATTATAATAATTATTATTTAAAAAGACAATTTTTTAATACTATTATAACTGAAAGATAACATGTATTATGTTATTTTAATAGCAGTGTTCTAAATTAAACTTCAATAAAGATTTCCATTACTGCCAACCGTTACATTATTCTCTAGTTCAAGTTTATAGATCTATATCATTTCAATGAAATCCCATGTTGCCTTATTTTGTTTTTGTCTAAGACTTAATATTTTTTTTAACTACTAACAACCAAGTATGATATCGATAATAGATTGATATAAGTCTGAACTCTGAACTAAGTGCGAGTTATTCTTTGAGATATAAAGTTAATTTTTTTACTCTCTAAATACTACTTCCGTCTAGTGGTCTTACGTACAATTTTTTAAAAGTACAGATTTTAGTCCGTTGTTTAAAATTTAGTTTTAATGACCTTTTTCTTGTTCTAAACTCTTAACCCATCTTGTTTTTGTTTTCCACAATGAAACAACAATCATTTTAATATTCCGTACTCAACTAGTCGTATAATAGCGGCAAAAGTACGGCAAGTAAAGGAAATTCAATTTTCCAATCTAATCGTAAAATAAAAATTTATAATTATTTTTAGAAATGTGCGATAGTACCCCAGTACCGATACACTTGATCACAGAAGGCAGGTTATGACACTGACACCGCGATTCCCATTCCCATAGGTACGCGCACAATGCAACGAATTGAAATGGGAACGATGCAAAACCTATAAAAGATAAATTTTGCATAATAAACTGCAATATATTTTTATTTTAATTTGCTTATTTTGATTCTCTCGGAGGTATGAATATCTCGTATCTTTTGGCAGATATTAGAACCCAACGAGTACGGCAGAAATGCGAAACTTAATCAATTTTACAACTGTGAAAAGCTGTGATCGATGAGCTGTGATCGTTGATCGATTAACAATTGTGTGCAAATGCGTTGTGTTGTGCGTATCGGGCATATGTGCGATGACCGTTATTTAATAAGGAAACTTCGTCAGAACTGGACGTACTATGAGTGCGCTGGACTCGTGCAGAAAATGCGTTACTTGACGTGTTAAGGCGCCAAATTGATTTCAACGCGCATACAAATTACATTTGCACACGTCGTGGCATTGGCAATGCCGTTTCAGTTGTTCTATTGAAGCTTGAAACTACTCTCCGATGACTGCAAAGCCCGTTTCTAGTATTGCATTCAGAAATGCAGGCCACACTCAGTACTGATCATTTTCGCACGCTTCTTATTTTAAACTTCTAAACGAAATATTGATATTCTCTTTTAATTTCAATATTTTTCTTTTGCAAATTTATTATTTTGTTTTTGCAATTTTTCAATTAAAATGCAAAAAAAAATATTTGATTTCCATGGCTGACCAGCGCAACTTTAAGATGTGCCAACCCGCTGTGCCTGCCATTATCTTTAATGGAAACTTAGTTGCATCTTTGCATTTCAAATGCTTTGCTTGCATTTTCAATAAATATTCATTCATTCTTTCATTAAAATTATTTAATATTTTTATGAAATTAATATGCATACAAAGTTGTGCAACCACTTGAAAGTCAATTAAAAATAGGTGAACACTTGGGAGGTGTTAATGCAACGCTAACGCTAGCATGACATAGCATATTCCTTACAGAGTTCAGATCGTAATTCATATATTCACTCTACACCTTTTGATAGGCACTAAAGTTTAGGCATAAGAATTATTATTGTTTATAAAAACAATCGAAGAATTTTTTAATCCTGAACCGACTATCAATTGATTGATCTTTCTGGAGAGCTATCAAGCTACTTAATGTTAATATGCTTATTATTTACTGATCAGAGAGATAATATTGAACATATCTATATTGTTTTTGTATACTTGTTCTTTATTTTTAGCGGTAACATAATACACCAATCTATAATATAATATACTAATATACCAATAGCCGCCCGATCAACCAAAACTGCAGTTTTACGAGATTATAATAGCTCGAGCTATAAGCTGAACAGCTCCATGAAGTTAGCAACATAAATCCCAAAAATTTTCCTATGGCATTGAATATTATTATATATTTTTTATATATATATATATGAATATCAATATAAATATATATATATATATTTATATTATATATTTTGACAATTTCAGGTCGTCTCAAAAAAGAATTCAGTTTTCTATTCTCAAAAAAGAAATAAGTGTTTAGAATCCAAATTGGTTTTATTAAATCTATGCAAGCAGATTTCTGATTAACAAAAACAGAAGAGATCTCTCTAAAGATTCCTATTATAGTAGTATTTATTAGATTGTGGCTTGACATTTACATATCAACAAAGGGAAAAAAATTATTTATATGCCCTGCACTTCAGGAACAGAGAATAGTTACCTTATGTAAATCGCTCATAAATAATAATATAATATAATAATATATTATTATTAACGATTTTCAGAAGGTCATAAACTCCACAGGCTTGATCACACTCTGCTGTCTACACAAATAATCAAAGAATTAGTTGGTAACAAGGATGGGATAATAAAACGGTCGAAAGCGCTAATTGTTCTCAAGGGTCCTGCGACCTCTTGAATGTTACCTTCAACTTACAGAATATATAGGACATCACCTGGGACCACGATATTGTTCAGACTACATAACTCTAAGGCCAGTTTTTATCCTGCAAAAATTTTCGTGACACTGATTCTGTAAAACGCTTTAGCTGTACATTTCTATATGATTTTCTATATGATCTTATAGATTGTAAGATAAACTTTAAAATTCTCTGATATAATTGGATGTATTACTTAGTTACTTACTGACTTTAAACTTATAACACTGTCATATATGCTCTGAATTTCTTGATGGGTCAAAGTAATGTTTGAAATTGGCACCTCTGTATCTTTCCTAAGTAATTTCAATTTAAATTAGAGTCATTTATTAGTGGTTTATTTTCAATTCATGAAATATTATATGCGAATTACAAATATTTCTTAAACAAACTAAAGATGAACATTTTATTAATAATAACATTAATGCATTCCTTAAAGACAATTCATTTTGCATGCTGTATAATACAGACCACATCAAACAATGAAAGATCAAATAAAGAGCCAAACAACTTAGCAAATATCAAAACATTGTGATCCTCTTAAGTACATCCATTAGGATTGGGTACACCCTCAACAAAAACGCAACGAAAACAATGAAACCAAGACTCTGCTCTACCTGTATACCGCATGCTGACACTGGGAGCGCCTTTAACAAGTTAAAAACCAAAGTCAGTCGTAATGGAAAGAAGACTGCTGAATGAGTAACTGTGGACAGATCACACTTTCCAGTTTCAGGTAATACAATGCACTCAACATGGACGCGTAACTCTTATGCCTGCAGCAGCAACCGACAAAGATGCAAGTACAAACCAAACAATAAAACAAACAAAAGAGAGAAAAAAGTGCAAATACCGAAATCCAAATATTGACTTTTGGTCATCAAATCAAGCGAAAGAAAATCCAGAGTCCTGGTAAATTCTTATGTATTCGGTATGCTCCGATGGTAGTGCGTCGATGACGAAATCAAATACTTTTACATTTCCATTTTGTGAGGCGATTGTTTTGATATTCGATCGCATCTTTGTTTTGTTTATGTTTTTAATTGCATATCTCAGATGTGACGCCACACCTAAAACAATAAAAATAAAAATGTCAAAACTCTATCGACTGAGTTGGTGGGTAAAGTGAAAAATTTGTTCTGCTTCTTCTTATCAAAAACATTGAATTGATTATGTAAAAGCTATTACTTCATAGGAAATGCAAAATCTAATGAGTTTATTTCTTAAGATTTGATACTGCCTCTAAACACTTTTTAAATTAAATTACAGTAAAAAGTATTAAAATATTTAAAGTCATTAAAATAGAAACCTACAGAAACAAATTTAGAGAGAACTATTTATCTCGAATGATATTGTCACTCATTCAAGCGTTCTCAATCTTCGGAAGAAATTTGGATACGTAAGCAAACTCGATCTTTGGGTATCTCGTAAACCACAAAAATTTCATTAGACATTATCACAAGACTTTGTTATTGAATCCGTTGTTATTGATCTGTGAAAGTAGTTAAATAGTATCGTCAAAATCGATCCTTAGATCCTAAGCGGATGCAATAACAATATCTTATAAAAACGATCTTGAACGCAATGTGACAATTCATTTAGAACAATTTTGAAGGCAAGAATTCATCAAAAGCAGTTTATGCAGCCTTTGTGTTGGGATCTTAACGATGTCCTGTTTTTGAAACCAATACCAGTGACTCTACTAATCAAATTGAATAAGTTCCGTCATTAATGGACAGTTTGAAATAAATCGTCATAAAAAATACTATAAATAGTAAAGAAGTTGTGTTCCATTACAATAAAAGTACAAACTTAGATTTAATCTACTTCTTTCTTCTTCTTTTATCCTGATCTCCCAGTGGAGCATAGGGCCTCTTAGATTTAATCGATTGTCAAAAACTATTGCAACTTTCTTGGAATATATTGTCACACCCACTATGCTCAGTTATATTTAATTTTATCAGATTTTTATTCCTTTTGTTCTCTTCAAAACTCCTTGCGTGGTTAAACATTCCTTTCAGATAAAGCTGTCAACCAGTACACTCTTTAGTTATTCGTCATAAAAACGATTCCTTTTATGAGCGAGAAATAAAAAACTTACTCATAAAAGGTACAGAAACTTTGGTGAATATACCATTTGTACTACTTACTAATATAACCTTTAAAAATATGTGTTGTTCTTAGTCCTTTCTATCCATTACATGCTTTCGCCAAGTACCTTCAGATCATTTATCATCCATCCATCCATGCTTCAACCAGCGATGATATGTAGGTATGTAAGTAAGTAGGTATGTAGGTAGAATGTCCTCTACTTTGTTTTCTAGTAGCGGATATTATTATATATAGTATTATTTTTATTCACATGATGACCAAGCCAACACAGCAACTGAGTTATGATATTCATAATTAACTCGATGTCGCTTAATTAACTCAATGCAATGTATAATATTAAAGGTTCCGTGAATATATACATAATATATTCCATTGCTTTTTTATTAGTTTTCCATAACTTCTTAATTATTTTGATAACGTCTATTTATATATGGCTTATGTCAGGTATGAATCACACTGTTAATTCACATAATATACGAGTATGCATTTTATTGATTTTTTCAGACTACTGACTGCCAGTAAAGCTTCCAAAGAAACTTAATTGCAATAATAACTCAATAAGGCAAACAAAACAAATATTTTGAAAACAAAAGCGATCACATCAGTCGAGAATAAACAATTTCACTTTAAATGAAAAATAGGCAAAACTTATCAAAAAAGGCTGCTGGTTAGTGGCAAAACTCCAACTTCAAACTTCATTCAAACGATAAACAAAAGGAACAGCCAACACACACCTCTACCTCACAGAGCAGTCAACAGTCTAACGATCAGCAAAGTTCCAAGCAACAAAAGCCATCAAACTGAAGGCAGCCTAGAGACAGCATAGAGGGAGCATAGAGGGAGCCAATGCAAAAAACAAAAGCGGGATTTATCTTCATGGAATGAGAAAAATGCATTTTCACTGCTGACACTAATGCTGAAAGCGACTTGCAGTCGCAAACTCACATTCAGCAACAGCAACAAAAACAACAACAACAATAATAAATAAAATTGCAAAAAAAGTGTAACAACACTGCCACAGCAACATTGGAAGTGCTGCAAATTGCACGATGTGGGTGCGCAATTATGCTGCCTGCCACACTGCGAAGCAACCATAAATTTGATATCAACAAAATATTTTGCTGCTGCTCACGGCAATGCCCACAACTGGATCCCAAGAAAGCACCTTTTAACAAATTTTTTTTTTCTCGTTGACTATCAAAGCGTACTTGAACCTCTCAACTTGTACGAGTGGCAACAGCAATGAACTTCTGCAATTGTTCCTACACGCCGCCATCCGCTGCTTGTGTTGTTGCTCATATCATGATTTGGTAGGAGGAAAAAGCATTTATTTTACTTTGCTGATAAGCTACAACAACAAAGGAGCAACATTGCACTTACACATAACACATTTACAACAAAATTGAGGCTTGTCTATCTTCAAGTCTTTAAGTTTGTCTGCCTATCTGTCGGATGGCATGAATGAGTAACTGACTTTTAAACTCTTTGTTGCTTGCATTGCCTCAATGCAACTGTTGGCGGCGTACGAGAGGCTAAATAAAACCTGGCCGAACTACCACAACACTACGACTGCAACACCAACACAGCACAGCAGATCACACAATGTTGATTATTTACAAATACTGCTGGTGACTTGATGCCATGCTGCCCCAGTGCCTTGATGCTCCACTCCAAGCAAATCTACATGATGCCACAGCAATCCAATGCCGACGACACCGCATGCTACGTACGAATGGTTAAGCTCTACTAAACCCCCTTTTTTTTTTGAAATTATGTATCTATGTACTACGTGTATTTGTTGTTATTGCTATTGCTGTTGTAGTTGCAGTTGCAGTTGCTGTTGCTGCAATTACCCGTGTTACTAGTAACAACAACAAAGCTGGCAAAAAGTTAAAATAAAATTGCTCGCCTGCCACATTTCAAGTTACTTAAATCAAGTACTGAAGCAACTCCGCGTACCTACGAGTATGAATGAGTGCAATTTAGCTAAGTCAAGTATATAGTTGCACTCACTACAGCTGTTGTTGTTGCTGTTGTTGTTGCTGTTGCCAAAGTTGCTATTTTTCTGCATTCGTATCTGTTTGTTGTTGTTGTTGATTGTGGGGTAACTAACTAACTAACAAGCACTTAAGTATTTCTTCTTCTTCTCTTATCACCTACTGCCAAGTTCTAGGCTCAGTAATTTACATTCTTAATGTGGTTGTTTTGATTGTTGTTGTTGGTGTCGCTGTCGTTGTCGGTATGTTGTTGTTGTTGTTGCATTGTTGTGTTAACAACTCATGCGGTTTTTGAAAATTGCATGCAAATGCATTTTTAAGTATCTCAACATGATTTGGTGCATAGGTTACCTGAAAGAAAAGTATATTGCTTGCGTGGACTCAAAGGAAAAATAATGCCAAAATAGGCATGAGGCAATAAATATATGTACTCCTAAATAGGCCAGAACAAGTTCTATAATTTGCATGTGTGGTACGTTATTAGTCTAAAGAGGCATTAGCAAGTAACGAGGATGTAAGAACTAGTTTGAGGCAAATGTTATCAATTATTCGCTTATCAGTTATCTGACGGATCTGAAGTATTAAAATTGTCTTGGCAATTTATTAATTGGAAAAATTAGTGCTGTGGTACAATTATAATGTGTTTTCTAAAATATTATAATCCACAAAAATTTTAAACTGGAAATATACTTTAGTAGTTGACCAGTAGATATTAGTTTAATTGCTTATTCTACTTAAATGAAATATTCAATAAAACCAAGACTTTAACGACTTTTTATTAAAGAAACTAAAATCTGGATTAATTGCTTCTGAAGATTATTACTATTCTGTTGGGAAATGTCTCTCCTCGACCTTAAGATTTATTGTGCCCCTTACATGGATTTAGAGTGTTTCTTTCAGTCTAATTTATTCAATAAATTATTTTATGGAACTTACATCTTTAATCGACTCCGGCAAGGACATGCTTTGGCATACCTACTTGTCAACTTAATGTTGCAGAATGCAATCTGAAACTTCAGTACTTTAACAAGAGTCCATTCGGTTATTGTCATATGCATATTGCAGTCTCAATCAGCTGTACAAAAATCCTTCGATTTGATAGAGCAAGCTACGCAAGGAATAAGGATTTAAATTAGAGAAGAGAATATAAAGTATATGGAGGCTTCGTTTGTGATAAGACCACGTATAGATGACCGAATCATCTGGATAGCGGAATACAAGTTCTAAATGATGCAATCCTATTATAGAATTTTTATAGAATTTAAGAAATGCTGCTGATAAGTATATGGATGAAGTATAGATGCAGTTCAATCCTAACAACTGATAATAATACAAATAGAAAAAGCGAGTAGCGCTGTTGAGATTTAGCAAATCTAAGACTCTGTCAAGACTCTTTAAGGCCAGAATAAGACTGTATAAGACAATCACCCCTGAGGGAAAAGGATTAAAACATTGTCAAAGAAAGAAAGACATGAGTGTCTTCATAGGTGATCAAAAACCTGTAGACATCATCCGCTACTGTTTGAAGTATCGTAATGGTAGTGAGTGAGTTTTACTTGCGGCACCCGACCGGTGGTGTAAATCTGGTGTCACGAGGGTCACGGTCTACAGTGTCGGCTGTCCTGACTAATAGATATTGGGCTCTTTAATTAGAGAATCATGGGAGTTGCATTATCCACACGGTGCTGTGTCATAAAGAACAGCAGAGGTGTTCGATGATGAAACCTAAGGTTGAAAGTATATTAAAACGTTTAGTTTCAATTGATGCCGAAATTCGCAATTCCTTGAAATTCAAATAGGGGCACTTATCGGTGCATAACACTGATGCGTGTGTTGAAAGCACCATGGTGTTAAACCTTAATGACAGATAATCACTAAAAACCTATAGATTCTATATAAGACAATGATCGCATGCGAAATTTTATGTAGTTAACAAAAAGCAATCTGACCTCTAAGAATTACTTTTCCGGTATTCTGAATGTACTAGAACTACGAACTTAAGCAGTATACCTCCAAGCAGATATAGTTACAAAAGTAATGCTTGACAAAGACCGTTGGATGGCTCTGAAAACCCTTTGTAAGAACTGATTTTACAATAAGTGGGAGCAGGGCAGATGATCTCTGCGCTGGAAGGATGGTTTAATTCAGAACACTCGGAGCACAAGTGTACGGGGTGTTCAATGGAATGACATCGTCTAACTTAATTATATTCAAATGACATGAATGCTACATAGAAAATAAATTTTAAACCAAAAAAATTTTTTAAATCTTTATAATAGTATCTAAAATATAGCACATACATCCATCCTTTTTACCTTTTAATGTATCAATATCGCTTTTTATAAGTTTCTACCTTACTTTATTTTCTTAATAAGCAACTGGAGACCCTATTTTACGCTAAAAGAAAACCCTTCACATCAAGAAGTAGAAGAAAGAAGTTCCTCTGTAAATTCTACTGTCTTGGTGTTGATTTTATCTGATATCGTGCTTGACTGTCATTAAGAAGAAGCACTCAGAGCACACAATATACTCATAAGCCATTCAGTCTTACAAATCAAGTGCAAGTCCAATGCAGCAAAAGTGCAATGACTCTAGACTTGATATTGGCAAAAACTACTAAATAAAATACAACAACAAAACGTGCAGAATAATTTATGAAACACAGGCATTAATGTGTACCGCTGAAGATTCACTGCAGATGGAATCAAAGAGGGGAAAACAGTTTATGCTTTGTTTTTCCACTGCCGCAAATACTGCCGCATCTAATGCAGCAGACAAAAAAAAAATAGAAAATAAAGAACGAAGAGAATAAACTGTGCAAAAATCGCGGTGGGGTGCAGCACGAAAAGATTTGATGATGATGATGAGATTATTTACAAATTCAACGTTATCTGCTGCGGTCTACGGTCTATGGGGCGCTGAGACACTGCGGCGAGAGAGAAGCCTCAAGGTTTCGCAAATGCACTATGAATATTTATGCTTTATGTGAAGTTGGGTGAAGTTGGGTGAAGGAAGGGGCAACCAGCTGATGATGAAAACAAATTTTGATAATAATGTTGATGGTAATCATGATAATGATTGTTTGTGGCAGATGATGTTGCTGTTGATGAAACCTATGACTATGACGTTGTTAAGTGCTAGAATTCATGTTAGCCACATTAGATTAACATTTTTTGTTTCTCTTGTTGTTGTTGTTTGTTGTTGTTTCTTGATTTTGTTCTGTGAGAACCTTTTGGTTGTTTTTAGTGTTGCTTTTGCAGTTTTTGTTTTTGTTTTTGTTTTTGTTTCTATTTTTGTTATTGTTTGCGGTGTTCGTTGGGCGTAAGCAAGCGTTAAGCTCTGGTGAGACTTTTTGCACTGTTGAGCATTTTTCTTTGGTGCAAAATGTGCACTTGTGCGCTTTGCTGTGGTTTATTATTATTTTTTTTTATTTTTTTTGTTTTTTTTGTTTTGTATTTGGAGCTAACCAAGAATTCTTTATGGCCATGCAACATGCGTGGCATGCATGCTTGCCCGCACATCGCAAGCTGCCTGCGCGCAATGCGTACAGGCGTTGCGTGTTCGATTATCAGTTTTCGGTGAATAATGCATAGCAACGTTGTTATTTATTAAACTTTATGCGACGTTAATTTGATGCAACAAATTAAAATTGTTGATTTTCATTGTGCGCGGAATTTGTAGAATGCACAAATGCACAAACGCACAAATGCACAAATGATCATTGAGCGAATTTAATATTATTAGCCACTAATTAAAAGGCGTAAATTATTTATGTAATTTATTTATGTAAGTGTAAATCATTAATGTAATTTAATTGATAATTAACTTACTTTTTTTGGTTTTTGACACATAATTTATTTTTTGTAAAATGCGAATGAAATTATCTGATTCGTTATTACGTTGTTCTTTGATTACTTGCAATTAATTATTTAAAAAAAAAATAAAAAAGGCGTAAACTTATTGTAGTTTTATATAGCATTTTGCTCCAAAATTAATTCATTATTATCTAAAGGATAGAAGATAGGACTAGAGCATACTGATACTTCCAGATTTATTTACTTGTGCCTTGTGATTGTTAGGAATATGACCGTTAAAGCTCTAAGATCTTTTTAGTTGTGCTTTGCGATTTCCAGAAAACAAGTGCGCTACCATCGTATGACTTTCATTGACCCATTGAACTCGTAGATGTTATTTTCTGGTACATCGCGATTGTCAGGAAACTAATCTAATACGTTCTAAGTTTGATTCAACTTTCATTGACCCATTGAACTTTAAAATTTTTCATTTTGGTACCCTGCGATTTCCAGAAAACAAGTGCGCTACCATCATATGACTTTCATTGACCCATTGAACTCTAAGATGTTTTTTTTTTGGTATCCTCTGATTGTTAGGAAACTAATCTAATACCTTCTAAGTCTAATTCGACTTTCATTAGCCTATTGAACTCTAAGATCTTTTATTCTGGTACCCTACAACTTCTAGGTAATGAGTGCAGTGCCATCACATGACTTTTATTGACCCATTGAACTCGTAGATGTTTTTTTCTGGTACATCACGATTGTCAGGAAAGTAGTCTAAAACCTTCAAAGTCTAATTCAACTTTTATTGACCTATTGAATTCTAAGATCTTGGATTCTGGTGCCCCACGATTGTCAAGATACTCCAATACCTTAATTCGACTTTCAATGAGAAATATTGCAGTTTATTTTGCTTCAAGTCTTAGTTCAATGGATATAAAAAGTTGAGATACTGCATTGACGTAATTCTTATTTGCCGGACACGCGTTATTTTTGTGTATCTGATAATTACAATAAAACAAAGAACAATTCATTTAATACAACACCAGGTAACGTACAATTAAGCAATTGCACTGGCCATAGTTCCTCCTCACTATCATGTCCAGCTATTATAACCAGTGACTTGCTGTACCTTGTTTGACATTACTATCCTTATACATTGAAACCATTTTATAAAAATTTAATAAAAATTTTATAAAAATAATTCTCATTTGGTATAATTTACTATTGAGACAGAACCCAAAAAATCTAGAAATCAAATGTGATAAAATTTTCCGTTTCCCTTCACATATCGTGAAAGAAACCTCCTAAAACGCGGCCACAATTTCTGTGTTAAAAACCACTTAGAATTCTTATCACTTGGCCTACATTTTTTAATTCTCTCCGCTAAATGATGGAATAAAATTCATCCCATCGCACTCCGAGACAAACATATTCTCCATTATCTTTAAAGGTTTTAGGGGGCTAAATGGAACTTTCGGGTTCTGTAAAGAGGATGAGAACGCTTAGTACATACTAAGAAACTGCACAACAGTAACGCATTTATTAAAAATTGTCTCATATGGATTCAACACCTGATGTTGAATTGTTACTGCAACAAATAAGACTATCTCTTTATTGAAGTGAGCCACTTTAGGGGGCACACTAAATCTTAAGATTTATTACAATGCAATATCCTCTCTTTATAATAATAATGGCTTACTATACCAAATCTTAAAATAATTCGTTACAACAGGGAATCCCATGGAAAAGGAATAAGACAGCCTTTCAAGAAGTTTTATGCCACGCATAAAGTGTCATGAAACCATTACTTAATACAAAAAGATGCTTTTCTATGGAAGTCTTTAACAGTGATTTTTATTCCAAGTTTTAAGAGTGATTTCAAGAATTATTTCAAATTTTTTCAATTATCATAAGAATGAGTTCAATCGTAGATTAAAGTTGAGTTTTATAACAAGCTGCACGGAATCATTTCCACTTTTTACTACTACAATGTATGTACTCATATTAAAAAAATTAGGACAATTATAATTTAAAATCATAAAACGTCCATAAAGTTTATTTTAAATTGCAAATTAAAAAAACCATTGTATTGATTATGGCAATTAAATAAATGTTTATGGACGAAGAGTAACCGTTTAACCAACTACACATCTTCTATTTAGCTAATTGCGAGAAATAATCTGGTTGGGTCATAAAAACCCAGACGTACAAGATGGAAAAAGTTAACACTTTAAAATTTAAGGCAATCGTCGCTTTTGACATCAAATCAATTAATTAATGACTTACATATGGATTACAACGAACAAAAGCAGAACTCAGAAACCCTGTATTATATTTTTCTAGCCAAACTAGACAATAATCTGCTATTAATGCGGCAAGTTCGTTAAAATTCCAATGACCAGAGAAACGGGCATGTTTTACACGCTTTTCAACAAGTTCGCCTTAACCGGCAGATTCGCACGTCTGTCGATTATAGAGAATGAAAGCAAAAAACTAATTAAAACGGTTACAAAGCAGCAGCCGCGTACTTGAAGTCATTGTCTTCTGTATCTTCCCAATCACACAATCACACTATGCAACAAATCAATCGAATCCAATCCAAACGCTTACCAATCGTAGCTATTAAAACTTCATACTGACTTTGCACTGCTTCAGGCTTAGTGCTACTTAAGCATAGCGCAACTGGCTGATTAGAGCTAAATAGTTTTGCTCTCAGCTGGCTAACTGGTTCTATTAAATGAGCAAATTAGCTAATGAAAACTTCAATTATCTAACAGGCTAGTCAGACAGACTAGCTGGCTTGGCTAATGAAAGCCAAGCCAGCTTGAGCTGTAAAGCTACAGTGTCAACTGTGATTGGCCACTGACTTACAAATGACGGGCTACATTGTATCTTACACTTCCATAAATGGAGCATATTTATGCTTTAATTAGCAATTTTAATTATCTGCCAAAGCATTTAATTATTGTCATTTACAATTATTCCAATTTAATTGTAATTAGAAAATGTTTGCATTTTTTAGATACGTGAAAAAGCCAGCATCCTGTTTTTATCGCATAAATTAGGCAGTTTAGATGACGAACGGTTACTTAATCCTTGATTAGTCTGTGATGTGTATAAAATAGATTTGTAGAAAAAACATGCAATTTGGAGTATATTTATAAGCGCCTTTTATGACTAGTATATTTCTTTAGTAGTTTCTTTTTTGTATGATTCCTAGGATTACCTAGTATGGACTTGTTAATGAAATGGTTCAAAAAAAGTGATATGAAGATAACCGTATATGCATAGCCATTTCTTAATACAACACGCTATATAAAGTAGAGCTAAACTAAAACAAAAAAGCAGATTTGACTCCTTATCAAACGCTATTAAGTATTAATTTCAGTATTATTTATTAGTAGTAAATTTATACCGACTAATTATTTTTACTTGCACAGCGCCACAGAGTCGTACACTCACTTTCCGGGCCGTCTGATTACGGTCAGTGCGTAGGGATTTCCGTCCTTTAAACCGCCCAGAAAAAAAACATTTTTACCTGTACAGCGCCATCTATAACACAAATACACATTTACTCTGTGCAAATAAAAGTTTTTTTGTTAATTTTTTCTTTCTTCTTTTTTCTTTAAAAGTTAGACGGATTTGAATAGCAAAGAAAAGACAAGGACAAAAATTTGTTTAATTTATTGAAATTTGGCTGACTATATAACGCTGTTTCAAGTATTGCCAAGTACTCTTCATCAGTGGTCTTAGGAAATGATCGAATTTAATTGTTTATAATCAGTATATAATTTGTTTGGACTGCAAGTGTCAGGCTCGGAACTCGTGCCTTTGCTATTTAAAACCATCTAACTTTTAAAAAGTTTTTTTTTTATATATACATATTATTTATATACAATCTGTTATATAAAATTCAGTATTAAAATGGAATAAAATGATATATAGACATGTGCGGGACAGTCAGTAATACACACTGCTAAATACAAATAACTAATTACCGAAAGCTACAAAAATTATACGAAATTGCTTTGGACATATTAAAGGATTTATAATATTATTATCATTGTCTATAAGAGGAGTACAGAGTACATGATTTTCTACTCGATACTTTCAAAAATCCCAATAGCAATAATAATGTGGGCTTTGGTTGTTCAAATCATAAGAAAGAAAATAAATCAAAATAAGAACATTAATTCTGTTAAAAAAATAAATAACACTTGTGGCTCTAAATATTTAAATTATGCGGTTTTTATAGGCAACTTTCAACGTTTAAGCTCCAAAGCTCTTTCTAACGCTCTTTACGTTCTTTCGTTAGCATAAAAATACGGTCTTTACCTCCACAATCCTTGCTTATACGTTCTTTGTTGAGTCACACAAAATGGTAAGTTTATGTACTAAAAAACATTATATTTATATAAATATTTCCCACAGATGGCGCCATAACGATGTATTTAACAAAGACATAAACCAAAACTTAACTAGACACGAACGATTCAAAACAGGGCGTTGTAAAATAAAATAAATTTATATATAATTATTTGAGAATGACGCATTTAATTACTATATTTCAATATAAAATATATTAATAAATATAAAATAAATTTTCAATATATACAATTTTTTTTTAAAATGCTATTAACTAATAAAACATCTTAATTAAAATTATTTATACACATGCAAAAATTTTAACATATGAAACAAACAAAAATATCAACTCTGTTGGTTTGTTTACAAAATAGAGAAAATTTTTCTTCTCTTGTACCCACGCACACGAATAAACAGCAGCAAGTAGAATTGCAAAACAACATGGTAAAGTGCCGTGCAGAGTAAGTTTTCAATTCAGTTGAGTTCGAAGCGTTATGTGAAGACTGTTGTCGGCCGCGAGTTTTTGTCGGAAAATCAACTTGAACGCGTACAAAAGTGCTGCCGTGTTTAGTGCACACACACACCTACACGTACGTGCGTGTAAATATTTGTGTATACAAGCAACAGCAGAAATAGAAGTAAGAAAAAGTGTGTAAAGCAACAAAACAAAAGCAAATAAAAAAAAAATAGTAAATAAAAATTTTCATAGCAATTTTCCGACGCCTGCGTTTTTGGTAACAAAATTGCAAAAATAAGTTTTTGCGTCGCCGCGTAATCACGTCTTAAAACAATTATTTAATTTTTTTATACAATTTATTTTTATACAATAAAATGCATAACAAATATGTAATAAATTAATATTATTAAATTCAGTTTTGCTGTATTTTGTTTTTTTTTTATATGTATTAACTGAATTAAATTTATTTTTTTAAAATTTCACCGAAATTACTTTTGTTTACGTACGCCGCGTTTCGACGTCTCTTAAGTGCAAAGAAAGTTTAAGGCAATTCGAAATAAAACAAAAAAATTATACAAATTATGTGTCAAAACAATTAAGTGTATCAGCTTCTAAATAATTAGTGTATTAATTAATAAATGAAAAAAAAAAATATTAATAAAATATTTTAAAAATATTCCTAAATAACTACGAGCAATATTAACTTGTCCCAAATTTAAGCAAAACTTGTTTTGTCTGCCTTTTACGTTTCTTATGTTATTTTACCACACCTTACACTTTACACCCTGCACCCTGCGCCCATCGGCACTTGTGCTGCTGTTGTTGTAAGTGCCAAAACGGCGGCTTACCTCAGTCTAACTCTTAATAATTTGTCGTATTTATATTTTGTTTTTGTGTTGAATGTTTAGCGATTCCTGTTTATTTCTTCGATTTGCCCATTTCAAAATATAATCTTGGCTAAAATCATATTGTCTGCTATAGGCAGGGCTTATAGGTAACCGTCTCCCTCCGCGAACATTACAGACATCGAGTTTGTTTGCAGTTAATCACATGCAAAGATTTGTTGCTCTTAAGGCAACTTTTTGTTTTTGTTTCTGGATTTGGATTGGTGTCTGCGAAAATAACAAAGCAAAGTAAAAGTGAAGAAAAATGAATTTTTTTATTAAAGAATTTTTTATACAACAAAATATATAAATATACTAATTTATTATATTTAATTGTTCAAATATCTTATTTAATGTCTATTTTTTTTTGAAAATAATAAGCCAAGCACGTTTAATTCTATACTAAAATATTCTTGGCTTACTAGTCACTCTCACACATTTAAATCTGCATTGTTGCCATCCTTCGCAAATAAATATTTCAGTTTTATAGCAAAGATGTGAACAAAAATTCTTATATATTATTTGAATATTATTTGTTTTTGAATATTAGCTTTGTAAATAAATAAATATAGCATCTCATATACAAGAAAATTAAATATATATTATTTTAATAGTAGTTACATATTAGTATTGAATAGTTATTGTTACAATAGTAGAATATTCTGCATCTCTTGTTAAGATTAGAAAAAAAGATTTTAAAATAAAAAATTAAATTGAGAAGTCATTTAATTATTTCTTAACTACATTTATTATTATTATTATGTTATATTGTGTCAATTGGTTAATTACATTCAACTTGTTATAGATTCATTAATTATTAATACCCAACAAGTTGAACGTAATTGACCAATTAGCCAAATATAACACAATAATTGAGAAATCAATACAATATTTATCGTATTTTATTCAACAACCTAACCTGATACAATCGACTCTTCCACAAGATCCAAGTGAACCTGTCTCTCATAAGATTTTCTGTTATTGATATCCTAAATATATGACAATATTCCTTTCCACAGTTGCTATTAGCAAATTTTCGAGTTATGTATATTTTATACGTTGATAACTATTAATATAGTCTTTGATAAGTGCATCAAAAGTTTTCTATATGTATTATATTACATTACATAAGTATAAGTTTAGCCATTTATATAATATTTAAGTGCCTATTCATATAAAAATCAATAGCGATAAGTCTGCAATGGCAATGGCCGAATTAGTCATCCAATTCTGTCCATTCATACTTATTTAGCGTGTTTATTTTACATTCTTAGTATAATAATAATTCATGTTCTTAAATATCTAATTAGTTTATAATAATATAATAATAAAATAAACTTATTGATATCACAATAACTGAACACCTTTATGTTATTTTATTGATTATGGCAACCCTAATTTACTTTGCGTGCGAAACTTGTCTTTGTTGTAATTTTTTCTTCTCTTTTTTCAACTACAAGCCACGATGGGCAGGTGAAACTATCATTTACATATGTTTATGTAAAGTAATTTTTTATAATTTTAAAAATACCATTATTAATTCTATATACTATTGTATATATATGTATATACTAAATATAAATCAAAAAAAAATTTTGGCTATATACAGTAAATAATAAGACTAAACAAAATTTTGATTTGTACTACGTCAATGCAAATGGCATACCTGTCATCATCAAGTGTCAATAGTTCGTTTAAGCCTCTCTTTTTCACTCACACACACACACTCTCTTATTTAAGAACAAGCATATAAAAATATATTGAAAATAGTCATCACTCTTCTATTATCTTCCCACCAATCTAATTTATGCCACAATGTTTTTATTTATTTTTTTTTTTTTTTTTTTTGTTATTTAGTTCAACACAAAAAAATAATGTAAAAACGAATACAAATTTAGTACTTAAAATATAAAAAATAAAAAGAATTTATAAATTTAAACATATCAAAAAGGAGAAGAAAAAATCGAATAACATGAAATCATGTTTTCGATCAATTTAAAAACTACTTGAAACAATTAAAAAAAAGACCAAGAATTAACGCACATATTCATTTGGTTAATAAATAAAATTCCACGACAAAATTTTTATACAAAAAAAAAAAAAGAAATAAAATTAAATTTAATTAAATTTAAAACTTGGTTGAGAATATGACGACTACGACCAAAAGCAACAACAAAGACGGCAGCAAAATGTCTGCAGCAACAACGAGAAAAACAGCATTTCGGATAAAACCACATTCACAGCGACGAAGTCTACAAATAAAGCAGCAGCCACAGCGAAATTTACTCATTGGATTAATTTTAACAACAATTTGCGCACAGGTAAGTTCACCTTTGTGTCTTAACTGCTTAATATAGGAAAAAAAGTTGTTTAATTCGAAATTTATGTAGTACCCAATGTAAGGGAGTAGTAGTCTAGTAGCTACCGGGAGTGTTTACACGTAGTATGTAGAGTTTACTTTACTTTATGGATTTCCCTTTTTACACGCGGACTGTTTTATTGCAATGGAATTTCGCAGTGCACGTAAATTGTTTTTATTATCCAAAATCAAGTCGACCGCTTTTAGGAATAAAAATCTTGTTTTTTTTATTTAATTTAAATTCAAAGAATTCAATTTTGAAGGTCATTATTGCAATCGAATCTTTTAAAGAAATATATGTATCTTTCATATAAATCTTGTTTAAAAATAAACTACTTTGCATGAAGTATAACATGTCTACCTATACTATATTGATTGTATCTTTGCATTGTTTTACTCATAGTGATTAATTTTAGCAATTAAAATTAATTGTAGTAAATCAAACGTAGTGATTATATATGTAATTTTTTTAAGTAGTATTTTTTCTAACACAATTTTTTTCCATTTTCAAGGTATATATTTCATTAATTATCTTCGTTTTGCAATTCATAAATAATTATAGTCTTTCCAAAAATCATTTCTGTTATTTCACATAGCATACGAGTGCAATAATTGTAGAGCAATGATACGAAGTCCATCTAGAAACTATACTTACCGATATGAATTTGGTATAATTTAATAAATTTATACCGTATTTTATATATATACATATATCTCAATCTCAATGTTTGTTCATATACATACATAAATATATATTTAATTATACTACACTTGTGTTATTTGGTAAAAACATAGTTACATGTTTCTTATGATTCATGAGAGTCTGTTCTACAATTCAAAAAAATGTGTGTTAGTCTATGGAAATTCTTAAAAGCCACTCAAAAGAACACAGTTGACATATTTGTTCTTAAGGTTGTAATACAAAGCAGACCGCGAAGGCAAAATACAAACTAGAAATGTTTAAATTTTAATAAGCGCAAGCATACACTCCATTTCAAATACACTCATTAGCTTGTTATTCACATGTCATCTCTGTTGATCTGTGCGTCATACATATAACAACTGTTTTTGCTTAACTAGATAGGTGAAACAATGCAGAAACTCAATTGAGGGTCTAGCTTTTTCAAGATAGACAATGTACAAAATTCCACCTGCATCACAAAATAAATTGATCTACAGCCAGATAATTGTACTAGCAGTACTTTATGGGTGTGTCGCGTATAGCAAAGCTGCTGACTCTACTATCCAGAAGCTACAATTTTCTCAAAGTCAGGCTCTCCGAAGACTCTTCAAAGAGCCATGTTACATCCGCACGAATGATATGCTAAGAGACCTTAGAATAAATCCGGTCAAAAAATACATAACGGACAGCGCCCTGAAGCTATATCTGAGAACCGAGAGGCTGTCCTACTTAGCACTATCTAATCTCAGAATAATCACTAACCGCACGGGGCGGTACGCAGATCTTAGATCATTTATTGAATAATCAGGATGTTTATGAAAAATACACAAATTAGTCAGTGAGATGAGTGAGACTCTGCAGAAATCCCCCAGCTATCAAAGAGTAAAAGTCCCCAGATGCATTACCTCAGAAAAGGCTCAACAAAATAACCATAACCTTGCCAGCTGACTGTTATGTTTTTGGCCGCTTTGGGCGAATTTCCCCGGATGCTCCCCCAGAAAAGATTTCTCATAAACAGTTGTTTGTGCAAGATTTGAATAGTTTTATTCAAACTTCCCATATAAGTATGGTTTAAGTGCAAGCCTACTACAGATTCCATGCCATAACTAATGGGCCTGTTACGTTACACTAGTCTACTGATTTGTTTTGTAAAATAATTATGTGAGGTTTCCGATATGAGCTCCTGATAGTTCTTCACAGTACTCACAAATTGGTTTGTTAAGAGTTGTAGGTCTGCTCCTTCTTAAGTCTAGATATCTGCAGGTTAGTTGAGATTTTGTTTATTTAAACTTAAATAATGTAAACTAATTGATGAATAATTTAGTATGATTCACTACAATTCTTTGATGTACCATACGTATGTGGGGGCCTACCAAAATAATAAAAGTTAATTCATATAAAACATGATTTTTTTTATGAAATTTTTTTTTAAATTTTTAATTTAGTTTTGTTTCCTTTTAAGTATTTTAATTCGATTTAATATGTTCTCTGGTTTATTTTAGTAAAAGTCTTGTTTAACCTTCACAAACACAATACCACTTAACCAACTCTATATCCTACTCCATCAGTATCGATGAGTAAGTTAAACACTTCAAATTTTACCTTCGGCTATGCACTTTTAGCAAGCAATAAAATTCAAGCGATATTGTTCGATTCACATCATTCATTTTCAATTGTTTGAAATAAATTAATACAATTAAATAACAAAATAGATACAAACAATAAAGGAATCGACAAATGTGAGTTTGTTTACATAGACAAACCGCCTACGCACTTCGTGCTGTGCAACGGCACTATCGGCAGCAATAGAGGCAGTGGAAGTAGTGGAAGCAATGGAGGCAACAGCTACAACACCCAATACAAGTCCAACCACAAAAGTGAAAAGCAAAGTCAACTTAATTCATTCAAAGCCAATGCGCTGCCAATGGCAACAAACCACACTTCACCTCACCACTTAAACTATTTCTGTTTGTACAAAATATAGTTTTTTTTTGTATATATTTATATAAAGCTACACATATCTACATATGTATAATTGCATATATTTATATCTATAAACATTATCAGTTAATACGAGTTTAGTGCATGATACTTGAGGCTAATATCGCTCCGAAATATACCAAAACTGCATTTGGCCGGCTGCGTTGGTTCATGCAGTTTTCTGGCTACAAATCGCTTTACTGCACTTCTGGCCAAATAAATTTCAATGCGAATGCTATTTAACAGATACAGAGAAGAAGAAAAAACCCATACACTCTGGCAGCAGAACAACTCTCTGGTAGTGGCTGGTAACTGCACCGAGCCACAGATACCGGCCGAAGCTATCCTGAATTGATTGTGTTGTTGGGTTGGTACATATGAAGTTTGAATGCAATTATTTATTGCATTAATTGTGGTTCATTTATAAACTTTGCGAAATTGTCTGATTATGAAATTAACACACATGCACTTTGCACTGGAATCTGCTTTTATTTATAAACTCGAATTTACTAATACAGTTAATAAATTATTATTTAGATACTTATTTTAATTGGCATTCGCAATTAATAGCAACTCACAGCAAATCATGCAATTTGATTGCTCAATTATTTATGCGGCTTCTAAAATAATTAAATAAATTAATTATTATGAAAATACCTGAAATTTTTATTTTTATTTTTAATTTTTATTTCAATTAAAGTGAAATAAAAACAACGAAAAAACTGAAAGTTATTTTATTTATTTATTTTATGCGGTTTAATTTCACTTTTGATACGATTTGCTCTACCATTTTGTTATGCCTTTGGTTTTTCATTGTGCGTACGACGTACTGATGATGGTGATGTGATGTGGTGGCCATAAAAAGGTGTGGCGGTTCACAGCATCTTTGTTTCATTTTTTTTTTAATTTCTAAGCTTTAATGGTTTTCTTCGATAACTGAAAGTGAATGTCCAAAAACCGACTTGCCGCTCCAAATTATAAATCTCTTTATAATGCTTTTATATTTCATATAAAACTTTTGACAATTTATTTTGTTATATATAAAAGTTTATTATAATATTTATATAAATAATTATAATATTAATTTTCATGCATTTATTCATTGTTTCGCAATTCCACACGCAATGAGTTTTCGAACTTAACCTGCTTCATCTTTCTACACAAAAATATTAATTGTTTACGTTTAGTCAAAATTTCAGGGTCTTTGAACGTACAATTAGTCTATTTGGTCTAGTTTTTCTCTTTTGATACTTTTGTCTGCTCTGGCATTATTTTATGCAATTGAAGCGTGGCAAGTCAAAAGTAATTTATTACTATTTTTTTTTTGTTTAAAGTAACTTACGTTTTTAATTTTTAGCTTCACCGCTACTGAATTACTACCAACGAGATAAATGACTTTAACATTTTTAAATGGAATTAATGAAAAAGTTAATTTAACATAAAAAAAAATTAATTTAAAAAACGAATTTATTATAATAAACTTTGGCCTGTGTACTTCGCCGTTACACCTAAAACTTCTAAAATATAGTGAAACTACCGTCAATCTTGTTTGGTGGTGCCCTGCGTTTGCAAGAAAACAAGTCCACTATTACGATTTTACTTTCATTAAATTGAGGTCTAGGAACTATAACAACAGTGATGCATTCCTTTACTATCCTTATTCAAATCGAATGAAGTCTAGAATGAGATTGGTGCCCTGAAATTGTCAGAAAAAAAGTCCACTACCTATTTTAATATCAATGAATCGAATGAATGAGTCTTGAATCTATAACGAAGACACATATTTAGGTTTTTATTTGTCTTCATTTGTTCAGGCCAATTTAAGGGACTGTTAGAGATAGCTTAATAGATCTGATTGATCCCAATGTGGCTTTAACCCTACCGATAAAAAAATACACCTAAAGTGTTTGCCGTAAGTTTATTTTCAACAAATATATACCATTAGTTTCTTAGGAGTTTGCATATACCATATACAACTATAACGCTATTGTATTAAACTTAATATAAGTTCAATATATTATGACTATAAAAATAAATATTAATGTTATGGATATTCTATGGACTCTAACAGCAAATGAAATTATATATGTGATCCGTACTGGGATACAAGTGGCGATAATTGTAGAAGAAACAATTATAAGTTTTTAAACCGACCTAAAGATTAGTTTCATAATGATTAGTTTCATAAATGCGCAAAGTCACTTTAAGGAGGAGCATACCCAAAAGAAAGAAAGTAGTCCACAAATACAGATAATAGTATATGAACCTATAAGTCAGAGCTGTCCAAAGCTCGGCCCGTGTGCCACTGGCGGCCCGCAGCTAATGTTTGTGCGTCCAGCGACATGTTTTTAATCTACTACAAATACAACTGTGAACGTATGTATTTGTTTTTGCGGCCCTCCAATCTGCACAGTGATTGGTACTGGGCCGCGATCGCATCTGGTCTGAATAGCCCTGCTATAAGTAATAGAACGCAAGAAAGTCTTAAGCAAATTTGTTTCGATGATATAAAAATGATATAGAAAAAAAAAAAAGTGCAAAATTTGAAGCAAGTAACAAAAAACAGACCCCATGATATCGTTAAGCAGGCCAAAACTAGCTCGTCGCTAGAACAGCCACAGTGCAGATTAAACAATCTCTTACTCGTATAATGTTTGACTGAGCTAAACCTCAAATCGAGCTGTAAAGCTAATTGATGATGATGTTTGTTAACTGACTAACAAAAAAAAAAATGTTGCATCATTTAAATTTACTGTTGTTATTGTTGATGTTATTACCGAAAATACTTGCGGTTTTTTTATTGTCGGGAGTGGCGAACAGCATTTAATGGTCTTAAAAGATAATAGTATCGTAGGCATGATGATTTCTGGAACCATTTAAATTAGCATTATTTGTTTGCTTTATAACTAAGACTTGCCTCCATATACGCAGTATATTATTCTGCAATGCATCTTATTGGGTCTGTCAATGAATCCCTAAATGCTCATATATAGTAGACCTCTTATAATACGGTATATTCTATGTTATATAAATTCCTATTGTACGAGTCACTTAAATTATATAAATACATGTATTGTTTACAGTGTATATAATATATGTTATTGTATGGTTGTATGGACCCTCCCCAAAGGGGCCCACTATTGTTATACGAACGCGATAACAATTTTCGATATGTTATGCAAATTTGTCCTAAGGAATCCGTTCTATATTAATTCGTGTCTTTCTATTATTTCATTTTCAATGATACTTTCTTACCGGATTTTCATATTTCCTAAATGAACTAGCTATAGCTATGTTGTATGTTATTTTGTTGTTGTGCCCGGATATTTTATGGTTTTAAACTAATTGCACGATGTTCTGGCGTTTCATTAGTTCTAGTTGTTTCTTGCTGCATTTCTAAACGTCTATTGCGTGGTTTTTTGTTTTAATCTGCCTTCACTTCTGATACACTTTCTAATACACACCCCAATATATGATGTATCATCTAATCATTATAGTTTTTTTACGATCGAAAAAAGTTGTTTTCATTTCTAATATAAAGTAACTAATAGTTCCAAATCTATTTAATGACTAATACAGAAATTTCAGTTCATAAAAATTATGTTTAATAAATTTTAAATACCTGCGTCATAAAGATTAAATTTAAATTGATATCAGTCTTGGTCTAATTATAACTTGATTTGGATTTATGAGAAAAACACTAATTTTATTTTAACTTATTTTAATTTTTAATAACAGAAACTGTTAACAGCGCTAGTACTAAATGTTGCAATACTTAAAGTGAGCGTGAAATTAGTTTCTGAAACTAAATCCGGTTTGCGGTCCAGCTTAGAGATTAAGTAAAAGAAAGACAAAGAAAAGTTGCAAGAGATCTGCAACAGCATCGGTGGTTCAGTGGTAGAATGCTCGCCTGCCACGCGGGCGGCCCGGGTTCGATTCCCGGCCGATGCAATTTCTATTTTTTTATATAAACAAATAAATTTTATAATATGAAATTGTTTAAAATCGCTTAAGCGCACTTAAGTAACATACATGCACCTGAAAAATTTCAAAATATTCTCCCTATGAGTTTTTATCTGTTCTGTGTATCTTTATGTTACTTATAAACTATGTAGATAGATAAGTCGGTCCATTATTTTTAAACTGA
The DNA here is from genome assembly GCF_002237135.1 of Teleopsis dalmanni. NCBI lineage: Eukaryota > Metazoa > Arthropoda > Insecta > Diptera > Diopsidae > Teleopsis > Teleopsis dalmanni. Next base: position 204,737,045 of record NC_051846.1, read on the forward strand.
CAGGTACCTGATTTATTTTTTGGACTCAGTTCCCAAATGACACTGCTCAGTACTTATAACTTCTTCAATAGCTTGAACGTTACTAGAGATTCAATATGTAAAGCTTGTCTTAAAAAAAGCTATTGCATCGGCCGGGAATCGAACCCGGGCCGCCCGCGTGGCAGGCGAGCATTCTACCACTGAACCACCGATGCTTATACGATCTTCTGAGAAAATAGTACTGAAAATATCAATTTACGGAACTATATCTATAGATTATAAACAATTGCCAGCGCCCCATATAATCGCAATATTTTCTATATTGAATCGGGTATTTGAACAAGTTCCATTTTATAACACATGTGAGAAAACGAGAATTTATCAGATCTACTGGCTTTGCTTTCGGACCCGTACGGCATTGATCCTCCGGAAGTGGTCTGCGTTTGTTCCTCCGGAAGTGAAAGCAAAGCAACAAATATTGATTTCAGTATAATTAAAAGAAATACAATGAGAATAACATAACATTTAACTTCCAAAAAATTAAAGTACAAGAAATTCCATTATCGAAGACAATTAAATCGACAAGTAATTCTAGTTTATGTATTTATTAATTTTATTTTTAATAATACCTTTTTTAATAAATTTATAAAATATATAACTTCTTTTTTGTTATACGATTAAATATTTATTTAATAAAGAAAATTTTTGCATCTAAATTGAATTAAAAATATTCTAGTAAATGAAATACTAGAAGTCAAATCTATAGCAAAAAGTTCAAAAGAAAATTGCATCGGCCGGGAATCGAACCCGGGCCGCCCGCGTGGCAGGCGAGCATTCTACCACTGAACCACCGATGCTTGTGCTGATCTTGAAAATATAACGGCTTTGCAAAATATTATTGTATCTTAAGATTAGTTTCTAAAACTATGAACTATTAATAAACAATATTGTATATAAAAAAAATTATAAAATGAATAAAATATTTGCTGAACTGAAACTCTAACAAACTCTATGAAACTCTACGGTTACAACAGGAAAAATATTAATTAGATTTATTGAATTTCTATTATTTCTTACTCGACATACAAATCTAGATTTCAATGTATTGAAAATAAGTACCCCTAATCAGATTCATAAACAAATACTTTTGAAACATTTTGTCACAATATGTAATTTTGAACCCATATTATATGAGAACAGTTACATCATATTAACTAAGTGGAATGTGAAAAGAACGCTTACTGTACTCTTATTCTTTCCACAAATTTTCAAATTTTATTTATAACATATGTATAAACTGCGCCTCGCCAATATCCTGCTTGTAATAATACACGAAGAAGTGTAGTGACCTCCATTATATATTAAATTCATCTTTTTTTTCTCTTCTATATTATTTGCATATTTTTTCTCTTCTCTATCTCTTCTCTCTCTCTCTCTCTTCTCTCTCTTCTCTCTCTCTTTCTTCTCTCTCTCTCTTCTCTCTCTCTCTTCTCTCTCTCTCTTCTCTCTCTCTCTTCTCTCTCTCTTCTCTCTCTTCTGTCTCTCTCTTCTCTCTCTTCTGTCTCTCTCTTCTCTCTCTTCTGTCTCTCTCTTCTCTCTCTCCCTTCTCTCTCTCTTCTGTCTCTCTCTTCTCTCTCTCTTCTCTCTCTCTCTTCTTTTTCTTCTCTTTTGTCTCTCTTTCTCATCTCTATCTTTCTCCTCTCTCTTTCTCTTCTCTCTTTCTCTTCTCTCTTTCTCTTCTCTCTTTCTCATCTCTCTCTTTCTCTTCTCTCTTTCTCATCTCTCTTGTCTCTCTTTCTCTTCTCTCTTTCTCATCTCTCTTGTCTCTATTTCTCTTCTCTCTCTTTCTCTTTTCTCTCTTTCTCTCTTTCTCTTTTCTCTCTTTCTCTTTTCTCTCTGTCTCTTTTCTCTCTTTCTCTTCTCTCTCTTTCTCTTTTCTCTCTTTCTATTTTCTTTCTCTCTCACTTCTCTCTCTCTCTCTCTCTCATCTCTCTTGTCTTTCCTTCTTCCTTATCTCTGAGCTTTCTTTTATATATCGCACTTCGCTCTATGTTTTCTGTCTATAGCCTCTAACTCTAATCCATTTATCTCTTATCTTTCTGTTGAGAGCTTGCAGTCGATTCTATTTTTTTCTTTATCAAATCTATCCTCTCTCTTTATTCTTTCTTATCTCCCTGTCTATTTATTTTAATCTCTTTTACTTCCTTCATTTCTTTGTCTGTTTTTCTTTTTCTTTATTTTCTTGTTTTTCTCTCTCTTTATTTCTCCTTTCTGTTTTTCCCTTTTGTCACTTTCTCTCATCTTTCACTCTCTATCTTTTTTCTCCATCTCCTCTCTCTCTCTTGTCACTCTCACACTATCTTATTTTATTAATATTAGCGGTGTTTACTCGGATAATATAAGACATTAACTTAAAATATTTTAAATAAAATATCAAATATTTTTATTAATGCCTCTAAATATTAATTTGTATATTTTGTTAAATAATAAAGTTTATTTCTTTGAAGACGGCAAGTTAATTATCTTTATGTCCTCGCACAACCCTACATACTAAATAAAAACATTTTAAAAATGTGTTGAGTATGTTAAGAATTATTGATTTAATAAGTTTTAATTTTTTGTTTGTTTGTGAATGTATTTGCTAAAGTCACATCTTTTTATAAAGAAAACACTAATAAGGCAATACGCTTAATAAATTTCAATATATGAATTTTACAAAAAAATGTCATACCCGAAGAGCATCAAATGAATAAAATCACGTTTTAAGTGAAATTCAAGATAAAAGTCTCACAATCCATGGCACTATAAGCAATTCATAAGACCTGTATATTAAACTACTAATAACAATAATGAAAATTATTTATAAAAACAGAAAACAAATCCGAAATAATCACAAAAATCCGTAAAATATTAAACAATATTAACGAGCAACCAACGAGTAAACTATTTTAATTTTTTAACTCATTAAATTTCAAAAATTTTTGTTAGTTTATAAATTTATAATGTTATTCGAAGCAATAAATTAAAAGTGCAGCATAAAATGCATAAAATTAACCCGCTCTCAGCAAAGGGGTAAATGTTGCGTTGCATTGCCTGTGAACTCATAAATTTAAGAAAAAATGCCTGAACCCATAAAATATAAATGAAAAATTTATCCCGCACATAAAAAATAATTTATTTAAGCGTTGTGAACTATTTTCTCATTATTTATTTTATGCTTTTTTTAAATTTATTTTCTATTTTTTCTATATTAAAAATACTAAACCTCAGTAAAATATAAATAAACAGCAACAATATTTGGCGACTTGCCGCATAATTGGAAGGAACATAAATTCTGTACTAAAAGTTTATTAAAATAAAAACCAAAGTATATAATTCATAAAGCAGATACATAGTAGAAAATTGCAAACAATGAAAACGCCAGCAATCATGGTCAACGCCAAGTTTTCAACTTGGGGACCCAAAAAAAAAAAAGATCGCGGCACAGTTTCTGATCAACACATCATCAGATAGATCATTGCTAATTTAAGCACATAATTTTTTTAATGTGTCCACTGTGACTACTGTTGGCGTTGCTGCCTAATTTTCGTTTGTATCTCAGACCGTGCCTTCCAATTTTTTATTGGCTTTTTTTGTTTTATTAATTTCATAGTGTGTGCCGTTCTCTCCACAAGCGGATAATAAATAGTATAGTTTGCCCGCCAAAAATAAATTCAACTTCATTAATTAATGCCGCCGTCATCATCAATTGAATTTTGCTCTGTACGAGTGCTTATTTCCGATTTTCGCTGCTAAAAATATTTGAAACCTAATAAAATGACAAAATTAAAATATAAAAAAAATATCTGAAATTGTTAGTTCGTTGCATTTGGACGGAAAGAGATTGCCGACTCTGTTCCTGTTGTGTGGCTGCAACATAACATATTGTATCTGTTGCACATGTGCCCTGATTGCAGTGTTGGTTGCAGGCATGCATTCTGCTATTGACATTAATATTTTTGGATTTCGATTCGTTTGGCTGCTGTGTATTTGTTGCTTCTTGTCCTTTGCACATGAATTTTATTATTGCTGTCAGCATTTAATTGATTGCAGGCAATTAAGTACAAACAACAAGTAATTAATAAAAAAATATTAATAAATGCTCTAAATATAGTGAATGATATATTTGAGAATAATATTGAGAAATTTTATATACTGAATGCGTATTATTCAATACATGAATATTTATATACATATATTCTTATTCGTTCAAACAGAACTGAAAAAATGATTTATATCAAAATTTAATTACTTCAAAGTGAAACAGAATAGAAATAATATTAAAATGAATGATTTTCATATTTATTTCTTATGTCCCTCCTTCATAATTGCCAGAAGATTACTATCAATGCTAATGCTAACTTACTGAATGCTAATTAAGCTACACCAACCACGTATAGGCGTAAATTCTTTAAAAGATCTATGTCCCTAGCTAAAAATCTATGAGTCTGAATTACAAATTACATTATGCTAGCTGCTCTAATTCTAGAGAATTCAATTCATTTTTCTCATTAGATCCCTGTCCAACTAATTTACACTGAAAGCAACATCCTTCCATCAGGATGCTTAGTATCGACTAGCAAAAGGGTTTAGTGAAGAAACTTGTTGAAGAACACCGAAACAATATATCGGTTATAAAGCCAATGTAAATTATGATATATATATTATTTAAAATTGATCCGTTCAGTAAATGAATGCTCTATCCACTTACAGAACTACTCAAAACAATTAGCATTAGACTTTCCAATTTAAACTACATTAAGTTTAAATTAAAGAAGCATAGAGTTTTTTTTAATGATACTGCAATAGCCTTAATATTCCAAACAGTAGAATTCAGACAGATCATATATAGATAGTATCGACAATCTAGTAAAAAATTAAATTTTCACAAAAAACACGGAATTGAGAACTTATAAAATACTTTTAATATTGATGGTCCGGTCCCCAGCCTAGAAAAATTCTAAGGAAAATATTCATATTACCAGCGGCACAATAATGAACAGTATGGAAGAATACGTAGACAGTATATTCCGGTACGTAAAGGAACTGCACCTACAATCGATTACACATATTTTCAAATGCTAAAAAAGTAACATAGTAACACATATATTATGTTGAAGCTGTTTTGAGCTAGTGCACTTAAGCACTTGTACTCTTTTTTAACTCGAGGTTTTTTCAAAACCTCTCTCTAAACCTTGACTAGATTATTGTTTATCACTTCATCAGACTAAGCAATAATTGACCTCTGAGATAACAACGAAATACAAGATTCAGAAGTAAAACCGAAGATCTTAAGAAATGTATAAAAGTTATAATGTAAGCTACGGTTCTCCAAAAATTGTCGGTGTCAAAAGTTATAATAAAACTAAAATCAAGTAATTGTTAAGAGAGACAATTCAAGGAATTTGGGACCTAACCAATTTAAATATAGATAACATTGAGCACTTTACCGAAAACTAAAACCGGGCATTGGAAGAACTTGTTAGTTGTATGGTTGGTTTATGTTCTCTAAGGACTTTTTTTTTGTCCATGAGAAACATTGTTATGACCCTGCTAAAATAATTGTCAAGTAAGAGAAACAATCTGAAAAGAATGCGATTAGATAGTGTAGATATAAAATGTTTCATAAAAAACTGAAACCGGAGATCGAAAGAACTTGAAGTAGATTTATTGGGAGACTTGCGTTTCCTAAGTCCTGTGGGTGTCAAAAATTGTAATGAAATGAATATCAAGTGATTGTAGAGTAGTCATAAAAGACGTAAAAATTTAAATAACATTACTTCACAAGAGATATATTACATCAAGTAGCATTCTCTCATTTCTCAGAGCAATAAAATAGATTAAAAATTCATTCAATTGCTGAAAAGTATTTTGTATAACAACAATTTATGTTTACTTAAAAAATGTAAACAATTTTCTTATATAAATTCCATAGATGTGCGTTTGCCACAACATGAGAAAAATAACTTATTAACTCTATAATTGTCTTCGAATGGAAAATGCAAGCAGAATGTACCCCTTATTTTTTATTTCATTTAACATCAATTGATGCAGTGAAAGTTGTAATATCAACTCCATTAAAAGAGATGTCATAATAACAACGCATAATAATTGCTAGATATTTATCTATGAATGGAGTATTGAGCGTAGAGCAGTTCTACTAGTAGCTGTGTTAATACTTCAAGATATGGTATCAGTTTAAGTGTTTTAAATTTTATTTGCTTAAACCACACTCACTTAAATATAAAGAAGATATGCCATATATAAAAACTGGAAAAGTGTAATTCAAAATTATTAAGCGCAAGCGATTATGCGTTATTGCCGGAAATAGTAGTTGTTCGGTGCATTTAGCAACATTTTTCCAACGCAAACATAGAGCATATGTGCAGAACTGACAAGATTCAAGCAAATATTTGTACGCATAGGCAGTCAGTCGAGCGTCGACCGTCGACAGTGGCAAATTTACAGAAAGACAGAGAGACGACTGGCAGGCAGCGAGACATACATTCGGACAGTATCTTATATGCTACTTATACCCAACCATATCTCTGTAGTGAAAGATACGAATAAAAAAGTGCTAATAAAATGTGAGCATATGACGTACGTGATGTTATAAAACTTGGATGGCGACGACGACGGCAACGACGGCAACGAATATGCTGTACGTTTCCTGGCCTCACGCTTAACTAAAAAGATTTAAAACTTCATTTTTATTTGCAACAACCAAAGATAAAAAAATGTTCATTTGTTTTTAGGTGCGGAAAGTTTTATGTTCACTTCACTATACACAATGTTTTTGTTTTTTACGTTTGTTTATATACATTTTTTTTTTAAATTTTTGCTCTCCTTGTTAGTCGCGGTCTTGTGGTTGAGTGAATTTTTTACACCACAAATATTGTTAGTATTGTTTTTCAAATACCATTTTTTCTTTGATTTTTTTCTTGTTTTTGTGTTTAAGTCAAAAGCTTCGTTAGTTGCAAGCAGTACCCACTGTGCCCACAGAATCCGCAGCACAATTTCGGTTCGAGTGCACCGCAAAGTAGGTCAAAATTATTGTGCTGCATAAATGTTTATAAACATTTTACGCGTGGCATATTGCATTTGTTTCGCGTTGAAGTTTTTACTCCGCAAACGTAACTTTGCTTTTAGTTAGTAATTACAGCTGTAAAAATATTTCAGTTTTATTATCTAATTTTATATTCTGCGTTGCGCTAAAGTTTAAGCATTTGTATTTTTTATTTCTTGTCAGAAAGGAAATATGAAAGCAACATCTGTGGCAAATATGTATGTTATGTTATAGTTTGCAAAAGATTCCAACATTTGTTGGAAAAATGTCTCTTTGTTGTTTTAAAGTATAAAATTAAACGCATATTGTCGTTTTTAGCTTTCAATTTATATAGTGCTCAGTTAGATTCCAAAGTTCACATACCAAATGTCTTAATTCTAGTTTCATTTTGGTACAGCATTTCACTTTCACTCTGTCAAACTGTAATCTAAAATTTGTTTCATCTCAACGACAAACACATTAATGATGTTTTATAAAAAAAATTTGAATGACAGAAATATTAATTCATACAAGATACAATAAATTATGTACATCATTATAAATTGCTATAATTATCATCATCATTATTGACGAAACGAACATAGCTTAATTTTAACTTCTTACTTAAAAGACTTTATATATCTCCATATTCCATGATTGTGATGTTCCTTCGTAGACACTACATAACATAGCTCTGCCAATTACTCCCTTTCCAAGTTGCAACTAAAAGGTACCGATAACTGCAGATTCTGTGAAATATAAAATTAAAATGCTTATCATATAATGTCATCGTATAGTTTAAATGATATTTCTGCTGATTGGTATTAGCATATTTATCGAATCTTCTCCACAGTTTGACGAATCGTAATAACTTCCCAAGATATTCACAAGATATTCCTGCTTGTTGTATGTTCAGTAGATACAGCTATATATACTATAGTCTATATCAGACAGGAGCTATATATACAGATATATCCTTGTTTTAACAATTGTTGGATTCTCCTTTAATCACAGTTGGATCTTATATTTCTTGAAGTAGCACATGTCTGCGTGTTTTTTTTTCATCTTCCATTTTCAAACCCAAATATTTAGATGGTTTATTAAGAACTGTGTATGTACAAGAAATCTGTTACTGAATATTTGGTTTAAAATTAATATAGTAGTTTTTCTTTTAAATAAAGTATATTTTTGCATTGTAGAAAATAAATGTCACCCCCATTTAGAATGAAACATTATTTGATTATTATATATTCTACTTTTTCGATTCTCTCTTCAAGGTTAATGAATTATCTGTTAGGAATTTATCTTTCATACCCAATTGCATTTGAGTAATTTTCTATTTTTATTTAATTTCCATGGAATTGAATTTTACAATTCGTTACATTATACACTTGACTTAATTTAAACAATTGCATGAGGGGAAAGAAATATTTCAGAATGTGGGTTACATCTAGTCTAAACAAAGTATTCAGTAAATATTGAGATTTATAATGAAATTATCTCATACCAATAAAACTTCAAAGCAAATTGCATTATTGTGAAATTGACAGGTAAAACGAATGTAAACACTCGAACGACATTATTTTTTTCAACTTCATATATCTCCCAATTTGGGGGAAAAGCAATATGAAGAGGGGTCATTTCTAATTGTTACATAGGAAAATACTATATATACAACATTGCACGCCCCTCCTTTCCAAGTGGGTGTCTATTAAAAATAAATATGTGAGTGTATGACAATGAAATATATAAGATGTATAATGTTGAAGTTATTTATTATAGTGCTATATGGCATAATTCTTAATGTCTATTGTATATATGTATAACTTACTTTTCTTAACATGTGTATTCAATGTTGAAGTGTCGAAAACCATGAACTAGTCACATTTTTCACGTCACATACAACTATAGTAATTATGACAATAATACATATACAATATATATTACATATTTTGTAGAATTAGGGATATGGGAGAGAGTATACCAACAATTTTTTGTGACTAAAATATATTTGTTAGAGGGTGGATTTTATTATACCCTCGTGTATGCAACTTTCTACACTTCTGTGAAAAGAAGCTAATCTAACTTTTGTACCAGCGCATGTACTCGTACTAGTACGTAGTCAGTACTCCCCCACCCCCTGCTCGGTGTAATTTACTCATTGTTAGTTGCACGAATGCATTATAGTATTTATTGAAGTTGAACATTTTTTTACAATTCTTTTTTTATGATTTTCGAAATAAATGTTAATTTTTGCAATTAATTTTAATATCGTAAAATTTTACAGTTCAATAAATTAAATACCTTAATTACAAAACTACTAAAAAACAACAAAAACAAAGTAAGCATCTTAAAACATTTTCACTTAATTAATATGTTTGCAAAAATAATTTACAAATTTGCAATACTTTTTATGGCTCGTGCAAGTTTTAAAATATTTAAAAAATCTTATGAAAGAAGAAAATTGTTTTCTAACAATAAATTGTGTAATTTATAATTTTTACTTAAACACTTTTAAAAAAATTATTTACTTATTCATTTCGTATTGGTTTTATTTGTTTTGTGTTATAGTAAATATTATTGTATTTTGAAAAAAAGAAATTTTTCCATTAAGTAAAAAATAAATAAACAATAAGTTAAAGCTTTTGTTAAGTGTAAATACAATATAATATTTACTTTGAATATAATATTTTAAATATAAATATAAATAAATATAATAAAATGAATTTTTATTCACACAAATAATTATAATAAAATTGTATTTATGTTTAAAAAATGTCTATGCAAGGAAACGAACTCTGCGTGAAGCCGTCTGTATCCGCCTGTGTCAAATTCAAGTAATTTCTCAATGGGAAACAACCCCAAATTATTCACCATATTGCGTGTTCCCCCAACGCTCCACAAAGCTGTTGAAAATACTGCCCAGAAATGCTTTCCCATTCCATAGTTTCTTATTACGAATTCTGCTAAGATGTTGCATTGTTTGCTTGTGTTGATTATCAGCTGGAAATCAGGGATGTAAGTTTACTTAACTTGAGAAAATAAAAACAGTCTGCTTCATTCTATTTGTTATCAAAGATTTCTAGATTTTGACTAAGATTGCTTGTAACAAAATTATGGCATAGAGACGTAAGTTGAAGTTAAGCGCTACAATGCGTTGAAGGTACAAAGTTATGCGTCCTGTGGCTTTGTGTCCTATGGGAAATTAACGCTTTAACTATGAATCAACACAGTTAAATACTATTTGCTATAATTACAATTACTTAAATTGTCATTTATAAAATATTTATATATTGAAAAAAAAAATATTTTTTGCACTCATTTAAATCAGTACAACATTGACATTAATGCTAAATGCCACTACATTTCAATTTTAATTACTCACAAACGTTAAACATAACTTTGCTCTTAAGCCTTTACCACTGCCAGTCAGAGAAGCAAAAACCACAGAAGAGCTTATGCACATATAAAACGTGTATGTCTGTATACATAAATATGTATGCTTGTAAATTTATGTGTGCTATGCAAATACTTTAACTCCAATGTGACATTAAACTGAGTAAGCATCACATATCAACCCCATAAACCACAAATAATTAATGTTAGAATCTGATAAATTAACCCTATCCTCCCTCCTTCAAGGCACATAAATATCATTAACCTAGGCCAATTGGCATTACCATTATTTCGAACACCCAGTATTGTAATTTATGCAAATTGTTAAATTGCTGAATTGTTTTATTTTTATTTTCGAATTTGTAATGCTCAAAGCGATTATAATCTGAAGTCTAAATCCGACTATGCGTTCTCAGGCACTGTGGGAACGTAAGTGTCAATTGATTTTAACAAAATTGTCCGAAAAGAAGTGTTTTCAGTTAACAAGCATAAATTCTATGCATAACCAAATAAATTATCACCAAAAGGGGTTTTCTTTCATGTGACTTAATTAAAAAGAACCACACGTGTCGCCATCCAAAGGGTGTAAGATGGAAGATGTATGGGTATGCACGGTAGGCACTGTACCCCTTGGCACTACGTTTATTTCAGAGATCTTATCTTACTGGGTACTGGATTTATCGTAATTTAAAAAATTTAGTTGAAATTTTTCTTTGGCTTTTATATCTTTTATTTTATTATTTTAACTTTTCCTTTATTTTTAATATTAATATACTTTTTTTGTTTTAAAAGGTTTGTTTACCTCTACACTCTTGTAAATAAAGAATATATTATTGGGTCTTTTAAGCTGTGTTTAACATAAAGAATTACACTTTGAATATAGATATAAGTATATAAAAGAATTATACTTGAACTTAAACCTTAACTTAAACTTATACTTATACTTATACTTATACTTATACTTATACTTATACTTATACTTATACTTATACTTATACTTATACTTATACTTATACTTATACTTATATTTATACTTATACTTATAACTTATACTTATACTTATACTTATACTTATACTTATACTTATACTTATACTTATACTTATACTTATACTTATACTTATACTTATACTTATACTTATACTTATACTTATACTTATACTTATACTTATACTTATACTTATACTTATACTTATACTTATACTTATACTTATACTTATACTTATACTTATACTTATACTTATACTTATACTTATACTTATACTTATACTTATACTTATACTTATACTTATACTTATACTTAAACTTATACTTATACTTATACTTATACTTATACTTATACTTATACTTATACTTATACTTATACTTATACTTATACTTATACTTATACTTATACTTATATTTATACTTATACTTATAACTTATACTTATACTTATACTTATACTTATACTTATACTTATACTTATACTTATACTTATACTTATACTTATACTTATACTTATACTTATACTTATACATATACTTATACTTATACTTATATTTATACATAGTCTTATATCTAAATTTATACTTATAGTGCTATTATTTTTAAACTATATATTGCATTTATACATTCATTCATTAACGTAAAGCGACAAATATCTTGGCTTAACTATTTTAGTCGTTAAAACACAGCACCAATCAATTAGAGTATAGACACATAACTTCTAAATTATATATGTATATATATTTTAATTAACGTGATGACAAATTTTACGATTAGTCATATCCGCCTGTCTGTCTATCTTGTCATGAATATTAGTCTTAAGGAAAACAGCACCGATCGAATACACTTTTGCAAAGGGATCTCTTTCTGAATGCGACTGATTTACTCACTAACGAACAGCACTAATCAAATGACATTTCACAAAGCGACTCTGTGAATTCAGGTAGACGAAATCGAGATAATGATATTGTTGAGGTATTGTAATTGTTTGGTCTTGTTAATACCCGTCTCACTCTTTGTCTATATGCAGTAAATCTTAATTTACTGAAAGTAATATTTTTATTGCATTATATTTAATATAAAAAAAAATTCTTTTTAAATATCTGAACAGTTTTCATAAGTATATATACTTTTATATATATATTTCTAAAAACTCTATCCGTATGAAGATTATTAATTCTTCAGCAAAGTCAAAGATAACTTTATTTCTTCTTAAATACATTTTTTGTTAATTTTTTATAGTTATTTTTTTAAAATATTATTTTTTTATCAGTTCTTGTAAATTTAAGATTTGGGGATTTTTGAAGTATCCACCTTTTTCATGACTTGACTTATGGCCTTCATTAATTTTTTTATTATGTATGACTTATTCAAAACTTTGGATGTGATTAGCATTTACTTTTTCTGAGAAATGCAAAACTTGTCTTCAAAAAATATAAAAAAAAAAAATATTTGCTTTCGTCAATTAATTTTTTGTGTGTTGAAAAATATTTTAAATTATTTTAAACAAACTCCTATAGTACAAAAGATAGTATCGAAATTGTAGTTGTTTTTTTTTCACATATTGTCATTATATATTGGTTTTGTCTTGTGCTCCTTAGCACAACCAGTCCTTAACTCAACACAAATGTATATATTATGCAGAAAACTATTGTAACGAATAATGGAACTGATAAAAAACAATGGCAGACAATGAAAGAGCCAACAACAAAGTTGAAAAATAGGAATAAAAGTGCCATTGGGCTTAAAGATTTCTATAGAGAAACTAGGTATAAGCATTTTCAATGTTAAAAAACCCCAACTAACATATGTTAGGATAAACCATAATATAAGAAATAACTACGAATAATACAAAATAACCGTATTTTTCACTTTACACATTAAGTCACGAAAATCCATTGCCATTAAGAGCCAAGCCGAGGCGAACCTTACCTTCATTAGACTCAGAGCAGAGCGATGTTGACTCACACTTCAGTCATTGCAGCAACCAAAACCAAAACTCTTCACGTTGTGAATTTAAACTTAACATTTAACACTTCATAATGTAGTGCAGGCAGGCAGGCAGGCAGGCAGGCAGGCAACTCTTGAGATTATTTATTTTTAATATTGTATAATAAAATTTTTTATTTCAATTTAATGGAAAGATTAAATTCCCAATATTTTTTGAGTATCATATACAAGCACAATGAAATTGCCAAAGCAAAAAACGTATTATGTCAATATTAAAAAGAGCTTAGCGATTGTACAAATTTATCCAGCGGCGCTGGGCTGACCCATTAACAACTTTCGCGAACTACAGAAAACGCAATCGTCAATCGTCAACAAACAACAATTTGACAGCAACACAAAAAATAATTGCAAGCAATAAAGTTAAAAATAAACAACAAAAATAACAAAAATGACAAAAAAATAATGTATAAAATTTCGTAAATATTTTAAACATTTTTTTCACTTTTTCTACAATAATTTTAAAATGAATTTTTTTTCTCTTTGTTAATTTGACCAAGTTTTGAATTTTATTAACCAGTTTCGAACTGTTTTAACCGATTTCTGTTTAAATGGCGCAAAATATGCAATAAGACAATTAAAAATTTTAAATTGGAATTCCAGTGTTCAGTGTTCAGTGATACCATGAGACCGTGCAATTGTTACTTCCGTTTCATTTCTTCTTAAATTTATATAATTTTATATATTTTCTCTATAACTTACTTTGCTTCACTTCACTTATTTTTGCAATTTTCAATTCTCATATTTTGTTAAAAATTTTTTATTTATACACTGACACTTGCCTGCGCACCCTTAATTTGAAAGTTTCTATATTGTTTCCTCAATTGAAATTTATTAAGATACTCACTCGTGGTTTTTGTTTTTGTTTTGATTACAGGATTTTGCCCCTTGACTCACTATATTTCTATATTCTTGTATTTTATATATCTTTTACTGAGCAATTTCGTTTTTATTTTTATTTATTCTGGCGTTTGTGGGTGCGTTTGTCTCAACTCAATTTCATACAAATTTGTTCACTTCAGTGTATGCATCAGTTTTGGTTTATTAATGCACATTAATGCATTCCAATTGACTACTGCATGTTTTCATAATTAGTTGAAAGAATTTCAATTGCATTGTGGCCGCCTTTGAATTTAATTTACAATCTAAGTAATGAAACACTTAAGAAGATATCGCACATTGACACTCCACATTTGCCCACTAGGAAATTCCAACATACATTGAATAAATTTATAAAAAATATTAAGAATTTCTTCTCATGTTTAATATATGGGTTTTTAGTGCAGTTAGTTAACACTTTTTTATAAATTATGTATAATTAAAACATAAGAAATTTTATGTGCTGGTTGTAAGAGAGTAACAGTTACGCAGAAGATATCTTCTACTCTATAACAAGTCTACATAAACTTTCTAGAACAACTAATGTTTGCATTTCAGTAAAATTCAGTTTTGAGTTCTAATAAATCAGTGGTTCCCAACCGTTGGTCCGCGAGATGGTTAAAATGGTCTGTGTATCAAATTTAATAGGTATAGATACATAGCATGTAGATTATAGTTTCACTTATTAAAAAATAAGCACAACACATTTCCAAGTAATTATAAACCTATTTTATAGCCTATGTAATGCACTATGCACTTATACAATTCATTATAGCAGAGATGCAGAAAGCATATTAAAATAATCATACAATTTATTATTCTTAAACTTGGCCCTTGGTGGTTCTTGGTCTAAAACGGTTGGGAACCATTGTTATAAATAATAACTTATAAATAGTATGTGCGCAAGAATCTAATGATATAGCTGATTGTCGTTTTTTGTATATGTAAATTAGTTTTTAAAAATATTTTAAGAAACTAGCGTAAGATTAAAAGTTAGACCGATTCGAATAGCAAAGAAAGGCAAAGACAAAAATTTTTTTATTTAATTTATTGAAATTTGGCTGACCATACAACGCTGATTTCGAGTATTGCCAAGTACTCTTCATCAGTGGTCTTTGGAAATAATCGAATTTTATTTAATTAGTTTATAGTCCGTATACATAAGACCGAAAAGCTTTCGGAAATTCTCATTTAAAATTCGCGCGCTGTATATTTTCCGATATTTTAAGTTTATGTAGTTTGGCAGCACTGTCCTTAATTACTATGCCAAAAATGAGCGCGATCTGTCAGACAGTTCGTTTACGGCAGCTGTTGAAACCAGTTCACCTCAGTAGTGCGTTGCGAAAAAAACAATGGAAAAAAATATTGAACAAAGAGTTTGCATCAAATTTTGTGTTTCGAACGAAATTTCGTGTGCAGAATCGTTGCGAATGCTACAAAAGGCTTATGGGGAATCAGTTTTATCGAAAACTCAAGTTTATGAGTGGTACAAAGCCTTTCAGGACGGTCGTACGACCGTCGAAGACATTTCGCAACGCACTACTGAGGTGAACTGGTTTCAACAGCTGCCGTAAACGAACTGTCTGACAGATCGAGCTCATTTTTGGCATAGTAATTAAGGACAGTGCTGCCAAACTACATAAACTTAAAATATCGAAAAATATACAGCGCGCGAATTTTAAATGAGAATTTCCGAAAACTTTTCAGTCTTAATGTATAATTTGTTTGGACTGCAAGTGCCAGGCTTAGAACCCGTGCCTGTCAAATTAGAAAAGATTATTTATTTATAAAATCCTTTATATATAACAAACATATCAATAAATAATAATAATTTTTTGTTTTTAATAATTTTGTATTATCAATGTTTATGCCATCTTCATTAGTATAAATTTTCTCTACATGGCGTACAGAAATCATTAAGTAAATTAAATTAGTTTTTATATACATATATGCCCCCACATATAGCAAGAAATAATTTAATGAATTTCTTTTATATATATGGAACTTGAAGAGTTTTGTTACTTACTAATGCACTTCTTTATACAAAGTTTCATTTTTCTTAATATTTCTAACAAGTGGCAGTAAGGGAGAAGCAGCTTGAAATTAATTTAATGAAAGTATCTTTGGAAGCGTCAACTCAAATCGTATCGATGTGGTGCAGTAATGAATATTTATTTTTTTAAAAATGTCAAACAAAATTAATTTCATTTAATTGCAAAAAAAAAACATTACAATATTTATTGAATATAAATAAATTAATGTACAATTTTTATATTAAAATATTTCATTTCATTCTCCAATTCATAAACTATTGCAATCTACACATTCCATTCTAATACTCGTAGAAGTTTATTTGGTGAAAGTAGGGAAAAAGTTCATAGTCGTCGTAGTTGTTGTTACAAAATTTGTCTAAATAAGTGTGCTCGATGTCTGTTTCATTTCATTCACATAAATTTTTTTTGTTTATTTTTTTTATAGTTCATTAAAATAATAAACTTTTGTTTTCATTGAAAACATTTGCATTTCAGTTTTATAAACTTTTTTTATTTAAACTTTTCCATACGCCAGTTTGGTGCAGTTCATTTCGTTATTTACCTTTGATAAAATTTTTCAATTTAGTGTACTTCAGTGTTTACTTGAAAATATACAAGAGCTCTCTACGTGTTTGCTAGTCTAATTTACTACTACAAAAAGTGAAGCACAAAATATTTCATTCCAAAAATAATATTTACCTTTTTCAGTTCAATTGAAATTCGAAACGAGAGTAATGGAAACGAATAAATTACAGACACTTTCAGCTCAGTAATGTAAAAAACTTATAAAAATGT
Organism: Teleopsis dalmanni; assembly: GCF_002237135.1. Classification (NCBI taxonomy): domain Eukaryota; kingdom Metazoa; phylum Arthropoda; class Insecta; order Diptera; family Diopsidae; genus Teleopsis; species Teleopsis dalmanni. The sequence goes on from NC_051846.1 coordinate 204,754,203, forward strand.
TAATAATAATGTTTTGAGAATGTTATTTTCATGTAGTTATCTTTTCAAATATTTTATTATTGTTACATACTTACGAATAAAATTGTAATAATAGATTTTCTCCCTATTCAATTAAATCAGTATCAAATCATATGAAGTATTAATATCTGAATCTATTTCGAAAAAGTATATTAACACATAAAAAATGGTTGCATTATTAAATCAGCCACCAAATATCTCATCGTTCTTTTATTGAATATGTATCAAAATTGCAATAAAAAGTGCGTTTAAGCGTGCGTTCGAAACGATAAAAATAGATTATTAATATCTACATAAAAAAATTAACATCCATTTGAATCTAAAAAAGCAAAGAAAACAAAAAAAAACGAAGTCGACAATAAAATGCCAACCCTGCATTAAAACAGGGTCCTTAAATATCTATATAATTTACTTCTAGAAAATATCTACATAGACAATTTCGATCATGTAAAGGAATATATATATAAAAATAAAATATATTTTAATATTATTACATCATTTGTTTTATCGTACGAAGGGAAAAAGCTACACTGTAACTTATAAGATTTATTTTGCTATTTCTGAAAATAATCTCCTTAGTTTATTTATACAGATTACCACAATGTCTTTTGGTTCTAGATCCCAAGCCTCATTTGATTTAAAGGAAGTCGAATAGCGGTACGTAATTCGTTTCTTGGCAATAGCAGGGCAGGGTAAATAAAATACAAAGACTGGATCGATTAAATAAAACTCGAACTCATCTCCTGCCAATCGCAGGTCACGAGTAAATAAGATCCTAAACATAATTCAGTTAAAAAAAATTTGAATTAAGTTTTCTAAACTATTTTTCTCGCAATCATAGCTTAGAAACATATATCACGAGTATAAGTTTGCTTTAGATTTTCTTTAAGAGATGTTAGTTTAGAGCCGCATGTCCAGTTAAGAGTTAATCTAAGTTCAAAACTGTTTGTCAAGTTAATTGCAATAATGTAAAAGTATTGGTAAACAATTTGACTGATGTTGTTATCTAGATATAACACCCTTATCGTGTTAATATCGCTTTCTTGCTCAGGCTCAACCCGTTAAAAGAGTGTACTGCACTGACTGACGTTTATTCGATCAAGCAACTTTTGAAATTTGTAGTTTTTATATTTCATTATAATATTTTAAAATACTGAAATTTCAATTAATGGTATATAAGTCAATTTTAGTTTTAGTAAATGAAAAATCTGACATTTATAAGTATAGAGTAAAGTTACAGTCGAAAAAAGTTGGCAAATGAAAGTTTAACAAATAAAGATTGACGTTTTTTCACTTCATTTTCGTCATTTTAATTTAGACACGAAGACGCTATATATAAAATATTGAAACAATAGTTATGTTAAAGTTAGGGTTTCCATTTGCCATGAACTCCTAAATTAAAAAACAAATCACACGTAAATTTAACGAATTGTCAATAAAAGCAGTACAGCATCTGCACCCCTGAGATATTTTCCCTTTTTATATATAGAAGAAAAAGTCACACAACACAATCATTCAATAAAACATTTAACAAAAATGCGATTGAAGATATTTTATCTAAAAATTATTGCAAATATTTAAACGAAAATAAATGAAACGTGCTGCAATAAAAAATGTCATCTAACAGAACCAAGAGGCAGGGCTGTTATATATTTGCGACACACGTGCGTGTCAAATACATAACTTTTTGCCGTTCGAATTACGAGTATTTCAAAATTGTACTTATAAATCTAATAAAAGCTTTATATAAGTTATACGAGTATATAATGCAAAAGTATTTTTTATGCATAACAATTGCGTTTATGTCAGTCCTTGACACTTAACAGACATATGCTTATGTTAACTCTTACAACCCATACTCCTTATACTGAGAAATACCCAAAGTGTCATTGAAAAAGCACTTGAAATCAGAATTCCATATGTTGCCAACTTCTACCTATTTCTGCTTTTATGGTATATATTTGTATATATAGAATTGCTTTTGTAATACAAAACTCCTAACGTGCAACTATCAGTCTAACAAATAAAAATTCAATTCAACACCGTCTGCATTTAATACTTGTACAAATAAAAGCCGAAGTTGTTCAATATTTCTGTAGTATTTCAGATACTTTAGGGTGACAAGCAAGTACACAAATACATAAAACTAATTCCTTCAAAAATAATTCTTTTCTCCAGGATAATCATGATTATCTAAAATGTAAACTTTCAAAAATGTGCTTAACTTAAGCTAATACAATTGCACTTCACACTTGAACTTTACCTTAAAAAGAAAAAATATTTCTGTTTCATTAAATTCATTTTACTTGCTTTTAACCACAACCACCATGTCACTTGCACCTTTACAAAATGCTCCAAGTATTTTGTCATAAATATTGCACTTCTACAGCACACAAAATTTGAGAAAATTCATTTAGCACACAAGATTACATACTCGAAACTGTGTTTCTTACAGCTCCGTTTATTTGGTAAAATAAAATATATTTTCTACCTACACAGTTCCGAAAAAAAACCATATTTTTTTCATAGAAAGTTATCCTTGAAATCTTACTACACTCCAGGGATGTATAAATAAAATGCATAGCCAGCTAAGTGTGCAAGTTTAAGGGCACTTCTACTCCTCTGCTTCACTTCCAAATTTTTACTCCTTTTCATATCGCCAAAAAAAAGAAGAGAAAAATAAGCCATGGAGCACTCCAATATTTTATTTGCCACACTTCATTTATGCACTGCAGG